>NC_046161.1:58804848-59462823 GCF_011064425.1 Rattus rattus
AATCTCCTAGTGGAGAATGAAGTGGTTGGGTAGATGGCCGACAATGGCTGCAGCCCTCGAGCTATGCTGTGTGGATTCCAGGGTACGTGTAGCTGTTGCTGAGTCTCTGCTGCTAAACTTGGGAGAAGAGAGGATGGGACCAGGAGAGTAGCTGCACTTCTTGGGCTTTGCCAATTTAGAGAGGAGTGACAGAGTCACCCTTCTTTCCCAAAATGGATCTGTAGATGCTCTTGATCTCCAGCTAAATTTGCACTTAGCTGGGTGATTTCCAGAATGCATGTGGAAAGTACTGCCTCATTAGCCATTAATTTAGACCCCATGGTTACACAGAATTTGTGGTGATTTGCTTGTTGCTGAGGGAGCTGCTTAAGAAAGACTTTAACAAGGAAATGATGGAAGGGGGGAGTCGAGCAGTTAAGCTTCTAGGAGAAAGGGGCTGCATGGAGGACTGGATTGCGGGCCGTGTGCAAATATGTGCTGTTCTTATTTGTCCTCCAAGGAGGGTAAGTGGCCCTCATCTAAAATCACAGGGCCTGTGGGCTAGATACGCAACCATTTCAAATCTAGGGACAGATTTCCAATGTCAAAATGTTTTCTAGAAACCCTCAGCCCTGCTTAATGGAAAGCGTATTTCTTTTAGTGTCAATGGTTGAAAAGAAAAGCTATTCTGGATTCATTAAAACCTTTAAATAAATCCCAATAGCGCCTCTTCCATGAGTCATGGCGTTGGGTCAGCTCACAAAGGACAGTGGGACCCATGAGGTCCTGCTCCACAGGAAGTGTCCTCACCGCTCTGTGTCCCCATAGTGGAAACATTTAGACTAGAAGCTGTGCTCTAATGCTGTAGTGTAGAGTCATAAGGTCTTGAAGAGTAAGGTCAGTGGCCCCTAGCCACCCCCACGTGGTTTATTCTCCATCCTCCTTAAGAAGCAGTGCGTTGTGGATTTCTCATTTGGGGAGCAAGGTAGTTGGCACTGTGTATCTGTACTAAAACTTGACATACAATGGTATTTCAGGAGCCCTGATAACCTGGGCATGCTGCTTCCTTAAAGCCCCGTGTCTGAATGTCTCAGTCAGTCATCTCAGAGTGGGAGTGGTATTTGGTGACCCCAGGGCACTGATATCCTGTTGGAGGAAAGAGAAACAGGGGCCCAGAGTTCCATTGGCTGGTGCCCAGAGTGCTTCAGAAGGCTGTGTCGGCTCAGTTCCCCGTGGGCTACACAGTTTGGCATAGGAAGAGTAGATGATGTTGGGATGACCCAGCTTTGCCAGAAATGAGGAGGAGGGAGAGGGAAGAGTGTTGGCTCTACAATGGCCAGATCTGGGTTTCTGTATTAAGGAAAGATTTTGGGGTGAGGGGGATGCTCTGAATCCTGTGAAGTGTTAGCTAATGCGTTGCATGTGGGCCTCTTCCTGGAGAGATCTCAGATCCATGACTCAGACTCTTCAGTTACTCAGAGCTGTTGCCATGTTAGTCGACGCTCTAAGTGTGAAGCATCCAGTGTCCGTTGCTGTGTGGCTGCTGTGGGAAACCCAGTCTATTTAGTACCCGTTTCTTCACTTTGAGGGAGGACCAAGTTTTAGCACCAAGAAGATGCTGCAGTCAAAGTCTGAGTAAGGCCCTGTCTTCTCTGTTCTCCCACACAGGGCCTGATGGCGCCGTCCACGGTGGGCCTCCTTCTTGTCTTCCTTCTGCAAGCGGCTCTCGCTCTGAACCCTGAGGACCCCAATGTGTGTAGCCACTGGGAGAGGTAAGGTGGGCAGCTCAGAACTGCCACTCCCTGGAGGGCTCATTTTGGGTGTGGCACTCTAGAGGAGTCTGGAGAGGAAGCAACTGTCTATGGAGGTCCTGATGTATAGCAAGGTGAGGCAGGACAGGGAGCTTGAACTGAAGGACAGGTTAAAACAGTGTGCATTCCTGAGACCCAGAACCACTGGAACATGTTGACCATAGGTGTCAGTGTCCTGATGGGCTGTCTTTCCCCTTCCTCCTTTGCATTGCCACCCTGTACTAGAGAATTTTCTCATTGCTATGACAAGGTATCTAAGAAATACAACTTAAGAAAGGGAGGGTTGTTTCTGCCTACAGCACCAGGGTACAGGGCATCAGAGCAAGGAGAGGACAGTTGCAGGAGTGTGGGGCAGCTGGTCACATGCAGGAAGCAGAGAGAGAAATGGCTGTACTTATCTCCCCTTCTTCTTTCTGTTTCACCAAGACCAGCCAGTGGAATGAAGTTGCCCACCCTCAGGCAGAATCTTCTAACCTCTGTTAACCCAGCCTAGAAATCCTCCACAGGGTTTGCCTTCTAGGTGACTCTAGAGCCGGTCGGGTTGACAGTCAATTTCAACTACCACATGCCCATCTACAGAGGAGGGAGTAGAGGCTTGGGGAGTTCTACCCTGGCTACAGCCTCCATGAGGGCAAGGGTGAGGAGGCACGGATTGAGGTCCTAGATGTCTTGATCTTGGGATGTCTGTCATAGTTTCCAAGGACTGTCAAGAATGGACGAGTGGATGGGTGGCCTGCCACAGGAAGGTTATAGAAGGCCTCGTCTGCTTTTGGTCTGATGAGGGCAGGCGGCCAGCTCCAACAGGGTGGCTGGCCCCAGCAGAGAGCCTGCCTCATACTGACTGCAGCAGCCAGTCCTAGAGTCTAGGCTAGGTCTCTGCAGATGGTCTGACTTTGAAACGCAAGGTTAAAGTATTGATTTTGGTGAGCAGAAAGACAATGACCAGAGACCCAATCAGGAAAAACCGAATTAAACCCTGGAATTGATTGGCTATGCTGACCAGGATGACTCTGCCACTTAGACACTAATAAATCAAATGAATAAAATTAAGATGAAGACCCGATGGGGCAAGTGGATGGTGGAGGAGGAAAAGTAAGATGGGCCCTCGAGGATGGATGGCCAGCCCCTGAGCAGAGAGAAGCATCTCACTGAGGCAATGCACAGGGGTAGCTGAGACACTCGTGGACCAGGAAGAATGGCTGGATGCAGAGGGACAGTGCTTGTTCCACTGTGTTGTCTGGTGACTGGATATCCTGTGCAAAGCTGTGATGACATCAAGGTTAAAGCAAAGAGTATTTCCATGGTACCCTGGGATGTAAAAGACCTGTGAAGACTTCAGGACATCCCAACCTGGGTGTTCTGTTTGCTAGCTGTGCTTGGGGGGGGGGTCTCTGAACTCTGAGCCATGGCCAGCTCCATCTGGATAGCAAGGAAAATAAGCATCCTCACAAGCTGGTGGGAGGAACAGGGTACACGTTTCACAAATGTGCCTTGTAATCATTGTCTTCATATTGGCAACTCCGGGCTCGGGGGTTATTATCAACTCGGGTGCACACTAAACTCATTAGGGGTGTGCGAATGCAGGTTTTGCAGCTCAGCCCAGAAGCTCAGAATCAGTCTTACATCTTTTAAATATTCCCTTTTCCTCCTGGTTGGTGAATCCAAGCCTCTGTTTCCCAGTGTTCGGGGAGCCTCACTGATAGTTAGAACTCCTCATTAGTCCCTGATTTGGGGCCTCCTCCTTCAGATAAACCTGTCCATCATCCACCCAGGAAAGACTGATGCAGCAGCCAGGTTCTAGGGTTCCCACGGCGTCCCTGGCCATCTGCGTCTTCTTCCAAGGCTCCAGCCTGGGTTGTTCTCTGTTACAGAGAGCCATTCCTTATGAAAGGACCCACAGAGAATCTATGCAAACTCTACTGGTCTCACCTGCTCGACGTGAACAAGGTTGGAATGGGAAACTCTTGAGGACGCGCTGACTCTTTGGTGGCTGTGGCTTTCAGCTCAGGTCACAGCCTGCATGAGAAAGCAGGGAGCCACCGAGCAGCGAGGCCCAGGTCTTGTCCCTCTCCCCTGGGAAGGAGGCATCTGTGACTCCTGTGTCCAACAGCGTGCTTCCTTCTGGGGACTTCCAACCAAGCTCCCCTGATACCATGTTTAGATGTGTCTAGCCTGAGCCATTCCAAAAAACGCACCCTGGTCCTCAGAGAGCTCTTGGGGATACTTTCCTAGCTGGACAGCACCTCTGGAGGCTCCTAGTTAATTATATCCCCTACCACAAAAACCAGGGTAGAGCCCCTGCCCCCCCCCCCCCGTAAAGCCTGGAGCTACGGGATAGATTAGCACTCATTAGCATGTCGGCAAGTGAGCAGTATTGGACCACCCAGCTGTGAAAGCAGGGCACGCACTTCAGGTTGGAGACTGCATTGGTACAAGGCCCTCTAGCTGGACTCACGCAGCCCAAAGATCCTCCAGAGCTAAGTCCAACCCCATGACATCAATAGCCCCTACCTTTGGGGCTGGTTCCTTTGTCTCAGTCAGTGTTGGAATAGGAAGCTGAGATCACAAGTGCTCAACAAAGGTGGGACATTTATTCTGTAGCAGGACTTGTCCCCTGCCCCCAACATAGTAAGGAGGAAGAATCGGTCCATGCCTAGCACAGGGGGAAAGCCATTCGGTGTCATACTGATGAAGGTTAGCATGTATTAAGCACTTACTATGTACTGGGTAAGCATTTTAAGTGCTTTTTTTCCCTTTCACCCCGAGAGGTATACACTACAGTCATTGTCTGTTAATTCTCATGGTAATCTTCATATATATCTCCTTCATATATGCCTCAGATTTTCAAATGAGGACACAGAGGCTTATGGGAGTCCAATGGCATGTTTAAGACACAGTAGTGAGTGAATGATAGGCTCCACACAGGCCTCCAGGCCCAGGCTCTGACTCAGTTGTCCAAGAGATGGCCTTGGGAAATGTATCATGGTGCTGTGGAATTCAACTGAAGTCCTTCGGGAAGCAGGAGTGAGTGCTGACCTTCCTGTTTCCTAAGGCATGGTGATGAACAGGGCGTTTGGGCCATGCCTGCACGTACTTACATGTCCGAGGCACATCTCCCAGGTACCCACATTCAGAGTCGTCTTTGTCATCCTCAGTGTCAGACAGAACTCCAGCTTGCCTGGGTCTCTGAGCACTGCCAACCATTCCTGTCCTCCTTGCAGGACTCCAGACCTCTTGCCTTGCAGGCATCAGGGAGCAGACTGTGGCCCCACAGCACCCAGCTCCCTTGCAAATGAACCAACAGTTTCCTCAGGCAAAGCAGATGGGCTTTTACAGCCGGGCCGGCCATCTGGCCCAGGTCAGTGAGCCTTCTGGGGAAAACATGGAACACCAGTCTACGTGACAATTAATTCCTGACATGGTCTCCAGCCTGCCCAGGAGGTGTGTGCCATGCATTAGCAGGCAGGCAGCAGTAGTACCGTTTCGTGTCACCTAGCCAGGGTGACAAAGCAAAAGCCTGCTTTGGTGAAGCCCAGAACAGCTTTCCTGTGGCTTTCACCTGCTGGTCTAGGTTATAGCTAATAGGCAGGGTGACAATGGCCGTTTCCAGCGGGAGGTCTGGAGACACATCCTCTGTGAAGCCCCAGCTCTGCTAGAGACAATGGACCAGAAGGTCACTAGAAGGACTAGGGAAGTTAGGCTGTGTGATGTTCTCTCCTTATCTGCAAAGTGAGATTAATTCTTCTATCTGCTTTATAAGATTGTCTGGGAACAGTCAGCAGGTCCAGTGTTGGCCTAGAAAGCATGAGGGCCGGTTTGATCTCCCAGAACCCATATTAAACAAATGAACAAACAAACAAACAAACAAACAAAGACACATGTTTGTAATCCCAGAGATTCACTGTGGCTACCTAAGTTTCTTTGGCAAGTTCCCAGCCAATAGGAATCCCTGTCTCATAAAGCAAGGTGGCAGTCATCTGAGGGATGACAGTCAAGGTTGTTCTCAGGCCTCCACATGCATGTACCTGTGTACACACATGTACCCCTGTACACAAACACACGCAGAGGAATGGGACTCAAAGGGATGAAAGGGTTTGACAATGGGGCCTCAGTAGTAGCAGCAGCTGTTGACATCAGCGAGCTGCCTCTCCCAGCCTCAGTTTCTTCATGTATGTAAAAGGGCAACTTATTCAGAATGTCTTTAAAGACCATCTCTCATTCACACTAAAGACCATAATGGCCAGGTGAGGTTGCACACATACCAGCACTTGAGAGGCAGAGGCAGGTGGACCTCTGTGAGTTCAAGGCTAACCTGAGTTCTAGGCTAGCCGGGGCTACACAGAGAAACCCTGTCTCGAAAAACAAAACGAAACAAAACATCATAAGGATCTGAATAAATATATCATTGTCATTTTAGAGACAGGGTCTTATATATTGCCTAGTGTGCCTTGAGCTCCTGGGCTTAATAAATCCTCTATCCTCCATATTTAAGGCTGTATGGCATGTACCAATATACTGTGATGATATAAAATATTTGATTTGTTGAATCCACTTTCTAGAATCACACAGAACACACCAAACCTCCCTCTACTTATTATCTGATAAGTAAAGTAGAGTTTGAGAAAATTACCTGGGTCAGCTGTTGGTAAGGATAACAGTCTAGCTTCTTTTTCTATTATAGTAATAAAATATCCAGACAGAAGCTCACAATCACATGGTGGGGAAGTCACAGCCGGAGCTGATCACATCCCATCTACAGCCAGGAAGCAGAAGGCCTTTACTGCATGCTCAGCTCACTCTCTCCATTTCATATGGTTCAGGATCTCAGCCTAGGGAATTGCTCCACCCACAGTGGTCAGGACTTCTCTCTTAATTAACTTGATCAATAACCGTGTGTCCTATATGAATGCTCGGCGGCACATCCTCTAGCTAATTTCCAGATTCTGCCAGGTTGACAGTTGACTCTAACCAGCACAGATGTGGCCTATATAGCTGAGTTCTAGGGCAGGAGTCTGGGATCTGGGAAGAGAGGTCAGGCTGGATCCTGGTCTTGAGACTGTGGGCCGGGCAAATCTGAGAAGGGAGTTGTGTCCTGGTATGGGCTTGGCCTTTGCTGACCATGGCTTCCATCTTTCCTCTGGTCCTCAGCTACGCCGTGACCGTGCAGGAGTCTTATGCACACCCCTTTGATCAGATCTACTACACACGATGTGCAGACATCCTCAACTGGTTCAAGTGTACCCGGCACCGGTAAGCGCTCCTCAGAGGACTGAGTGGAGGATGAGTGCCTGACTCTCTAGCTTGTTATTGAGAGACCCATGGAGCAGGTGTTGTATGCACTGTCTATACTGCAAGCCTGGGATCTCGAAGGCCGGTGGTGTGAGACACTGTTAGCTGCTTTCTTCTGGTTGGAAGTGGTGGGCTTTATGACCTATGGGCTTGAAACCCTTCACAAGCAACATGGAAAGTTGGTGGATGAGCACCCGAAGTTCCTTATCAAGAGGGGAGTATACAACCCTGAGGCATTTCTAGTCACTGTCTAAGTCTCATTGATCTGAGTGGATCGAGTCCCATTTGTGCATGATAGTCACCTACTTATAACAGCACCCTGTACTGGCTGCTCTGTGCTCCCTTCTGTCCTCTCTCAGTTTTGTCAGAGTTGCTGGCCTGTGGCCATAGTCAGAGGCAGAGGCAGCAGTTGGCCCTGGTCTTGCCCTGATCCCTTGTATTCTTGAGTCAGAACTGAGTTTGTTCCAAAGCGTGGCTCCATTGTCTCCGGGGGCTACACAGCCTTCCATTACCCTGGGGCTGGGTGAGTGAGAGGCTGCTTATTAAAATAGGCTGTGTTCCTGGAACGTGAGTAATTTTGTTAAATTATTGAGTCTCTGTGGAGCTTTCCTGATGACCTGGAGTGTCAGGCTGACAGCGGCACCATCCGTCTGTGGGTGTAGTAGCTTAGTCCAGCATCCTCCCCAGAGCAGCCTGGCCCCAGGCCCTACTTGTCCAGCTCCCTACTCTGGGAGCACACAAGGCTAGGGGAGTCAGGAGCAGTGGTGGCCTCTCTCCCGTGAAGACTTGGGAGTCTTCCCGTGTAGCAGGGACTTCCCTTGGCCCAGTGACTTCTGTGTCAACTATGAATCATTTTTTATCTGAGAGCTACACACACACACACACACACACATACACACACACACACTTCCAGGCCAGGGACTGCCTTCCTGTGTGGGGGAAGTAGCTTCTTGTGAGGCTGGCTTACCCATTACAGGCTTTTGACAAAGTAGAATGACCTTAGCTTAACACATTCCCAAATATCACAGATTTCCCATGAGGCCATCATTGTCGTTTGTCATGAGGTGAGAATTTTAAAGATTTGGGAGGGTTGTCCAGGCTGCGGCTGAAGGACTAGGCTCCCAACCCGGCCTGGGATTCTGTGCGAAGCAGGCTGAAGGGACTCCAGCCCTTTCTGTTCTCCACGGAGGAGGAGACAAGGGCAGCCCTGTAGTGTGTAGAGGAACAGAGAGCTCAGCCTTCAAGGTCCCGCGTTTCCTCTGTTTCTAACGGCCATTTTGGACCTGCAGCCATTTTGAACCTGCCGCAGTGCCAGTCATGGGGGCCTTCCTTATCAATGCCCCCCTTTGACTCCTCTCCTAAGGACTCAGTCCTCACACCAGCCCCTCCTGTCTCCCTCTTTCAGAAATGCTCTGAAAGGCCAGAGAGCCACCAGAGAGAACTGGTACCAGGCATTAGGGTGGGGCCTGGTGGCTTTGCAGTTTGAGTGAACCGGTTTGAATCCTGTTTCTGGCAGTCCTGTTCCTGGGATAATGTATTTTTTATTAGCCTATATGAATTGTACAGAATAACAGGTCTTATTATGACATTTTCATATAGGAGTCTAATATACCTCGATCATAGCCCCCCCCTCATTTCCCCTTCTTGTCTGACCCTGACATTTATTAGCTGTGTGACCGAAAGCAAGTCATTAACCTCTCTGAGTATCAATTTCTCATCCATAAAGCAGAGGGTGGTGGGTGGAGGGGAACATAAAATACGAATGGAAGCTCTAAAAGACAAATGAAAGAAATGGGATTAATGGAGCGTGATAGTGGGGCGTGACAGTGGCCCCGACTCAGGAGGCTACTGGGAGAATCTTGCCTATAAATTTCTGGCCCAGACCCAGGTCTCAAAAATTTTGTCACCATAAGGACTAGAACCCAAGTCTTTCTCTGGCTCTCAGAGCCCAATAGGACTCCAGCTTCTTCCTCTGCAGCCTGAGGGCAGGATTACAGTTTGCCGAGGACCAGCACGCCCCCTGCAGGAGGCTTGAGGAACTTCATATGGAAAATGCTATCAGACCCAAGGAGCCCTCTTGCAGCCTTTCCAACTCAGGGGTTAGGCAAACCCCCAGGCTGGCAGTTGACACCAAAACTGTCAGAGCTCCATTCTTACCCAGGTCCCTAGGGTTTCCCAGAGTCCAGGACCTGGTGTTTTTAAGGACCCCAGAGGATGCCTACCCCTGTGACCCTCTACAATGTCACCCCAGCAGCCTTCTCGGCAGCCCTCGTATCTGGAAACGATTGGGAAGTCAGCAGGTTTCTCCAGCACTGCTTGGGTAATACATTCTGCACCACGGCGGCCTACATCCCACCATCAATTTTTCTTTATTGCGTTCTTTCATATTCGAAGCCGCCATGCATTTTAAAGTAATTATTGAATGGCATCCTCGATAGAGCTTAACACAAATATCATTCTAAACGGGATGGATTGATTTTCAATCCTTTCAAGTGGCTCTCTCCCTCGTGCCTAGGATCAGCTATAAAACGGCGTATAGGCGCGGCCTCCGGACCATGTACCGGCGGAGGTCCCAATGCTGCCCTGGCTACTATGAGAATGGAGACTTCTGCATTCGTAAGTAGGGGCCCTTGTGGGGGAGTGAAGGGAGCCCTTCAGCCCACCCCAGGGCTTTGGAAATCCTTGCATGGTATCAGTGCTTAGAAGGGACTCTGAGCTTGGTGCAAAAAAAAAAAAAAATATGGGGTTTTGGCCTCAAATCAACCCACCTCCCACTGGTACCTCCCACTGGTACCTCCCACAGGTACCACAGGTACCAGTAGGGGAGAAGCAGATCCTTCTGAAATGGACCCCATGAAGGAGAGAAGGAATCCCAAGTGCCTGGTGCATGCTGAGCTGTTTGGATGCATGAAAGAACTTTGCTGGAGAGAGGGAGATGATGGATGGGAGGGTAGAAGGGTTGACGGAAGGAAGCAGAAGACAGAGGAAGGAAGGCAGGGAGATTGCATGGCTGGATGGGTAAACCACAGCTCCTATGAGGGGATGGCCTGAGTAGGTTGGAGCATGAGGAGTGGTTCCAGGAGATACAGGGACCCCTGGAGAGAGTCGTGAAAGATGACCGTCGCTTTTCCCTTGTTTGATTATAGCTGCTCAGAGAATGGGAGGAATAGTGTTAGCAGGAAAACAAGAGTTGAGTTGCTAATGGTCCTAGGTACCCAGCTAGGGGACACCCAGATGTGAGGACTCTGGCCCAGCTTACTGGCCATGTGGCTCTAGGCCAGCTTCTTCATTTTCCTGCGATGATGACCATGGGGGTCTCTTAGAGTCACATCTGACCAGTGGGATGGGACATGAAGGACTCTCCAGGAAGATATTTGGATATTTTCTCAACTGGAGGGGGTCATGAGAGCTGGGAAGTACCCTTAAAATGGGTTTTAGGGAGCCAAAGTTCTTGTTCTGCATTCAAGAGTGATGACCCTTGTTAGGATTCTTCAACTGGGGCAGGTGAGCCTGCTGGGGTTGGGTATGGTCTGATGGTTCCTCTCTTGGAGTTACTTTGTTACTCGTGATGGAGAAACTCAATTCTAACCACCCTACAGGATGAGGGGAAGATGCCCCACAAGCCAGCTTAGCAGTGATGGTGCTCCAGGAGAAATATAAAGAAAGGGCACACTAACCAGATCCCTGAGGGCCAAGCTGGGGATGAGGCCTTGGCCAGGACCCGAGCTTGGATGGGGGTACAATGGGGTGTGCTAGCAGAGGTGAGGTCAGCATTGAAGACTGCTGCTCTGCTCACACAGAGGAGAGCCAGCCAGACATGACAAAGACTCAGCAAGCCTGCGATACGTCAGCGGTGCTGTGGAACAAGCCCGGTTTGAGACTTGTTCCATCATGTCCGGCTTCTTCCTTTATTGTCACAGAGTCCAGCATCCAAGATGTGCCGGGCACTATTCTGACTGTGTCCCATTCATTGTCAAACAGCAGCTCTGCGAGATAGGTCCCATTGTTCCTTTCATTTCACAGATAGGGAAACTGAGTCACAGAGGATGTAAGCAATTTGGTCAAGATCACATGGCCTTGAGTCCAGGCTGTCTGGCTCCCAGGGCTGTGTAGTTAAGGAGCTTAGACAGACCTATTCTTGCTCATCAATCCGTGTGAGATTTTACTTTTTACCTCAGTTTGCAAACCTATAAAATAGGGCCAGCATGAGCTGCATCCTTAGACACAGGGCCTTTGCAGATGTCGGTTCCCTTCTCTGTGGCTTTGGTTCTTCCTGTTTTGTTTTCCTAGTCCTGACTTTGACTTTAATCACCCAAGGGGGCCTGTAAACATTTCCCTGGGAATGTACACTGTGCATGTTAGTCAGGGTTCTCTGGAGGAACAGAGCCAATAGAATAAATGTGTATTAAGAGAGGACTTATTAGATTGGGTTGCATAATATCGTCCCAGAAGTCTGACAATGGCCATCTCATACCAGAGAAGTTGAGAACCCAGTAGTTGCTGAGTCCAGGGGGCTAGCATCTCAGCAGTCTCAACCCAGTGCTGAAGGCCTAGGGATTCCTAAAGAGATGCCGCTCTCTAGTCCCTCTTAGAAGCCCAAAGAAGCCGGTTCCATCAGCACAGGAATCAGCAGTGGCTGGAGCAGGGGACGTGAACTCACCAGCAAGAGTGAGGGCCAAGCCAAGCAACAAAGCAAAGCTCTGTCTCTGTCTCTGTCTGTCTGTCTCTCTGCCCCTCCCATTTGTGTGTGTGTGTGTGTGTGTGTGTGTGTGTGTGTGTGTGTGATGTGTGTCCAGATTTCCTCCTTCTGTAAGAGCCTATGTCACATTTGATTAGGCCCTCCCTAAATGACCTCTATAAGACCCTGTCTTCTAATAAGGCCATGTCTGAGGAACTGAGGACCAAGACAGGAATGTTGTAGGGACACCATGAAGCCAATAGCACAGCCAGCAGCCTCTTTCTGCTCGTGGAGATGGGAAGAGTTGGGGGGCAGCCATCTCTACACAGGCTCTGTCACTGTCTAAGAGGGAATGCAGACTCCGGGCAGGGAGAACTTGTGAGGGGGAGACCTGGCAGTGGTCCGGTGAGGACTGTATCCAGCCCTGATGTGTGCTCTGGGCAGGGAAGGGAAAGCCACTGTGATCCTCAGTTAACCTTCTTAGAGCCTTGATTCTCACAGGCAGAAGGATAGTGTCCAGGAGACAAGGCTTTGGTGACTTCTGCCACTTACTTGCTGTGCAGTCTTGGGCAAGCCCCTAGCCCTGTCCGAGCCTTCCTGTGGGTGGAAAGGTGAAGAGACAACATGGTGACTGAGTGTTCAGGAGAGCAGAATACGGGTCTGAGAGGAGCGGAGTCTCTCCTTTGTCCCCTTTCCCCCACCCAGAGCTGCCACTCTTGTCTGGAGCTTCTCGCCAGAGCTTCTCACCTCCGCTTTCCTGGGTCACACCCTGTCCTTCCCGTGGTCTGCACACGCGGCTGAGTGCCCCTTTGGTTGCCAGGTATCAAAGATTCTCCAAAGATCACAGGGCACAAGCGTCTTTCTTCCTCTACTTGAAACAGTCTTGGTGTCTCTGCCTGCGTGGAACTGCTTTTATGTCTCTGCCAAGCAAGCTGTCACCTGAGACAGTTGTGGTGCTGGGGGCGAGGTGGGGAGCTCTGTTCTTTAAAAACACTGGCTGGGCATCAGACTGGATGCGCGGGGTTATGCTGCAGTAACACAAAGCACTGGAGTCCCAGAGGCTTCAAACAGCAATGTTTGGCTTCTTGTTCGTGTCTTCTGTCTGCCTGGGCTCTGAGGCCAGCTCCTTGCCAACATCAAACCTTGGCTGGTGCCACA
The DNA here is from genome assembly GCF_011064425.1 of Rattus rattus. Classification (NCBI taxonomy): domain Eukaryota; kingdom Metazoa; phylum Chordata; class Mammalia; order Rodentia; family Muridae; genus Rattus; species Rattus rattus. Next base: position 58,817,764 of record NC_046161.1, read on the forward strand.
TTCTCACTGGAATGCTGTGAGATTCCAGGGCACAGAGAAGTGGGCTCTGGTTAATCTAGGAGCCAAGGACATTTACTGAGCACCACCGAAGCTTCCCAGAGTCCTATAGTGTGCCTCAGTTTACCCAACAATCTTGTTGCAGCACCTGTTAACTTAAAACAGCCTCTGCATGCCTCTCTCTGAGGTAAGTGGCTTCAAGTTGGCTCCTCGGCACATCTGGAGGCCTATTTGCCTAGCAGACTGCATACCTGAACACCTGACAAGTTCCCTGGTGCTGCAGCTGCTGCCCCTGGGGACCTCCTGTGGAGAACTGTGGGTGCCATTCTGAGAAGGGGTGAGTTCCCCATGCTCTTGCACCTACACCTTCAGTTTGGGTTGTCTAGAGGCCCAGTAGGTGCCTCCCAGATGCCTCTCTTTAACAATCAGGAGTGGCCCAGTTGGTTACTGTTGGCCCCCAGCCCCTTGTCTTCCATTTCTGACTCAATTTTCTTTCACGGCGGGGAGCTACATCCCCCAAACATCCAGGAGGTGTCTCCTGGCACACCAGGGGCCTTGAGGACCACCGGTCTGTCTCCTGCTCTGTGCTTTGCATGGTAATCCACAAGTCAAAGAACTGAGCAGAAACTCCAGGCAGGCATGTGGCTAACAGCAGGCAGGGCTGTACAGAATCGGGGTAGAGGGCGTGAGGGGCTGTGCTGGCTGAGATGCTAAGGGGAAGCAGCAGGGAGAAGCTTGGGAGACAGGGTGCACGGAGGGTATGTGTGTTGGCGAGACTAATTGCAGTCCAGTGAGCTCGCTGTCCTAGAACTGTGACTTGGGTCTTGTTATTTCATTACTGTGTCGCTAGCCTTCATTTATTCTCAGTGCTAGGGATTGAACCCAGGGCTTGCCAGGTAAGGGCTCTACCACTGAGCAGCACCCGCATTGCAGGTGTGCTGGGCAATCAGCTACCACTTACGTGTAGCACATGTCCTCAAAGCAACTTGCTTGTCATCCGATGTCTCATTCTCCTCCCCAGTTCTTCCCTAAGGATTTTTAATAGTTCTTTCTTGGAGGTCCTAGTTTTTTTTCTTCTGGAAACCTGAGTCTGTCCTGGCTTGGATGGTGGCTTAGCAGTTGTGACACCAAGTTTTAGTCCTTCTAGGGTTTATGGTTCACTGTGTTCTGGATTTAATACTGCAACATTTTGAAATGAAGATATGTCTGTGTTTGGGGCTATTCTTTTAAAATTAATATTTTATTTTGTCATATTCTGTGTGTGTATCTGTCTGTGTGTATGTGTGTGTGTCTGTCTGTGTGTCTGTCTGTGTGTATGTGTGTGTCTGTGTGTATGTGTGTGTGTCTGTGTGTGTCTGTGTGTCTCTTCTGTGTTTATATTTGTGTGTGTGTCTGTGTCTATCTGTGTGAGTCTGTCTTTGTGTGTGTGTGTCTGTCTGTCTCTGTGTGTGTGTGTCTATCTGTGTGTATCTGTGTCTCGTGTGTCTCTGTGTGTGTCTGTCTATCTGTGTGTATGTGTGTCTGTCTGTCTGTCTTTGTGTGTGTGTGTGTGTGTGTGTGTGTGTGTGTGTGTGTGTGTGTGTGTGTGTGCCCGCCCTTGCCAGGAGAGGGCTTCAAATCCTTGAGCTAATCGTTGTGGTCTACCTAACCTGGGTACTGGGACCTGAACTTGTGTCCTCTGGAAAAGCAGCGTGCCCTGAGCCATTTCTTCTTTGCATCTTTTACTTCTCAGAGGCGTGCATCTTCAAGGTAAGATCCATGCCCTTCAGCAGTCTGGAATGTTCCCAGCCATGGCTCCTTAACAGTCCTTCCTCCATTCCCCCTTACAGTCCCAGGGTGTCAGGGCCTCTCACCCCCTCCCCTCCTCTGTCTTCAAATCTTTATGTTTAACCCTTATCTCCAGTGTCTTGTCTTGAACGAGTGCCTCAGATCCATTGTTTAGATCCTACGGCTCAGCTAATTAACCTGTCTGCCGAGGTCTGAATTTCAGTTGCTTACGGTTCATTCCTAGGGGTTTACGGAAGCCGTTTCAGAAATACAAGCTTGTTTTTCTACAGGTCCTTTCTCACGACCAACTCTGTTCCTGTGTTTATGGCTTTAGTTATTCTAAACATATGTCTTTTATGGCTTTTTCTAGATGCTTCTGGCTTGAGCTTTTAGTTCTATTAGTTCAAATCTTTGGAGTAACCATTCTGCTTGTGACACCTGCTGAGTGGCCAAGATAGCAGACTGTCTTCTCTTAGAGGGAGTTACTTTTTAAATATAAAGTGGTGTGTGTGTGTGTGTGTATGTGTGTGTGTGTGTGTGTGTGTGTGTGTAGTGTGTGTGTGTGGTCTATGTTTGCAGACATGTTTGCAGGTATGTGCATAAGCACATGTGTGTAAATATGAGTATGTATGTGGATTGAGATCAGAGGTCAATGTTGGGTTTCTTTTTTCTTTCTTTCTTTTTTTTTAAGTTACTCTCTACGGTATTTTTTGAGACAGAGTCTCTCACTGAGCCTGAAGCTCATCCATTTGGCTAGACTGGCCACGGCCAGTGGGCTCCAGTATGCTTCCTGTCTTTACCTCCCTAGGGGAGGATTGTGGGTGTACTGTGTACCTGACTTTTCCCATGGGTTCTGGAGATCCGAACTCAGGTCCTCATGCTTGTGCAGCAAGTCCTTTACCCACTGAGCCATGGCCTCAGCCCTTAGCTATCGGACCTTCAGCTCCTTCCCTCCTGCAGGTACAGGGGCCCTCTCTGTCACTGCCTTTGCACTTTCCCATAGAAATCTAATTGTCTTCACTGTCCTGAGACCACCCTCTGGTCTGATGGCTTGGGCTGGGATTTCTGTGTGTAGTGAAGGTATGCGTTGCTGGGTTTTCTTTCCTTTTTTCTTTTTCTCCTCTGTTTAATTGGTGTGAAATTCACGTGACAGGAAATGCATTGTTTCAAAGCACACAGTTTGGGGGCATTTGCACAGTGTGGTGCAGGTATCATTGCTGGCTGGTCTCAGCACATTGCTAACCTCCACCCCCCAACCCCAAGAGGCTGTACTCCCAGAAGCACTCACTCCCAGCCCCTCCCCTGGCTTCTTTGCATAGGAGACTCCACCCCCTTCAGGCCCAGGACAGATCGCCTTGTTTTACCCCCAGGTTGGTAGGCAGCTTATCCAAGTTCCCCTGAGTGGAGCTGGAAGCTCCTGAGGCCAACTCTGCCTCTCGTGGGCATAAACCCTTGGCTCCTGACATGGGCTGGAGACTAGGAGATGGGTTGATGGCTGGGTCTGAGGTTCCCTGTGCTGACTTGGCACCAGCTCTTGACCTTACCTTTTTCCTGTAAAGTCTCCTTGCTCTCACACTTGGAATTTCCCTTTCTCTCAGAGCTCAGCTGTATTTCAATAAACATTTTACTGTATTTGGGGAGAGACTTCAGTATTTGGGTCAGAGGACATTTGTAGCGTGATGAGCCTCCATCAACCCTTGCCCCTCTGCCACTTGGGGCTGCATCTGTTTTACCATGAGTGGTGAAGTAGAGGCCTTGTGCAGGCCATGCGGCATTCAGTACTTGCGTGGATCAGCCACTGACTTCCAGCAGTAATAATGACCATAGTGGTGTGAGGTCGTGGTTTGCTCTCTATGCTTACACACGGTCTAGTCTGTGCTTGCTCAGCCAAACTGCAGAAGCAAGCTGTGTCATCGCCCTACGGAAGACAAACTGGAGGTTCGCAGAGGCCATTGGCATGGGCAGTGTCCACATAGAAGATCAAGTGGGTGTAGCATTAAATCCTGTATCTTCTGGTTTTGGTGGATTTGCTCTAGTTAGGAAGGATGGATGGCTAGAAGACAGAAGTAGGGTTTAACTGAGAGGGTAGTCAAGGAGGTAGAAAGAAGGCCTGGATTACACTGGGGTGGTCTTTAAAAATGTGCCCAAGTGAGGACTGGGCAGATGACTCAGTGGATAAGAGGGTTTGCTGTGCAAGCGCAAGGACCTGAGTTCAAATCCCCAGAACACACCTAAAAAGCCAGGGACTGTTACACCTGCCTGTACCCCCAGTGCTGGTGAGATGGCAAAGACAAAAGAATTGCTGAGGGTTGCGGCCACCAGCCTAGCTCCAGATTCTGGGAAACAGAATGTATTCAAGGGAATAAGGAACAAGATGGAGAGTCAGAGCCAGACACTTGACAGCTTCTTCTGGCCTCTGGATGTACACACCTGCACACATACAAACCTGCGTACATACATACCACACACATGTATATCATTACTCATGCACAGATAAATACATATAAATACATTTCTAAACATTGCATGGTGGGTCCCAATAGATACCAGGGTAAGGTAGCAGATCTGGGGAGTCTGTGTGTATGTGTATCTGTGTGTGTGTGTGTGTGTGTGTGTGGATGATGTGTGTATGTGTGATGTGTGTGTATGTGTATCTGTGTGTATGTGTATGACATGTGTAAGTGTGATGTGTGTATATGTGTATCTGTGTGTATGTGTATGATGTGTGTATGTGTGATCTGTGTGTATTTATATGTGTATGATGTGTGTATGTATGATGTGTGTATGTGTATTTATACGTGTGTGTATGTGTATTGTGTGTATGTGTGTGTGTATGTGTATGATGTGTGTATGTGTGATGTGTGTGTATGTGTATCTGTGTATGTATGTGTATCTGTGTGTATTGTGACGTGTGTGTATGAGTGATGTGTGTGTATGTGTATCTGTGTATATGTGTATGATGTGTGTATGTGTGATGTGTGTGTATGTGTATTTATACGCGTGTGTGTGTACAAGCAGAGTCTAAGTTTAAGGGTCCTATCTAAAACTCAGAGGGCGAAGCATTCCTGGTGGCTCTGTGGGGCTCCTTGGGGAGTTGTGCCTGCAGCTGACACCAGGAGCAGTGCTGATGCCGCCCCTCTTGGGTCACTAACACCTGGTGCTGAGCTTTGCTGCCTAGAGCCACATCCATCCATCTCCCGGTGTGCCCATCTATCTAGTTGTCACATTGTTTTACATCTTGTAGGCACTGCTGTGTCCTGGGGACATGGAGCAGTGGGAGAGAGGCTTCATATTCTAAGAAGTGCACTTTCAGTGGGTAGGCCAGGGTGTCCCAAGGCAGGCAGTGGGGAAGGAGGCTTCCTAACTGCCTCATTAGGTCTCTGCTGAGTGATCTGGGCTCTCAGATCATTCCAAAGATGTGTTAAAACTGCCAAGGGAGAGTTCTTGAACCCTTGTTGGTGATCGCCAGGTCTTCCTATGTCATTGAGCAAGGGAACTCATGTGAGGTACCCACAGTGCCTGCTGCTGGTCACTCCAGGTCCCCCTGGTGTGAGCACCTTGTGAGATTCTACTCTGGACACTGATTGTTTAGAAGTCATAGGCAGTTAAGGTCATGAGTTCCATATTTGCCCCATCCTTCTTCTGGCCCCACAATCTCTGGGCCCCTCTGCCGTTCTTATCCCACTGCCTCTGATGCCCCCACCGTTCGTCTGTCTGTCCATCTAGCTTGGGAATGAGTTCCCAAGCACAGGGATCAAGTCTTCTGCATGACTTGTCACCAGGGCTGGGCATCTGGTGCTGGCAAGTGTTGGATGAGTGTATAGTGAAACAGGCCCTCCAAATGCTGTGGCTGTCTTAGGGAGACACAGCTCGAAGCCTGGGAAGGAAGGTCCGGGGAACTCAGTTGCTGGGAAAAGATCGTTTAAACACCGGTCTGCAGAGAGCTCAAAGCTGAACAGTGGCTTAGTCAGTTTTAGAGCCATGTGTCTGGATCTCACCAAGGGACCCTGCTGTCCTTGCACGCAGGAGACCTTGGCACTCCTGTCCCCTGCCCAGCGGGCTCTGCCAGGAGAGTTGAGGGCATCAATCTCTGCTCCTTGCTTGTCTCTGTTTTCTCTACCATGGCACTACCTGACTTGAAGATACATATGTCCTTGGGGCTGGTGGCATAGCTCTGGTGGTGGAGTGGTGGTGGCACAGGCCTGTAGTCCATCCAGCTCTTCAGGAGGTGGAGGTAGAGGCAGGAGGATCAGAAGCTTGAGGTCATTTTCAGCTATATAATAAGTATGAGGCTAGCCTGGGGTATGTGAGATCCTATCACGGAAACAAACAGAAAAGCAATAGCATCCCAAACTTAAAATATGTTTCAGAATCTACAGAGGCTGGCAAAGTGCCAGTTCCCTGCACCCCGAGTAGCCTGCCACTGCCCACTCATTCTTGCCTGGCCTCCTCCTTTGGTTTCTGACATCTCTCTACAAACCCCTGGGGCTGCCACCAAGTGCGGATCAGAGTCCTTTACTCAGAAGCCCGTGCCCTACAGCTCACTTCCCTAGGGTTCCTCCCATGGTGCACTGCAGCCTCCTTACCCCATCCAGGTGTCTGAATTGCCCACCGTCTGTTATCTCCTGCCTCCCCAGGCAGGACGCTCTGCAGATGGAAAGAGGTAACTTCTTATGCTGTCTGGCCAGCTGGCCAAGTGCTGCCCTCCCTCTGGGGCTTAGGAGAGTGGCCATTACCAGAGTTTTGCAGTCAATGGACTCATCGGTCCCTAAATCTCCTCTAATGCTTGCTCTTTGATTAAGGGAAGCTGAATGGCTTCAGGGAGAGTTGACAATGACAGCTCAGATCCTCCCTCTGCCTCCTGATGGGCACTTCAGTGTCTTTGAAGAGCTGCCTCTGAAGGGCCTTGATCAGCTGTGTGGTAGGGGTGTGAGGGGATTGGTTTGGGGAGCCATGATAGCCTTTACCATGCTAGCCCACCAACACTGGAGGAGAGCCTGCGGGGGAGGTCCCTTGTGCGGTACACATCCCTCGGTGCCCACCTTGTCTGCACTAGGGAGTAGGGGTGAAAATATGTAACTTCAGATTTGGCAGGCTCACCCATAAATTAAAAGGAGTAGAGACTAGGAAGTGCCCTGGAGTAAGGGGCGGGTGACCCCCAAATTACCAGATTCTGAGGAAAAGGTAGCAGCTACTTTGAACCAGACTGAAGTACAGTAACTTCTCATAACTGCTAACCCAGGAGTATTGTAATATTCTAACAACCCACCCCGTTCTACATGACAAGTCCTAGCCTGAACCTGAGTCCCCGGAACACTTGGATCCCTGGGGATGTCTGGACCTCTGAGGATGGGCAGCCTCCTCCGGGTCTGGCTGTGTGTGTCTATGTGCAGGGAGGAACAGGAGTCTGTCTAGCTAGAGGGGCTTCTGCAGGCAAGCTGACCCAGACGGCTTCCTACCGCCTGTGTGACTTTGGGCAAGTCATCTAACTTCTCTGAGCCTCTACTTACTTAGCCGTCAAACCAGGTCCTGATGGTGCTTTCCTGGTGTGTGCGGCTTGAAGAGAGTTCATGGGATGCCTGGCATGTGGTACCCGAGGGATGCACTGGGGATGGGGCCTGGCACGGGGTAAGTGGTACCCAGATTAGTCTTTATTGTCATAGGCAAACATGGCAAGCATATGTCCCTGGGTGTGGGGGTTCTCGGGACACAGGTATGGGTGTGTTCTGGGCATGATTTGCTGACTGTGTGTACAGTGTCTGCCCATGGGAACGCTCATGTTGGAGTGCTACCTGCATACTTGTGGGCTTTGAGCCCATGTTTACTGCTTCCTAGATTGCACTGAGAGTCACCTTCCCCATTGTCCTTTCCCACTCAACTTCTTCCTCCCTTTTGCAAGCCATTGGCACTTCTGAATCACCACCAAGGGAGCCAGAATGACTTCCTTTGCTCCTGCCGGAGGGGGAAGAGAAGCCAAAAACCCCATCCATCTCATTCCCAGGATGAAGATAGCCTTGGTACCAAGGACAGAAGTCCCCTTCCTCCTGGCCAGACCCAAAAAAAAAAAAAAAAAAAAACAAAACAAAAAAAAAAACAAAACCTTTCCCTCTGGTCACCTTTCCCCTATATCCAACTGGAAAGAGGGGGCTGCCTAGATGTGGCCCCAACTTCAATTTGGTCTTAGAGCTGACTTGGTAAAGCACTTCCTGCATAAGCATGAGGACCTAAGTTCAAATCCCCAGCACTCTAGTTTAAAAAACAAAACAAAACAAAACAAAACAAAACAAAAACAAAAAACAAAAAACCCGAGTCCAAGTGTAATTCGAGCCTTGAGGAGAATCCAAGGGGGGTTGCAGGCTAGCCCATCTAGCTGAATCAGTAAGCTCTGAGTTGGACAAGAGACCCTGTCTCAAAAACTAAGGTGGAGGAGCTAGTGAGATGGCTCAGCAGATAAAGGTGCTCATGGCCAAGCTGGATGGCCTAAGTGCTATCCTCCACAGGTACCCACCTAGGGGAGCAAACATGCCCACAAGTTAACCTTTGACCTCTACCCTTGTGACATCATCTTCATACCCACCAACACGTACAAAAATTTAAAATGTAATAAAAAAAATAATAAGGTGAAGAACAGTTAGGGAATGTGGAGAGAGAGAGAGAGAGAGAGAGAGAGAGAGAGAGAGAGAGAGAGAGAGAACACGAGCGAGCGAGCGCGCATGCAGCCTCCTCTTGTTGACTTGGCCAGGTGGAGGGACCTGGGCCTTGGTCTGTTTATTCACAAACTCCCGTCCACCAAACAAACTGCAGAGGCCTGATAGTAAATCAGTAGCCCCGTGATTTACAGGGTCCTGTTTGTTTGCTCGGCTAAGCTTTTGGCAAGGTAAACGCAGAAGCTGCAGAAATCTCTTTGAAGCAGCCGCAGGGCTCAAACGCCCTTCAGTCCTCCATAAAGGATTCACAAAATTATATGGACTTGATTAGTATCTCTCTTACATAAAACCACTTCAATGCCTGCTTTGGGCTTGAGAATAAAGTCACTGGTGGAGCCCTTTGTTGCTCTGGCCCACGGGCACCTGGTAATTGAAGATTTCCCTTTAAAAGCGTGTCAGATGGAAAGAGCTTCTAATTTACTAAGTGGAGGAGCCTTTGTCAGGGAGGCGAGGGCTTTGTTCTGCCCGTCCCTTTTAATCTTGTTTTTGCACAATGGACTTCCAGAGAGCACTTCGAGTGGATGGAGGATGGATGAGGATGCGGACCGGATGGATGCTGGGGCGCAAGCTAGGGCAGGACCAGGGCTGTGCAGAGAAAGCAGTGGACCTTGGTTTCTCTCCATCTGCCTCTCCGTCATCTGTTGGCAGCTCTTTCCTTTCTGAACTTTCTCTTCTCTGGACTCCAAAACTATGTGGCAGGTGTAGGCCCTGGGGCAAACTCCATTAATTTTATGGAAGAGCCACTCCGACCCCCCTCCCCACTTAGTTCTAATCAGAGCACTGCTCCTCCTTTAAAACCACATTGCCTCTGTGCATGGAAGCCCAGAAGCCAGACCTGGGTTCAGGCTACATTCCCTACTGGTTCCCAGGTTCAAATCTCTTCTGCTCTAAAGCAAATGCTATCTGATGCTTGGCAGGGTGGGTTTGTTCAAAGGGACACCCACAGATGTCATTGAACGCCATTAGTCATCAGTTCTCCCCTTAGCTGACTTTGGACCCCAAGGACAAGGAGGGCTCTGTATTCTCCCGAGCTGCCCCCCTTCTGTTGGAGGAGGCATGGTTTCGGTCCTGGCCTGACTGATGAGTAGAACTCTCAATAAGACCTCGGTGCACTCCTGATGAACAGATGCAGGGTTCTGTCCCTTTGAGGCTTTGCCTTCCGGTGTGTAATGTCAAAAGACCAGTTGGTTTGCAGGGTCTGTTACTTGTGATTGAAAGTGTGGCCTTCGAATGTTGGAGTCGGTGGGCTAAGTTAACAGGAGAGCCAAGATCACTGGACCGTTGAGAATGGAAAGTATGCTAGCCCTACTCAAGGGGATAATGAAGGGGAAGGAAATAGGTGCAGCGCTCCTTGGAAAAGCCATGTAGCACACAGCAGGGTACATAGCCCGGCTCTGTGGCCACAGCATCACGGGCCTCCCCAGGGCTAGTCACTGCTTCCTGCATCTGCAACAGCTGCTACAGGTCTTCGTGGACTCACAAAAATCTGCTCCATTTCAGGGGAAACTTGACTTCTATCTTTGAGGGACAGAGCCCTGGCAGTGACTTTGAAGGACATTTGTTGCCACAAACACAGGAGTGAGGAAGGAAATCCCCACGCTCGTCTCAGGCCTCTCAAAATTACTGCCCAGGGCTGGGATGCAACCAGGAGGGTAGAGTCTAGCAAACACAGTCTAGCTTGGCATGAACTGAACACTGTGACTCACGCCTGTACTCAACACTTAGGAGGTGGGGGCAAGATCTGAAACTCAAAGTCATCTACAGCAACGTAGCAAGTTTTGGACTAGCCTGGGCTCTGTGAGACTTTGTCTCAAACAGTGACAGAAAGTATAGAGTGACCCGATAACATCTACACACAAGATTCGCAAAAGCTCCTTGGAGGAGGAGCAAATGACCCGTCCCACAACTTACACTGGAAGGTGCCAAGTACCTCAGTGTCAGTGTCTGAAAGACCAGGAGTGAACTTCAGGTGTGAAGGGGTGTCCCTCTCCCCTTGCCTCCAGTCCCCTTGTCAGTAGCGCTCGTGATCCGGGTGGTACAGTACCACATCACATCACTTCTTATTGCCACTGGGTGGGAGCCTGGGCTGGGAACCCTGCTTGGTAGCTGCTCTGTGTCAATCTCAGCTGTGTGAGAAGCTGAGCGTGCTCCCACCTAGCCAGGCTTGCAAACAAGGGAAAACATTGCTGAGGTTTGTGAGATTCTACACCTGTCCCCCATGAGACCGTGCCGAAGCTTTGGCGAATGGAATGCCAGTTCGGACATTGGGAGACGTAGGGTTGCAAGGGGGGGCAAAAGTCCTTGCTTGATTTCCTAAAGGAACGGCTGGAAAGGATTGCAAAGAAGCATCACCAGGCTCAGTGTCTCAGGGATGTTGGGAGCAGAGAGCCCATGCTGTGACCAGTGCAGCCCATGCTGTGACCAGTGCAGCCCATGCTGTGACCAGTTAAGCCTGGTCCCAGCTTCGGGGCCTCGTCAAGGTCTTAGGGTTCAGCCCGCAGGGGTCTTGGAAAGAAACGATCATCCTGATCCCAGAGTGTGGAACTGAGGACCCTATCCATGTGGGAAAGGTCTGCTCACTCTCCCGGAGGAGGAGTCTGTGACCCTTGGGCGCAGCTGGTCTTGCCTGTAACCGCTAATCATTTAATCAGTTGATCAACTCAAAGGATGTAAGGTGGATGTAAGGTTTTCCTGGCTCCATGTGGGAAGAAAGATGCCTGTCGTTGATGGCAAGTGGCCTTAAAGGAGTTCTGGGGTGTGTCCGGGGTTCCGTCTTGGATCCTGTGACGGTGGAAGAAAGCTAAGCAGGTATATGTACCTCACCACTGTGCAGACATTGATGGAGCTTTAAAAAGTGGCCTCTGGGGTGCGGACAGCCACTTGGGGTGCAGCAGCTCAGCCGGAGGTCTTAATTACCTGCTCAGAATGAGAGACAGATCTGAGATGTGCAGAGCTGCGTGTACAAAGTGTTTTATTTCCCGGGGCGGGTGCAGAGCAAGGAGAGCCATATGGCCCAGTGGTTGAACAGCTGTCTCTGGAGAAGGAGCAATTGGGAGCTCCCACCATCTGGGCAAATTACAAGACTCTGGATTCTTCCCCGTGTGTTGCAGCAGTCAAGTGGGTCTGTGATGGAGAGAGATGGACGTACCCTGTGTGCGCTCACCTGGGCAGCTGCCCATCCTTCCCTGGGCTGCCTCCCGAGCCTCTCGGAGCTTATCTCCGAGGTCACCTGCAGCAAATGCCCTTCTGGCTTCACCCCACTGCCTCTGCCCAACGGGGAAGCCTTCTGCTTTCTCTAGAAAACATAAATGTCATTCCTTTAACCCAGCCCCCTCTCGCCTCTTTGGCAGGCTGCAGAGTCTACTTGAAGAGTGCTTAGTGGTTTGAGGCCGTTATATTTTCTCTGCTCTATGATCCGTGTTAGGTTAAAAGGGCCAGGGCGGCTTTTCCTTCCCATGGAAGATAACTCAACCTGGACAGGCTCCCTGTGGGAGAATTAAAGGTGATGAGGGACTTCTGCTTGGCTGCAACTGTTAATATCCTTCCCCCAAAGCGGCCCTCTTGGCCCCCTCCTCCCAGCTGGCTGCAGTGACGCATTTATTCCTGCGTGTTCTCATTCCAGTTCTAACTCTCTTCCTTTGGTCTTCGGAGGCCGTGCTGAGCAAGGGTACCCACCCAAGGCAGCAAGAGGAAAGTCACATGGAGGGACGTGGTGTGCTACCGTGGGTGGCTTTTTTCATTTCTTAGAGAGGCGCTTGGGGCTAGGGACGTAGCTCAGTTGGTGGCGTGCTTGCCTAGCATGCAGAGTCTTGGGGTTTGTCTCCAGCAACACATAAATCCGGGCATGGTGGCACACGCCGATAACCTCAGCAGTGGAGATGTGGGGTCAGGAGGTGCAGAAGTTCAAGGGCATCTCTGACTGTGTATCAAGTTCAAGGCCAGCTGGGCTAAAGACTGTGTTTCAGAAAAAGATAACAGAGTTAGAAGGAGTTGCCAATCATTTTAGCATCTGCCAGAGAGAGGCTATAAGGAAGCCATGCAGCTTGTTCCTATACAGCTTGTCCTAAAATAGGTGGTGGGTGGATGAGGGGACCATCCATTCAGCCCCAGGAGCAGCAAGACCAATTTTGTCTTTAGTGGGTCCAAGATATAGAGCAGCCATTTTAGCCCCTGACCCTTTTGCATTGGTGACAAGGAGGTGTGGCCTCTTAGCAGTATAGCTGAGATGGCCTGGCTTCCCCACAGCTGCCCTTCACAGACTTTACTCTTCCTTGTATGGAGGCCATTTGAAAGTTGTCCCTCATGCCTACCAAAGGGGGGATGGGAAAGGACGCTGAATCAGCTGATGTTATTTAGAAGCTCAGGGGACTTGGTTCTATTTTCCAAGATGGCCACCTCTCTCCATGTGTATTTGTAGCTAGATGGGGCCTTCTTCCACACCATCTGTACCTTCATCCTCTGTGTAAAGGCTCCTGTATAGGAGAGGGCTCTTGAGAGACAGCTCTTGGGGTGTGGTAGCAGTTCAAGTACCCCAGGCTGAGTTTGTGGGTGGTGTGAGGTTGTGCAAGGCTGTACGAGGCTGGTGACAGAAGAGAGAATGGCAGAGGACAGTGGGCAGCAGGAAACCACACGTGAAGGGAGAGGCGTGGTCTTCCGACTCCTGCAAAGTTGTATCAGCAGAACCAAAACCAAAGACAAATGGGGTAGCTGAGGTCTCCCGGTCCCACGCATATGCATCTGGGCAGCAAATCAGAATGTGAGCTGGGTCCTGATCCTTCTCTGCTCCCCAGCTCAAGGAATCCCATGTTCTCAGAGCGAGGCTGGGCTCTGGGTCATTATTTACACTCCTGAGAGACAAGCTCGGCCACATGGAGGGCTGCAAGTCTAGTTTGATTCAGGCAGAAAATGGCAGTCCTTTGATTTCTGTTCTTGTGCAGAGCAAGACCAATGGAATCATCACTCCTTGGAGGCTCACTGGGTGGGGGAGGGTCACCCACAAACAGCCTGGCTTCAGAGGTGACTGTCCAGGCCCAGTTTGGTTCCACTGCATGACAGAGATCTCACTGCCTCCTAAGGAGCAAGTGCAGGAAGGTTTTCAGGAGAAACATATTTACTTTGTTCTCAGAACAAGTCTGTGTCTTCCATGTAATATATCTTCAGGTGATCTTTGCGCGCGCGCGCGCACGTGTATGTGTGTGTGTGTGTGTGTGTGTGTGTGTGTGTGTGTGTGCGTGCATGTGTGTAAGTGGTGTGTGTATGTCTGTCTGTCTGGTGTGCATGTGCACGTGTGTGCATGTGTGGAAGCCTGAGGTTGATGTCAGATGTCTTTCTTGACTCCCCTCTACCTTACTTACTGAGTCAGGATCTCTCACTGAACCTGGAGCCTGTTGATTCTTCTAGTCTAGATAATCAGCTTCCCCCAGAGATTCCTCTCTCGGCCTCTCAAGTATCATAGGCAGGCCACCTGTCTACTTACATGTGGGTGCTGGGGTTCTGAATATCTTTCCTCAAACTTGTGTGACAAGCATTCCCAAGCCCCACCCTTCAGATATTTAAAGAACCCCCTCTCTTTTCCCTGCCAAAACATTTTCTTTTTCCAGGCTAAAATATCATTTATTGACTTAACAATTGATTTTCAAGTACCTCTTGTGCACTAGGCTCTGGGCTAAGTGCTGGAGAGACAGAAATTCACGAAGCAGGCATGTTCTTTCATCCAGCGAGCTCATGAGCCAGCATGACATCATTCCCAGGCACCCCCTGTCCCTCCCCTTGAATAGAAGAAGGGCTTCAGGTCTAGCTTGATCACAGCAGAAATGCCAGCCCCGCTATGAACCCCACACTTCTACTCATGCCTGCATGATGCTGGGGAAACCACTGAACCTCCTTGGAGATCCTCTGCAGGATGATTGTTGCCTAGTTACCTCTCGGGGTAGTATGTGGGGTCCAGCAGGATTGGATTTTCCCTTTGCTGCACTACACATGAGGTGCTGCACTTGATTCTAGGAATAGAAAGCAGGAAAAGAAAAGTGTCTATTGGCTGGTGTCCTGACTCTCATAATTACACCCATCATCCATTCAGCAAGTATACTTAACAGATAACACACACACACTCTCTCTCTCTCTCTTTCTCTCTCCTTCTCTCTGTTTCTCTCTGCCTCTGTCTCTCTGTCTCTGTCTCTCTGTGTCTCTGTCTCTCTCTCTTCCTGTCTGTCTGTCAAGGCTCAGAAGAATCAAATTCAAGGCCTTGTATATGCTAGGCAAGCACTCTACCATAAAGTTGCACTTAGCCTCCACTTGCTTTTATTCTGACAGGATATATTGAGTAACTGCTGCGTCTTGGGTCTAGACCTTATGGATGGATAAGCAAAATGCACTTTCTACCCCATGAATCTGGCTGCCCATTGAGAGACTTCCAGAAGTGATCACAAATGGTGTTTTTGATTGGTCCCATGCAAGAAAAGGACCTGGCATTATGCAAGACAATCATGAGTTCCCCCTCAGATGGGACTATGAGGGAGTAAGGGAAGGGCTATGAAGCTGGATTCTTAAGAGTTCACCTGGGGAGCAGAACTGAATGAGAGAAGGTTCTGATGTGGGCAGAGGTTCTGTGTACTAAGAAACTAGAAGATGGGAACTGGGGAGCAGTTGGCAAAGTACTTGCCTTGAAAGTACAAGAACCCAAGTTTGATCCTCAGAACCTGTGATGGTTTGAATAATAATGGCTCCCATAGGCTCCCATAGTTCCACCAGGAAGTGGAACTGTTTAAGAAGGATTAGGGGGTGTGACTTCGTTGACGTATGTCACTGGGCGTGGGCTTTGAGGTTTCAAAGGCCCATACCAGGCCCAGTATCTCTCTCTCTCTCCCTCTGCCTACAAACCAGGATGTAGCTCTTAGCTACTGTTCCAGTGTCATGCATTCCACCATACCGATAATGGACTGACCCTCTGAAACTGTAAGCAAATCCCCAGTTAATGCTTTGAGTTATCACAGTCATCGTGTTTCTTCTCAGAAGTAGAAGTGACTAAGAACACATGTGTTTAGAAAAAAAAAAAAAGCCCAGTGTGGCGGTGCACACTTGTAACACCAGTGCTGGGGAGAAAGAGAGAAGCAGACCCCTGGGGCTCACCTGTCAGTCAACCTAGTTTGGTGAGTTTCAGATCAATAAAACCCTGTGCTCCCCCTAGAGGACGGAATAAGACCTAGCGTTGTCATCTGATAGTGAGTGCAAGTGCAAACTCATGCATACACATGCACACACATGCACACAAATCCCTGGGAGATTTTAGGGACCAGTGTAGGTGGGTTGGATGAGGTGAGGTAGGGCAGTTCCCATGGAGTTTCCACTACAATAGAACCCATGGTCTTGGCATTCGCAGCGGAATCAACAGAGGCACAGGCAAGGTCTGGAAACAGGGGCTATGAACGCTTCACTGATCCAGTCAGTGACAGGAGCTCTGAGACTGCTGGGGCAGAGAACCACCACTTACCTTGGGGATCAGCCCTTCCCTGTGTGGAATAGGATTCAATGGTAGATAATACTACCTACCTAATATCTAACTCCCTCTGAAGATAATGGATCTCTAAGGTAGACTGGCTTCTTCTTCTGAGCTGGGATTCCTACCTGACTACTCCTAGAGGCTCCTGTGAGCTGCGAGTCAAGAGAGAGCAGAGATGGGAAGTCAGGGAGCTCACGGTTGAGAGGCGCCTTTGCAGATCCTAGTGTGAAGAAGGATAGCTGATGAGACCCACACTCTTCCCCTCCTCCCTCTGTGATCTTCTCTCCACCCGCTGTGTTCAGCGTAGCCTTTTCCTGCAAGGCATTGCCAGCTGCTGGCTTTTACGTGCGTAGGGAGAAGCACCCACAGCGAGTGAGTCATTCTAGGAATTAGCGAATTTCCAAATTCCTAAGTGGTCAAAACAAAATTTGAGCACTGCCTCCCAAGCCTCCAACAGCACTTTAAGACTCACTGTATTTGGTGTGTGTGTGTGCATGCTTATGTGCATGAGTGCATGCCTGTTCACATGTGTTGGGCGCACATATGTTTACATATGTATATGGAGCCCCAAAATTCAAGAGTGAAGTTGTGTGTCTTCCTTAACTGCTCCCCATTCTTTGCAGGGTCTCTCACTGAACACGGAACTGGCCAATTTCAAGCAGTCTAGCTAGCTAGCTTGTTCTAGGAATGCCCTGTCCCTGCCTCCCAAGTGCTGCTGGGACTATAGGCAGGTGCCGTGCCTGCCTGTCTTTTATGTGGCTCCTGGGAATCCAAATTCCAGTGTTCGTGTTTTTACAGCAAGTGACTTATCCACTGGGCCATCTCCCCAGCCCCCATGCTTGACCATTTCTGTAAAGACACCCTTGTGTGTACCAGTGGCAAGCAGTGAGTCACCGCTCTCATTCTGGCTTCTGGGAAGCCAAGAGTATCCAAGGCCACTCAGGCAGATCACTGGGGAATGTGGAGAAGGGCTCTGGGCACTGGGTGTCTCCCAGAGTATGAAAGGACGGAGCTAAGGGATGAGGCCTGATCTCTGACTTCCAGGACTCTTGGGCTCCATGGTGAGCCCTGAGATGCACTTGGGGCAGCATACTGCTTCTGTCGCCCTGGAGAAATATTCTGTTGAGTGCTTGTAAGAGTGCTCTTGGGGCAGAGGGTGGCAGAGGCAACATTATTTATGTGTTTAAAGGGTTGAATTGGGAGTCACCTTTCCTTTATTGTTTGATCCCCTGGGAGAAAATGAGTCCTGTCTTTTTCAGGCTTTCTGGCTCACGACAGTGGTGTTCTCCCCTGCCAGATGCTCTCTGAGTGCAAAGCCTGCAAGGTCAGGCTTCGGTCCTCAGTCATCACAGCCGCCTGCTATGGCTTTGTGTCACCTTCCTCATCAACTAGCCAGCATATGCCCGGCATCCGCTCTGCATGGTCTGCGGGTCAGAAGGAGCAGCAGACAGGGGTCTTTGTCCTCTGGTGGCAGAATGTTGTCTAGATGTCAGATGACCCCCCCCGCCCCAATATGCGGGTGATGACTGGTGACAACCTGCTGTGAGTGGCATCCATGAGGACACTGCAGATGTTGTGGGCAGAGAGAGAAGTTGCCAGAGGTGGTGCCTTTGTGACTTTGAGACTAGTGTCCTTATCTGTAAAGTGGGGATAACCGATCTGGTTTGCCTGTTTAAGGGGGCGGGAGCAACGAAGGAAGAGACAAACATAGGTCTTAGAAGTCAGAGAGTGGGCAAGGGGTGTGGCTCAGGCTGTAGACGCTTACCTACTGCATGGAGCTTGGTTTAGTCCCCATCACTGCACAGGCAGGGCCTGGTGGCATGGGCTTGTAATCCCAGCACTTGAGGAAAAAGTGGAGGATTATAAACTCAAGGTCATCCTCAACTTCATAGCAAATTCAAGATTAACATGGGGGATGGGTGACCCTGTCTCATAAGAGAGGGAGGGAGGGAGGGAGCCTGCACTACATTGTACTCTGCCTCAAACAAACAAACAAGCAAATCACCCCAAGACTTAGAAATTAGAAAGGGCACCCGATGACTACTATCTAACTACTCTAAAAATAAAGTCTGAAGTCTGTTTGTCCTTCTTCAGTCTGTCCATCCTTCCCTCTTGTCCCTCTACCTTGCATCTCTTTTTGTTTCTTCCTTTCTTCACACATCTTCAGGATCTCTTCCCTGTGTAAATCCTGTGGCTATTACAGATCAGAGAGGGACTGAGGAGAGAAGACAGGGAAGGAGGAAGGAGGCAGGCGTCTCACAGGATCACTTTGAGAAAGTTGGGGTGAGCGAGAGTGAGGCTCGAGGCTCGAGGCTCGTGTTTGAGTCAGTCAGTGCCCTGCTCATTGTGACGCAGATGGAAAGGTCATCCTGAGAGCGAGTGACGCTCCATGTTATTGGGTGTTGGGTGAAACCTTCGGGATATGAACGTTGCCAACCTTCCCTGCTCCCTTACCCTCCCTCAGGCACTGTGGAGCCCCTGGAGAACCCGCTGCCGTCCAGGTCTCGGTGTAATGGAGACCTGGTCCCTGTAGGGAGGTGACTTCTGGGGTCCCCACTTAGCAGCAGGCAGAGGTCACTGTCTTGCCCACAGACAGAGGTAAATATTTCCCCAAACTTTCCAGCTTAGGGTGCTGTGTGGTGGGTCGCACACTGTCGCTGGGACTGGCTAGTGGATGCCGATGGATTCCTCCAGCAGAGGCTCCTCTGGGCAGCCACAGACTCTCTGGAGACTCTCCTGTCTTCCAGTTTCAGTAGCCTTTGTTTTCTACACGTGTAACATGTCCTCCTGGCTCAGGATGCAGAAGCAGGATCAGCTGCAGAAGCAGGTGGACACTCACAAGCCGCTCTCCTGGAGGAGTTACTGGCTGTGTGGTCTCTGCAGAAATGTCTGAGGTGTGTTTAAGGACATGTATACCCTTGCCCCGTAATTTCTCACAGAGGATACCGTTCTGATCTTTGCCACTCTGGCCCAGCTTCCTAGACTTTACTGTACTGATGCCCTAGTATGTGACTGTATTTTCCTACTGTGGTGTGCGTGTACGTGCATGCAGGTGTGCGTGCATGTGTGTGTGCTGATTTTGTCTTTTTCTTGAGGGTGGTTGGTTAGTTGTGCCCAGGCTCCTGCTATTGTCACCAGTGCTCGTGCACATGACCTTGCATCCTGTCATGTGCTCAAGCTAAGCTTCCCGCCCCACCCAAAGACACAGGGTAAACTGAGTATGTGGGAGAGGGTCCCTAATCTTTCACCCCAGCTGTTTCTCTACCCAGCTTCCACAAACCTACTCTGGCACTTTATGCTGACCCATTCTCTCCCTTTCCCCATTTGTCTTGCAAGCTTAGGTCTGTCAGAGAGTCCACAGTGGGGAGAGCCTTTCCATCTCTGCGTCAACATGCAGCCCTCAGTCGCTACTGTCATTACTACTTGTGCTAGTAGACGTTAAGTATTATTTTAAATAATGCTTAAATAATCCATTTGCAGGCAGAGGCCTCTGACTCATAGGCTGGGGCAGCAAAAGGAGGTCAGGGCACAGAAGAATCTTTTTAGTAAATCTCATAGGAATGAGATTTAAAACCAGCAGGACCCTGGGCTGCTTGCTGGGGAAAATGCGATGGGTACTGAGTTCCTAAACCCTTGGTGGCCTTTGCACCAGATGGGGTGATGGCCTCAGAGCAGGCTCAGAAAAAGACTACTGTCAAAGGGAGGATGGTTCTGTAGGGTGGGTGCCATGCATCCTAACCATACCAGTCTGTCAAGAGCCTCCTTCAGATCCAGAGAGAAGACTCCGGAAGGATGGTCAGAGGGACCTGGAGCCAGAGGCAGGGAAGAGCAAGCTTGGCAGCACTGCAGGCAAACTCTGAGAAGGCAGATTTCAGTGCAGTGAAGCGTAGAGCTTTCTAGTAATCAGAGCTGTCCAGAGTATCAGGGACAATGTGGATTCATTCCATCAAATATCCAACAGCTGTTTACAAAGCTGCTCAGTGCTCGTGCTGTGCTGTACCCCAGGATGTGTCAGTGAGAGTAAAAGAGTATCATTCTTCCGGTCAAGAGCCAAGCAGTGTCATGTGACTCATGCCATGTGATCAGGAGGGGTTGAGAAGGTGCTAGAATGCACCACAGGACCACCTACCCTACCAAGGCGATCCAGGGACTGCTTCCTAAAGTGGGTGACATTGGAGGTAAGACCTCCATCAGTCATGTTCAGAAGGGATGCTAGTTGGCGCAAAGGCCTGGAGCTGGAAAGAACCATTTTCCCTTGAGGATATGGTTGCAGCTGATTGAGGCTGGGACAAAGCAACTGTTTGCTGCTGACAGAAAGGGGATGGACTCTGGCACTTGGTATAGGCAAGGAGCTACAGATGTTCATGGTTAATGATGTAGACGTGGGGTCATTACCTGGCTCTCTCCGGGAAGATACTATGCTTCTGAGTGTCTTCAGAAGTCTCTGAGCTCAGCATGTCTATATTTTTCCTTGTATGTATGTATGTATGTATGTATGTATGTATGTATGTATGTATATATGTATGTACTTTTGTGTGCTTTCATATGTGTTCACACGTGTGTGGGTATGTGTGGAGGCCAGAGGTCAACCTCAGTTGTTTCCACCTCAATCTGTTTCCACTGTATTTTTCGGGCATCTCTCACTGAACTCAGGATTCACCTAGGCTGGCTTGGCTAGTGAGTCCCAGGGATCCGCCCATCTCTGCCTCCTTTCATAGATCTATGTCTATGTTAAAGACCTACATCTCTATACCTGTTTTTTTACATAGGTGCTGAGAATCGAACTCAGGTCCTCATGCTTGCCCAGCAGGCACTTTACTGACTGAGACAGCTCCTAGGCCCTGAGCTCAGCAAATCTGAGGGTTAAACTCATGCCACCTCTTCTAAAGCTAGTGTCGTGTCTTAGCTGGGATTTCTGAGCCCTTGCCAGTGCCTCCTCAGCCAAACTGTGTAGGTTTTATTTTGTTTTGTCCTACAACCCTTGGGTTGTTTTACAGATAGGCCGCAGGGGCTTTGTAACGCTGGTCATTTTAGTTGCTCAGGGTTATAAAGCCTGCCAGGGAGACGCGTGGGGACTCCCACCCAAGTCGTCCAACTGACAGCTGCATGCTGGCCCACTGTCATCTGCCTGGGACCTGTCTGATGGAACACAGGGCGCACAGAAACTGCACACTGGTTCATCTATCCATCCTCCATCACCACCTCTCTGGGGACCCTGTCACTCAAACCACGAGACCAGCTCCTTTGAGAAAGGCTAAGTTTTAAGAGAGAAACGGAACTTTTTTTTATTTAAAAAAAAAAATCAGTGTTGAAAAAGAAAACGAAGAAGGGAAAACACTTGACAAGCCTCATGCTTTGCTCGCCTTGTAGGTGGCGAGGATCAATTTCCTAAAGAAAAAAAAATCAATCAGTTGGAATGTGTCTTTTTGGAGAAAGTCTGGCATCTGTCAAATGGGGGAAAAAAGACCTAGAAAAAACTCTCCTTGGGTCCTGTGCTGGGGGTTGCTGACTCAGGCCGTATGTTCCGATGCCATTAACAAGTTGAAAGCTGTTGCCCCTTGCAGGGACACAGGGTGGGGGTTGGAGCAGCTCAACTGTGAAAATCCTCTACAAATCTGGGAAGGCTGGGCTGCCGGGAGCCGAGCCTGGGCCTTCTGCACCCACGGAGGTTGCCGACTGCCATGCCACGGCTTTTATCAGGCCGGGTGGTTGGCAGGCTTGCTGTATGCAGGAACCTGATAGCAGCGCTCTGACAGGTGGCAATTTTAATTGGTAAACCGTTTCTCTCTGTTAAGCCATGTTTGAGGCAAGTCAGGCTAATATCTTGGGGTGATTGGTAGAGATGTGAGGGAGGTCCCCTGATGCGGGTGGGGTGTATGGGGTGCTATCATCTGGTGTTTGAGGATAGATGGCTCCCCAGGGCTCTAGAAAGGGACAGAGGCTTGCCCTCCCCCACTGGGTTTGGCTGTGACAAGACAGTCTGTGCCAGCTGCGGTCCCTGGCATTTTTTCTAAGAAGCATTTTCCAGGGCTCGGATGTAGCTAAGTTGGTAGAGCGCTTGCCTAGCATTCTGGAGGCCCTGGATCTCATCCATCCTCAGCACCACAAGGATGGAATCGGTGGCATAGCACCCTGGAGGCAAAGGTAGGAGGGTCAGAGTTCAAAATCTTCTTCTGCAACACAGTAAGTGGAGGCCAGCCTGGACTATTTGAGACTTTGTCTCAAAAACAAACTAATAAACAAACAGAAAGACAGACACATAAGCAAAACAAACAAACAAAAACCCTTTGCCCTCCCGCCATGGACTTGGGGTTTAAGCATAGCCAGGTGGTTTAGCTGAGTTCAGCATTCACCCTCAAGCGGATTGCTGTGGCCCACACAGGAGAGAGTAGGCCATGGATGGGGAAGGGCAGGGGTCCAGTTGGTGTTAACCATGCTTCTCCCTTGCCTGGCTCCACGCTGGAACACTGAGATATTGAACAGAGGCCTCTTTCTAGCTTTTGTGGAGTTGATGTGAGCTCTGTAAGTAGAATGGAGAAATGGGTGCTGTGGCCTATGGGGCCAGCCACGTGCTAGATAGCAGGGAGGGGACCTGGCCCAGCTTGGGGCAGGGTCGGATTGTGTAGTCATGAGGGACTTCCTGGAGGAGGTGGTATTAAAGTGAACATGCCGGGTAGACACATTTACACACACTCCCTATTCGCCAGTACAACTCTGAGCCCCCCCCCCCCATGAGAGACAGATTTTGGCAGCTGGGTCGTGTCCTTCTTGTATTCTGTTCTCTGAGGGTGGGAAGAGAAAGGTTCTGTACACACTGTTCCTATTGGTGGATTGCTATTCACCAGTGTGCTGACCCAGACTGTGGCTTCCTCCAACCTGCACCCGTAAGCATAGCTCTCCGAGGTAATGTTGTCTATCCCTCCTTGTGTCTACTAACAAGAAACTCTTCCTGGCCCTCACTTGGGTTTTTGGATCATTTTCTGAGCTGAAAGTGCCACTTTCAGCTGGGACTATGATGTCCCAGGTCCTCTTCCCAGTCCTGAGGAGAGGATAGCAAGATGAGGAGAGGGCAGAGCTGTAAGCTCCGGCTGTAAGCTCTTCAGGTTTCTTCAGTAATGCTCCTGGGTTGCAGATAAGGCAGGGGAGGAAGCTGGGCAGCTAATGAGCGGAGAGGAACCCAGAGACAAATACCTAACACTACACAACCACAGCCAACCAGGGAACCACAACAAAGAGGGTGAGGGTTCTGCATCCCGCTCAGACGGTGGCAGGTGAGGCGGGATAAAGTGGAAACTTTCTAAAGTGTAAAGTCAGTTATGTCAAAGGACATTTAGCTGAAGCAGACACAGGAGAAAGGATGTTCTGCTAAAGCAAGCAGGTGAAAGGAAGCACGATGAAGGATTCTCCACTAACAACGCACATGTATTGGTTCACCTTACAGTGCCTCACAGAGCTCTGTTTATGACTCCACAGAGAGAAACTCACCAAAAATCTTCTGGTGGTGTTCTGGTGGTTTCTTGCTTCTTCTGAGGACTTGGGCCAACTGGCAGAGTGATGTCAGCTGATACAGATTCTCGTGGAGCTTTGCTAAGACAGACTCAGGTGGTGAGGCAAGAAGTCACGTGATGCTTGGAGAAAGTATGAATAGGACCCAGTGGACAATGGCGGCAGACTTGCACAGCTAGCTTTGCGATGCTTCGTGGTCTCTGTCTTTGCTGATCTTCACTTTGGCGACTTGGCTGAGCGGCTGTTTCTGCTAGGTCGTGCCACTGCAGCTGACTGGTGTTTGCTGACTGGCACTACTGAACCATTATTAAAAGTAGATTTTGAAAAAAAATTAAAGACTGTAGGGTGGAACTTTCAGCCCCAGATCTCCGCATCAGGAGGGGTTTGTGCCCTTCAGACCCTTCCAGCACTTCAGGGAAGCTGCTACCTCCCTAAACTTAACTGTTCATCTCCCGGAGTCAAACATGGCCACCGCCACCCAAAGCCAAGTCTAGATGTGCTGACAAGAAGATCCAGCCCACTTGGCTCTCCTTGGCTGAAGAGGGAACTCAGGGATAGCGATCACAAGGGACTGGGTGAAACTCACCTACAGATTGTTTCAGAAGTCCCCTGAAGATGCCTATGTCCCCCTCCACAGACATACATACATGTCATATAGGGGTGTGTGACCTTGGCAATGGCAGAATCGTTCATGCTAAGCAGGTCACCTCAGAATTGGTACTTAGGCCCACTTGGATGGAGGTCATTTTGTTTCTAAGCAGAATCCAATGACAACCTGGTCTGTGGCTCCTGCCAGGAATGCTAATGTTGGGTTGATCAATGTGCCTTGGGGCACAGGGGAAAGAGGGGTCATGGGAAGCTCCAGAAGCCATAGGCCATGGAATCCTGAGGCCACTCTGTGTCTGGACCCTCAGGCTTTTCTAACCCTCATGAGGGCTGGGGCCAGGGAGCATGGAAGTTGTCTTTATTTGTTTGACCTTTTCATGCGAGGGAATTTTATAGTTTCATTAACTACTTAGACCATTTGCGAGCAGCCAGGCAAAATATATTGCCATGAGCACCTTGGGGACTCGTGGGTCGTCTCGGTGGAATGCTAATAGAATGGAGAATTGATTCAAGGGGCTCTCCACCATGAGGGCCAGCCAGTGGTCAGGAAGGGCCAGTATTGTCTCCAGAGCTTGTCCCTTGAGGAGACCCCAAGTCGGCCTTGAGTATTTGCTTGGCACCAAGCTCTCTTCCCAGTTGCCTGTGTGAGTTCCTTCTTCCCCAAAGGCTGCCACTCCAGCTGCTGTCTGCACCTCAGACAATGTCTGCACATTGTCCCCACACCCAGCGGCATTTTGTATGTGTGTACACACATATTTGTATATGTTCAGCTCCCTCTCTCTTCCTTCTCCTGTCTCTCTTCCCCCATACACTTAGTGGAGTGTGTGTGTGTGTGTGTGTGTGTGTGTGTGTGTGTGTGTGTACACATGTGTATACACATGCATGTATGTGTGGAGACCATAGGACAACTTTGAATGTTGTTCTTCTAGCATTGTCTCCCTTTTCTGACACATAGTCTCTCAGTGGCCTGGAGCTCACCGATAGGCGATGCTGGCCGGCCAGTGGTCTGAGGGATCTGCCTCCCTAGCACTGGGATTATATATATGCGCCATCACACCTGCCCGCACTTACACATGTTCTCAGGCGCAAACTCAGGTCCTCTACTAAGGTATCTCTCACGCCCCTCAAGCTTCGTTTGAATTGTCTCCCCACAAACCAAAGGCTGCTGCACTAGAGCCCCACACACCCAGAGCTAGAGTGGTGGTGGGCCATCCCCCAACCCCTCCATTTTATATTTCATACGGGGGGGGGAGGTCTGGAGGAGCCCCAGCTAAGTTCTTATAACAAGTCAGCACCAGGTCTGGCACGGCTGCTTGTTCTTCCCACCTGAGGCCCAGGTGGGGAGGCGGCATATGGACAAGAGAAGCCGATTAGCATTAGGCATGTGCGGGCTCCGACCTTGGCATGGCTCTGGACCAGACAGGCTTCCAGTAAGAGACAGAGCGTTTAACGAAGAGGATCACTGGGGAGAGTTTAATGGTAACGTGGTTGTTTTTATAGAGGCCAAGAGAGGGCTGCAGAAGTAGCTCTGTCCGTAGGGTGCTTGCCTGCTGTATGTAGCATCCTGGGTTCTCTCCCCAGCACTGCATAAACTGGGTGTGATGGGGTGCACTGTAATCCCAGCACTTGAGAGGGAGATGCAGAAGAATAACGAATTCATGGCAGTTCTCTGCCGCACAGTGAGTGTGAGGTCAGCCTGAGTACCTGAAGCTTCGTCTTAGAGGAACAAACATAGGCAGGGAGTGGAGATCGTCTACTCATATAAGAAATGGCATCACATCTATCCGAGGCCCACTGCCACCCCTCAGGCCTGAGGGCTCCCCAAGACCTTAGACCCATGGTGCAAACCCTCTTCCTGTCTCTTGCTGGTTGTTCACACAGGCTGGATCCAGAGGCTAGAGGATGAGGAGGCCTGGGACACTGTCCATGGAGGTCATCCCTAGGCACAGGGAAGGGGAGGAGGGCAGGACGGGGTGGAGACATTCCCAAGGGGTCAACACTGGCTTGTAGTCCTGATTTGCAGGGGAGGGGCTTGTGTCACTGACAGACCGTGATACAGATACAGGTAGGGGAGGGGTGGTTGAGACAAAAATGTCTAAAAAGGCTGGAGGAGGAACAAAAGGATGAGGAATGGGAACCCAATGCTTCTCTTCCTAGCCAGATGTGCAGGTTATCTGGACTTCTCAAGGGCATTTCCCACTTGGCAGAGGACCAGAACCTAAGATTTGGGCAGGGTATGCAGAGAGGAAGGGCTGCTTGCACAAATTCATTTCCTGTCACACTCATGCCACGTGAACAAGGCATTGATCACAGCACAGGTCTTCAGTGACTCTTCCGTGTTACCCGTCCCTGGTCCCAGGAGAGAAGGGTGGGACTGGATAGAGTATTAGATCAGCATAGTGGGTGCTGCAAATTCTGCTGCCTGGCTGGGTCTCGCTTGTTCCTGTGGGTGGACCAAAGCTAGACTGACTTTCTTTCAGATTTTCTATGTCTTTTGGGTTTGTTTTATTGTCTGGTCATACTGGGGAGTAGTTCATGATAGAACAGAGGAAGAGGAAGAAGCCTTTAACCGTCCATAGCCACTTCCTCCCATCAGGACCCCCCAGCAGCAGGGGCCATTCCCACATACAATGCTTGGGATTCGGTGTTCTGGGCTCAACTGACCATGTGTCTTTAAAGAACTTCTCCACACTGCCCTTACTGTTCAAGGGCACGTATGGAGATGTGGAAATTAATGGATATGCCTGTGTGCCAATAAAACTTTATTTACAAAAACATGCATCGGTTCAGCCAGCACCATTTGCAGAGGAAGGAAAGAAAGAAGCTCAGTGCCCAGCTCTAGGAAAGGGAAGCAAGAGGGACTAGAGTAGGTGTCTAGGCATCACCTGAGGCAGGGATGGGCAGGCAGACAGCTGGTGTGGTCCTTCACAGAGTCTGCCTTCAGACTTTGTAGGATGTAGTCCTGATTTAAAGTTGAAGACACAGGGCTGAGGAGGATAAAAGGCTTGGTGTCTCTGGCATGGGTGCAGTTGTCCCCTCTCTCCTTCTCTATAGCCCACACCACTGTCTTTTCTAGCCACCTGGCTTGGGGGTTAGTCCATTGTGAACTAAGAGACAACTTAGAGACTGGATGGCTTCTCTGTGAGCTTGTTCTGAGGCAGAACTCCCTGTACATGCTACACTGAACTCTGCTAGGCCGGAAGGGTGTGGACGCACAGACACTGGGCATCCACTTTGTGGGGGCTTACCAAAACTGAGGGAAACAGTCTATATTCCCTGGAGACCTCAGAGGGGATCTCCCAGAGGTTAGCATCTGAAAAAATTATGATAGTGAACTTCCCAAAGCATGCTGGGTAGGCCTCTGGTTGAGTTTTGCCTTAGTTTGGGTAGTGTTGCTTTGATGAAACACCATGACCAAAAACAACTTGGGGAGGAAAGCATTTATTTGGCCTAAATTTCCACATCATTACTCATCAAAGGAAGCCAGGATAGGAACTCAAGTGGGTCTGGAACCTGGAGGCAGGAGCTGGTACAGAGACCATGGAGGAGTGCTGCTTACTGGCTTGCTCCCCATGGCTTGCTCAGCCTGATTTCTTATAGAACCCAGTGGTGCCAGCCCAGGGATGGCCCCACCCACAGTGGTCTGGGCCCTTTTCTATCAATCATTAATTAAGAAAATGCCCTACAGGTTTGCCTACAGCCTGATTTTATAGAGACATTTTCTTAATTGAGGTTCCCTTCTCTCTGATGACTTGGGCTTGTATCAAATTGACATAAAACTATGGAGCACAAGATGAAGATACTTTGTGGAATCTCTAGTGCCAGCATATAGAAGGTAATCAGAAAATGGAAGCACACAGGAAATGGCAATGTGGTGGCAGCTGTCACCTGACTTAGACATCAAGTCCAGATCCCATAGTATATACCCCACAGGTATATGTGAAGATCCTGTGTGTAAAATGACTGTCTCTCTGTCTCTGTCTCTGTCTCTGTCTCTCTCTGTCTCTGTCTCTCTCTCTCTCTCTCTCTCTCTCTGTGCGAGAGAGAGAGAGAATGTTGTGGGAATATGAAGAGGTCAACAGTTCTTGCTTTTAGACACTTACTGTTTGTGGGGTGTTCATCTAAGTGTTTACTTCTGTATTACAGTCATTTACTCAGTGGGGTGGGGTGGGGAAGGGCGTGCACGTGCTGCAGTGCATTTGCAGAGATCAGAGATCCATTTACAGGAGTTGGTTCTCTTCTTCCCCCATGTGGGTTCTAGGGATTGAACTTACATCAGGTTTTTGCTCTTATCCGCTGAGCCATCTTGCCAGCCCCAAAGCATTTCATTTTATCTTTTCAACAGCTATGAGGTGGGTACGACTGTTCAAGGCATGGAAGGGGGTCATTTGCTTATAGTAGTGGTGGAGTAATGGTAGTTGGTAAATCTGCTAACAGACCCCTGCAGACCACTTATCATGGACCACAATAAAGGATGGGAGTGAGGGTAACTCCGTGTGTGTGTGTGTGTGTGTGTGTGTGTGTGTGTGTGTGTGTGTGTGTATACGTGCTATCCCCTGGAACTGCTCTTTACCTTGATCCTCACAGCCCGTGAGGTGTAGCTTGTCACCATCCCCCACTCAATGGAGAGAGGGTTGGCACAGGTGGAGGTGAGCAGAGCCACTGAATAGCTCCTGCAGGGCAAGCCTCTGTGTCCTGGATGCCATGTTCTAACTCGCCAGCCTGCTTCTTAGCAGCAGTGTTCCCAGCATGCCAGGAGGTTGGCAGACGCTAGAAACAAGATTGGCTGGGAGGGCAATGAGGAGGGGCTGAGGGAGAAGTTCAGATTTCATACTAGGGCTAGAGAGTGGGGGTGCTGCCCATTCCCCTTGACTCGAGGCTGGTCTCGAGTGTGCACTGTGGTCCCTGCACACGAGCATGGACATGCAGTGGAAAGAGAGACTTGACTAAAGCCTCCTGGAAAGCTGCAGGAGCCAGACAGAGGGAGTCAGGGATGGCAGGGTCCTAACCCAGTCCCTCCAGACGGTCAGCTGTATGGCATCAGGAGTCAAAAAAGGAACCTGTTACTTCAGGGACAGGCGCTGTGTCAGTCCCAGGCATCTGTGGAGGGGCTGCTTATCATTGGCTCATTTGAGGTTCTGGGGTTGGAGTGAGGCTGCCCAGTCCCAAGCCCAGACCCACACCCACACCCATAGCCACACCCATACCCAGCCTTAGACTCAGACCCAGACCCACACCCATACACATTCCCACACCAAGCCTTAGACCCAGACCCACACACACACCCACACCCAGGGGGTCGTGTCATCTTAACGACACTAACCTTCAGGTGACTCCCCTCCTCTCTTTCCCCAGGTGTTCAAACAGTAGCCCAAATGCCAGATCTAGCAATCCCAGCCCCAGCTGTTTGTCATCAATATTTCAGGATTCAAACATCTGTCTAAACAACACCTATGAAATATGAATAGGTTGAGGTTTTAACAAGCAGACAGTGTGGGCACAGCAGCAGGACAATGAGGAAGGGGGGGACAGTGAGGACTTGAGGAAACTTAGGGAGCCCGGCCACACCCTGCAAGTCGGTCTGGGTCATGGGAGTGACTGCTCTGCATGTGTTGGTTGGACACCAATGTTCTGAACACGGCTAAGCTAGGGGTTGTGGCTGCAGTATGCACGGTGGTGCTTGACAACCTGTACTCAGGGTCTCCCGGGCCCTGGAGGGGGCCAGGAGAGAAAGCAGTGCTCAGAATAACCAAAGGCCATTCCTGCTGCTCAAGGAGAGGACACAGGGGTTAGGCAAGTGTCCAGGTCTCTGGGATCTGAAGAGACGGATGGCAGATGGGAAACTGACTGAACCCTTGCTCTTCCCTCTTCCCCCTTTCCAGGGGTCAAAGCCCCCCTCCTTGCAGGTGCTTAGGTCTAGAAACTGGCTCTGGCCTATCTCCCACTCTCACTGACCTCCCCCCACCTCCCCGCCCCCGCCTGTGCTGTGTCTTGGTCCTTATGTTCCTGCTCCTTAGCCAGGATAGGGAGATGCTGAGTCTGAGTAAAACAAGAGCTCACAGTCTAAGCACACTCTCCACCCTTTAATGGCCTCCATCTCCAGGAAGCTCACCCTGCATTCCTGATTGTCTGGCAGGCCATACATACCTGAGATAATGGGTCCTAGAGCTCGGTTTCTCTGTGCATGCAATGAAGGGGCTGAGTATGACATTCTCTTTTCCTGAGGTGTCTTCTATACCAGACATCCCGCAGGTTTAGAATTTATAAAAGACTCCTACTACCTCGGCATAGACCCCAGGGTCAACGTTTAGGCTTTCTGTACTCAGGGAAGCAAATAGCTGGTGTTGTCCTTACTAAACTGACAAGCTGTGACCTAAGCAGGTCTAACTGTACATCTCACAGGGTCCTCAGCCTACAGGTACAGTGACAGAGGAGAGAGAGCAGCAAGGTCAGCATTGGGAGCTGGCAGGTTCCCAGGGGCTGGCATGAGATGGGGAGGAAGAGATGGGCACCTGCTTTCCTGTGTGTTTCAGGGACATAGATCCATTTGAACCCATGTAGAAAGGGTTGGCATAGCAGTTGGCTAGGGTCTTGGTAGTACCCATTGAGCAAGTCTCTGTGGCTCTACGGGAAGTTGGTCCCAAGATCCAGAATCAGCCTGATTCCCTAGTCAGGGAGCTGGGGGAGCCATCCGTAGGGATCTCCAGCCCTGGGGCTGTGCATATCCTTAGCACAAACCAGGGCGCTCCTCCAAAGCCACTTGTTTAGATTGTGTAGGGGCTGACTGACCTCTGACCTGGTGTCTCCGTGCTTGGGGACCTAGACAGAGCTAAGGCAGAACCTATAGGAGAAGTAGCTCCAGGGCCAGCATCTGAATGAAGGGAGGGCTAAAAGACCCCATACCCAATCACAACGGGCCCATTGTCACACCAGAAAGCATATAGGCCAGGCAGGTGGGTCAGTGGTAGCCACCCTAGACTCACCCTAGGAGGCTACCTGCTCCTCAGCCCAGGCCAGAAGCAGACAGCAAGATGGATTCTCACTGCTTTGAGAGTAAAAGCCCTTTATCTCAAACCCACCCGGGAGATTGACAGGGTTGATGATAGCTGCTGATTTCCCGAGCTTGCAAAATTAGTGGGGGTAGCTCGTGGGGGTTTTCTGTAATTCTTGGCTGATGGATTAGGTGGTGGGGCAGATCTCTTGAGGAGCAAAGGGTGACCTTGGAAAATGTGGATTCTATCGAAAGGAGAGAGCAATAATCTCGCTTCCTCACACAGGCTGTCAATAAGCCTCCTCGGTGCCAGTGCGGTGGACGGAAACTTTGCTCACTGCCTAGCCTAGCGGCTCCCGGGCTGTAGCATTTGACTGCGTGATAAGAAATTACCAGGCACTTTCTAATTACAATTATCATCATCGTGGATGTCTCTCTTAATTACTTTCTTATAATTAGCTGTTGCCTTTCCCCCTCAGCATTTGTATACTTTGCAGATTTGCTGACATTTGAGAACCCCAAAATAGGGATGTTTGAGGAGGGGGGCAGGAAGGTGGGGGCACAGTGCCTGCTCTTGCCAGGCAGCCTGCTACATGAGGGCTTTACTGGGGAGGATCTGGAGCCAGCCAAAGGTGGAGGGGGCAGGTTTGCTGAGCGGATGTGGCGGGAGTTTGGGAGTGTGACCAGGGGCTCTAGCACTGCCCAGGCTCCACAAACCAAACACTGAAGTTTTTGTATTTTTACATTTATTTTGCCTTTAATCATGTGTATATATGTCTGTCTATATGAGTATATGTCGTATGTATGTGAATGCCAGTGGAAACTGGAGTCACAAAGTGGTTGTGAGTTGCCAGATGTGGATGCTAAGAATTGAACTCAAGTCCTCTGGAAGAGCAGCCAGTGCTCTTAACCACTGAGCCATCTTTCCAGCCCCACCCCCTACCATTCTACCACCATGTTTCTTTTTCCCTTTTTCTTTTTCTTCTGTCTCTGTCTCTCTGTCTCCCTTTGTCTCTGTCTGCCTCTCAAACTCTTTGGGACAGGGTTTCTCTATGTAGCCTAGGCTGGCCTCAAACTCATCTTGTTCCTCTCACCTTAAACTCCTGAGTCCTGGCTCGCCGGTGCGTGCCACCAGAGCTAGCCTGAAGGAGACTGTGCTTTATATAAGTCGTGTAGTCCACCACCAGCCTCCAACTTGCTGTGCAGCTGAGGCTCACCCTAAGATCTTGATCTTCCTTCTTCCACCTCCTGAGTGCTGGGATTAGGTGTGTGATACCAAGCATGGTTTATGAGGTGCCGGGGATTCTCTGTCAACTGAGCCACATCTCCAGCCCCGGAAGGAGATATTACCAAAAAGCCAAGGCTGCACTGTCTCAGGCTGGGGTTTCATTTTAAGAAGTGAGGCTGGGGCAGACGCAATGCCCTCTTGTCAGACCCACTTCAGAGTTAAACAACGCAGGTCATATTAAATTTGATGTTTATCCACCAAGCCAAAGATATGTCTGAAGCATCCTTAGCACTAGGGACCCCTGACAGAGTGGCCTCTGCTCTGGGCCCAGATGGCTGGTTCTCACTGTCTGCTTTTCTCGCTTCCCATGCCCTCAGCTCTGTGCACCGAGGAGTGTATGCATGGCCGCTGCGTCTCCCCGGATACCTGCCACTGTGAGCCTGGATGGGGAGGGCCTGACTGTTCCAGTGGTGAGTCTGGGGGCTTTGGGTTCTGACATGGGAGGAGGTGGTGACATATGCAAGATTATTCTTGTGTCAGGTGGGGATGGCTAGGGGTTTCAGAAAGAAGCCAGTTGCAATTAGTGAGCAGGTTGTAAATGTAGAGTTGGAGGGGCCATCTGCATAGTTTTCTTTCGAGGACCCACCTCTATGTATGGTCTTTGAGAGTTGGGATGAACTTAGGATGTCATGTGTACCTGTGTGTAGATCCAGGTGGTCATTAGGCCTGGTCTTTGGTTTGGCTGGTCCAGAGAATCAGTTTCACGGGTGCCCATGGGTGTGCAAGGGGCTGCTGTGTGAGGCTGGTGATTACCAGAATATGTCTATGTCCCTTGCAGTAGAAGGGGACACCCCTAGGGGGAGGACTCTGTGTTCCTATGTCTTCGTGCATGGAGAATGCCCACTTCTCAGAGAAACCTGCCTGGTTAGGAGGCAGGCACACCTGTGGATGGCCAGTGCCCCATACCAGCATGGTACACTCTCTTTATTATGGCACTGGTACCCTAGGGGATAGGTGTATGTATCAGCCAAAGCTTCAGAGACTCGCTGCTGGGGGTACAGCTGAATCCTCTGCCTCCTCCGCTTCCAATGGCCTCAGATCACCTCCTTCCACAGGTACATCCCATAACCAGTCAATGGCTGTCTAATGCTGTGAGCCTATTGGCTTTTCAGAGGACATGAACAGTATTAGAGCCTCGTTTGCTTCCTGCTTTGGGTTGCGGTAGTCTTTTTAACGGTGACTTGGAGTGACTCAGGCCAACTCATTACAGCTCTAAGCCTCACTGTTTGTGCATCTTGGGGAGTTACCCTTGAGTCCCCTATCCCACAGAGGCTGTGACCATTGTAAAACCTTAGAGATTCAAGTGTCCTCACTTGGGCCTTCCTTTTGCTTAGCTCCTTTGGGTCTGTGGAGTGTGGCATGGGTATCCCGTATTTTATGACTAATATCCGCTTAAATGAGTACATACCATGCATATCCTTCTGGGACTGGGTTACCTCACTCAGGATGATATTCTCGTTTCATCCATTTGCCATCAAAATTCATGATGTCTTTGTTTTTGTATAGCTGGATAGTATTCCATTGTGTAGATTTTGGACCCCAAAGGAGATTAGGATCTCCACAGGAAGAACAACAGAGTCAACTAACCTGGACTTTTGGGGCTCTCAGAGACTGAACCACCACCAATCAAAGAACATACATGGGCTGGACCTAGGCCTCCACACACATATGTAGCAGATGTGCAGCTTGGTTTTCATGTGGGTCCCAAACAACTGGAGTGGGGGGCGATCCCAAAATCTGTTGCCTGTGCGTGGATATGTTCTTCTAACTGGGCTGCCTTGTCTGGCCTCAGTGGGAGAGGATGTGCCTAGCCTTGCAGAGACTTGATGTACCGGGGTGGGGATATGGGGTTTCTACTTGCTCAGAGGAGAAGGGTAGGGAGTATGGGGGAACGATTGGGGGGGGGTAACTGAGATCGGGTAGTGAGTGGGATATAAAGTGAATAAATAAAAGAACAATTTTAAAAATGTAAAACCAAAACCAAACAAAACCAGAAAAACCCTTAGAGAGGGGAATGGTGGGTTCACACACACTGACCTGATATAGTTTGTGTGCTCTCTCCTGCTCTCTGCTGGACCAGGCAAATCTAGTTGTTGTCTTTTGATATGCAGATTTGATACACGATTCCTATGTCTAAGACTGGCCAGGGCGTTAAGAAAATGCCAGCCGAAAGAAGGCATAGGATGTGGCTTTGTCTAAGGTCTTAGTGACTCTCCCGGATCAGGGGCGGAGGGCATATCTAGTTGGAGCTTCCAAGAAGCCCTCTGTAATGTGTGTGGGACCCCCACATGGCTGCACAGTCTCCTTTCCACCAACACCGCTGCCTTAAAGAAATGCTATAGCTGGGAAGGAAGGCTAGACAAGGGAGAATGAACCCGAGGGATGTGTGAGTTAGCGTTCAGCCGGCTTTCCTGTGAAATTGAATTCCAGGAAAACACAATGGGGGAACTGTCCAAGGGCATGTCCTCTGTCCGTGTTTCCTTTGATGTAATTTTGCTGACAGTGGATCTTTGGGTTAGAAATATCGGACTGGAGCGGGTGAGCCTGCTGGGCTGGATCTACCTGCTGCTGTTGCTACCTCTTCCCAAGGGTAAGGGTTGCCTGGGAAGAAATGAAGCCTCGGTCTCTCACAGGTGTGTGCTTACAGCTGGCTCAGTGTTATGTAGACAGTGGGTCTGGGGGGCCCTCTCTTTGTCATCTCTGGTTGCCTTTGATGAATGGGATTCGACGGTGTTGAGCAGGTCTTGCACCAGAATTAGTTTACCAATTACCAGGGCTACTTCATAGAGTAATACAAGGATAATTCAACCCCCTGTGTCATCATGGTCAACCCCACAGCTTGCCCCCTCTCCTCTAAATCCTCCTCCTGAGCTGAGGGCCATCATCTCTGGGTGACTACTGGCTCACCTGCTCCTTCAGATCTACTCAAAGGCATATCCCACCTGAGCCAAAGAAAGTCCTAAGAGATGGGGGTTCTGGATGAGTCTGTTCTGTTATTACTGTGAACAAATACCTGAGAGAAACGATCTGAGAGAATGGACATATTTCAGCTCACAGTTTCAGAGAGTTCAGTCCACAGTTGCTTGACCAAATATCATGGTGGTATGGTAGGAGTATATGGGAGAGATCCTTTACTTCACGAAAGACAGACAGGAAGCAGGAAGGAAGGAAGGAAGGAAAGAAGGAAGGAAGGAAAGAAGGAAGGAAGGAAGGAAAGAAGGAAGGAAGGATGCCAAGGACAAGATACCCATCAAGGACTCAGTCCTTGTCACCTACTTTCTCCAACTAGTCCCCACTTCCTAAAGCTTCTGCCAACTCTTGAATAATGCCACCATCAGGGAGGACAGTTCAGCACATGAAGCTGTGGGCTACTTTCTACTCAGTCTGTAATAGCCTTAGCTCATTTGGAGGGGAAGCAGCACATGAGTAAGGGAATTCATGATTCTCACTTCAGAGCATTGGAAGTGTGAGGAGTGTCAGGCTGAGGGCGTTCCAACCTTGGCTTGAATCCTTCCTGAGACAGGAAACTCACTGCCCTGTGCAAGCTCATTTTGACCACTGGGAAATCCTCCATTCTCCCCAATGGAAATATTTCTCTGCTTCCTACTGGTTGGTACTTGCTCACAGTGAAGACTAGAGCAGGCTGATGGATTGCCGTGATCTTTTTCTTGGCATGCCTGGAATTTCTCCCAAGGAATTCATTGGACAAGGCCACAGGCTGTGGATATGGTGTGAGTCATCCCAGATCAGAAGGTAATAACCATTGAGGTTATGTGGAAGAAACAGGGGGCCTTCTCCGACGGCTCAGCCGTTCCGTTATTATAGGACAGCCATTGATCTCCTCCCTAGCTTTTCTCTGAGATAGCTTATGCGACATCATTTGGGATGCCTCCCCATCTGTGTCTTTTTTTCTGTAGCCTGCGGCCTTTATTTCCCCGTTAAATTATCGTTCCTATATCCAAGCATATAACAGGCTTGCTGTGACCAATGTTGAAAGGGAACAGCCTTGCTGCTGTCTGTGCTGCCATCGATTGCGCTTGACGCCCCCACCGGACACTTTCCTGTCTTCTTATTTCCTCTTCACAGCACCCATGTGCTGAGGAATTGTTGGGCCTATTTTACAGGTGGAAAAGACACAGCACAGAGAGGCTTTAAGAAGCTCTCATCAACACAGCTAACCAGTACACGGTGAAAGCAGATCTAAGTAAAACCCTGGTCCCCGGGAAAAGAGGCAAATGTTTGTAACCAATGAGCTGTCTCTCCCGCCCCTGAAATGGGCTTTCAATAGGAAAACACAGTTACTCTCAGGAGAAGGAACAGCCTGTTTATAAGCTCTGACCCCAAGACACATTGTCGGGAGAGGAGTCAGCCGGGAAACACAAATATGATCAGATTTAGTCTAAGAGTTGGAGCCTGCTTGTGTTGCTGGACATCCGTCTGCCTGCTCTGCAGCGCTTGGGGAGGGGCGGCTCTCCAGGTGCAGAGTGAGTTCCTGGAGAGCTCAGCTTGTGTGTGTGCGCGTGTGTGCGTGAGACAGGAATGCTTCAGGTGGTCTTCAGTGGGAAACACTGGGCTTGCTTGGTTTGGAGTTTTTTCCCCATTAATTTTTAAGTCATACCTGTTCACATTAAAAAGAAAAATCAAAGTTTACCAAGAGCATGGACTCTGGGTCACAGCCCCATGTTCACCTGTTCTGGCCTTTGGGTAGTGGTGACGGTGGCATTTCTCTGACATTTGCATGCAGTGCTGAACCCGGAGCCTGCGTGCGTGCTAGCCCGAAACGGGCTCTTTTAATTCAATCCCAAGTTGTACACTCATTTCCTTGTCAATAAGCGTTAATCTCCTTTAAATTTTTAATGGCTGTCTAGACTTCCATTCTATGGTTTACTAAGTGTACTTCAGTAGGCTTGTCTGGTGAGCATTTATGTTGTTTCTGATCCTTCCCTGTCACTGGATCCTTTGGGCCTCTTAGATATAAAACGGAATTTTTCACAATTGAGGAAGTACAAGATGCATCTGGGCTGGGACTCAGTTGGCAGAATGCTTGCCTGGCACTTATTACCATGTATTTACCCCTAGCTGTGTGAACTGGGCATGTTGGCAAAAGCCTCTGACCCCATCACTCCAGAGGTAGAGACAGAAGGGTCATCCTTGGCTATATTGTGAGTCTGAGGCCAGCCTGGAATGAAACTCAAAAGAAAGATCAATAACAAAAAATACCCTTTCAATGTGCTATTGGTTGACACTTTAGCACTAGGTATGCCGCAAAGCCAACACATGCCCTAAGGAATCCTTTGACCTGTAGTTGATGAGAACTCAGAGTACGGGCAGAGGAAGCTGACTATCCTGGAAGAGGAACATTGCACTGAACTTGAGCTTGGCTCTCTGGTAGGGGCCTCCCATGCCCAATGTGTACTATGTAGTCTTTGAAGCCTACCCAAGGCAGCTGAGTCACACACAGACACCTCTTTGTTCTAGAAGTGCATGCGTATGAGGAGCCAATGAGATGTTCAGTCAGTGTGGATGTTCACTGCCAAGCCTGACAACCACACAGAGGAAGGAGAAAATCAACTCTTTCTTACATGTCTTCTGACCACTATATATGCACATGCATGTGCATGCGCATACACATGCACACATGCGCATGCACTCGAACACACACACACACACACACACACACACACACACAGAGAGAGAGAGAGAGAGAGAGAGAGAGAGAGAGAGAGAGAGAGAGAGAGAGAGCGCATGAGCAAGCACTTGGCAGCTCCATCATGTGTGATGTATGCCCCCTGGTCTGCAGTCTGCTGGGTAAAACAGTGCTGTTTCTAAGTGGCCAATGACTGATCACAGCCAGTGACATAAAGACAGTCACCACAAGTCACCTCCCTGAAGATTTCCCTCTATGCAAATTTTGGCACAGACCTTCCAAGAATATTCTAGGGAGTTTTTCAAAATCTTGGGATTATGTATGTGTGGAGAAGGGCCTGGGGTCCTGGGTGAAAATGTCGAAGCCATTCTTCTTGCACCTGTCTCTCCCTCCTCCCCTCCGAGGCCCAATTTCTTCAGGGGATAAATTCCCGGAAGTGTCAGTGAAGGATGTAAATATCCGTCATCTGGTACCTGCCCCTGCCCTGCCTTTTGCAGCTGCCAAGGGATGGAAGGATTAATCATTTTGACAATCCTCAGGGGGACAAATCTGGCTCTGAGGTGGGGATGGGGCTCTCCATGCTCTTAGAGACTTACAACCCCACCGCCTAATTTCTTTTAAGGGCCGTCACTAATTTCTTTCTGTTCTGTGTAGGCAGGAGGAGGACGGGCTCGCTTTACGGATTGTTTGAGCTCTTCGACCAAGCAATATGGGAAAATGGAGTGGCCACATGTTCGGCCATAAACCTGTGTCCCATGTAATAACGAAGCACGAAAGAAAGGGACGTCAGTTTATTCTGGATAAGGACAACGGAGTGGCCCTCATTAAATTGCACGAGGCTCATGAGTGGAGATAAAGGGGGAAAGAAGTTTTGCTATATTGAATATCTAGCTTTTTAAAGTAATTAGGAATATTAAAGCACTGACAATGATTGAGATAGAAACATTATTCATAACTTTTATTTCCGTGCTGGGCAATGATCCAGTATATTTCATTTATGAGGTTTGAGCTGTAAGGAGAAGGATGTGAGCCAATTCCTAAATTAAATATGCCCTGTTAACTTTTATAAATGATGCCCCAGAATTAACTTGGAAGTTTAAGCTTTCATTGTATTATTTAATTATCTTTCCGAAGCCCCACTTCTCTGTTCCCATGGAGGTTTGGGGTTTGGGTTGTCCACAGTACAGTGGGATTTGGGGTTTGGTCTTAAGGGATCCCCAGAAGAGCTGGGTGGGATCAGAGTATGAGAAGCTGCCAGTCTCCCCAAGAACCTTAGTTGCCTGAAGCTTCTCTTCTGTCTTTGTGTCTCAGGAAAAGCCTGTGGCAATAACTGCTCAGCCGTGTCCCTCAAGCTCCTCCCAACTCTGGGATCCTGGGCTCTCGGTGGGCCTGCCTGCCCAGCACCCCTGAGGAGTGACTGCAACAGGGCCCAACTTCTGCCAAGTCCAGGGTATTATCTTAAGTAGTGGTGGGGCCAACCTGTCTCTATGTTAGTTTTGCAAATAAAATACCAAGCTGGGGGTGTGACTGAGTCAGTAGAAGGCATGTCTCACATGGATGGGACACTGGCACTCAGGTGGTACAGGCAGGAGGTTCAAGAGTTCAAAGTCATCCTCAGACACAATGAGTTCAGTGTGGGATATATGAGATGCTATCCCAAACATAATTATGATTATAATTATAAAAGGAAAGAAAAGGAAACCCTTACCACCTCCAACCTGTGTCCATGTTCCTGAGCTAGCTGGGGGCCTGCTTGGTTACACAGATTGTAGTTAAAGTACGAACGGCGTAAGAGTCACTGTGGTAACCATTAGCGTAGACATCATTCTTCTGACATCAGTACAGTCATGTGGTTGTACACTCATCAACACTGACCATCTCACAGAAACTTTCCTCTTCTTCAACTGAAACTCTGAGGCCATCAAACACTAACTCCAAGCCTCCCCTCCGCACCCCTCCCCCTCCCCCACATCCATCATTCTCCATTCTTTTTTTGAGGGGGAGGGGCTTGAGACGGAGTCTCACTATGTAAACCTGTCCGTCCTTGAACTCACAGAGATCCAGCCTTTGCCTCCCAAGTGCTAGGATTAAAGGTGTGTCCCACCACACCCAGCCCCTTTCCCTCTGACTCTGACTACCTTATACTTCATATAAGTGGGGGAAGAACCTTTTTGCAATCGACAGGTTTCAAAGGGCACTACAGGCAGGCAAAAGTGGAACCATTTGGAAGGGGGACAATGTTTGCAAATCTAGTCAGTGGCTAGTATCAGGATCTATACAGAAGGGAGGTCTGGGAACAGAGAGCTCCGTGGTCCTTGCCTAGCATGCGTGAAACCCTAGCTTCAAATTCCACCGAGGCAAAAGAGAGAGGAAAAAAAGACAGAAAGAGGAGGATTATGGATTGAAACCAGGGAAAAGGGATATCATTTGGAATGTAAATAAGAAATCCAATTTGAAAGAAAGAATAAATTTAATTCAAACTGGGTCCTAAAAAAAAAAAAGACAGAAAGAAAAACACAAGAGTCTTGGAAGGACATGTAGACTTCGCTCCAAGAAAATAAAGAAATGGCTAACAGGTACATGCAGAGAGGAACAATACCGCCCACCATTTAAAAAAATGCACAACAAAACCCAATGTGTTGTTATTTTACACTCGCTGCTGTAGCCCTAGGAGGGCCGGGGCAGAACTCAGCCGCTATTCTGCTTGCCTGGTATACAGAGCCCTGGGTTTGACCCTCAACATACGTAGGCTGGGCACCGAGGCATACACTCGGGATGGAGGGGTAGGAAGACCAGGAGTTCAAGCTCACCTTTTGGTTGTCTAGTGAGTTTGAGGCTAACCACTAGGCATCCAGAGGACACGGGATGGTTTTAAAGGGCTGGTGGAGAGGTTGGAGACAGCAGAGAGAGACCAAGAGCTAACCTAGATCTTCCAGACCAGTGAGTGTTTGCGAGGATGCATCCGCAGTCCGTTAGGACTTGATGCCCCTTTGACACTGCATTCTGGGAGATTGTTGTCTTCTTCCAGCATGCGCAGCTGTTGGCACGGACTCTGCTCTCACTGTGCCTTGCATCACACTGGCACAAAGGCAAGGCGAGGGACAATGAACAATGTGGCCCCTGGCATAAGCCCCGTCTGGGTGGTCCTGGCCAAATCCTCCCCTCCCCCCTTGGGGGCTGTGTGTGCAGTGTGTGCCTTGTGTTTTCATCTGTAGACGAGACAGTTAGCATGGCGGCTCTAGAGTTGAACAATGCTGCTTCTGAGGACTCGAGTCCCAGCACCAGCTTGGGGGCCATGGCGGTGGGGAGGAGGGGGCCTTCCTACTGATCCTTGAAAGAACCTCTCTGACTCCATCCATAAAGACATAGCCCTCCTGTGCTTCTGGCTTCTCTCTTCATTCTCATCCTAGACAGGAGTACAGAGGCATGGGGACCCTGGGGGAAGAGTGTCCCCTCCTGACACTTTCTATTGTGTCTCAGGCAAGGCTGCTGTTGTGTCCTTGATGGCCCAGGTATAAACTGGTTCTCCTCACAAACCCAAGCAGAGTGCAGAGCGTACAGGGCCACTGGGAGGCCAAGGCTCTCTCCTGGACTGTTTCTCACTACATCGAGCTGCTGTGTTGTCAAGGCTGAATCAACTTTAGATGAATGTGTCTCAAAGCAATTACCCCTGCTGTTGTTCGCTTGGCTCTGCCTAGCTTTTAGACCCTTGCAGATCCAGCATGGGGTGCCTTCTGCTGGCATCTGCTGGGCCTGCGGGCTTCCCCAGGATGGTGGGTCCTGTGTCAACCCCATACACTAGTGCAGTCACTGTGACAGGAACAGAAGGGAACTGTGGATGGCAGCAAATGTTTTGTCAAGGTCTGTGAGCAGGAGGAACTGAGAGCTCCCCACCCAAAGAATTATAATATGGAACAGCAAAACAACAAAACCCAGGGTTCAGCAGCCTGGCCGCTTCCTTCGCAGCTCTATACACTCCCTCTCACAGTTTCAGCCATGGAATGCACCATTCCTGAGCTCCTGCCAGGGGCCAGCAAGGCCAGGGGATTCAGGGATAGGTATCGTTATTGAGGGGAACCTGAGAGGGGGCCAGAACTGCCAGCATAGAGCCAAGGACAACTCGATGTGTTTGCCTGTGTGAACATGCGTGGAGGCCAGAGTGTCTTCCTTGATCTTTCTCTGCTTTGTACATTGATGTAGAGTCTCACACTTAAACTCAGACCCCTCCTGTTCATCTAGTCTAGCTAGCCAGCTTGCCCTGAGGGTTCCACCTCTGGATCCTGAGATTATAGGTGGGTGCTGGAGTTCTGGACCCTGGTTTTCACATTTGTCCTGTAAACAGCTTACCCATGGAGAGATCTCCCCAGCCTGGACTTTCACAGAAAGGGAATCGAGATGTTTGAGAAAACTATCGTGAGAAGTAGCAGAAGGCAGAAGCCAGGTCTACACCCTCTTTCCCATTTTAGAAGCAGAAACTTTTTAGAGAAAGGTCCAGGGTAGATAAGCAGTGGCTGGGAGTCCCACAGCCAAGAGTTGAGAGTTGTCAGAGCTCTCAATCTGTTTTGGGGTCTTTTGAAACTGGGTATCATGATAGAGCCCAGAGTGGCCTCAAACTCACAATCCTGTGGCCCCAGCTCTAGCTGTTATCACAGATGCTGTGCTCACAGGCTGACCATCTTTCTGATACTTTCCACACAGATGAAGGTGAGGCAGATGGGATGGTTTGCAATGAAGAAGAAGCTGAAAAAGACCCAAAGGGGGCTGAGGTCTCACCCAGCCCATGCTGGGAGTCTCTGGCAGTTGGGGCTCCATAGCAAGGGCAGCAAAGTGTTGGGTCTGTTGGCCTCTCTGCCCATCTCCCCTCCTGGCTAAGCCTTTCCAAAGTCCCAGCCTCTCTCTTTCAGTGATACCCAGGCCCAGTGGCAATGCCCAGGAAGCCCTTAAGGATATGCACTGGTTCCTTTCCTGGTCACCATCTCCCATGGTGGCTTTCTGGAGAAGTGAGGTGTGAGAGGGAGCGGATGATGGGTGACCTGTGTTCTGACAGGGTGGGTAGGGACATCTCAGAGACCTCAGGGTAGAGGACTAAAGACATCAGGCCCTCCCCATCCCTTCTCGGTCCTGGGATGACCTGTACCAGCAAGGGAGCCCTTCCCACAACCCACTGCTCCCCACAGGAAATTACCAGACTTAGCCTGAGCCTGCCCTACTGGGTCCTGAGAAGGCAGGCTACAGGCAGAGAGGGTAGAAGCTTCTTTGGATCCCCTCACACCTGATATCTGCTTCCTCTCCATGGAGAAGATCTGGAATTAGAGTCATGCCATGGGTCGTATCCTGAAAGCTGGCTTTTTGTACCTGTTTGTACCAGAACTGGGCACCCTAGAGTTCATCCATGTGAGTTGCCTGTTAGAGGGAGTATTGGTGATTAAAAAAAAAAAAAAAAAAAAAAGAGGGAGGTGTATTCCACCCGACTCAGCTCTGGCCATCTGCTCCCAGAGAACAAAATTAATAAGTGACACACAGGGAGCCTTGAGCACTGAAGAGTGGGAAGGGGAGGGGAATCTGCCTCAAATGTGACAGAGGCTGAGCCAAGTGCAGGAGCCAAGCTGGTATAGTCACGAGAGGCTGGCAGCCAGGGCCCACACCCCTCCTGGGCTCCATGGGGCTTTGTAAAGGACACGACTCCCCCCTCCCCGCCCTCACACACACATACACATACACATAAATGCACGGCTACGTTTCCAGGGTGCTGTGGGGAAGCATGGTACTCAGAGGAAGGAATGAGTCACGAAGCAACTGGGCTGGGTGCCGGCCAGGTGGGTCCAGCAGGCAGGGGAGAGAGAAGTGCAGCCTCTCTCAGCCAAGAGAGCCAGGATAGAGGCTGGAGCTGTGAGAGGGTGAATGTGGACCCAGCAAGCCCTGCGTTTGCAGTGTGCCAATGGAGATAGATTTGAACACTCCGCCCACCCTCCACAGCATGTGCGTGGTGACCAGCACTCTGGGTTAGCGTGCTAAGGCCCGGGGCACTCAGCTGATCTGCAGTGGGGATTGGCTAGCTGTGCTTCTGCCACGGTGTCAGGCTTTCTACGGGGCCAAGATCACACTGGGTTCCTCTCATGTGTAGCCTGCCCTCCTAACTCTCATTCCCTAAACAGTCCTGTAGCCGTTCAGCGCTACCCTCCACATCATTCCAACAAGGAAACTGAGACCTCTACACAGACAGCTAGCTAGCGGCAGAGCCAGGGTTTGAGCCGGTCTCTGGAGATGACACTCAAAACCCTAGCTGGCACTTCTTTCCAGGGCTCTGTCATTGTTCTCTGGTCCTTTCTGTACTTGGAGAAAGGCAGGCTGGGAAAGTACCACAGGGGCCATGTCACTTGCTCCACTCTATGGCCTATAACAAGTACATGGCTCATCAGTGACCCTTCAAGC
The DNA here is from genome assembly GCF_011064425.1 of Rattus rattus. NCBI lineage: Eukaryota > Metazoa > Chordata > Mammalia > Rodentia > Muridae > Rattus > Rattus rattus. The sequence goes on from NC_046161.1 coordinate 58,862,203, forward strand.
TTGCTCACACCTGCCTGGTTACTGCCCTGTTTTCCCCCAGTCTGGCCTTTATTGGCTTCTTCCCCTGTTGCCCTGACAGAACACCTGAGAAAAGCAGCTTAAGAAAGGAAGGGTTCAGCTGGGTGGTGGTGGCACCCGCCTTTATTCCAGGACTCCAGAGGCAGATCTCTGAGTTTAGAGGCCAGCCTGGTCTGCAGAGTGAGTTCCAGAACAGCCAAGGTGGCAGGGAAGGCATTGTGGTAGATGGGCAAGCAGCTGGTCACATGGCGTCCGCAACCAGGAGGCAGAGTGCTGAACACTGGCGCTCAGCTTGTTTTCCCTTCTCCTTCTTTCTGGGAGCCCTCTCCATGGACTGGTTCCATCATGGCTAGGATAGGCCTGCCTCAATTAACCTACTCTAGAAGTAGAAATCTGTTTATTAATATATATGTTTTGGTAAAAATTAAAAAAAAAACTATCTTGGGGTTGGGGATTTAGCTCAGTGGTAGAGCGCTTGCCTAGCAAGCGCAAGGCCCTGGGTTCAGTCCCCAGCTCTGAAAAAAAGAAAAAAGGAAAAAAAAACTATCTTTTATCCTGTGCTAGCACTGGCACCTTTGGGCCACATGGCACTGCAGGGTATCTTTATCTCAGAGGCTCCATGCTGCCCCCAAGTACTCTCAGACCCAGGGGGTTCTTGAGCCGTTCCAGCGTGGCACCTTACCACACTGCTCCCTAGAGTTAGTTCCGGCACCGGAGAGCCATATGGAACCAACCTTAATTCATCTCTGGTTAGAATCTCTCCCAGCGGCTCTCTGCTAGTCTCGAACTCTGGTTCCACCTGGTAAAATCAGGTCTCAATAAAGTGTAATTTATCAATCAGATTTGTATGTTAAATTCTCAACTCACAATACATCTATGCAATAAACTCACAACCAATTGATAAAGATATAAACTGCCCACCTAGATAAGAAATCTATCCCTTAAGAAATATTCATAACAACCTGGATCTATGTAGAGATGCATGGCGAGGATCCTTTATGTCTGCCTCCCTGTTGCCTCTCCTTTCTCCTTCTCCCTTTCCTTCTAAAACTTTGTTCCCGCCCCCCTTCCTTCTCGTCCAATGACAGGCCTCGTTTTATCTTGTGTCTGCCTTCACTGCATAACGACATCAGCCTACACACATCCCATCAGGTTCATGATCAATATTGGCTATCATACACACTATCTCATTATTCTCTTTTTTTCTCATCTCTCTTTCTTCCATTGGCCTGTGGCTAGCTCTGAAGCCAGGGCAGCATCCGCTGTGCCCATATCTGGCGTGGTCCTCCGCACCCGGTGCTCACTGTTTAACTGTGTACGACTTCCTCCGCAGCGCCTCACTTCCTGCCCTGAGACTTCCTCCGCAGCGGGGCTGACATGTCACTTGTCCTCACAAGGCTGAGCTCCTCGCGCTGCCTGGCACACAGCAGACACCGTCTTTAGTGAGGTCGGGTGGACTTGCTCTTCTGTCTGACCCCACCCTCTCCCTGTGGGGAAGAGCATCTGGCTCTGTAGGGGCTTCAGTAAGAAAACAAGCCAAGCCAAGCCTGTTACTTGATCTTACAGAGATTTGACGCCAACTTCCTTAGGCAGTTTGCCATAAGGCTAGACTCACATGGGTCCTTTCGAGGCGGCCAGTATGACGTGTAGCTAGAGAGAAAAGAAAGGTCCTGGGAAGGAAAGAAGCAGAGTCACAGGAAAGATACGATCAGAGGTTTCAATGGTCAATATGAACGGAGTGCCAAGGCACTAGGGGGCACTGGGAGCCAGGCCAATGTGACAGGCCAGGCTGGATGGTGTGGTACTCACACAATGTGACTCCATGGCCAGGGGCAGCTCCTGAAGGCACATTTTTCATCAGTTGAGTCTGAATTGCTTCCAGGTGGGACACCCCTAACTCTCTTTTTCCAAGGGACGTGTGATCAATTCTGGACTCAGATATGGGGAAAGCGGAGTCTGTTGAATGCTGTAGTCTTGGCTAATCCTTCCAGGCCAGCTGAACCATGTTCTTTCCCCCCTGTGCATGACAAGAGGTGACCAAGGGACATATGGTAGCTCTCTTGGCATTGGGTGGGTAGCAGATTGGATGGAGGAGCCAATGTGATTAAGAGTTGATGATCTGGGTAGAGAATGGCCTGGAAAGGCCAAACGGGCACATCTTATCCTGACACCTTCTGCCTTGCTGGACCAGGGAGGGAGCCCTGATGGTAGTAAATGACCAAGGGAAGCACTGGGGGACAGACCCATTGCTCCCAGCATCTCTTGCCCCCCCCAGTGTTGTGCATCTCACAGTTAGCTCCACCTTACCTTAAGTCCTCACACCCAGTGAGACTCCTAAGCAGGCAGCCACTGCCTAACCATCGTCGTACAGTAGTGAAGCCTAGGCAGAACTGGGGAATCCGTCACCCCCTAATAGGAGAAGCCCATTCCGGCAGTCTGCGTAATAGGCCTCAAATTGAATAATTAATAAAGTTATAAAAATATGTCTACTTTACGGCCAGAATAACTCAGCCTCAATTAGAAGCAATTATTTCTTGTAGTTACACCACTTGGAATTTTTCACAAACGTCTTCATGAACAGCTCTAGCAGCAAGACAGGATTTCAGGTTTGAATGCCTGCTTGAGAAGTTTGCTGAGACCATCTCTAGGCAGCTAGGGCTCCTTTCAGTTGAAGACCATCTATCTTTCTCTCCATCTACACATCACCCCATCGATCAGTTCAGCTAAACACCCTGTCTACTATGTATCAGTATGTTCATCTACCCATCTGTCCTTTACTGTCTGTCTACTCATCTGTTGATCCCTTCATTCCTTTCCTCCTATGTGAACATTTTTCTGTCCACATACCCAACCACTCGCCCATCTATCTGCTCACCCATATTCTGACCCATCTTCCTTCTTACCCATCTACTCATCCATCCACCCATCCATCCATCCATCCACCCACCCATCCATCCACCCACCCATCCATCCATCCACCCATCTATCCATCCACCCATCCATCCACCCATCCACCCATCCATCCATCCATCCACCCATCCACCCATCCATCCATCCATCCACCCATCTATCCATCCACCCATCCATCCACCCATCCACCCATCCATCCATCCACCCATTCAATTATCTATTCACCCATCTACACAATTAGACATTTCTTTCTTGCCTTCTATATGTGCTCTGTTCTGAGTATAAGAACCATACTGTGCCAAGGCAAGTGGCTTGAGTCATAGCCGCCCTTTTTTCTGTTCTTCCACAGAGGTCCTGATGTTTATGACCATTTTGCCGTTCATCTTTCGGTCTAGTTCACAGACACAGATGATGACACAGATACAGGTACAGACACAGGTACACACACGCTGTGACTTAAACCTGCTCTTGAACTAAGTTTGTTTCAGTTCACTTGAGAGCTTAGCAATCTGCTGGCTCCAACATGTCCAGTGTTCTCATCCTAACCTTTGATTGGTGAGAGTCAGAGGTGTATATCTGGCTCCGCCCTGAGTCCATTTGCAGGAGGACGTGGGATGAGACACCCCTTTTTGACATCAGTAAAACATGAGGAGTCAGTGTGACATTGGGCTCCTAAGGATGATCGGTGTCAAGAGGCTTGGGGCTGCTTGCTGGGGACTTAAACCTGCGGCCTAGGAGTCTGAACCTAAGTTTGATTCTGAGTCAAATCTTCTCATTCTTTCTAGAAATCCTGTAGGGAATCCTTCTTTAAGCCCATTTTCTTTCTGCTAGGAGCAGATCTTTCTGGTTTCCCTGCCTAAACAAGGGTTATTTTCTTCTTCTTTAAGTTTTATTATATTTATTTATTTGTGCATGTGTGTGAGTAGATGTATGTGGGCACATGTTCCTTAGGGGAGGTCAGAAGATGACCTGTGGGAGTTGGGTCTTCCCTTCTGCTATGTGGGTGCTGGGGGATCTTCATTAAGATGGAAGGGGCCTACTCCTGAGAGTTGTCCTCTGACAACTGTCTCCTCCCTCCCCTCCCCTCCCCCCTCCCTCCCTCCCTCCCTCCCCTCTCCCTCTCCCTCCCCCTCACTCCCTCCCCCCCCTCCCCCCACAAAGTAAATGGTAAAAAAAAAAAAAAAATTGAAGTTCTAGAAAGGATGAAGTAGTGAGTTGCCAATATAATTTAGGGAGCAATTGGTAGTCTTAAGCAAAGATATCAATACTAGCCTCACGGTACCAGAAATTGCAAGGCCATCCCTACCACAGTCTAGATTAATAAACAATTCCATAGCATGTCCCAGCACACACATATACACCCACTGATATTTTCAAATCTCTTCTAATTAATTTTTTAAAGTGATAGCTTTGACCTACTATATTGATTTCATGACTTCCCTCTGGGTTCCCACCCACAGTTTGCCTCAGGGATCATCTCTGGCACGCACAGCCCTGAATCATCATTGGTAATGGAGAAAAGCCGCTCACAACATAGAGGCCCCTTAAGAGGGAAATGGATAAATTGTAATATATTCCCACAGAGGAGTCTCCACAGCCGTTAAAATGAATGAAGTTGTGCTCTGACTGTCTACCTGAATGAATCTGAAATATATCACAGTGGGTAGAGAAAAAGCCAGGTGGGGAGGGCTACATACCTAACATACAGTATCACTTATGCAAGTTTAAAAGCATGCAAAATAATGAGTGTATTATTGATGGGCCTATGCATATGTAGTAAGTGTGTAAAAACAGACATGAAAAGAACAAAGAGTCAAGCTAGGTTCCCTGGGAAGGGAGCGGACGGATGGGGAGGCACCCAGAGGGAGCACATTGAGCTGTGTGATGTTTTACAGGTGAAATACCAGCAGAAGCAGACGGGAGAACGCTAGGATTTGGTGGGTGGATATAGCGTTTCCATTTTCTCTAAACTTCATCAAAACATTCCTATGCAAAAAGAAGTCATTGCCACCTCGTCTGGGGGGCACCCGAGCTCATGTGGAGGAGTAGGCTGGGGAGAAAAGTGCTATTTTTGCTCAACTCAGGTGCTTATTTGGTTTAGTTCAGCAAGAGTTTACTGAGCACCTGTTATGGGTTGACCACAGCAGGTGTGAGGTGGGGGCAGTGTCAGCGGGAACTCAGTAGGAGAGCACTCAGCGGGGGCACAGCTGCCCACCCATCGGTACCATCAAAAGCAGATGGGAGAGCTGGGAGACTGCGAGTCACGTGCTTGCCGCCCAAGCACAAGGACTGAGTTCGGATTCCTAGTACCCATGTGAAAGGCATGGTGGTGCACAGTTCTAATCCCAGCCCTAGTGCTAAACCTTTGGCTAACCTTTGGCCTCCTCATGCACACCTGCACAGGTATACATACACCCCACACAGAAACACACACACACACACACACACACACACACACACACACACACACACACACACACACACACAAGCGCCTACATGCACTGGTCAGCATTCATGTCCCAAAAAAACCCCCAAAATTCAGAATGTGTTTCTGGTAAATAAGGGACAGCTCTCCCTAGAGGAGGTGAGAACCAAGATGGGCCTTGAAGGATGGGTAAAGAGGCTTTGTTGAAGATTCTGGAAAGGAGATGAAGCCAGAGTTCCGGATAGCTCGGGTCTGAGTAGAAGACAATGGGGCAGGCATCCTGCCTCTCTAACCTGAACACCGCAGCTGGAAGAGTTCAAAACTCCCTCAGCAGCAGCACCCAGGGTGAGATAACGGAGTGAAGAGGGGGTCTCATTCATCACGGGCTCCAAGAAGAGCTGGCTCCTGGAGGATGCAGGAAATTGGAGATAACTTGCCTGCCCAGGAAAGGCACAGTCTCTTGGGGCCAGCCCATTCCACTGCCCATCCTCGGGCAGGGAGGAAGGGGGCAAAGGCCTGCTCAAATCCCAGACTGCAAATTTATTTGACCAGCTCCCAATAAATTCCTCATGCCAGAGGCTTGGCCATCCATCTCAGGTGGCAGGGCAGAGACAGAGGTGGGGGTGGATAGCAGAGGAAGCGTCGGTCTAAGATTGCTCGGGGACACGGCCACATGTCTTGCTAGGAGGCAAGCCCCTAAATCCTCCAGTGACTTGCTCCCCCCCCTAGTAAATCTGAATAGTTTAAAATAACTCCTTCCGACCTTGAGGCTGGCGCCAACTTTCTGCCATCCATCAGCCCTGGCCGGTTTCTTATTAAGGTTCTGCTGTTCCTTCGGAAAAGTCGCCACCTTAAATCAAGGGGCCGATAGGGCAAGGGAGAGACACAGGACCCTGAGACAGCAGGGGCTACAGAAAGTCAGGAAGATGAGGTACCAGTATGCCGCAGAGGTAAGCTAGTCCACCTCTCAGGGCTCCAGGCTGATGCTCCAAAGTGAGCTTCCCCTCTGAGGTCTTCACGTGGCCACAGGGAGAGGGATGAGGCCAAGGCTGAGCAAGCTGCAGCCATAGTGGACCATCTCCTATTTCATCATTCACTGCTTGGGACCACAGGTGCTAATTGGCACACTTAATGCCCCACGCCTTTTTAGTCTGTGTGTGCCTATGTGAGTACTGATAAGTTTGCATGTGTGCACACATACAAGCAGAGGCCAGAGGTCCACCTTGGTGTTATCTCTCAGGTTCTATAACCCTTGTTTATTTTTAGATTGAAAATTATATACATATATGTATTATGTGTGTGTATCTGTGTGTGCCTGTGTATCTGTGTGTGCCTGTGTATCTGTGTGTGTATCTGTGTATGCCTGTGTGAGTATATGCCCATTGCGAGCAGGTACCAGTGGAAGCCTGTCTTAGTTTCTTTTCTATTGCTGTGATAAAACCATGGCCAGGGAACTTAGAAAGAATTGAACTTGGGGCTCATGGTTCCAGAGGTTAGCAGAGTCCATGATCATCATGGTTGGGAGAATGGCAGCAGGCAGATAGGAAGGCAGAAATGGTGCTGGAGCAGTGACTGAGAGCTTGCATCTGTGTGATCCACAGGCATGAAATCAGAGAGAGGAGAGAGGGAGGCGGGGGAAGCAGGGGATGGTGTGAGCAATTGAAACCCCAAAGCCCACCCCAAGTGACACACCCCCTAATCCTTCCCAAACAGTTCCACCAACTGAGAACCAAGCGTCCAAACATGTGCATCAGTGAGAACCTTTCTTATTCAAGTCACAAGGGCAGAAGAGGGCATCAGATCACCTGAGACTGGAGTTAAGGTGGTTGTGAGTTACTTGACTTGAGGGCTGGGAACTGAACCTGGGTCCTATGGAGGAGCATAGGACCCTTAACCATGGAGTCACCTCTCCGACCCCTCCACCTTCTTTTTGGGAATAGGATCTCTCATTGGTCTAAAGCTCACCAAGAAGGCTAGGCTGACTGGCCCGTGAGCCTCAGGGATCCACCTGGTATTATAAACATGAGCCACTATATCCAGCTTTCAATGTGGACGCTGGGACTAGAGCTCAGGCCCTCATTTGTAGCATGGCGAGCCCTTTTCTGAGCCTTTGTTTATGCCTCTGCATCCTGTAGTTTCTGTGTGCCTGTGCTCAGTTACAGAAGTAAGCAGAGGGAGGCTGTGCGTGTTTTCACAGATATTCTTTTTAGTTAGGAAAACAGATGCTTCTATGCACGTGTTTATTTCCCAAAGTACAATAACTTTAGGGGGTGAAGGTTGAGGAGACACTAAAAGGGTGCTGGGGGTGTTGGGTAGAGTGACTGAAGTGGGTGAAGGGTCACCATTGGGAGGGGCCACTTGAGTGCAGACTTAAAAGCCAGGGACGAACCAGCCATATAGAATCCTGGGGCATCTGTGTTGGATCCAGCCTTAATTCTTGGTCACTTCTTGAATCAACAGAACAAAATTTATTTTGCACGTGGGTCAGTTGCTAAGCCAGGCTCTTTGAGGACTCCTGAATGTACAAGGGAGAATCTACTCACCCAGAACACAGTGGATGCCATCGTGCCCATGTGTTAGGGACTGAAGCATCCTGCTGAAAGTTCAGAAGAGACACAGGCCCAGCCCCCCATTCCACCCCCCAACACACACACACACACACACACACACACACACACACACACAACTCAGAGCCTGGAGAGGTGAGGAGCTCAGGAGAAGAGAGTACCCAAATGATATCATCTGGCAGCTGTGCATTCTGCGACCAGCACCAGCTCTGGGCCCCATAAGTCCCATTTACTCTGTCAGCTGCCAGTCCTGGGTGGCGGCATGCATTGCACTAATTACCAAGACGAACCACGGTGTTTCTCAGAGCGGATGACTCACCTTGGCTTATCAGCAAAAGAAATCTGGGCCCCACCAGTGTGGTGGTACCAGCTTTCTGCTAATAATCAGCTACTGACCATGTGGTATGGGGTCCCTCCTCATAGCTGTCTCCACTGTCATGGAGATAGCCACAGCTTCTCCTCTCTTTCACACTGTGAATGTTTCAGCCCCCGGGGTCACAGAGCAGTTTGAGGCAAACAACACAGGAGTGACCTTTCCCTAAAGTGACTTCTCTCTGGGGAGGGCACACTCAGGCAGACATACAAAGGAGCAGCCACTCATACCCACACCCATACACAAGGCAATACAATGCGATTAACAGAGAAAAACTAACAGGGTGGACCACTCTGAGTCTACACTCAGTCCTAAACTTCTTTTGATATCCATCACAGTCAAGGGGACCAGGGGACAGCCTAGAAGTGACTTGCAAACTGGTTGCTGACTTCCCAGGCTAGCCCTGTGTACTGCTGAAGAGGCAACTGGCCCCAGAGAGACAGTAACAGTTCCTGCCCTCAGGGAGCATAGGACCAGACAGAAAGAAACAGGCAAGCAAGGCCTGAAAGATGTGGCAGGAGCTGGGTGATACCTGCAGGGCTGGGTGGCAGGAGAGAGAAGGGTCAATTCCTTAAGGTGTCCCTAGGATGGGGTTCCTATCTCTTCCTATAGTTGCACAGGCTTTATGAATAGAATGGCATATATGGGGGCCACATGGTCACTAAGTTCTATCAACCAATGCTACAGATGAAATGGGAGGAGAAGGGCGAGGAGGGGGAGGGGGAGGATAGAAGAGGGGGAGGGGGAAGGGAGGTATTAAGCCAATGCACTGCTTTCTCCCAAGTCTACTTTGGTTCCTAATCCCATTACTTTTGCTTTCGGCACCTCCTTGTCTACACTGACCTAGGGAAGGGGGTAGGTGTTATTAAGCATTTATGCTGTGGCAGGTTCTGGGCTGGGCACTTACACACATTGATCTTGCTTAATCCTCCTGACAGCTTTGCTAACCCCCTCATTGGACAGATGAGGGCACAGAGAGGTGAAGCTGTCAGGATGTCACGGCTGCTAGCAGGAACAGGGATTCACTGGCAAGAGCATTTGCCTTACCCAGAAGTCTTTGCACTTAGCTCTGGAGAAAGGTTGTACTTGGCTAGGCTGTGATGGTGTACACCTATGATCCTGATGCCGAGGAGACTGAAGCAGGAGGATTGCCATGAGTATAAGACCAGCCTGGGCAACATATTGAGACCCCCATTTAAATTTTTTTTAAAAAATCAAATAGGGCTGGAGAGATGGCTCGGTGGTTAAGAGCACTGACTGCTCTTCCAGAGGTCCTGAGTTCAAATCCCAGCAACCACATGATGGCTCACAACCATCTGTAATGAGATCTGATGCCCTCTCTGGTGTGTCTGAACACAGCTACAGTGTACATATATAATAAATAAATCTTTAAAAAAAATCAAATAAAAATTAGATGAGATTAATAAAGATGCCCCCAGAGCTACCATCTTAAAGTGGCCATTTTACACTGACATTGCCTCACAGGGCTCTGCTAAGTGCTAGTGCACTAGCTCTCTCTCTTGCACTAGCACTCGCTCTCTCTCTCTCTCTCTCTCTCCCTCTCCCTCTGTCCTTCTCTCCTTCCCCTTCCTTCTCCTTCCTTCTCTCTCTCCCTCTTAGTCTCCCTCCCTCTCTTTCCCTCTCCCTTCTCTCTCTCCCCCTCTCTCTCTCCCCATCTCTCTTCCCTTCTCTTCCTCCCTCCCTCCCTCCCTCTCTCTCCGCTCTCCCTCCCTCTCCCCCCCTCTCTCTCTCTGTCCCTCTTTCTCTCCCTCTCTCTCCCTCTTTCCCCATCTCTCTTCCTCTCCCTCTACACCCCCTCTCCCGTTCTCCTTCTCTCTCCCACTTTTCTTCCTACCTGGGATTATGGGTACCACACCTAGCTTTTGCATGCCCCTTCCCTATGGGCTGAGCCATCTCCCTAACCCCACTGCTGGGTTTTTCCATCTCCTTTATCTCTTATGTCATAGCAGGGATCTGCCTTCCAGACCCTTGCCACCCAAATTCAGAACCTGGAAAAAGTAATTTATAAAGTTTGGGGTCTGTCCTCACTGTGAGACCTTCCTTGCTGGCTTCTTTCCAATCGGCACCAAACAGATGCTACAGTGGGGGGTGACAGGGGACACTCATATCCATGCTCTTTAAGCCGCTGCTGTTAACCTTTGTATTAAAGAAGTTGGGGAGCTGAGGTTTCAAGGAACAGAACCTGAGAGCTCTTGACCCTAGCACTTCCTGCTCCCACTGACAGAGCCCTTGGCTCAGCTCTGTCCCAGCCTGACTGAAGCTGCGCATGCTCACTCATGCCTTATCAGAGGGCCAGCCCATTCTCAGGCATCGATGGCTGTAAAGGTAGTTGGAACTGTTCACTGTCAGCAGAGTAGGGGCTTTCACAAATGGCAACCTAGAGTCCCAAGTCCACTGATGAACAGAACAGCTGCCAGCCTGCTCTGTGGGGAGCCAAAGCTGCAGCTCAGGGGTTGGGGGGCTGGTTCTGAGCATGGGCTTATCCAACACAAGGACAGATGAGCAAGGTGTGCTAGCCAGTAGTGAGGACACGGGCTGGAACCCCATCTCTGCCATTAACTTGCTGTGCAATTTCAGGCAAGCCATTCTCCTTTCTGTCCCTCAAACGAGCACATTAGAGTTCAACCGATTTAGGAGATTTTTATGGGAGAGATGCTCTCCCTCCCGCTACTCCTGCTTCCAGGGATCATTTGACAAAGTCCAGGGACATTTTTGCTTGTCATGTCACAGTTGTAGAGACAGCAGAAGCCAGGAATGCTGCTGCTTAAAGCAGAGTTTTCCTACCCCAATGACGAGAAGGCCACTGCAGAGGGCGCCACATTTATTCATGGGCATATGACAGGTGCCTACTGTCACTAAGCAGGACAGAGTCCCTGCCCCCTGGAGGTTCATGGTTTATAAGGATAATGAGAGCATTAAGAGTTGGTATTGGGGCTGGAGAGCTGGCTCAGAGGTTAGAGAACTGACTGCTCTTCTAGAGGTCCTGAGTTCAAATCCCAGCAACCACATGGTGGCTCACAACCATCTGGAATGAGATCTGATGCCCTCTTCTGGTGTGTCTGAAGGCAGCAACTTTGTACTCACATACATAAAGGAAACAAATCTTTTTTTTTTTTTTTTAACCTGCTATTGGAAATCTGTGGGGTGATTCCATGGGTAGAGACGCCTGCTGCAAGGCCAGAATTCTAGGCCTTGGACCCACGTGATAGAAAAGGGGAAACTGACTGCCCCTGACAGTTGTCCTTTGACCTGCATACACATGCATACTTAATAACCTAACCAAAACAAAAACAAAAAAGGCCTCTGTGTGGACCACGCTGGGGCTCACTTATCCATCATGCATGAGGCCCTAGGTGTGATCCTCGTCATCATATAAAACCAGAGTGCTGGGAGCCTGCAGCCCCACAAGTCAGAAGCTAGAGGGGGAGGCAAGACGATCAGAAGTTCAAGATCTCTTTGAGCTGCCTAGCAAGTTCAAGGCCAGATTGGACCACATGAAATCCTGTCTCAAGAAGGAAGGAAGGAAGGAAGGAAGGAAGGAAGGAAGGAAGGAAGGAAGGAAGGAAGGAAGAAAGGAAGGAAGAAAGGAAAGAAGAAGAAGGAGGAAGGAAGGAAGGAAAAAGAAGGAAGGAAGGAAGGAAGGAAGGAAGGAAGGAAGGGAAGGAAGGAAGGAAGGTAAGTAGAGCTGCTGGGCAGTGGTGGCACACATATTTAATCCCCGCACAGGCAGGTGGATCTCTGTGTGTTCTTGCCTAGCCTGAGCTAAAGAGTAAGTTCCAGAACAGTCAAGGCTACACAAAGAAATCCTGTCTCAAACAAACAAACCAACAAACAATAAAACAAAATAGAAAGAAAAGAAAAGAACAGAAAGAAAACAAACAAAACAAGAAAGATGGAGTTAACTTTTGCTAACTGTTAACCACATTCCATATTCTTTCTACAAACTGCCACACCTGATTCTCAAAAGCCCATAAACACCAGTAAAACGTTCTTGGTTTATAGGGTAGGGTACTGAAACCCACCAAGACAGAGTGCCCCTTAGTCTCCAGCCTGTGAGTCAGAAGTAGTGGTGTTAGTGGTTTTTATATCAAAGTCCCTCCTCTTAACCATTCCTCCTCCCCCAGTCCCAGCCCCTTGAGCCTGGTCCCTAACAGCCCACCAGCTACACCTGAAGAGAAGCAGCTTAAAAGGCTGAGGCTCTTTGGTCTCTTTATCATGCAAACTGTTTAGCGAATTGGAAAGGGACCTCATGACTATAAACCAACCGGTAATGACCTGACAGGCAAAGGGGGCCAGAGAAGTGTTAGGGCCACAGAGACATTAATCTGCTTCCAGCTATGTACGGCAGCTAGAAGGACATTTGTTAGAGCAGTTATGGGAGCCATAAAAGGCTATTTGATGGCAGCTCTCCTCACTTAGCCCTCACTGGTCAGCAGGAAGGGGCCGCTGGGGGTGGGGCCAGTTACCAGCTAGAGGCAAAGGCATACTCCTCCTACCTGCCTCAGGTAAGATGTTACTGGCTGAGGGTTTGGAAGAGAATGGGCCACACAGGAAGCTGGAGTCTGATCCCTTCCACGATCTAAGAACAGTCTTCAGCCTCCAGTAAATTTGGTGAGTTCTCTGGGTCTTAGTTTGCCCCCGTCTGTGAAGTGGAGAATAGATGTTTGCTTGAGAGAGAGCTCTTGGAGACTCTGTCATTGGCCACTGTACAAGGAATAGCCAGTTAGGTAGGCATGGACAGGGATTTGATTGAACATTATTAGATCCTGGAGAAGCCTAATAAAATCCATCTAACCTGGCTCCCGTGGCTTAAGGGCATCCATTCTTCACATACTCCCGTGTCGAATGCACTGTTCTGAGTACTCTATCTGTACGGACCCATTTAATCCTTATAGACATCCTGTGAGTCAGAGAGGAACATTACGATCTCTTTGCAGAAGAGGAAGTCAGAGTCTGGAGAGGCACCACGGTGACCTGGCTTTACCTGTGACCTCAACTGATGCTGTTTCCACTCTGACCTGAGGACTAGGGTGTGAGCTGACTTCATCCTCCCTTGGGTGAAGGTGGTACACAGCCGTTACTGCAGGACAGGTCTTGGCTTTAGGAGCGTGACTCCAGACCTTACTTCAAGGTCAGTTCTGACCTGGGGAGATGCATTTGGGAGGCCTTGAAAGGTGACATCCCAGTACTACAAGGGCATAGCAAGAGTGCTCGGCGTTTAAAGTCTGGGCATTTTCTTCCTTTGGAGCTTGGTGTGAGCTCAGGGCACCAGACTTGACTGGAATGCTCAGAAGCAGAGCAAATGGAGCTCAAAAGTCAGCAAATGGGGCCCTCATCTCAGAGAGGGCTAGACACCAGGGCCACAACCCTGAACACCACACATGTGGTTAATTTGCAATGCACTGATTTTTAAAACTTTATTTTATTTTGTTATGTATTTTGAAGGTATCCATCTGCTCATCACATGCATGCCTGGTGCAGGGAGAGGCCAGAAGAGTTTCATATCCTCTGGAAAGTGGAGTTACAGACAGTTGTGAGCTGTGGTGTGGTTGCTGGGAATAGAATCTGGGTCCTCTAGAAGAGCAGTCTGTGTTCTTAACCTCTGAGCCATCTCTCCAGCCCTGATGTTTGCTTTATGAAATTGTCACTGGGTAGGCCATGGTGTTAGTGGTGACCAACACCTCGAATCTCAGCACTCAGGCAGAAGTTATCTTGGTCTGCATGGCATTTCCATACCAGCCAGGGCTATGTAGTGCGACCTGTCTCAACATAAATAAATAAAATAAAAATAAAATTATTACAAAATCTGGGCCTGTGACCCCAGCACTCAGGAGGGGGAGGGGAAGATTGGGGGACTCATGATTTTCCCTCATGGTGAGATAAACAGAGGTAAGAAATTGCTGAAATGGGGTTCAAGGCCAGCCTGAGACCCTATGTCAAAAAATACTTATCATTGAGATAGACGCATAGCAATTTAAACCCCTGTGTTTTAGATTCTTCTGGGTGTATTAGACAAACTTCAGCGCATGTGTGATGAGTCCTGAGGAAGGGGGCAGGTAGTGCTTAACTACAGGGGCCATGATGTCATTGCTAGGGCCCTAAGATTCATGTCCTAGTCCAGGGCTGGTAGCTCGCTGTCTCTTCTTCCTTCCCTTGCTTCTGTTCCTCAGGATTTGACTTCAGAATCCTTCTCTCAGTTTTGGTCCTGAGTGTCAGAGGCCTCCCTGACAGGCTTCCTTTTCTAGCGTTTGACAAGTTCTCAGGCCAAGGGCAACTGTCGAAGGGCCGCCCATGCCTTCCATCCGCCCTTAGATCACTCTTCAGAACAGATCTAGACAGGAAGATGGGCGGGATGACCCTCTCATCAATCAAAGCCTGTCAACTTGGGGTGTCTCTGCAGGATGCAAAGATGCCCTGCTCATCCCTTCTCCAGGGCACAGTCCTGACCCCCAGGACCCAGCCCCTCTTGGCAGATGAGAGGAGCCCACCAGCTCCAGCGAGTCTCTGTGCTCTCCTGGGTACCATCCGCTGCAGTGAAAAGTCAGGGGAGATGTTGGTGTTTGTCTAGTGCAAGAGAGGAAAGTCAATAGGAAGGGGGAGGTGGAATCTCGTTCCCAAGCTTCTAAGCAGGTTCTGCAATCAATAATGCTAAGGACGTTGGAGGGCCCTAAGCCACGCTCGCAAGGGTTTGCAGAGGGGCCTCAGCACCCATCCCACCAGACTAGACTCCTGCCGGGACAGAACCCCTAAGAGAGCCATTCTGCCTCTCCTCGGTGAGGACTCTCCTAGGAAGTCAGTTAGTTAACTAGTCCTCAGCCACAATATTGTCCCCAGGACTGTGCTCTGGGACTCGCAGGATGACGACAGCTGAAATCAGGAGAGGGAGTTAGGGGGACTTCACCCATGCTGATAGCCCCAGAGCAAGCTCCTCTGCCATTTCCTCTTTCCATTCCAGAGACAGCCATGACTCTGCCTCCCCACCCATCGCCTGGCACATCATGGAATACATAGACTCGTGGTTTATGTTCTATAATTTCATTGCTTATTTTGTATTCTGTGAAGTTTTGTTTGCAGTCCTACTGCTGACTGTTGCCAAAGCCTGTCACACTAGGTGGCGAGATGGGGAGACACATTATGATGGCGAACTCAGTTCTTCTTTACCTTGCCCATGGCAACGCTCACATCTGCTCCCACCTCTCTTTAGAGCCCTGCGATCCAGCCCTTAAAACCCAAGTGTCTCTATAGACACTGGGGCCCAGGGGGCAGTGGCCTGTAGGCAGGACCTAGGGGTGAGGTACAGGATGAGGTCGAACTTCATCAGAAAACCCAGTCCCTGCAGAAGCCCCCAAGTTGGTTCTGGAGCCCCAGGCTGAGTGACAAGCAGAGGCTGGGGTGATGGCTGACTTGGTAGTGTTTACACGTGTGACAGCCCGCATCCCAGCACCAGAATCCATGTAAAATGCCAGATGGGGTGGCGTGTGCTTTTATTTCAGAGCTTTGGGAGCAGAGAATGTGCAGGCCACCCAGCCTAGTTTGGTCATCCAACGCCGGGCTAAGCAGAGACCCTGTTACATACAAAAGTGTGGGTAGCTTACGAAGAAGCCTGAGGTTAACCTCTGTCTTCCAGCCACATCCATGTGCACAAACGTGAACACACATTACATACATAAAGCTTCACAACCCCCACCATCCCAAACTGCTGTTACACCAAGCGTTTCTGAGGACAAGTTACGTGAAGCAGTTCTAAGTTTACTTGTTCCGGGTTTTCCTTTCTACGACCATTTCCTATCAGAGTACATGGAGGCGGGCAGGGTGGGTTCTAAACACAGACTTTGGAGACAGACTGGTTCCAAGCCCAGCTACAGAACACAGTTTCAGCACAGCTTTGAGCCTCTTAGCCGTTTAGCTTTTCTGGCCCCGTTTCCTCATAAGAAAACAACGAAGCTAGTCAGGTCCCATGACTCCTTCCCATGGTGCCTGTCTCCCTGCAACCATTTCCTTCCTGCATTTGGTCCTGGCTATTGTAGATTTAAAGGGGCGGGGTACCCACCGTGTTTACAGGTTGAGAAAAGCTCCACCAAGCCTCACCCAGGCAGAAATGGCTGAAAGAGGAGTCCTGGCCTGGTCTAGTGCGTAGGCAGTAGGTACCTAAGTAATGCTGAGGGCCACAAACTGGTGTAAGGGCAGAATCTGTGGCCTGGCATCGCTGCTGCTTACGGCTGAGGACCAGGCTGTGATGTGGGGCTGACTGTTGGGAAGCTAACAAGGTGTCACATGACCCACCAAGAGTCACAGCTGGCTCTCAGCTGCTCCCTGCCAGCAGTTCTTGCCCCTTCATAGCTCCTTCCACCCAGCAGCGGCGACTCTGACATGTGAGTCAGAGCAGGTCTCCTTTCTGCTTCAAGCCTCCAGAGGCCACTTAAAAATGACATTTAAAGCCTCAAGCAGGTCCTGGCGTGATTCCAAATAAAAATATCAATTTGTCTGGGAACAAAGCAATGGCTTGAGATTATGTAACCTGCAAGTGTTTATATAAAAGTGGAGTGCTGAGGTGCTGGACGGGTGCCCCTTTCCCGTTTCAGCCGGGGCTCAGGACACAGCTGTGTCGTTTGGAATTCACTCATCCGGCCTCGCCGTTCTTGTAAATTCATATCTGAAAATACTTGTTTGTATAATCAGAAAAGGCCAATGCATTAGTGCTTTCCTTGTTGCTGCGATGAGATTCTTGTAAAGAAACAGCTCGGTTGACTCTGGCTGTAAGTTTGAGGAGACAGTCCACTGTGGCAGGGTGCGAGGGAGGCAGGAGTGGAAAGCAGCTGGTTTCCTTTGCAGCCATGATCAGGAAGCAGAGATGGGGGAATGCTCTCCTCTCCTTTTTATGCAGGCCAGGAACTTAGAATGGTGTCGCCCACACTTATTGGGTCTTCCCACTTCATAGCATAATCTAGAAACCTCCTCACAGAAACACCCAAAGATTTGTCTCCTGGTGAGACCCTGTCAAGTCGACAGTCAACATTAACCACCACAGATGGTTTATAAAATGTCTCTCAGAAGCCAAGCCTCCCTGGCCTTATCCCTCAACGTCATCCTCTGGTACCTCCGGTTTCCTGGTTCCTCTGCCTGACCTGTTCTGATCTCCTGAGGTTCCTTTTCTACCTCAGGACCTTTGCACTGGCTGTGCCTTCTGCCTATCATTCTTCCTTCAAAATATCTACCTGTACTGGCTAGTTTTGTGTGTCAACTTGACATAAGCTGGAGTTATCACAGAAAAGGAGCCAGGGGAAACAAGCCAGTAACATCCCCCCATGGCCTCTGCATCAGCTTCTGCGTCCTGACCTGCTCGAGTTCCGGTCTTGACTTCCTTTGGTGATGAAACAGCAATGTGGAAGTGTGAGCTGAATAAACCCTTTCCTCCCCAACTTGCTTCTTGGTCATGATGTTTGCGCAGGAATAGAAACCCTGACTAAGACACTACCATAGCCCATTCTTTTGCATTGTTAATTTCCATTCCTGGATTAAAAATTAGTGTAGTGTAATGCTACAAACCAATATCAATTTGTTGTGCCTAGTGTCTAAGGGTGAGGAGCTTGGGTGGCGCTTCCTTGGTCCTCTACTCAAGCTCCCAGAAGGTTGTAATCAAAGGTGACTGTGAACCAAATGAAGGAAGAGCTGCGTGTGAGTGTCTCCAGCCATTGGTAGGTCTGTCTCTGTGACTGTATCTTCAGCCTGCCCTACAGGCTGTCACTGGGGCTGCTGTCAGTCTCAAGGGGATACTACAGTGTTTGTGACCCTGCCTGTAAACCTCCTTAGCCCACAAAGCTTTCTAGAAGCAGCAAAGGGAGCGTCTTATTAAGACAGGCTGGAGATGTGGAATTTTAGACATCATATGACCCAGGAGGGACACCTTACCTGTGCCATACTTACTTAGCAGCAAACAAGTCTGAAGCCATGCGGAGTCTGCAGGCTGTGAACATGGGGTACTTCTCAGCTGTCAACTGCCTAGGGAGCTGTCACCTTCCCTGGGTCAGGCCTGTGTAATGGGCAGCCACAGACAGCTATGCAAGTATCCTAGCACAAAATGGTAGCCTTCCTTAAACTGTGTGTGTGTGTGTGTGTGTGTGTGTGTGTGTGTGTGTGTGTGTGTGTGTGTGTGTGTGTGTGTGGTGTTTTTGTGTGTGTGTGTGTGGTGTGTTGTGTGGTGTGTTTGTGTGTGTGTGGTGTGTTTGTGTGTGTGTGTGTGTGTGTGTGTGTGTGTGTGTGTGTGTGTGTGTGTGTGTGTGTGTGTGTGTGTGTGTTTATTTATATTTTTTGTGATCCAACTGCCCAGCTTTTGGGTGTGAACGTGTTAGATGACAACGTTGTGTCATAGTGTCAAAGGGTTGGGTGTGCCTGCCTGAAATATTGGAAAGTTGCCTCCTTGCTCCTGGCCCCAGCCCCCAGAGTCCCTGTCCCCAAGCCCCACACTGTTCTGTGAAAGCACACAACACCTTTTACCATGACATAGAATGTACTCATTTGTTACATTCATTCTCTGTCTCCCCTACTAAAAGGGAAGTTCCACAGGGGCAAACATCCTGCCTGCCTGGTTCTCTCGGGAGGCCCTGGGGCCTCCTGCCTGAGAGGAGGAGGGTTTGTTGTTGTGACCGATGACCTGAAAGAAGCGTCTGAGGGGTGGGCGTTTGGCTCGCAGTTTGCAGGGATACAGCCCATCCCGGCTGGGGAGGCACGGTGTAGGACGGCTGCCTGTTCACACCTCAGTCCCCAGGAGCAGAGTGAGACCAGGAAATGTTAGCTTAGGAAGCCTCTAGGTGACCCACCCCCTCCCACTGAGCCCTGTCTCCCTAGCACCACCAGCTGGAGGCCAGGCCTCAAACGGTGACATTGAAGTCCAAACTACACCAGTTCGTGACTATCTTTCCCCGACACACTGTGGAGTTCATCTCTTCTGTTTTGTTGGGTAGCATTTGTCCTGTGTCTCTCTGTCCTTCACCTTTCTGGCTTCGGTGCCCTCTTTGTCCCCATTCATCTGACCCTTTGGCCCTCAGCCCTTTGTATCCCTTATCCCACTTCAGTGCTCCCCGACCCTATCCCCACTGCTGTGTCCGCAGCCCGTCTCCTCTCCTCCTTGGCTCTCCTGCCCACCCTCCGTCTGTTACCTCTGCCAGATCTCTGTTGATATCTCTGATTGTTCTCCCCATCTCTCCATCCCCAGCCTTTAGGTCAGTTTCCCAAATTCCAGTGCCCCTCACTCGTCTCTTCCCTGGGTTCCCTCACTCTGCCTTCTCCCTTCCCTTCTCCCAGCTTCCCTGGGAACACTGGGCAAGGAGGTGTGGCTGCCTTTTGAAAATGGAAGCAGATTTGCCTCTTTTCCAGCTTGTTTGTTTTACAGTAATTAGATAAATAAATCAACGTATCGGCTGCTTCTGTGGGAACCCAGCTCTGACTGAAGGAAGAGCTGAGGCAGGGGATGCTGGGGGAGTCTCTGGGGGCGTCTGGGACCTGCTAGTCCTCTCTGGAGCCTGATGGATGGCTGTGGCTGACTGTGTCCCACCCCCACTCCCCATGCTGTACCTCTACAGAACAAGTGGTTTTTTGGGGACAGCCTGGGATCGAAGGACAAAGGCAAGGTGTTCTGCTGAGTCAGCAGCGGGCGGATAATGAGGGCCAGGTGTTGTTCATTAAGCCAAGCTTCCCACTTCTCCTGAGGAAGTCCTCAGCAAGAGTTTAGGACAAATATGGTGGCTGATGAGCCCCTGTCCCCTTGGCCTAGGTGCATTAAAAACCCAATTAACAAAATAAGGAGTGCTAAGCAGAGCAGCAGACCTTTCTCCACAGGAATGCTGGGGCCAGAGAAGGACCACAGGATTCTAATGAGGCTGGCAATACAGAACCTAAGAAGGCAGAAGCTGACAGCAAAGACCTGGCCTGGAGATGAGTGCGGTGGGTGGCAGGGAAGGGCCCGGCACAAGCCTGGCCTCATCCTGCTTGTACTACCGTACCACAGCCTCTCGTTGGCCTTCCATACAAAGTGAGAGGCCTGAGATGCTCTCTCAGCAGAGCCAGGGTAGGGATGTGTGTGTGTGTGTGTGTGTGTGTGTGTGTGTGTGTCTGTCTGTCTGTCTGTCTGTCTCTCTGTGTCTGTCTGTCTGTCTGTGTGTGTCTGTGTCTGTCTGTCTATGTATCTGTGTGTGTGTCTGTTTGTGTGTCCGTCTGTATCTGTGTGTGTGTGTGTGTGTGTGTGTGTGTGACATGTTGCTTATTTATTAGTCCTTGGCATAGGAGGAGAGGTGGTGACACACCCATCCACACTTTCAGCTAAGGCAGGACTTAAGCCTGTGATTGATGGATGGTTCAGAGTCATGGGGGACAGGGAGTCACTGAAGGGACTAAGACAGCAAGGTGGCCCTAAAGTACTCAGTAACATGGCTCAGACCATGATATTCTGAATAGGCATCCTCACAGCCCCCCAGTAGCTAGAGAAGGCTTTACCAGAGGGGTGAAGGTTGCGCCAGAATAGGGCCACCTTCAATGAGGGGTATCTCCAAAGGACTTAGCTCACGGCATGCCATAGCCTAGGTGTGCCATCCACAGCCCCAAAGAGGGCGCCGCCCCACTACCCTGGGGAGCTCAGGAGCCCTGGGCCTTTCAGAGGGATGCTCCCCCAACCCCCAGCTCCTGAAACTGCTTCGTCAGCTCCCAGCTTGTCTTAGCCTAAGTAGGCCTTTCAGATTTATTAGTTCTGGGGTGGAAGGAAAACAGCTTCTCGGAGAAGTGTGTTTAGTGCCACATTTCAAACTTGCAGTCTTGATTGAAGTGCTAGTTAAAACAGCTTAAGGCTCTTAGGTAAAGCTGCATTTGCCTTTCCGCAGGACCTAGATTCTGATATTACCCGTTTATGACAGGGTCTCTGCTATGGTGGAGAGATATAGTGCTTTATTGAGAGGCAGCCCGTCTGCGGGAATATGGTCCCTGCTTCCAGTTGGAAGGTTGTAGCACCGAAGTCACCAAGAAAGAAGAAATGAAGTAGAATGAACATGCGTTTTAATTAAGCCTCCATGTGCAGCAGATTGTGAAGATACACATATTAAAGAATTCTTTCCACTGTGCAGGAAACCGAGGGATTTGTCCCCTGTGCCACTTTTATGTTCCTTTTGTGTGACAATTAATATTTAACTCCTGGGAAATAAAGCTGTCACCTGATATGCTGTTTATGGCCCTGCATTAAAATGACTTCCTGATACGCTGTAGTAATATAGTGCTGGGAAGACCCTCTAGAAGGGGTTCATTTGGTTAGTCTGCTGGAGAACCTGGCCCTGTGCAAATATATTTTAAAACTTGTAAATTAGCGTATATTAATTATGCATAATGGATTTCATTATGACGTTTTGTATAAACTAACGACGTGCCATGGTGGAGGGAAGATTTTTATTATAGATACGAGACAGAGGCAAGTCCAGAGCAGAGGGAGAAAGAAGTAGACTGGTCATGGCCGGCAGACTGGCTATAGCATGGGGAAGCAGGAGCAGAGCAAGAGGAACATAGAGAGAGGGGGAGCAAGACACACACAGAGAGAGAGAGAGAGAGAGAGAGAGAGAGAGAGAGAGAGAGAGAGAGAGAGAGACGCGGAGGGAGAGAGACAGAGGAGGAAGGGAGAGGGAGAGAGTGGGAGAGCAGACAGGAAGACAGAGGGAGGACATATTGAAAATAGCAGGGTTATAGGAGAATGGGAAGCTGGGAAGGGAAGCCCACAAGCTGGAGGGAGTGTATGGTGGGAGGAGCTAGGACTCTGAAGTATATTCAGGTACTTGTGATGCTGAGGGAGCCTGAAGGCCAGCACCGAGCTTTGGTGTGCTGATGGAAACCAAAGATAGTTATTTGTGCCTTCTGCCTTTTAGGATCTGGGGAAACGGAGTTTCTTTTGGACCTGACAGCAGTTTGCATGCATGTATGTGATGTATTTTGATCACGTTCACCGTTATCTTGTCCCCCTCCCACCCCTACAGACCTTCTACCTCTGTGTGTGCATGCGTGTGTGTGTGTGTGTGTGTGTGTGTGTGTGTGTGTGTGTGTGTGTGTGTTCATTGGTGTTACAGGAAAATGAGAGAGGTTCATTACACTGGGCACCTTGCCAGTGGCTACATCACTGACAAAGTTTCTTTCCCTCCCAGCAAGTATTAGCTGCATATGGGGTCCTCAGGGATAGGTGGGGCCTCATAAGCCCCTTGCTACCACATGTTGGAATGTTGATAGGCGCCATCTTGCTGCACAAGTTTCTTTATCTTGTTGTTTTCATGACTGTGGGTCAATGAGCCTGAAGGTCATTGACAGTTACCACGAGGAGAACGCCTCTGTATCTGAAGGTAAGAGGGGCCTGTTTTTACCATAAAGGTGTCTCCAGTTAGTAGGATTCCTCTGCCACTGTGGCCTTGGTGGTGGCCTTCATCTGTACTACCTTGTGAGTGTGTCCTTGACAGAGAAGAAAGGGAATTAGGCACATTTGTAGTCACCTACCTGTATCCAAGAGGTTTCATCAGGCCTTCAAGTTTACAGGTGATTAGAAGCTGTCCTCCGGGACTTTGCCTACCGATGAATTCTCAAATAACTTGCAAAACAGAGGCGAATTAACCTGTTATGCTGTCGAAATCAATTACTGCAAAAGACAGCTTAACTTCCCCAGCCTTTCCTTAAGGGTGCCCTCTGCCCCAGGAGAGCCAGCCAAGGAGACTTGCTGGCTCCAGCCACCTTCCGCCCTCACCCTCTCCTCTCATAGCTTTGCCAACGCCTCTGCCTTGGATTACAGGGACTCTCAGGAGCAGGAGGCTGAGGGAACCAGAGGGGAGAGTCAGCCCCTGAAGTGCTGGGAAGGCCATAGAAGGTGGGTCTCTGCAGTGGCTGTAAGAGGAACATCCGTGTCCCTAAACCTTTATTTTGCAGCATTGAATGCAAGGGGCGATTTAGAAATGTTCCCTTAATATTCCTGAAACAGATTGGCCAGTAATTTATAGACTGCAACACTGAAGACTGAATTAATTTCCCAGTGAGGAAAGGCTGCAAGTGGCTTGGTGGGGGAGGGGAGAGTGCCGTTCCTGGCATCCCAGAGCAGAGTCAGAAATGACAGGACCAAGAGAGAAGATGGACAGGAGAAATTTCACTCCCTCCATGTACCAAATGGGGAACCGGGGCCCAAAGTCATATGGCCAGTCCCCAAATGAGTCAGGCCTAGTGCTTCAGCCTTCTGTGTCCCTGAGCTCTTCTCGGTTGGCAGTAATGCCCTCTGTGTTACCGGCACCTGCAGCCTAGTGCTCCCTAGGACAGGGGGCTCCTTTCTTCCTAGGAGAATGGGGAGAACTCTTTGCCTGACCTAAGGATTGGAAGCTTAATATTAAGATGCAAGGCCAGACACAGTTCTCTCTTGCATGATTGTGCTCATGGGTAAGTTTGGTACATGTGGGAGGGACTAGCATATTGGGTAACCTGGTATGTGTAAGGCACAGGGCATTTTACCTTTTTATAAAAGGTATAGAATGGGTTGGGGATTTAGCTCAGTGGTAGATTGCAAGGCCCTGGGTTCGGTCCCCAGCTCCGAAAAAAAAAAAAAGGAAAAGGAAAAAAAAAAGGTATATAATGTATTTTTAATGCATTTGTGTGTACTTGAGAGTATGCATTTATCCATAGGTGTGCATATAAGTATATGTGTGCATATATGTGTACATGAATGTGTGTGCATATATGTATGTATGTATGTATGTATGTATGTATATACGTACAAGTACAGGTGTGTAGTCTAGCAGATAACTTTGGTGTCATCCTCAGAAATACCAGCCGCCTCCTTTGCCATAGAGTTTCTCATTGCCTAATGCTCACCAGTTAGCCCCACTGGTTAAACAGCAAGTCCCAGTGATTCTCCTGTCTCCACCTGCTCAGCTCTGGGATCACAGTGCACACCACCATGCCTGGCATTGTTATATGGGTTCTGCGGATCAAACTCAGGTCCTTCTACAAGGTAAATACTTCACCAACTAAACTGTCTCTCAACCCCTGTATATAGGATGGATTTTGATGTTCCCATCTTACAGATGGGAAAAGATGAGGCTCTGAAAGTCCAACCTTGCTTCCTTTCTCCACCCCTTTACCCTGCCTGATCTTCTGAAGCACTTCCTACCTCTCACCAAAACAGAGGGGCAAGCACTGAGAGGGACCAGAGATTCCCAGGGTCAGAAGTATTACAGGGGCATTAACTGGTCCAATGGTCTCATAATATCACATGCCACAAGCCACCAGGGACCTTATTAGAATGTTTCCTCCCTGGGGGAGGGACACCGGGTGAGTATCATTCTGTCAGAGCTGCCAACCTTTGATCCCTGAAACGCTGGTCCTGTGCTCCAGTCACACATCCCAGGAACCACCAATACTCCACCTCTGGGATTCTGAGCCACTTTTGTACTGCAAGCACCTCCAGGAGAGAGATAGGAGCTTCCCACAGAGTAGTCCAGAGCATATCAAGGCTGGTCTGTACCCTAGAAAGGCCACATCGGGTCTCACCAGTACCACTTAATAACTAGTCATTGAACACAAAGCGGTCTCTCCCCTTTACTTGGTTCTTGACTCGTAGCACAGGCTTCCGGGGCTGGATCTTGACTGTGAAAATTGAATTGAGACTTGAATGTTACCAAACATTGTAAGTAGCTCCTGGTTCATTTTCCGAATGTTCCCCGCTTTGCAACAAGAAAAGAACTCACGGAGTATCAGGGCCAGAAGAGGCTGCGGCCTCCCACCCACTCACACACCAGTGCAAATACACGCTTCCAAACGAGGCACCTCGAGCCATTGTGTTGCGGCTCACGTCTGGGTTTCTCCTTGTACATGACATTTACGAAGAAAAACACTTGCAAATTAAATGTTTGATTAACATTACATCTTTTGCAGCTTAAAATGGGCGAGTGTAATTGAAAGCTGCATTAGCTAGAGAATATGAACTTTAAACGAGCTTTATCCCGGGCCTATGAATTTCCATCGTTTTATTGAATCTTTAGTGCCAGTGGTCCAGGGTATTTGTACATCATATTCGTGAGACACTCTGAAGATTCAGCAGTCCGCACTTATCGGAGAAGCTGGTACCCTTTGACCATAAACCATGCGCGAAGGTAACAGGCAATTCCTCCTGGAATTTGGAGACGATTTTATCAAGACAATGAAATTTACTCTTCTTTGGTTAGATGCCACAGGATGGTGACCCGGCTTCCCGGCGCTGACGTCCATTTCTACCGCTTTTCTAGATACTGTGTCTACACTAGAGACAGCTCATCCTTTCCTTCCTTGTTTCTAGAAAAACATTCACTTTTATAAAGTCAAGAGCTATTTATTCCCTGGCTAGGGATGTAGTTCAGTGGGCAGAGACTTTTCCTAACACGCATGAAGCCCTGGGTTCCATCCCCAGCCCTGGATAAACTTGGCATGGGGGTGTACATTTGTGTTCCCAATGCTCAAGAAAGGGAGGTGTGAAAGTCCAAGGTCGTCCTTGGCCACAGAGCAAACTTAAGGCCAGTCTAGGCTGTGTGATACCCCATCTCAGTAATCTAGAGACAACAAAGTTCAAACACCAGCATATTCTCTTTTCCTTTTATATTCACTTTTCTCTAGACTCTGTCCATGTCTCTCTCCCTCCCTCCCTCCCTCCCTCCCTTTACCTGACATTCACCACCAAGGAATCCTAGCTGTACCCCAGGTTTAAGGGCTGTCTCAGATCTTCAGAGACGGCCGCTCCTTAGGGTCCCACCCCTCCATGACACAGAAGATGAGACACGGATGACCTTCCATGTGCTCTTACACTGAGACCGCTAACGGCTCATTTGGAGAATGAGTATTTAGTTGTCCCTTCCACATTTTCCAGGCCACCCCACCCTACCTTGAGACAGTGGGGTACTCTTCCTCTAGTTGGGTCTGGATGATTTTTACCCAGTGAGTAGCTGAACTTAGTGAGGAAGTGAGGAAGCCGGTGTGGGGAAGGGATGCATCCCTGCATGTGCGAACACCTGAAGTCAGGTTGAAAATTTGGAAGAGCTGCAGTGAGGAACGGTGGTCTGGCGCAGGTAAGGACGGAAGCCAAAGCCAAGGGTGCCTGTGAGGACCAGCCTCATAGAGACTCACAGGAGCTGGGGGACGTAATTGAAGGAGAGCTTGGCAGCCATGAGGCTCCGAGACCACATGGGAGCCTGCAGAGAAAGATGAACGTAGGCCTGGTGGGGCTAACAGTGGTGCAGGGGGACTGGTTAGGGGCTGCTGAATCAGTCAGCCCTCAATGAGTCAGGGAACACGGCCAAGCCTGCTAAGACAGATGCTAGGAGATGCAGGACAGGAGCTGTGGGCAAGAGGGAAACCAGTATGAAAAAGGGAAGACCTCTAGGAGACCAGGGGCCAGGGAGGGGTGGCTGTGAAAGGACCAGGGCTGAGGCCATGCCAGGCTTCAAGCATATCCAGAGCAGGGACCTCAGGCCCTGTTCCCAGGGCTAAGATGGCCTTGCAGTAGCAGCAGTGCAAGGGAGGTTGGGGACACTGCTGTTGACTGGAAGAGTTAGCTAACAAGGGCAGACCATTCTTCCATGTCTACCACACTTCAAAATTTACCTAAGCCACTTGCCCCCACCACGCTGTCCCTGCTACTAACACTGGGAGGAATCTAAGGCAGGTTGATTGGAAGATGCTGTATCCAGTACCCCTTCTCCCACTATCATGCAAGAATATTGGCACACCCATGGACACTGCTGTCTGTCTCCGTGCTAAGCACGGGGGAGAAGCAGAAGACGTTTGGACTCCTTGCCCTAAGGCGTCTGCTGATCCTGATAAGAAGACAAGTCTCTCCCAGTGGTTACAGAGAAGCATTTGGTACCATCCCCTCACCCACTGAGGTGGCCTGAATGAGGGGTTCACCATAGTCTCTCAGGCTTTACAATGCCTGGTCCCCAGTTGGTGGACCTGTTTGAGGAGGCCGAGGAGGTGTGGCCTTATTGGAAGTTCGGTGCTGGAGGCAGGCTTTGAGAGTTGAAAGACTCAGAGCCATTTCTAATGCATTCCCTAGTCTCATGCCTGCAGTTGTGATGGGAGTCCTGCTTCTGGTCCAGCCACTGTACCTGCTGCCTCCACTCCACCAGCACAGATTCTAACTCTTTGCAATAATATGCCCGAATAAACCCTCCTATCACAGCAGTTCTCAACTCATAGGTTGTGACCCCACAGGGGTCACATATCAGATATCCAGCATATCAGATATTTACATTACTATTCAACACAGGCTGGGCAATGGTGGTGCATGCCTTTAATTCCAGCACTCAGGAGGCAGAGGATCTCTGTCAGTTCAAGGTCAGCCTGGTCTACAAAGCAAGGTCCAGGACAGCCAGGGCAACTACACAGAGAAAACTGTCTCAAAAAAACCAAAACCAAACCAAACCAAGCAAACCAAACCAATTCAAAACAGTAGCAAAATTACAGTTATAAAGTAACCCCAAAAATAAATCTCGTGTTTGGGGGTCACCACAACATAAGGAACTGTATTAAAGGGTTGCAGCATTAGGAAGGTTGAGAACCACTGTTGTATAAATTGCCTAGATCATAGTATTTAATCACAGCAACGGCAAAGTAACTAATACAGCCCCACACACATTCACCCACCAATATACTCACCCACCGACCCATCTACCCATCCTTCCTTCTTTCTATCCATGCCCCAGTCTGCCTGTCCATTCATCCACCCGTATATCCACCCATCCATTGAACATGTTTTGCACTAGTTATAAACCAGGGCATGTAGACCCTAAGTTGATCTCCCAACCCCTGGGCATTAAACATTACTGTCAGGCCCTATCCCATGCTACTTGATAGTCCAGGAGCAGAACTAAGCTGTGGTAATATTTTCATAAGCTTCCTAGAGAGTCTCCGATGTAGTCCAAGTTAGAAAGGCTCAAAGGGCCTTACTGTTTGAAGGAGGGAAGCCTACTGAGAACTGCAGGTGATACCATGTGAACTTCAGAGCAGGAAGCTTTGGAAGTCCCTGGCGGGAATGACAGAGTCAGGGCTTGGTACCTTGTCCTCTTCTTCATCCACAAACTTCTTTCTGCTATTACAGTGTCAGAGTAAGGCAGGAGTTGAGCAGGGCTTCGATAATAGACTAGGCCTTGGACAGATAAGAGGGAGAAAAGATGCTCTGAGCAGGAAAAACAGTGCAGCCAGAATTGGAGATTAGGAACCAGGCTGGCGTATCTGAGGCTCTGGGCCTTGGTGCACTTTCAGCGCACAAATCAGTCAGACATGTTTGCAAACCTCCAGGCATTGTTCTGCAGGGCCCCTTGGCTTTGGCCCCATACCCGGCATTGGGCGCTGTTATCATGGTCATGATTCGCCACTGATCTCGTGGTTCTCCCCACGCCTCCTGCATAGCCCTCTCTGGAGAGGGATGAGAAGTGATGGCTTGTCGCAGGGAGGAAGTTTAAACAATTACTTTGCTCTGATTAGGAAGGGTAATGTCTCTCTTGGAGGAGCGGCCCTTAATGCGGAAGTAGGGTTGATGGATGCTGGCCCCCCGCCCACATAAATCTCACCTGTGCGTCTTGGTCGCCTCCTCACGATGTGTGTATGAGATAAATTCTCCAAATCTATTTCTGTGCCGGTGCCAGCAGCCTGCTGATGGAGTAAATAAGAGTTATGGCTGCCATAATGACATCACTTATGAGGAACTGGAGGGAAAAAAAGCAAACATGTCCACACGGCCTTATAAATCTATTATAAATGTGAGAAGTTCCACTAGACAGCCCAACTTGTACTCCCAGAGTCCAAATGAGTGACTGGGTGGGCAGAGCCTCCGATACGGCCTGAGATGGCCTTTAGGATGCCTCTTCTTCATCCTGAAAGTTCTGCTCAGCTTTGAAAGCACACGTCGCAAGCAATCAGGGAGCCCACCTCAGACTCCACCCCTCCACACCCACTCCTCCACATCTCCACAGCCTGGCTTCCTCTTCATATTTCTCCTCAGCTTCTCAGTGAGCATAAGAGGGGGAGTCAAGGACCTGTGTCTAGATGGCAGACCTCACACTCAACTCCCCTAAATCTGAGGTGATTGCTGCTGTCAATGCTTCTTATCCCACCCTCTGCCGTCTGTCCTCTGCTTATCTGTCTATCTGGATAGGATCTCACTATGTAAACCAGGCTGGCCTCAGATTCACAGAGATTCACCTGCCTCTGTGTCCATGAAATAAAGGCATGTGTCACCATCCCCAGTGCTATTCATTTATTCTGCGTGTGAATGTGGCATGTATGTATGCTGGCATGCATGCCATGGCACGCCCATAGAAGGCAGAGAACACTTTAACCAAGGTTAGCTCTCTCTTCTGTCAGGTGGGTCCTGGGAACTGATATCAAGTTATCAGGCTTGGCCCAAAGCCCCCTGCCTGCTGAGCCATGTTGCCGCTCAGAACTCTATTTAGATGGAAGGGACTCGCCTGGGCCTGACGATTCAGGGTCCTCCAAGGACCCAGCCCTCTCCTTGCCTTTCTCAGCTCCTGGATGATCTTCCCTGTACTCACTCTCTGCATGGTCTTGCCATCTGCAACTGAAGAGCAATTTAATAATAATTCGTCAGGTCACCGTGTTCCCAGCAAAAAATGCAGGTGGCAGTTCTTCAGAGTGAAAGTGCCCGTGTGGCACAAAACTTGGGATTGCTGTCTGTGGGGCTTTTATCTGGGGTCTTGAACCCAGAACCTGAACCAAAAGCTCCATGGTTCCCTTGGCCAATGCATACGAGGCTTCTCCTCAGGCGTCTTCTAGAACTCGTGCTGATCCCTCTGCCCCAGTCTCCCCCAGTGCTGTGGTTACAGTGTGCCCCACCAGGCCTCAGCAGCAAGCTCTCCCTGCCTGTGATGGAGTGGAGACTAGATGGGGAGCAGTATGAATGGGTGATCCGGCTGCCTCCGGGAACCGCGCAAGTGATGATTCTTAGGTACAGGAACACAGTTTTCTAGAAAGTTCACAGACCTGTTCCAGTATGGCCAACTTCCCCTTTCTGAAGGGTGAAATCAGTCCAGGATAGGAGAATGAATCCACAGGTCCCTATTTTAAAAAAAGGAAAGCCTCCCCCATGGGGCACTCAGCCTGCAGATACTAAATGTCAATAGTTCCTTGGTGATAGAGGCAGAAGGCAGAAAGGTTGGCCCTTCCAGGAAGCTAATTGCCATCTGTAAATTAGAGCTATAAATGCACCAGTCTTCCTCCTTCCCCGCTCCCCGCTCCCTGACCCTTTGTCTGGCCAGGGGGCCCCAGAGCTGGGGCCAGCAATGGAGGGTTCTCTGCAGTGGGGAGATGGGGAATCCTTTCCTACCCTCCTCCAACCTGCTGTGGTTTGCAATCATCCAGGAACCGTAGCCAACCTAGAAATGGTCGCCCGTGAATTCCAAAGGCAGCAGGTCTTGGCGTTCACTCTGAGTGTGTGTGGAATGAGGTGGGGTGACCATTTGGGTCTCTACTTCCCCCTGTTTGAAGAAATGTTTGTTTAGCTTCCCCTGTAGTGTCTTCTAGGAAAAGAGGAACCAGGGTCCAAGATCACAGACCATAGATCATTGAATCCCATCTCCCCCGGTTGTAACATGGCTGTGCTAAGTGAATGCTCCCAAGAGAGCTACTTTGAGGCCTGCGAAGACTTTCGCACTGTGGATAGCCCAGAACACTGCCCAGGAGCCAACAAGGGATGGCAATTATAATCTGTGTGTCTGTGTTCATGTGTGTAGCTATGTCTGTGTTCGTGTGATGTCTGTGAGTGTGTATGTGTATCTGACGGTCAGAAGACAACCTCTGGCATTATTCCTCAGGCACCGTCCATTCACCTTTTGTTTGAGGCAGGGTCTCTCAATAGGCTAGACTCGCTGGCCAGCAAGCTTCAGGACTGCTCCTACCAACACTGGGATTACAGGCATGGGCTTCAATACCTGGCCTCTTAAAATTTGTGGTGCTAGGACTTGAACCCTGGGCTTTGTGCATGCTAGGCAAGTGATCTACCACTGACTTACTCAGCCCGTATTCCTGACACTCTCACTCACTCTGTCTCTGTCTCTGTCTCTGTCTCTGTCTGTCTGTCTCTCTGTCTGTCTGTGTCTCTCTGTCTGTCTCTCTGTCTCTGTCTCTGTGTGTGTGTGTGTGTGTGTGTGTGTGTGTGTGTGTGTGTGTGTGTGTGTGTGTGTAAGAGCTGGGGATTGGACCGGTTTGTAAGGCAAGTGCTTTTCCAATTGAGTCATGGCAGTTGGGGTTTTATCTGCTGATTCTAGAGTTCATGATTTTCCTAGTGAGGCTTGCTTGTCCATCCAGATTCCTCAGGGGCCAAGCCTTCTCCTCCCTGTTCACCACTTGCTGGGTCCCCAGCATAAACCAGTACTGGGCGTCAGAGACCACAGTGTTGGTGAGTGCTGTATTTCCTCTGATCACCTAAAAGAACTCAGCCAGGCCTGTGAATGCAAGACTGCCCGATCCAGTAGCACCTTCAGGCTGTACAGCAGTGGTTCTCAATCTTCCTAATGCTGGGACCCTTTAATACAATTCTTCATGTTCCCCAACCATAAAATTATTTTGTTGCTACTTGACAACTGTAATTTTGCTACTGTTATGAATTGTAATGTAAATATCTGATATGCTACCCATGTGAAAGGGACATTTGCCCTTTCAAACCAGTTACAATCTATAGGTTAAGAACCGCTGCAGGAGAGAGAAGTTGCCTCTTCCATGCAGGTCTTTGAACCCCTCAGAGAAGGCACCTTTAAGTCTCCCTTGGGGACCTCATACAGTTATCTCATGATTGGGAGCCATCGGTTCAGCCTTGGTCCTCTCTGCGGGTTCCTGGAGGCTCTGCACGTGCAGGTGGTAGAGGAGTGTTCTTCCCAGGGCCTGTGGCATGAGTCAGGTCCCTCAGCAGCCTCCCAGGCTCAGGTGGTACTGTTTTCTTCAGACCTCAATGCTGGCCTACCAGAGGGTTGTTTAAGACAAAAGGAGGCCTCAGCTTGCAGGCCTAGGATGCACTGCCATTTGGGCAGCCTGGCTGTCTCTCAGGCTCCCCCAGGCTCCCTGCCTGCTGTCAGTCCTTTGCCTCTCAGCTTTCCAAACAGTATAGGGGCCAAGGAAAGGGGCTCGAAATAGAGAGTATGAAAATAACCGAGTGAGGAGTCTGCTTTGGACACCGTGGATGGAGCAGGCAATTCATGGTCACAGGACAAAAGTGGGCAGAGTTGACGTGCAGACTTATGTATACTCAGACCTTTAAATCCAGCCCAGGAGGAGGAAAGTCAGCCCCATCTTCTGGATGAGGAAACTGGGGCTCAGGAAGACAAATAGCAGAAACAGCAGCTTAGAAATGCCCTAGAGCTGGCTCAAGGTCTCAGGCTTGTAAAAGGCTGAGCTCAAATTCAGACCCACTTCTTGCTCTTGGGAACAGATGGCCTTTTCCCTCCACCTTGCTATAACCAACTCCCCAACAACTTCTAAGCGCCTGGTGTATACATAAGTGATTTCCATCCTGTAAGCCACTCTGTCTACCCAGAGCAACACCATTGTTGAGGTCCAGGAAGGCAGGACTGGAATGACTGGAATGTAGCTCAGCTGGTAGAGCGCTTGCCTGGCTTGCGCAAGGCCCTAGGTTTCAACCCTTATACAATATAAACTAGCTACGGTAGACGCCTATCATCTTAGCACAGGAGGTTTAGGATAAGGGACCAGACGTTCGAGGTCATCCTCAACTACATAGTGAGTTTGAGGCCAGCCTGGGCTACATCAGTGCTGCTGGAGGCCAGCCTGGGCTACATCTGTGCTGCTGAGTCAGCTCCTCTTTTTCACGCTCCATTGGAGGTGATATATGACTTCTGCCTACGGCCCGGCGGCCAGGACAAAGGCCACAGGTAGAAATGGTGATGACCTGGACAACCGGGTGGCTTTCATCCCTTCTCATGTGGTCAGCCTGAGGCTGAGCAAAGAGCCCTGAGCCAGGGGCAGACATTGTCAGGTATTTCAGGTCATAGGGCAGGAAGCTGATTTTTTTTTCCTCTGTGTCTCTCTGGGTATCCTGAAGCTTGCTCTATAGACCAGGCTGGTCCTCAAATTCAGAGATCCACCTGCCTCTCTGCCTCTCTGCCTCTCTGCTTCTCTGCACCCCTGCCCCCTACCCCCCTACCCCTTTTCCCTTGCTCCTTCCCCCCTCCCCATTTCCCTCTCCCCCATTTCCCCCTGCCTCTGCCTCTGTCTCTGCCTTTCCTTTCCAAGTGCTGGGTGTAAAGGTGTATGCCACCACTGCAGGTACAGACACTTGCTTGGAAAGTGCCTTAAGTGTGCCAGAAGGTCCCACCTTTGTGACTCAGGACCTGTGTACGTGTGTGTCCTGTTGTCAACTGAATCCTGCTATAGGTACATGCAGGAGGAGAGATAGGAGACCGCTCTCCTGCCTTGGCAGACCTAAGAGCCCAGAGCGCAAAGTCTCTGGACTCCAGTGCTGTGTGGACGAATGGGCAGGAGGATGCAGTGTGGAGGGAGGGATGGATGGATGGATGGATAGATGGATGGATGAGTCACTGCTCAGCCTGTTTGTCACCCCTGCTTAGCCAGTATCTTCCAGAATTCCCACCAGCGTTCTATCAGGTGTGAATCGCTCAGATCCCAGGCTAAGATTTGAGCATAGGTCCCAGTGACCGTGGAAATGAACCATCTTCCTCCCACAGCATCTTGCTGTGAGGTGTCTGTGGCTTGGTCTGAGCTCCCAGCCACAAAGGTTTCTCTCCTTTCGCAGAGGAGCCCCCATGTTACAACCTACTCAGGAAGCCCCTGCAGTTTTCTTCCACCCGTCCCCATAGCACCTCACAGCTGTACTTCGCTCATTTCTCAAAATGTTCATTGAAGAACATTTCCAGTACCACCATGTTTTACTTGATGGCGAAGATATGACCAAGAAATATGTCACTGAGTGATTAGGGAAGGCCAACTGTGTTGTCACTTGGCAGTATAATCTCACAGGACCACTGTTGTATATACAATTTGTCATTGGTCAAAGCACCGTTCTGTGGCGTATGGACTGTACATGTGTCCAAACACAAACTCATACACTGAATCCCATAATCAAATGTCTGCTCCTGTTTCATCTCCATTCCACCCCCTCACCCACCTCCTCACCCAACCCCCTCACTTCACCCCTTCACCCCACCCCCGACATCAGAGTGGTTTATCTATAAATGTCCCAGCATTTCTGTAACTCTCCTGGGTCTTTGACATCCTTGGATCCCTGGGGCTCAGTTGACTAGAAGCTGGACAGGATGTGTTTGTTGAGTGAATAAATGACTGAGCCTTATAGGATCATTAGAGGTTCCTGGTGCCTGTTCCTGGCCCCTAAAACAACCCCTGTGGTCTGGCTTATCAGCACAACCAGACCTGCAGCCAGCCTTTCTGGATGGATGCTCCCTGAGTTGCCTGCATGAGACAACCTTTCCGGTACAGTAATCTGGGACTCTTTGGGTAGCTGATAAGGCCTTCTTCAACATGGCTTCTTTTGTGTCAACATCCCGAGGGCATAATTATGTTAGCTGTGCAAACACACTGGCTAAGAGCTGCTGGACTGCACGTCCTCTGGCACCAGTGTGGCCTGGCCCAGATGTCCCTCAGAAGCCCTGCCAGGATAGCAGATGGGGCTGGTTTAGAGCTGTCCTGCCCCAGAACACCCAGCAGTGTCCCTCTTGTCTGCATCTGATTCAGCCACTGGGCAGCAACCCCCACAGCACTGAGGCTTAGTGGCCTCACTGCTTAGAGACAGAGGGACAGTTTGGCATGATCACTGGGTTGACCACCTACTGTTTACAGGCACATACTGGAATCAGAGGGAAGGGGACCCAGGCCCAGCCTCAAAGCTCTCCCAACCTGCAGAGACACAAAGAAAGCTCTGGAAAAAGTTTGGTTAAACAGCTCAAAGCTGAGGTCTGTGAGCTGCATGCTCTTCACCGCCTTTCTTTGATTTCTTTTTTCTTTCTTTCTTTCTTTCTTTCTTTCTTTCTTTCTTTCTTTCTCAAAACCTCATTCAGTATCTCCAATGAAGCCATGAGTCACTTCAAAGCGAGCATGTATACCCAGAGCATGTCATTACGTGAGTTTGTTGTGTGAGCACTGGAGGGGACTCTCACAAACCAAGGCAGGTTTTTGAGGCCTCTTTTCCTTCTGGTCTCCTGTCAGCTCTCAGGGAAGGGCAGGAATGACCGTCAGTGTGGGACAGCCCCCTCCAGGCTGAACTGTGTCCCTCAGAAAAGATAGAACCTGGGATGTGACACAGGAGGTAGAGTCTGCCTTGCACGTACAGAACCCTGGTGGTGGCACATGCCATTATCCCAGCACCTGGAGAGGTAGAGGCAGGAGGAGCCAAAGTCTAGGGTCCTCCTGGGTTACCTGAGACTTGCCTCAAAAAATAAAGGAACAAAGGGAGGAAGAAAAGGAGGGAGGAAGGGAGGGAGAGAGAAAGGGAAGGGATTCTTAGCTCCACCCCTCCCAATATGATTTTATTTGGACATGGACTCTATGTGTGTGCGTTCAGCAGCCAGAGGTCTACATCAGCTAGACTCCAGTTGCTTCCCATCATTTTGGGTTTTTTTTTTCTGTACTACATTTATTTATTTTATGGGGCACAGGGTACCTGCATCCAATATCATGCCTGTGGAGGTCAGAGGACAGCTTGCATTAGTCTATCCTCTCCCTCTACCATGTGTATCCTGGGAGTTGAACTCAAATGATAAGCCTTGGTGGCAAGGACTTTAACCCACTGAGCCATCTCTCCTGTCCCTCCATGCTTGTTTTTTAAGCCAGAGTCTCTCACTGAGCCTGGAACTCTATAGCTCACAAGGCCAGTGGCCAGTGGAATTCATCCCATTTGAGATTACATGTGTGCCCCTGCATCACGCTTTGTACACGAGTGCTGGGAACTGTAATTCAGGTCCTCATTCTTGCACAGCAAGCACTTTATCCACCGAGCCACCTCCGCAGCCCCCAGAAATAGGGTCTTTGCAGACGCAATTAGTTCAATTAAGATGAGGTCATCCTGAAACACCTCATCCAACATGGCCGATGTCTGCCTGAGAAGATGCCATGGAAGGGCAGCTATAGAAAGGGAGTGGAGTTAACAGGTGCAGTTCAGGAATGACAACAGCCACCAGCAAAGTGCCAGGAGCCAGGAAGCAAAGAGGGGTGCAGGCAGGTTGTAGAGGGAGCATAGCGGGGCAAATACCTCCTTATTGCAGAGCCTCCAGCTCCACAAGAAAATGACTTGCTGTTATTTTAAGGTACCTATTTAGGGACAGCTGTCCCAGCAGCCTGAGAAACCTGGACATGCACGCATGCATGCATAGACACCCACGCATACACACTGATGCTAAGCTCTGTAGAAAACAATCTGCTTGCGCCCAGGGCTTCATGTGAGCCTTTCCTAGTGTAGCTCCTATCAGCCCTGACTGACCACGCCTATGCACCTGTCCCTAACTAACTGCTGTCCCCAGGAAAGCTTCCCTGAGGCAAGAGAGACACTTTTACTTTTGAGAGTATAGACCCTTCCCACTGTGGTTTGGATCCCAGCCCTGCTGCTTCCCTGCTGTGTGATCTTGGGTAAGGAACTAAACTACTCAGCACCTCAGCTCTCTCCTGTGAAAGGGTAGGGAAATAACTCATCCCATGGTTAGAAAGCCTCAATAAATGAATGCAGGCGGGATATTGGCTTTTTTTTTTTTTTTTTTTAGTAAATGACCAGCTAGCCAGCATTTTAGGCTTCACAAGTCCCATGTGAGGTTTCCATGGGGAGTACTGCACCCCTCCATTGTAGAGTACAGAGAGAGGGTGTGCATGGCTGTGAACAAAGGAAGTTTTATTTACAGAAACAAGGGGCAGCAGATATAACCACGGGCTGAGGTCTGCTACCTTTTGAATACTAGGGCCTCACTGAACTTGTGAGCTCAGGGCTGTGGCTGTGTGGTCTCTCCCAGGAGCCATGGTCTTCCTTCTATGTGAGTCCATCACCCTCATGGAAACTCTTAGAGATGGAGGAGGGGTCCCTCTATACAGATTAGAAAAGGGAGGCCCAGGGGAGCTCCTTGCTTCATGCTGGAGGGAACCAGAAGTGAAAGGTTGTGTGAGCTCCTTCGCTGTCCTCCCCAAATCTCTGTGTATGCTCCGGCTTAATACAGTATGGACAGAGAAGCATGTGGACCCGCAGGGAAAACCAAACACATAGCCATTGCCTGCTCTGTGTGTCCCAGGGGTCAGCCCACCTCTCAAGAAACAGGAGTAACTGTCCTGCTCCTCTCAAAGCATTGCTCTCCGTCCCATGTCCCATGAAGTCCTTCACAGAGTCTGGCGTTTGCATGGACATACTGACACCCCAAACAGAACAGGAACAAAGATACAGTCTCAGATGGGACCTCCACTAGACTAAAAGGACCCCATTATGAAACCTGTAGAAAGTGGCCCTCTGTGTGGACAGGACCCTGTGCCAGGGTGTCCAATGTCAAGCTTAAGTCCTGCTAGGTTTCCGTTCCAGTTTTCCTTTGACCTGTACACAATTAACACAGCCACCCATGGAATTTCTGTGCCCTGGAATGTAAGTCCAGAAGAGATTTCAGGTTTGGAAATGATCAGATACGTGGTCCAAAAGAATAGAATGTTCTAGAAAGACCTTGACTCCTCCCCTCTACCTGCCAGTTTCAGGCTTTCCGCTAGGAGCGGCTGCCTCTGCCCACATAATCAGCCCCTGGCCTGGACCCTCTTCCCCACTCCCACTACAGAGCAACCCTCTGCTCACAGGGCTCAGAGGGCCCCACCTGGAGCACGAGGGCACACTTCTCTGTGAAGTACACTTCCTGCTGAATTTGCATTAATGAGTGTCATTAAGAGATAATTAGTGTGTATGGAGAGGAAAGGGACTGAATGCATCAGAGAAACATCTGGAATGGCTTGGAGTCCTCATGAAGAGCCACTTTGAAGTGTCTTGTTTTCTGCAGTCACCGCCCCCCACACACACAGGCTGCTGATGTGTGCCCCAATGACCCATCTGTAACCCGCACCTCATCTAGGAAGTCCTTCCCAGTGTCCCAGCTGCTCTCCGACTGCTGAATCACTCACTCTGCCATCTATCCACCTCACGCGCTATTCTTGCTGACTTTCGGCCATCTCCTCGCTTCCCCCACCCCCACCCACCCAGATCCCCTATTATTCTTCGGAGAGAGCCACTGACCCTGCCTCCACCTGGCCCAGCCCAGAGGTCTCTTCAGGTGTCCCAGCCTGGCCCTAATAACAGCACCGGGGCAGGGCTTCAGGGATAACACTGGCTTCCTGGATGCTGTACTTTCATAGAGAACAAGGCTAGGGTTACCTCCCAACCATAGAATGGGGAAAGCTAGCCTGCCTTTCATCTGTGAGAAGAGAAATGAGGACTGGCACGCCACAGACGCAGGAGGTCCTTTCTCCTTCTTGGTCCTTGGATCAGGAGACATTCACTGGGCTAGGGGAGGAGAGACCAGGAAACATTACCCCTGCTCCTGAAGCTGCCATCTCAGTGGTCCCTTCCTGGATACACTTGACCTTGTTAACCTTCTCCCTGTGCGACAAATACCTCTCCCAGGTCTCATCTTCTCCAGGGAGATGAATGCTAGTGGAGTGGCAAATCTGATTCTTTAAAATGACACCACAGGGTAATTAATCTCCTTACTTGTGTAGAGTGGAACAGTTATCATTCAGTTTGGGCTCCGTAGGGCTGAGATGGGCTGGGCCATTGCCTGGCAACTTTGCCTCTCCAACCAGCTCCAACCTGTTCCTGTCAGTGCTGCTGATAGCTCACACACACACACACACACACACACACACACACACACACACACAGACACAGACACACACACACACACACACACACACACACACACACAGACACACACAGACACAGACACACACAGACACAGACACACACACAGACACAGACACACACACAGACACACACACACACAGACACACACACACAGAACACACACACACACACACACATAGACACACACACACAGACACACACACACACAGACACAGACACACAGACACACAGACACACACACACACATACACACACACACACCGGGGTGGAGGGCTACCGCCTCTGCCTGGCCAGCAGGGGTCCATGCCTTAGGTGAATTGGTCGGCCCATGGGTTTCAAAGAGTTAAACCTGGCCTGCCCGGCTCTCCTGCTCTTTCCTTTGGATCCAGGTGCCACTCGGACGCGTGCCAGCGAGACCCAGGTGATTAGATTAGTAAGCTTGGCTCTTTCTCTAGCTCCTGTTCTGAGAAGCAGCATCGGATACAAGGGCGATCTCAGGACTTGGAGGCAGACCAGGCCAGCTTGGCATCTGCCTCACGTGTGTGACTTTGAGCTGTTCGAAGCTATAACTGATGTAGAGGTGATCTGGCCTGCCTGGGCCTCAGTTTCCCTAGTCTGTTTACTAGAGACAGCGATCACCCTGGTACATCTCACACATACACACCCCCCACTGTACCTTGTATTTGTGAGAGAGATTTACAACAGCGTGGTTAGGCTTGTATTCTCTCTCCCTGAGCAGAAGAAGAGGAAAGGGTAGGGAATGCAGGCAGATGGCACAAAGGTGGACTGACTGAGTCCCAGCAAGGACTTGGGAGGTCATTTGATTTCACCGTGTTTGTTTATTATCTATATATTATAGTACTGAGGAGCAAACCAGGGCCTTGTGCCTACTAGGCAAGGGCTCTACCATGGAGCTGTACTCCTAGCCTAAACATATACAAAAGGGAAAACTAAGGCTCAGAGGCTGAGAAGCACCATTTGCCGTTTGCACGACTCCACTCGGAGCTCTCGGCTCCTCTGTCTCCCTGTCACCCCATCGTTAACAAAGCGCCAGGTGCGTGCCCCAACGTCTCATCCCTGACCTCGCTCAGGAAGCTTCCATTATGAATCTTATTAATTACTCCTCCCTCTGCTCCCCTGATTTGAGCTTGTCTCCTTTCCTGCCTCTCCCAGCCAAGACTGAAATAATAAAAAAGTTTTATTAGGCCTAAAACTGCTTTGCTAAGTGCCGCCATTAGCTGATAATAAAGCAGGTTC
The DNA here is from genome assembly GCF_011064425.1 of Rattus rattus. Taxonomy (NCBI): domain Eukaryota; kingdom Metazoa; phylum Chordata; class Mammalia; order Rodentia; family Muridae; genus Rattus; species Rattus rattus. The sequence goes on from NC_046161.1 coordinate 58,902,666, forward strand.
TCTGGGTGTTGCAACCTGTTTTTTACAGTTTCCTGTTAGTCTGTGGCCCTCGGGATGGAAGGTTGGGGCGTTGAGGACAGGATCCCTCCATCCTTAGCCCCAGACCTGCTCTGCTAGGGAGAAGCTGGCTCTGAGAAGGCGCCCCAGGCTGGACCATCGGAAAGTCACCAGGGTGCAGGAGACAGCAAGCTCCTGCCTCAGAACATACCTTCCATTCATAAGGAAGATGGTTTAGGGAAACTCTGGTCTAGCAGGGAACTTGAGGGCTTCCTCTGGGAGGGCTTCCTCTGGGCGCACTCCCAGACTGACGGGAGAGACCTCAGAGGAGACAGAAATTTTCTAGGCTGTACTCGTGCATATATACTAGTGCGTGTGTATGTGTGTGTGTGTGTGTGTGTGTGTGTGTGTGTGTGTGTGTGTGTGTGTGTGTGTGTGTGTGTGTGTCTGCAGGTGCACATGTGACCAAATACTTGTAGAAGACAGAGGTGAACATCTGGTAACTTCCTCAGTTACTCTCTGCCTTATTTTGAGATAGGGTTTCTCGTTGAACCTGGAGCCTGTTAGCCTGACTGACCAACGAGCAGCAGAAATCTCCCTCTCTCTGCCTTCCAGCTCTGGGATTATAGACACACCCACCATCCCTGGCTTTTAACATGACTCCTGGGTTACTGAACAGAAATTCTCATAATTATGTGGGAACCTCTTGGCCAACTGAGCCATAGCCTCTGTAATGTAACTGCTGTGGAACTCTGAAAGGGACTGTCTGCGGTCCTTGCGTACGGCGATCGTTTTCGATCGTTTTGTCCCCACATCAGCCCAGTAACAAAGTGGCCGTCCTTATCCCTGTGTGGAAGCTGGGGAAACTGAGGCACAAAAAGGTGGCATCACCTCCTGAAGCCATCAGCTCTGATAGGAGAACTGATTGCTGACTTCTACAGATAGTGGATTAATTTACCCCCTGGCTATAGAAGGCGTTCAATCAACTGGCTCACTGTAAGGATGAGAAATACCGACCTTCCTTGGATTTGGCAGGAGGCAGGGAGGAGGATTCAACCAGAGGGACTGTCTCCACCAACCTCCTGGCCCCATGCAGGCCTGACAAGGACCTGGAGCCGCCTTCCCAGCCAACTGCACACAGCCTAATAGGCCATGAAATGGCGTTACCAGTGTGGGCTTCAACAAAATAGCTTAGATTATTGCTGGCAACAGTAGCAGACTGCCCTGGCAGACAGTCCCTGCACTTCCTCCTGCAGGAGTCCCTGGAGCATGGGAAGATGCTCAGGGAGACAGGGAAGAGAAGGCAGGAGGGCAGAAGGGAAGAAGGTGCTGGAGGTAAGACAGGGAGATCGGTAGATCTAATGGGCCTGGTCTGGAAACCCTGCCTGTGAAGGGGTGAGAAAGCACTTGGGAGGCAGCAGAGAGCATCAGGCTGCACTCAGCTTGTCTGGAAATGGGGTCTCTCCCCAGACTTCACTTACTGAATCACGACCTTCTCCAACTTCTTCCCCGGGGCTTGTCTTTGGATAGGAGAGGTGGGCTCGGAAGATGAATCGATACAAGAACCCACGCGTGTGTTTGTGGGTGCATTCGTCACTCAGCCTGATGACCTGAGTTTGATCCCTAGAACCTACATGGTAGAAGGAGAGAATCCACTCCCACAATTCTTCCTCTACATGTCACAGCACATGTGCTTAGGTGGGCACACGTGAACACATAGAATAGGAAAAAATAAGAAAGCAGGGCCTGGATGTGGGGATGCACCACCAGCTGAGACCGGTGGGCCTTTGTGAGTTTGTGACTAGCCTGAAGTGAGACCCCATGTCAAAAAAAAAAGAGACTAAGAATAAAACAAGTGCTGACTGCAGCACTGTGTGACAGAACCCTGGAAGCCACGTCTCCGTCCACTGGACGGGACACATTCAACCTGGGGAACACTGTACAAATGAAGGAAGGATTCCCCAGAGCCAAGTGGGAGAGAAGCAGTCCCACCTCTGATACTTGCACATGAATGGTCCTTTGGGAGACACACGGGGACAGAGAGAGGGGCCAGCCATCGAGGCAGAGCAAAGGAAAACCAGAGAAGGGGCCTTTGTGGGTGAGGCTCAGGTCAGGGACTGTTACCGTGAGACATGGTTTTAGAAAGTTGGAACTGTCTGGCTGTCTGTGACTCCTGCCCCCTTCTAAGGGAGCCTTGTCACCAAGGATACTCATTTCTTGCCATGACAGCTATACTTGGATAGACTGAGCCACCTGGGACACAGTGGGGGCTGCCCCAAGTCCCCCCAGGGCTGTGCTGAAAGGTCAGCTGAGAGAGGTTAGAGTCCAGGAAGCATCTTCCCCAGGTCCTGGACCCTTGCCTCCTCCAAACAACAAAGGCCTTCCATTCTGTTCACGGTGGGCGTGCACACGGTAGAGCAGAAAGACAGTGTTAAGGATCACATTTGGATGCCGGGTATCTGGGAAGACCACAGAGGAGGAGCTGAAGACACCGTGGTTGCACATGATGTGTCTGTTTAATGTGAAGGGTGTGCACACAGCATAGCAGCACTGCTTTTCATGTGTTGACAAGTCCCAGTCAGGACCGGAGAGATGGCTCAGTGGTTAGGAGCACTTGTTGCTCTTGCAGAGGAGCTGGGGTGGAGATTAGGGGCAGGGCGGGCATGGGGAGGGGCAGAGTTCAGTTCTCAGAACCCACGTGGCAGTTCACAGCTGTCTGTAATGCCAGTTCCAGAGGATTTGTTGCCCTCCTCTGGTCTATGCAGACACTGCATACACAGGGAACACAGACATGCAGGTAAAACACACATATGTAATAAACAAACAAACAAATGGTTTTCTTAAAGAAACTTCATCATAGATACTAGGGAGAAGCATATGGAAGGACTTCAACACAAGTCACCTGAAGGTCCAGTAAAATTTGGTTGCACGAAGGAGAAAACAGGACTTCTGGGTGAGGAGACCTTGAAAGCAAAAGTCAAGAGATGAACCTGGGCTGAGAGATCAGCCTGGTACAGCTCAATGGCTGTGCTGAGGAAATGACGAGGGGACACATCGCCCCGTGTCAAATGGCAGTTGTGTTGTTGGACAGGACAGGGATATCCGAGTGTCCACAGCAGACTAGTGATCCTGCATATACTAATATCAGAAGAAATCATAATAACACGGTAGCCGTCAGATATCCCACTGTGACCCACACCGTTCTGTGCCGTGCCACTTGCTGCACGCCTACATACACTGCACGTGACACACTTTACATGTTTACACGATCAGAGAGTGGAGTACAGGGAAGGTGAGCAATTGCCGGAGATCCAGGCTTAATTGGCAGGCCGTGGGTCAAAGTCAGCTGCACACCCAGCTCAGCTTCTGGACCACTGCCCTTCAGCCCCATGCTTCAGGACATATGGAGGCTCTTGACTGTACCCCACTCCCTGTCAGTTCCTGGGTAAGGCCAGCACTTCCTTTGGATGGCAATACTGCCCCTGCGCTCACCTCTGATATGGGTTCTGGGCAAAGGAAGAACCCAGCTTGGCCTCAGTGGGACCAAAGGTGGTGACCAGGAGCTAATGCTGGCTACTCCCCACCCAGGCCCCACTAAAGCAGTAGGCATACTTGTTCAAGACCATATCTCATAGGGGGAAGCCGGACAGGACAGGAAAGTTCCCAGCAGTGCCCAAACAGGCAGATCACCCCACTGAAGGACACTAATTAGCAAGGACACGCATTAGTTCAAAGGGACCAAGAATAAAGGTAAAGAAAGCAAGGACTGGCTCACTGCAGGAGGACTGGGGACCGTGAAGACAGACTGGGGACTGTGAAGACAGACTGGGGACCGTGAAGACAGACTGGGGACCGTGAAGACATAGCCACTTTGAGGTTGGTCCTGACACTACAGGAATGCAGTCAGCTGGGGCATCCAGCCTTCCTCCGTTAGGTCAAAGTGTCTGCTATTCCCACATGCAGCTGTTCATCCCACCAGTTTGGGTTTGGGGATCGGCCTGCTGGTGCAAACATCTCAGTCCTACAAACCAGCATGTGAGTCTGTTAGCTCTCTATTGAATTTTTAGAAATCAGAGCCTAGGTCAGGCCCCCCACAGGCCCAGCCTTGGAAGTAACCAGCCATGTGGTGCTCATTAGTAATAATGACTCTCTCAAGTGGAGGTCCTTGAGCAGTGCAGGATGTGCAGGGCTTTTGTGCTAAGAATTGACCATTTCCATAAGCAGCATGGGGTACTGAGGGGATGGGGATGAGGAGAATGGGGTATGACGTACACATAGGACATGTGATGGAGGTGTGGTCTGTGACGTGTGTCATGTGAGTTGTTTACATAGCATGAGTTGGTTAGGAGTGGGATGTTTACTGAGATTATACACACACACACACACACACACACACACACACACACATGCATGCATGTGGCACTGGGACTACAGTGTCTTCTGCAGTCCCTCCTATGGTGTATCCCCAGTATGTAGATCACAGATGGCACAAAGTGTACGTGGGAAGGATTCCGTCTGTGAGTGTGCTCAGCCTGAAGGACTTTGTCACTGTCAGAGCAGTAGATTCTAGGCATCCCCATGACACCGGGGAGAATTATGGCTTCACTTAGCCTTACCATAACATTGGTTGCAGGGAGGACAGGTGAAAAATGTCCCAGGGAACAGAGAACAGGAATTTGACTGGCTCAGCAGAGGATGATCCGAGGCTGATGTGATACCGAAGAAGACCTGATTAAACAGGAACTCTCGCAGGTCCTGTGGAGGGAAAGGCAGTTTGCCCTGGAAGGATCTAGAAAGAAGTAGTGGAAATTAGTGGAGACGTGCGTGAAGACGCAGGCCACGGGGGAGAAAGGGAGGCACGGGGCTCTCAGGACAGTCAGCCTATGGGAGCTGGGATATAGTGTACAGGTGACCGAGGGCCTACCAAGAACACTTCTTGTCACCTCTGTGCCTCAGCTCCCCAGGAGGAAGATATCCCCACCCCCTCACCTCACAACTCCTCTGCTTTTCCTGTAAAGTGACTGCGCTCCAACTGGGACACTTCTGAGACTAAAGGGGAACTATTAATAACTATGCTGGGACAGCAGGTACAAACTGGGACTGTGTCTGCTCTGGGCATGTAGAATGTCCCAAGGCTTGGAGGGCAGAGGGGTGGGGGAGAAGGGGCAGACTTTCTGTGTCCAGGCTCAGCCTGGCAGGGGAAACCTTAACCTCTGACCACGGTCTCTGAAGCCTTGCCTGGTCCAGCTTCTAGAAGACTCAGAGAAGCAAGCATACCTTCCTGCAAATGTCCCCAGGGTAAGTAAGAGAAACCCTACCCCAAAGCAGGACAGTCCTGTTGACATGTCTACCCTTCTCTAAGGCTCAGCTCTACCCACAATCGCACTGTGTGTTCCAACCACAGGAATCTTGCCAGGATTTTCTGGATAGAGACAGGACTGGATCCAAGTTCCCCAGATAAAACTCTTCTCCCCACCCCCACACACCTTGTATTTATCCAACATACATTTATTATTTGGCTCCGTAACTCCTGCACTGTGTGAGTGGCATTACACCAATATTACAGGAAAAGGCTTAAAAATAAAAATAAATCACCTTGGGTTCAACCACCCTAGAAAGATAATTAATTTCGTTTTTTTGCAAAGTCCCTTCTGATTCTTGTCAGCGTGCCTATGTTTTCATTCCATTGTTATAATGTGTGCATAATTTTGCATTCTGGGTCTCTCATTTCACATTTTTATCATAAGCATTTTTCCATGAAACATAGTTTTTCATCAATATTTTAAATGGCTGCATAATAGTTTGTTGGGTTCCTATACCATAATTTACTTAAACAATCCCCCTATGGTTGAACATTTAGGCTGCTCCCCACTGGGGCCATTACAGATAATGTTGCAGCAAATATCACATTGCATGTGGAATGCTGGCTACTCCTGTGAATGGCTCCATCGGACAGGATGTCGTGATGACGACTACTGGGTCAAAGTAAACGAGTGTTTTTATAACCCTGGCCATACTGCTTTCCAAAACAACTGTCCCAACTGTCACCATCATCAGTAATGGTGTACCAGCTCCAATGTACCATTGTCAATGGTGCCTCTTACTGTTTTCCCCTCAATTGCTAATTTAGGAGGTGTGAAATGGGACTGCTATGATGATTTAATTTACACTTATTGGTCTCCTAGCAAGGACAGATGTTTTTTGTGTTATAAAAGACTCTCTCTGTGTGCTAATGTGTTCATGTGTATGTGAGCATGCATTCACATGTGTACATAGGCATTTGTGCACATCTGTATGTGCACATGAGCCCAGAAGCAATATCGGATATTTTACTCAGTTACTTTCCACATTATATATGGAAACAAGATCTCTCAATAAACCTAAAGATCACTAGCTGGGTGGGGCCGTCTGGCCAGTGAGCTCCCGGGATCTGCCCATCTTTTTTTTATTTTTTCAAGATTGGTTTATTTTTATGTGCACTGATGTTTTCGCCTGCATGCGTGTCTCTGTGAGGGTACCAGATCCCTTGGAACTGGAGATATAGACAGTTGTGAGCTGCCATGTGGGTGTTAGGAATTGAACCCAGGTCCTCTGGAAGTGCAGCCAGTGTTCTCAACTGCTGAGCTATCTCTCTGGCCCAGATCTGCCTATTTACCATCCTCTGCCTAGCACTGGGATCACTGGCATGCACCTCTGTACCTGGCTTTTTACAAGGGCACTGGGAATCCAAATCCAGGTCCTTGACCTTGTATAGCAAGCACTCAATCCACTGAGCATCTCCCCAGCCCCACAAAAGACTCGTATTAGATCCTTACTCTTTGGACTACAGATATGGTTAGGAAAGGGCCCTGTCTTCAGGGAGCTGACCATTCAGTGCAGGGGAAGACTGGATACAGCAGGAGCCATCCTTCTCGATAAGGTGCTGTTTGAGGTGCCCCTGAGAGGAGAGGAGAGCTTTGGACCTGAAAAGAGAAAAGCCTTCCTTGTAGAGGTTTGGGATGGAGAAGGGAATAGACAAGATGGCCAGGGACCTGGATGGAGGATAGAAAAAGAACCAGATGCAAAGTGACTCCACTACTAGCCGGGTGCGAACACTGTCAGGTGAGGGTTCCCAGCCTCAGCCCATCCTCTGAGGGATGGTGGGCAGCACAGGCTAGCTAGACATGGACCCTGTGAGGGACTCTGGGAGGCTGCTGGCGGAAACTCTGCCCATCCCAGACTCCTGAATCAGAGCTTGGGTTTTACAGCACCCACCCAGGGAACTCTCACCCACACCAAAGTTCAAGGTGTCTCTATCCACAGAGTGTGTATCTGGCTACACAGCAGAGCCACCTGCAGATCTTGGAGGAACAGTCCCCTGCTCAGGCCGCACCCCCAGAAGTCACCCCAAGATCTGGGGCTGGGAGTCAGCACAGACGTTTTTAGTTCCTTGAGTGACACAGCCACTGTTCCAGGCTATCCCAACCTAGACTGGCAGGCCTACTTCTTCTGACTGCCCCGTGGTTTTTCCAAAGCAGACAGTAGGATGGCATTGTGAATTATCTTATCGTTTTCCAAGAACTAGACAGTATGGTGGGTTGCCTCTAAGCCCAGATAGGGGAAAGAGGATTATGAATTCAAGGCTTCAAGGCCATTCTGTTTTCAAATAAGAAAGAAGGAAGGAGGAAGAGGAGAGAGAGGAGAGGGAGGAGGAGGAAGAATGAGGAGGAGGAGGAAGAAGAAACACACTGGGCATGTAAACTGTTGATAGAGTGCTTGATTAACATGTATCGGGCCCTGGGTTTGATCCTCAGCACTGTACAGGCCTGGGAACCCAGCACTGAGGAAGATTCTAAGTTCAAGGTCATCCTCAGCTATGTACCAAGTTTGAGGCTAGCCTGGGTTACCAAGACTCTTTCTGGAAATAAGAAGAAGAAGAAGAAGAAGAAGAAGAAGAAGAAGAAGAAGAAGAAGAAGAAGAAGAAGAAGAAGAAGAAGAGGAGGAGAAGGAGGAGGAGGAATAATAATAATAATAATAATAATAAGAGGAAGAAGGGGGAGAAGGAGAAAGGAGAAGAAGAGAAGGAAGAGGAGGAAGAGGAGGAGAGGGAAGAAGAAGAAGAAGAGGAGGAGGAAGAAGAAGAGGAGGAGGAGGAGGAGGGGGAGGAGAGGAGGAGGAGGAAGAGGAGGAGGAAGAGGAGAAGAGGAGAAGAGGAGGAGGAAGGGGAGGAGGAAGAGGAGGAGGAGGAAGAAGAGGAGGAGGAGGAAGGGGAGGGAGAGAAAGAGGAGAATTCCTATCACAGGTACCCCAGAAACTGGGAAACAGGTGCCTGCTTACTAGTTGAAATTCACAAAAGCTTAGGTCTGCAGGCCCAGCCTCCATATCTGAGCCCCTGCAGGATCTGTAGGAAGAGATCCCAGAGATTCACTTGGCACAGCAGGCCTAAATCCTGGGGCAGCTTTCTTCTCATCTTCACCTGATAGATTAAGCTATTGAAGCTTGGAGAGTTTTAAGTTTTGGCTGGTGGTCATTTAGGCTGGTCAGAGCTGACCACATCATGTTCCCCTTGTCTTCAGAATAAGGAAGAAGACATTTAGCCCCTTACACATAAGCTTTGCCCTATCTGGTCTCTTCTAGCTCTGCAGTGGCCATGGTCCAGCAAGCCTTTCAGTGAGCCAAGCTAGCGTAGACCAGAAGGAGGCCCCCACACGGGTGTAGGCATGGGACCAGCCCCTCCCAAAACAGCTGCAGGCAGCCAGACATGGGGTGGGGAGAGAGCATGCACACACACACATGTTGGGGGTGCACACTCCAGTCTTGGGCAGCATCCCAGGTTTTGCATCTCCTTGCTGGAAGAGAGAGTTCAATTTGGCTGCAGTACAAACTCCCCAGTCACTAAACTGCCATCTTCATTTAGTTAACGCTCTTTCTGGGCAGACCTGGCTGGGATTCATCTTCATTATCCAGTGAGGGGCTCACTCCAGGCCGGGCTTTGATCTCAGAGCAGCAGAAAATTGCCTCTTGCAGATGATTTCCCCTGAAGACCATTAGCAGGGCTGGTAGGAGGCTGAGTGCCAGGGAGGAGCTATGGACAGTCCACTACCAGCACAGGCCCCTCTCCATCCATACCAGTGCCCAAGCTGCCTCCCTCCAGCCCCAGCTTGCCTCTGGACTTCAGCTAAGCTAGACAGGGCTGAAACCCTGGCATCTTTGTTCTACTGTCCCATAGAGTCCCCTGGCCACACAGCCCTCAATACCTAGTACTCTTAAAACAGTTTACAAAGACCTTCCACGTTTCAGCTTTACAACTCCAAAGCCAAGGCTGGGATGTAGCCCAGTTGGAAGAGAATCTGCTTAGAGTGCATAGAACCATGGGATCTAGCCCCAGGCACCATAGGCATGGTGCATGGCTTTATCCCAGAACTTGGGAAATGGACACAGCAAGACCAGAAGTTCAAGGTCATCCCCAGGTACATAGCAACTTTGAGCCTAGGCTGCATGCAACTGTGTTTTTAAAAAGAACTCTCAGAAACCAGACCCACCAAGGGTATAGATCCCGGCCCAGTGTGCTCACACAATGAGCTTGGTTTCCATATCTACGAAATGGGGAGATAGTACCACTCTTGGAGTGGTTCTGTATATAATATCCATCAAAGGCCTAACACAGAGGCTGCTGCAGTCCATGTCAGTCACCAGGAATCCTTCCTCCAGACCAGCACTGATTGTTATAAACAGGGATGCTGAGACTTGTGGAGACGCCCCGGTCAGTGACTCTGAGAGAATCATCTCCTTCCTGCTGCAGCATCGTCGGGTGGGCTCATGTCTGGCAGGTTCAGGACTGCAGGGCTGACCACAGGCTCAGAATTATGGAGATGGCTAGGCCACCTTTAGCAGGAAGTGCTTCCGCCTGCCCTGCTCCTCAGAGCAGCCGGACAGTAAGCAGACTTGGCTGGAGCCATTGTGGTGGTTGACTTTCTCCCTGGGGTTGGCTTGTGCACCAGGACCTCATACACCTCTGGGTCAGCAAAGATTTCCCAAGCTGGTCCCTAACTCTGCTCAGAGCTCTTTCAGAACCATAACGGCTCCACCCTAAGCCCCCCAAACCCTATGTTCCCACCCCAGCATCTGTGGTGACAACCCTCACCACTTTCCAAGCATGCAGACCACCCCACTAGGCCAGCCTCGCTCTTGGCTGTCTGCCCAGCCTCAGGCCTTTCTCCATAGGCCATGCCCCAAGCTGTTTTTAATCCCTTGTGATTGGCACTCTCTCGCCACTCAGGGTAAGGACATTTGGTCTTTGCAACTGGCACTTTGCCGCTATTATCTGCCCATGGCGACGGGGTCTGTAATCCAGCCCATTCATCTTTTCTTCCTCTGCACACGCTCCTGGGCAGTCGGACCCCACTTGGATTTGTGTGAACTGTGCAGCCAGCAAAGACAGAGGAGCCTTTTCACAGCTGGGCTGCGGGTCTTTGAGAAGCTTATCCGTTCAGAGAGGCCAGCTCGGAAGGATGCAAAAACTGCTTCATGAACCCAAACAAACGCCTTGTGTTCCCCCAGCATGGCTTCTTGGCTGACTTCCTTGCACCTGACCACCCATTAATCTGCCTTTTAACTGGATCTGCATGTGTCCCGGGCACATGGTTACTGTCTCTAGCCCCAGCTGGGCTACCTTCAAACCGGGTCACCCTGCAGGGCCATGTTTAATGGTTCAGAGATACAGCCCTGCTTCTTCCAGGGAGGATCCAGCCTCAGGCCCTGAGTTGACAGGCAGTCTACAAAAGCCTGAGATTCTGAGAAAATGGCTGCTGCTGGGTATCCAGAGGATGACCAAAGGCTTTTTGGAGAGCCCAGGCGACCTAGAACTTCAATGGCAGATTTTAGCCTGGAGTCTACATATAGTAGGACATAAATACCTTGACTTCCCGGGCAGTTCTATATATGCATGTGTATGTGAGGTATATATGTGCTCGTGAGCATTTTGGTGGGGATAGTCCATAGCTTTTATGAGTCATAAAAATGTCTGGGACTTACCATGTGGTCGCAGCAGAGCAGAGAGTGCTTTCGGTATTGCAATATGATATTTTCTACAAATATCAGCCGTGTTTATAGCTATCCTAGGACACACATGGCTCATAAGCTGCAGTTTAGACATGCCTGCTGGAACATCAGTCAGGGATTTTAGGGTCACCCAGACTGAACCTCTCACTTGGTAGGGCCAGGCCTTATAGCAACAGCTTGCCTTAGTGTGGTGGTTTGAACGAAATGCCCCCCGCATAGGCTCATAGATTTAAGTGTTTGGTCCTGTTGGTATGACCTTGTTGGAGGAGATGTCACTGTCACTGACTTTGAGGTTTCAAAGGCTTGAGCTGTTCTTGCCATTCCCAGTGTGGTCTCTCTACCTCCTGCTGCTGGATCAAGATGTGAGCTCTCAGCTCTTCCTGGCGCCGAGCCTTTATTCCACCTTTATGGACTCTCACTACGGCCTGAGTCTTCCTTTATGTCATGGTCATAGTGTTTTGTCACAGCAACAGAAAAGTAACTACTACACTTAGCTTCCCTGTACCTCATAGAACAGCCATTAGAGCCCAGGCCAGCCATGGCTGCTGGCCCCATACAGCCCAGCCCTGCCTACAGAAAACCCTAAGTTTAGCCAACCATGACCCAGAGCCAGCATGATGCTCTTCCATTGCCCGGCTCCTCTTCATATCTAACTCTGACTTGTCCCTGAGCCCAGACCTTATCAGAGCCCTCTGCCACCTTGCCAGGCCAGGCCTAGCTTCCTCATTTGCCTCACACTCTTAATCCCTCCAGGGCCAAAGCACTCTCACCCAGTCTGTCCTTCCCAGGGCCAGCCATTCCCCCATACTCCCACTCTCACTGCAAGCCATCTTCTAGCCCTAGAGAGACATTTTTCTCTCTTGCCAGAAGCTACTTTAAAATGTGCAAACTCTTGCAAAAAACCAGAAACAGCTAAGAGAGAGCAGAAAGCAGTATCTCTCTGCTTCTTCTTCCCCCGGCTGTCCGGCCTGTGCGTAGTCACCTGGGCCTTATCCACACTTTGCCAGGGTATTGGGATGAGTAGAGGGCACCACCACTCTCAGAATCGCTTGTAGAAGCCTTCTGGCCTGGAGCCCCAGAATGGATGGTTGCCAGGCCTCTTTCTCTTCTAGGGATGCAGGCGCTGTCCTTCCCACAGACTCTGGGGATGGAACGGCACTTGTGGACCATCCTGACAGTACTCTTCTACTTCAGACTTGGTCCTAAATGAATGGTTCCTATTCCCCAGAATCTTGTAGATTCAGGACTGCAGTTCCTATATGTCTAAAGCAGAATGGAGACTCATAAAAGATGGTAGATTTGGGTCTGAGATTCTCTTTCCTCACTCTCACCTCATAGACAGGGAAAGCGAGCCTCAGAGAAGCATGTGACCTTCCCAAGGCCTTCTACACCCAAGCACACCTTCTCAGTATGTTCTGTGGCTGGTCGATGGGGATGCAGGGCAGCTGCTGAAGTAGACATGGGAAATCCCAAGGGTTGTCTCTATGAGGCCATATACAAGTTCCCTGAGAGACAACGGTCATTTCTCAGGTGTTCTCATGTCCACCTGGCTGAGGAACCAACTCAACTGCCTCCAGAATGAGTTTTTGGTTCTTTTCCAGTCATGGGGATTGAACCTAGGGCCTCTAGTCCTAGCCCAGTGATTTCTGAGATGCCTCAACCCAACATGAATTCCCTTCATTTCTTCTGGCCCAATGGTCCAGACGTTTCCATGAGGACAGAGGCCTTCATTAACAAGTGGGCAGATGCGCTTCCCTGGCACCAAGCAGGACTTTAGCAAGTAGCTGAAGTTTGACCTGAGATCTAGGCAGAAGGGGATTGCAGTGGGTATCAGATCCAGTCTGGCATACTGGGGTACAGATGATGGTTATGTAGGTGTCTGCTTGACTCGATTTCCCTTTGATGTTTTTGTTTGTTTCCTTACTTGCTTCTTTTGAAATAAGGGCTCACATAGCTCAGGCTGGCCTCAAACACATTGTGTAGCTAGGTGAGGTCGAGCTTTATCTTCTTATCTTCCTGTCTTTGCTTCCCATGTGCTATGATTACAGGGGTATTCCACCATGTCCAATGTTATGGACGCATAGCATGGATCCCTGAGATTGATATGTGTTAGGCAAGCATTCTAACACACAAGCTGTATTCCCAGCCCCTATTTTCATTAGTGTTGGCTTCGTTCTCAAGCATTCTCCTCCTGAATGAAGTGCCAGCCTTCTGCCCTGCTGTCCAGCCTGGCAGCTCTTGTGGCATGAGAGCAGCCTCTTACCCAATCATTGTTTGAGGGAAAGACTGTTCTGAGTAGCCAGGCCTGCCTCACGTACCATCATGGCAACATCAGCTTCAGGAATCCCACCTCCAGTGACCTGAGCCTGGGGACGGGGTGGTACCCTTGGGTTGACAGAAGAACTGATGGCTTATGTTCCCCTCTCCAGTGTAGTCTAGGGACAAGGCCTGGTTTGAAATAGGGTGGGGCTATCTATATAGGATAAGAAAAAAAAAAAAAGGATAGTGGAAGAAATGGATAGTAAGGTTGGCTCCAGAGCAGGTAAGTATTCTGATGGGTTAGAGCTTCCATCCTCAAGATGGGAGCTAACATCCCTATAGTTTCTATACCCGTTAAGTCAGAGTGCCCTCAGCCCCAGGCTGGTGAGACGGCCCAGCGGGTAAAGGCACTTGCTTCCAAACCTGATGACCCGAGTTCAATCCCAACACAGTGGAAAAAGAGAAAGGACACATATAACTTGAACTCTGACCTTTACATGTATGCCTTGGCACCCACATGCCCCCTATGCTCACAAAATCAATAAGTGGGGGGTGGGCATTTAAAATCCTAAGCTAGGGAAAATACGCTGTCGGGATTTGAATTCTGTCCTCCATCCTAAGCTTTCTGAGTTGTGTCATTCTGAAACAGTGCCAGGACCCCCGAGGAGCTGTCTGTGACTGCTAAAAGGCCAGAGAGGCCCGCCAGACTCTGCTACTTCTCAGGGCTGCCTGGGTTGCCCTGGAACAAGGGTCTGTACAGCCCCAAGGGAAAGGAAGGCAAAATGGCTGGAGTCCAGCGCTGGCCACAGGAGGGGGCAGTGTCTGGCCAATGAAATATTCATGATGGTTATTGAATCAAGCTTTATTGGAATAAAAACACGCTTGCTGAATACATTTATTTCCTCTGGTTCCTTTCAACCCCTTTTCCTCCCTGAGTGATTTGATTTGGGACTAAAGAAAAAAATTTTTTTTCCCTGAGCAAATTGGACTTAGGTCAGCAAAAGAAAGATGTTGTGTCAGGATTGGAGCAAGGCAAGAGCCCTCTGGGGGCTGTGGGAGGCCCCAGGGCTGCTGGGAAGGGAGCAGGAAGGACCAGAGTCCTCCACAGGCCATGTTTCAGTGCACACTAAAGCACCTGCACAGAGAGGACAAGTCCAACACGGACCCAGGCAATGCTCTCACTGTTAGGCCAAGTGTGTAGTTCCTTTGTAGAGGCCCCAATCTTGGGAAAATGGCAGAAACTAAATATCTATCTGTCATGTGTGTGTGTGTGTGTGTGTGTGTGTGTGTGTGTGTGTGTGTATTTGTACTTATGAATATATGAGTAACTAAATGTGAATGTGTGAGTCAGAAGAGAACTTTAGGTGCTGTTCACTTGCCTTTTGTTTGTTTATTTTAAACTATCTATCCTCTATTTATCTATCTGTCTGTCTGTCTATCTGTCTCTGTCTATTTTATGGTGGGAATACATGTGGAGGTCAGAAAATAAGCTTACTGAAATAGGCTTACTCCTTCCACCGTGTTGATCCCAGGGATCAAACCTACACTGGTCAGGTTTGGTGGCAGTGTCTTTACCATTGAGCCACTTGCCAGCTCTTGCCTTTTTTGGGGGTGGAGGGGAGTCTCTCAGTGGCCTTGAACTTGCCAAGTAGATTAGGCTCACTGACCGGCAAGCTCCAGGATCACCTTCCTGTCTCCTCCACCCCAGCACTGGGATTCCAAGCGCCTGTCACCCAACTTTCTATACAGGGCCTGAGTTGAATTTGGGTCCTCATGCTTGAAAGACATGCTCACTCCCTGCCATTTCACTATTTTCCTTCCTCCATTCGACTCTCCGGATCATGTGTTCCATCCCCACAGACCTCCATCTCTTGCCATCATCCACGGTCCCAGCCTCCCCCCTCCAGGGGTCTCTTTTGGTTCTGGTATCTCTTGAGCTCTATGTGACATCCTTTCTGTAAGAGTTTTTTGTCCTCCTTAACTGTACATTCAGCACACCTACCACAAGAACACACACTCTCACACGCATGCACGTGCATTACACACACACACACACACACACACACACACGCAAAAGTCAGTCAACATCCTTCACAGTCTTAATATACATGTGTGCACTCTGATTTCTTCCGCAGGTGTGGAAACCCTGTGCTCATTTCCCACTGTCTCACTGCTGGCTGACTCAGCACAAGCCAGAGGCTTCTGTCTTCATTCTCTGTACTTAGCGAGCACATGGTGCTGTACCCTCTCTACCAGAACCATAGGGTAACTCCAAGGCCAACCCAGACTAGCCCGCTTATGGCCCCCCTTCTAGTTCCACGGGAGGAGACAGGTGAGAAGCAGGAGGAGGACCCCAGACACTGGGCCAGTGCCAGCTAGTACTGTCACCATGTTTGGTCATGTCATGAGAGGTACCCTGAGCTGTGCTGGGAACATATCATGACTATGAGCCTAGGTAAATCAGGAACCTGAGGGAGACAGGCATGTAACCTTACTGTGACTCTGTCAGGCCTGTCCTAGTCCCTGGGTCCCTGAAACCCATAGGTTCCTCAGGTCCTATAGCCTAGTAGGCTAGGTGCTGTACTGGAGTGCAGCTCCTCAGAGTTACTTCTACTGGTCCACCCATCATGCTTGCCAACCCCCAAGTATCCCCCACACCCATACCTGTACCCACTTGACTCTTCTGGCTTCAGCCCCATCACCTCCTTGCCTGGGGAAACCTAAGAGTGAGATTCAACCTGACAAGCAGGCCACTTCTTCCCCAAGTCCTCCTTCTGGGGATGTGTCTGACCACCTCTGCCTCAGGATCCAAGTCTCCCCATGCTCTGTCAGCTCCCTGGCCTCCTGTGCCCCCCACCAGCCCTGAAGTGCGGGAATCCAATGAGCCACTTTTATTCCAGGTAAAGGTGTCAGCGAATGCCTCTGGCCTCAGCTCCCTGAACCTCCCTGCCACATGGAACTGTGGGTATGAAAGAGAGGCGTGTGACCCTCAGGCAGCAGGGAGCCTGCCGGAACCTCCCATGGAGATGAGAAGGCACCCTGGTTGGGGGAGGGGGCGGGGAGACAATAAAAAAATTGGATAACCCTTGGCGCTGACAGTAAAAATCTATCTAAGGACAAGCAAGGTGGCTCAACAGGTCAGTGTGCTCACTAGTTCAATTCCTGGAATCCATGCGGTAGAAGGAGGGAAGGCACACAAGTTGACCTCTGATTTCCATACATGCACATGTATGCATGCACACATACACTGTGCACACACACAGACACATCCTAAGTGTCTGTTTCCCTTCTGGAAAATGGCCACAGTGCTACAGAATAGGGACTGTCTTGGCCCATGAAGGAGGCTCCGTGAATGCCAAACACTCTTGTCACCGGCATCCCTCAAATCCCAAGGACCCATGGGCATTCACAGTGCCCCTCAGTCTGCCTGTGCCTGCCTGGCAGGCATGCCGGTCTGCCTGCATCCACAACTATTGCAGTGCTCACTGCCCAGCTGCTCGAGCCCCAGCCCTCCCCTGCTGCTCATGATAATTGACCTCCCTCCCTCCATTGGCTCTGCAGCTTTTCTTGGCTTAACTCAGAAATGAAAGGAAAATAAATAAATAACCCCTGTCCAGCATCCCTGTAATTAGGAGGTTTGGCTCCGTCCTGAATCAGATGACCACCGTGAGCTGGAGGAAGCTGCAGTCTCCAGTGTCTGGGTATGGGATGGGGGGCGGAGGTGGGGGTTGGTCTCTGCTTGAGCTCAGGCCACCTTTGGGACAACTTCCTGTCTCCATTGGCAACCTTTCCCTACACACAGGGAGCGGATAATTAAACCAGCGTAATGAAGACTCATTCACTGCTAATTCCTGTAGTGTGGAAAGGAATTTACATTCCTGCGCAAAGAGAGAAAGGAATTAAAACGATGAAAATAAATAAAGTCTTAAATACTGGACTAGGTGCTAGACGCCGTTCAAAGCCCTGTAAATAATAACTCATTTAAACTTGCCGTTTTGAAGGTGACGTTTAGCTGTCAGCTTGGATTTGTAGCTGGAAGCTTTGTAAAAGAAGGCAGTTTGGATCAGACACAATTGTCAATGTTGCAGGTTGTCAAGGGCGTTGCTAAGAGAAGTCACTGTGTTTAAATCCTGTTTAACTCCTTGCTGCCGGGAATGTGGGAAACTGGATGGATGGAAAGATTTTTTTATTTTTTTAAGAATAAAATGAGAATTGTTCTGCTTCCTTGAAAAGTTCAGAGCTGTCATGGTGCTCTCAGATTAAAAAAAAACAAAAAAAAACCCAAAAACAAAAAACAAAAACAAAAAAACCTTTGAGATGTAAATGAGGCGTCTTCTGCCCCTAGCGGCAGCATACCCACATTGCAGAGGAAACACTCAAAGGTTGATTTATTCTGCCAATTTGTACCAATGGGATAGCCACAAAAAACTGAGCTAATTGATTATTAAAAGAAGGAAGAACATTCAGGTCAGAGCACGGGAGCAAGAATAATGTTATTGACAGGGATTGTCTGTACACTTGTGGTTGTGAAAGCTAAGAGAAAGGGTGTTGTTAATTGGTAGAAGGACTTTTTTATAAATAAGGAGAAAGTCTCTGCCCTATTCTATTCCAAGATTTGCTGCCAGGAAATACAGGGCAAGGTCCGGGGAGATGGGGCCTCAGTAGGAGAACTTGCTGCTCTTACAGAGGACCAGAGTGTGGTTCTCAGCGCTCATTTCATGTGAGTCACAACAATCTACAACTCCAGTTCAAAAGGAGTTGATGCCCTCTTTTGACCTTCTCGGGTACCTTCACACATGTGCACGTGCACATACATGTGCACACATAAAAATGCATCTTTTTATTAAATGTAGAGGAAAATCCCTATCTCCTGCCAGCTGCCCCAAATGGGCAGGTTCTAAGGAGTCTTCCAGCCCTTTCCCTCTAACTTGCAGCAGCATGGGGAAAATATAATCTGTTGGTGGTAGACCTTCAGGGTAGCAGAAAGGCAGACCTTCCCAGCATCCTCTTGGGCTGCAGCCGTGTGGTGAACACAATCTGAGTGCCTGCTACAGACTTGTGACTGAGATTTATTACCCATGTGCTAAGCAGCCTCTGCTCCCCATATTGACCTGGGGTTCTCAAGTATGAGTTCTCTTTCAGTTTCTAAGACAGAAGGTTCCCCCATTTCCCACAGATGAAGAACTGATACTGACCTTAGGGTATCATTTGTTTGTTGGTTGGATAAGGGTCTCATGTAGCTTAGGCTAGTCTTGAACTTGACATGTAGTTGAGGATGACCTTGAACGTCTGTTCCTCCTGCCTCTGTCTACTGACTGCTTAGATTCCCAGGATTCACTGGTACATCAGATTCATGCAACCCAGGGGGTGGAACCCAGGGTTTCATGTATCCTAGGCGAGAACTCTACCCATTGGGCCATAGCCCCAACCCTAGTATTAACGTTGTGTGCCCCTCTTCTCCATTGTCTTATGGCTTCCTTGATCCAGAGACTAATTCTCAGCATTACTTCTCCATTTTCTGTCCAGAAATTAATGAGTTACTCAGAATGAATGACTGAAGTAATGATTCAGTCATACAAGAAGGATTTTGTGACTTCTCCAGATGAAGCAGCAGGATGTGGCAGAGTCTGAATTTGGGTCTTGATGGCTCCCGTTTCATGACTGCCCCCTTTCCTCAGTTGGTAAAAAAGGTTTGAATGACTGATATGGCCATCAGTAGTAACAAATCTGAAAGGATTCTGGCTAGTGTGTGGATAAGAGGACCATGGGTATAAACTCCTCTACATGCTCCTGGGTCCTCAGGATTCATGTGTGTGGTGTTCTAAAGCTGTCTGAATGTGTAGTCTCTTCCTACCTCTATGTTTTCTGTTCCTTCAACTTGACATTATCTGTGGTTACAACATTTATGCCATAGAAACCAAGCTGTGCTACAAAACAAGGATTTTTTCCCCCCAGAAAGCTGGTTGTTGAACATAGACTATACCCTCGATGACTAGGTTCCAGTTGGTGACAGGGGTGTCAGACTTGATTGCCCCTCCCACCCACTCACTGCAGACTGATTCGGGTACTTTCAAGCTGACAGGAAGCCATTGATGCCACAGGAGAATGGGAATAAGCCCAGGAAGACCCTGACCTATGAGAGAGATAGCATTGTTCCCCCAGAGTTTGAACAATGTCCTCCAAAATGCATGTTCACCTGGAGCCTGTGTGGCCTGATTCAGAGACTGTCTTTGCAGATGTAATCAGGTTAAAACGAGATCAAACCGGATTAACATGGAGCCTAATTCAGTCACCCATACACAAACATACACACACACACACACACACACACACACACACACACACACACACACACACACACTGCTGTGCACAGGTCCAGGAATACTCAGCCAGTGAAGGGCCCAACCAGCGTCTCCCAACCTGAGCCCTTTTGTCCCTGCATCTGCCTAAAGCACTCATTCACGCTCTGGACTGTGGCAGGTGCAAGGTCTCTTCTATTTATTGACTGTGCCTCTTCACGGCCTCACAGTGGCACTCTATGCATCCACGGTCTCCACAGTTGTCAGCCCCTCCCTCCCAAGTTCTCTCTTCTTTCCCTTCTGTCAAGGAAACCAATTGGCTTTGAAGTAGGCAGCCCAAGCCTCTTCTCCCTTTCACTGTCCTTGGGTGAGTTCTGAAAGTTGGGTTAGATACAAGGTGCCAGCACAGAGAAAGCTCGTGGGCAGTGGGGCTCTGAGTCCTGGGGACTTGGGCGTACAAGAGCTTAGCATTCTCCGCGTTGCTATCGAGTAGGTGTGGTGTCAGAGGTGAAGGTGTTGCAGAAGACTCAAGGCCTCTGGAGAAGAACAGGGAGGCAAACAGAGTTCGGGTGACAGGGAGGCCGGGTTCAGGCGGAGCTTTCTCCCCAAGGCCATACACAGCTCTGTTGTGTGTCTCTACTTGGTGATCAACCCCATGGTAGGGAACGGGTACAGAAGGAGACTTAATCCCCCCCTCTAGTTTCCATCTGCTCAGCTCCCTATGAGTGAGAAAGGCACAGAGGTCAGATTTGAGATCTAGCTCCAGTTAAGCTGTAACCCTGTGGGCTATCTCAGGGAAGACCCTGCTGATCCCCAACCCCTGTTCCTTCAAGAATGAAGGGTCTGAAGAGGAAGCTTTTACTACTGAACGGGCAGCAAGATGGGAGTGAATCGCTCCCTGGGGACAGAGCCACAGAATTCCGAATGCATCTTAAACAAAGTCCCTTGTGCTTTCTGCAGAGACCCTGTACCAGGGCTGAGCTGTGGCCAGTCACCTTCCTGGTTCGTTGGGGACATTAAATAAGGCCTATGATACCCTCCTCAGGGCTCCCAGGGGCAGCATTATATCTGGTGGGCTTAGTGACTGTGGCTGCTGAGTCGAAGGGTGGAAGGGCAGAGAGGTAGAGAGGTAGAGAGGTAGGGCGGTAGGGGGGGGGGGGGGTGGGGGGTGGGGGGGTGGAGGGTGGAGGGCAGGTACTTATGGACCCAGTTTAGGACTCACAGCAGCAGCAAGATGACAGCTGCATCTGCCCTCCGTGTGTTTTCTTATTTGTTCCCAGCAGGAAATCGATGGTGTCAGAAACCGTGGGATAACTCTACAGCCCCAATCGATAGACCCTGATTAATTCAGCCATGGCCGTTGGGTAAATTTGCTGCATCATAATTAGAATTATTAATTAAAAATAGGAAATCAATTGACACAAATTAGGCAGAGGAGGAGTCAGCTGGGCTGCTTTGACATTGCTGGGGTAGATGCTTGAGATGGCTCTAACTGGGGGAGGGGGTCAGGCACTCATGTGACCCCTGGGCTCCCCTCATATTGAGAGCCCAGCCTCCAGGGCCTGCTGCTCACAGGGAAGAGGAGAGCACTGGGGTTCCTTGGAGAATCTCATGAGCAACTGTTTTTGTTTGTTTGTCTGACAGGGTCTCATATAGCCCAGGCTGGCTTCAAACTTACCATGTAGAGTGGCTAGCCTTGAACTTCTTATCCTACTGTCTCTACACCGCAAGTGCTGGGATGGCAAGTGTGCTCCGTTATACCTGGCATTGAACCCAGGGCTTTGTGCACACCAGACAGGCACTCCATCAGCTGACCCCACTCCCAGCTTTCTTATGTCTTTTTAAACTGGAAAAAAAAACAAAAACAAAACAGAATTTTAAAAGGGAAGTCTCTTCATCACTGCTTACTACCTTTCAGTCTCTATTCAAGCATGCATCTTTTAACATCATAATACACATCCATGCTATGCCATATTCTGGTCTTTATTTTTCTTAACAGCATGATATGACATTGTTTAACTTGACCCATAGGTATCCTTTCAAGTAGAGCATACTACTCTCTGGATATACCATAGCCTGCCTATTCATCGCCCAATTTGGGAATATTTGGGTTCATTAATAGTGGTGGTGGTAAATTTACTGGGGTCCCTTCTCCTTATTTGGATTGTGGCTCCTGTGTGTGTTATTTTGTCAAGTCCTCATGGCAACCATGTGGCTCTGATTACGTGGCTGTAGTTGAAGCACTTAAGGGGAGGAGGCAAACTGGATGTTCAAGGTCGTTCTCATCCACATAACAAACTCAAGGTCAGCCTAAGCCACATGAGATGTCTCCAAAGAAACAAGCATCCTCACAGCGTCCTATGGGATCAGTATTTTCATTACCCCCTTAGCATGGGGGAACTGAGGCCCAAAGGAGTCAAGTGTCCTCCCTAAGTGTTCTGCCTACGGTGGAGTTCATGAGAAGCCTGGAGTTTATGGAGCACAGTGTTCCGCCTCTGGCTTCTCTATACTCTCACGAGCAGATTGCCATGACCGATTCTCCCATTTTACTCTCTCTTCTACAAATGTCATTTTTCCACATCAAGAAACTGAGGCCTAGAGCTAGGCAGGGTCCTCTCCCCACAACTTCCTCCTTAGCCCCCTTCCCCCCTCCTCATTGCTTTCTGACATCTTATGGTGATCACGCCTTGGTAGAGCAAACCCCGAGAACATTTGTCCCCAACCTGGTGGCTGAGCTGAAGCTGTTAGAGACAGGGCCCCTCCTGTGCTGCCTGATGATGCTCTACCAGGTGTAAAACAGTCACCACCTCTGCCTCTTTTGCCAGGTCCCCCATGTGCATAGAACCGTGCAGTGCTAGTGAGAGCAAATGACACTCAGGGTCCCCAGCGCTCCGGCTGGGGAATGCCCTGTCATTCCATCCTCTGCTGGATCTGTGACTCCCCTCAGGGCTGAGTCTGTATGTAGCTCAGTGGTGGAGCATTTGTCCAGCACGCATGAGTCCCAGGGTTCAATCCTTGCTGTTGCCAAAAGGAAAGAAACTATTGATTTATGCTTGTCTAATGGCTCCCCAACACAGAAGAGTGGCCTACCTGAGCTACACTACTGAGAGTGACTTTCTCTATCTTCTATACCCCCAAAACCTATGCTTTGCATGAGGGCTGGTCCCCAGCCACTGGCTGCTTGTTGTGATTAGACCCCTGTTTCCCAGTCATTTATAAAAACATCTAGGCATGCAAGCAAAACCAAGAAAATATACCGTGTGCTTACAACCTCAGCACTTGTGCTGTTCAATACGGGCAATTAATTATTCACCTGCTTGACTCTGTGTGAGCAGCAAGCCGCTTCTCCAGGGCTGGGGATACAGCTCAATGAGTAGAGGGTTCCCCTAGCGTAAACCAGGCAAGTGGGCACACACCTGTATCTCAACACACTAGAGATGGAGAAGGCAAGAGACTCAGAAGTTCAAGGTCACCCTTGGCTTCTCTACAAAGTGAGCTGCAGGCCAGTCTGGTGATCAGCCGCATGCCTGTGGAGGATCAACTAGTCCGAAGGACACACATTACTCTGCACTGGTACCAAAACTTATTTTCTAAAGTATCTATAACTTTGGACAAAGTCCTTCAAAGATCCAACTTATCTTCTTTTGTTTAGAAAATTAAATATAAGACAGGTGTGGTGGTACATACCCCAGCACCTTAGAGGCAGAGGCAGCCAGAGCTCCTCGAGTTCAAAGCCAGCCTGATCTGCATGGTGAATTTGTGGGAAACCAGGGCTACAAAAGAGAGATTATCTCAAAAAGAAAAAGAAAAGAAGGAAGGAAAGGAGGGAAGGAAGGAAGGAAGGAAGAAAGAAAGCAAGCAAGCGAGCAAATATGGGCAGTGTTTTTGCATATTCGATTCCGCTTGGCGGCCCCACTTCTAATGCTTGCCCCTCCTCCCATAGAAGCCTCCTTAGCTCTGAGGCCTAAAGCAGAGTCCCCCAGGACTCTGTCTCTTCAGAATAAGGAGAATGTGTCTCCCCAGCCCTGACTGTCAGGGAGTACCATTAAGGGACCAGTCTTCCTTCCATGGGTAGGTAATTTACAACGCTTGTGTGCTGTTTAAAAAAAAAAAGTTTGAAGTGTTCTCTAACCAACTTAATTACCACAAGCCTCCTCCTGAAGATCGTTCCAGCTAGTTGAATATTAATCTGTAATTCCAAGTCCCCAGGCGCAGATTGCAAATCATGCACACTGAGTCATTAAGACCACGAGCACACAGACTCCAGAGAACCAGGAACTTCCTCTTGGAACATGGAATGAAAGTGTCTTGGACTGAAAGTTGTGGGGCTTCTCCACCCGATTCCCCATGCACCTAACAGGTCATATTGGAGCCAGGATTCAGGGGGTGGTGTTTTGTGAGTTTTAGAAAAGGAGGTGCTGTTAGAGGCAGAATGCAGTGATACAGTGAAGGGGCACTGACATGCTGGTTCTGAGACTTGATGAACAGCACCTGAGACCCTCTGACCTTGAATAAGTCCTTGCCCTTTCAGGCAAGAGTATCTTCCTCTATAAAGAAGGTAGCTGAGGGTGGCTCAGCAGGCACAGGTGCTTGTCACTAAACACGATGACCTGAGTTGGATCCCAGGGACTCACTTGGTAGAAAAAGCTGACTTCCCAACAGGCTTTCCTCTGACCGCCCAATGCAAGTGTGCGTGCAGACACACAGATATACGGACACATGTGCGTGCTCACATGCTCGCACGCCCGCGCGCACACACACACATACACACTAATTAGTTAATTAATTAATCAATTAACAGAAGGACTCTGGACCATATTGTCGTGTGTGCGTGTGTGTGTGCATGCACACAGATGTGTAAGCATGTGTGTGTGTGTGCAGGCTTGTGTTTATTGCTTGGGCCCAGCACCAGGCACAGTGCTCTATGAATACAGAATTGGTAATTTCTCCTTGTGCTCAGAGGAAGGGCTGAAGGAAGATCAGCAGGACAGCCTTGGGGATCCCTTCTTCCACCCCCTCCACACTACTTCTACTCTCAGCCACGCATTCAGGGTTCTGGAAAAGGTTTCACGTGGTGAAAGGTTCCCCCGAGTTAAAGGGACACATTAATAGAAAGCCAAAGTCTGTGCTGATGTGTGGGTTCTTGTGATCTCTGTAGCTTTAGAGCTGCTGTCCCGTGTCACCCTGGACTCCTGGCCAGATACTTCACTTCCCCTCCTGTCCTTGAAAGTGGCAGGAAGATGTGCTCCCCAAGGGGACAGAAACACCAGACATGGTGGTGCAGGCTTGAATTCTTAGTACTTGGGAGGTAGAGTGCAGCCACATCTATCAAAGCAAAAGCCGCCTCAAAACTAAAGCCTTGACGATACCATGACTCCCTTTAACTAGGGACTTCCTCAGATCCAGATGTGTGTGCCTGAGGTGGGGTGAAGTGGCACACAAGAAGAGGACAGCCTTGGGGACATCCTGAGGAACATGGTACTTTGAGACAGAATCCTATTAGTCTAATCCTCACCGATTAGACTAGGCTGGCCAGCCAGCGAGCTCCAGGGATCCTACTGTCTCTGCCTCCCCAGGGTAACTCCTTTTTGATTCCTTTATGCTCACCATAGTGCAGGGCCTTGGAAGGATTCGGATTTCCCCCCAAGAGCTATACCAAAGGGCTGGGGATGTGGTGCAGGGGGATGACACTTGGCTAGCATGCACAGGGCCCTGGATGTGATGATCAGCACAGAGGAAAGAGGAAAGGAGGAAGGAAGAGAGAAGGAGGAAGATGGAGGGAGGGAGGGAGGAAGGGAGGAAGGGAGGGAGAGAGAGGAGAAGGAAGATCCAGGGAATTAACATATTGTGCTGAAGAAAGTCACCTGATTTGTCTTTTGAATACCCTTGGTTGTCCTTGGTGGTGTGTGGGGGTGGCTTTATTTTCCTAAGGTTGTCCTAAGAGTGTGGGCAGGGCTATTATTGGGGACTGAACTATGCATAAGCCTCACACTGGTAGTGACGCATGTTACCTATGCCTTCAGTATGAGGAGGTGGCCAGGGCTGGCAGAAGGGCTTGGTGTGGGCTGACCCGTGGGCCTCTCAAGTTGGCCCATTCTCTCCACACTGGCACTGTGCCCCACCCACCCTCAAGCCCTAGGCAGGACAGTGGGGTGCAGCCACTGAACCAGAAGCTGAATGTGTCTTGCAACTGAGCCAGAGAGGAGGAAGGATTAAAGCAAGCTTGCCCAGAGACTGTGGTGAGGTATGCCTGTGGGGAGGAAGGGCAAGGAGGGCCTTCGTGTGCTGGGAGACTGGAACAGCAAGCGTGGGTGCCTCTACCTCCTGAGGATACACTCAAGCACGTAGATACACTGTTCTCATCCATCCGTGTGTGCGTGTGTGCGTGTGTGCGTGTGTGTGTGTGTGTGTGTGTGTGTGTGTGTGTGTGTGTGTGTGTGTGTGTGTGGTGTGTGTGAGTGTGTGTGTGGTGTGTGTGTGTGTGTGTGTGTGTGTGTGTGTGTGTGTGTGTGTGTGTGATATGTGTGTGTGATGTGTGTGTGTGTGTGTGTGTGTGTGGTGTGTGTGTGTGTGGTGTGTGTGTGTGTGTGTGTGTGTGTGTGTGTGTGTGTGTGTGTGTGTGTGTGTGTGTGTGTGTGTGTGTGTGTGTGTGTGTGTGTGTGGTGTGTGTGTGTGTGTGTGTGTGTGTGTGTGTGTGTGGTGTGTGTGTGTGTGTGTGTGTGGTGTGTGTGTGTGTGTGTGTGTGTGTGAGTGTGTGTGGGGTGGCTGGCCAGAGACAGTGCGCACACACACGCTTCCGTTCTTAGAGACCACACAAGCTGCCAGTAGGAGCTGTCCTTGGCTCTGTCTCAGCCCCGGCCTCCTCTCTGTGCTCTAGGCTTTTGTGTACAGGTTACTTAGTGTCATTCAGAGATCTTATTCCAGGGATATAGACTGGAACAAGAAACAGAATGAAAACAGCAATTAATTTTCCTGTCAAGGATGGCAGCAGCAGCAGTAGAAGAGGGGAGGGGAGAGGAGGGAAGAGAGAGAGAGAGAGAGAGAGAGAGAGAGAGAGAGAGAGAGAGAGAGAGAGAGAGAAAAGAGACACCACAGGAGAGCATCAGGCTTAGCAAAGCAGTTCAGCAGAACACATAGACCTCACATGCACAGCCCTTTGGCTTCTGTACAGAATCTGCAGGCCTACTACAGACACACACACACATACACACACACACACATACACACACACACACACACACACACACACACACTTCTAGGCTCAGCCACATGTAGAGGAGGGGGAAGAAGTCTAGCTGCCCTCTGACCTCCCCATGCCTGACCCCTCCATCAAAAAGGAACAGAATTGAAGTGTTTGTTGGGCCTCTCCTCACCTCACTAGGCCATCATGGCTCCAGCTTTGTGGGCCATAAGAGCTCATCAGGGAACAGTGCTTGGGGATGCAGAGCACAGGAACCAAGTCCATCCTCCACTCTTAGGAGGCAGATGCCAAGGTCACATTTTGTGTTTAAATTAGTGAGTCTACCCGGGACATTCAGGGCCTAGAGGCCTATTTTCTTACCTTCCAGGCCAGTCTCCACAGCCCCATGGTGGCTCACCTCCACTTTCCAGAGAGTGGTGACAAGTGGGTACATTGTGGCTCCACGTCCTTATCCCACTGATGTCTTGCAGGAATCAGGCCTTCCTTCCTTCCTGTAGCAAACAGTGAGTCCTGAGGCTCAGGTGGACTGAAGGCTGCCATGCTGAGCCACAGGCTGGCCGGATCTTTATCACTCAAGTTCTCCAAAGTCTCAAAGCTATCCTGGTGGACAACTTCTGTTTGTTTGTGCTTTTGTTTTTCTGTTTGGGTTTTTTTGTTTGTTTGTTTCATTTTTTGACTCAAGGTCTCATGTAGTCCAGGTTAGCCTCAAACTTTCTCTATAGTTCGGCACGAACCTTAAACTTCTGCTTTCTTTGCCTCTACCTCCCAAATTCTGGGATCGCATGTATGCACACATCCATTGCACGGGGTGCAGGGATTCAAACCCAGAACCTTGTGTGTGTGAGGCAGGTATTCTCCAACTGAGCTACAGCTACAACCCCAAAGGTTTCAGTGTATCCACTTCCACTAGAGAAAACAGAGGGCTGGGAAGTGGGATGACTCTCTCAAGGTCATGCAGCTAATCAGCTCGTGAGCTGGGCTTGAGCCCAGCTATGAGCAGGTAAGTGTCTAAGCCAGGAGCAAATCTCCAGGACAACCCTTTGGACTGTCCCACACAGATACCCTTTCCCCGGCTTGGTGACACCACCCCACCACTTTCCCGCTCAGTGATGCGTCATGCCAGCATGCTCAGAGAGCCCGTGATGCCTGCTAATGTCACCAGGCACCACCTGAAAAGGTTTCCATTTCCCACAGGGAAGCCAGATGGATGGGTTTGCTGAAAACATTCTCAAGGGGGTTTCTTCATCTCCGTTTGACCCGCCACACTTAGAGCTATCTCAGATCCCCACCCCAGCAGATCAGTCCACTCCTGACTCAGTGGAGCAGAAATCATTGTGGTATTAACCATGAATAATCATCTGCATGTGTATGTGCAGATACATGGCTGCGTGCAGAAATCATTGTGGTATTAACCATGAATAATCATCTGCATGTGTATGTGCAGATACATGGCTGCGTGCAGCTGTCTTTCTCAGTCTCTCTCCATCTTACTTTTTGAGACAGAGGCTCACTGAATCTGGATCTCACCAATTTGTGAGGGTGGCTGGCCAGAGACAGTGTACTCCTGTCTCTGCCTCCTCAGGGCTAAGCCTCCAGAGTATAGGTGTTGGGATCTGAACTCAGGTCCTCATGAAACCCGTCTCCCCAGTCTCAGCACTGGAGTGTTGTTGTGGGTGTGTTTGTAAGCATTCACCCACCTGGTGAAATTACCTCAGTTTGGCAGGTCACGGAGTCTGCTGACTGTCAGGGTCAGGGTGGGAATCAGCCTCAACCTTTCTGGTTCCCATTTCCGTGTATTTCCACACAAGGATGGAAAAGAACAAAGACCAGCAGAAGGCAGAGGGGGAGACGTTCCAGGAAGGCAAGTGGTAGAAGCCCCTCTAGGGCTCTTACTGTCATTCCGATCACCAGATGTCCTGGGAATTGGAGCATTCATCTGTGTCCAGTGTTGAGGATGGGTGGGTTTGCTGTGCTGGATTCTGTGATGTGGAAAGCTCATGGTGGTGCTGGGGAGATGGCTCAGTAAAGTATTTGCTGCACAAGCATGAGGACTTGAGTTCAGTCCCCAGAACACATTTTTTTTAAAAAATAGCCAAGTGTGATGATGCACACTTGTAATCCCAGGAATGGGGAGGTAGAGACAGGTAGATCCCTGGGGCTCAATGGCTGGCCAGCCTAGCCTACTTGGTGAGTTCCAGGCCAGTGAGAGATTCTGTCTCAGAAACAAAGGTGATAGAGGTTATGGGAAAACAGCTAAGGTTGTTTTCTGGACTCACACGTATGCATACGTGCACACACAAACACTTGAACACTCACTACACTACACCTAGGCATCACTGAGTGCTTGTGGTAAGATTCAGCACCAAGGACAGTGTCATGCTGGCCTGCCGAACGAAGGTGGACCAGCCAGCCAGATGCGCTGCAGAGCTGGGATCTGGGAGCATCCTCTAAGATCAGAGTCCAACCTTCCTCCCCCACCCCCACTGCTCCCACAAAATGAAGGACCCGTCTGACTTCTGCTTGCACACCTCCAACAGGGATCTTACTACCCAAAGTCCATCCCTTCCCATTCAGGTACAGTTGGTCCTTGGACATGGCCTCTTCTGTACTTGGCCCAAAGCCCTGTTAGACTCTCAGCATCCCATAAACTAGAGTGGTGGCACACACACGAGCATCAGGAGGAAGCGAAAGACGGGAGGAGCTAGAGTTCAGGGCCATCTTTGGCTACTTAGTGATTTTTGTGGCCAGCTTGGGATATACAGAACTCTGTCTCAAAAAGAAATTGCTAAATATTTGTTACGTAAGTAGAGAAATAATATGAAAACACATTCACCATCCAGATCAAACAAATAGAGACAGTCACAGCAGTTTATGAAAAAAGACATTACAAAAATATGTCTTTTTTCTTGGGCTGGCCTCAAACTGAAAGGAATCCATCTGCCTTAGACTTCTTGGCTGCAATTACAGATGTGCACTACCACACCCAACTTAAGAAAATAGTCCTCCTCCTCTTGCTCTTGCTCCTCTCCTCCCTCTCCCACCCAGAGTTTCATGCATGCTAGGCAAGCACCCCATCATTTGAGCCACATCCCTAGTTGATCCCCCCAATTTTAGATGTAGAAAAGGAGATGGATTGTTTAGGTTTATTTTATAGATCTTTGGGCTGTTTATAGGTCTTTGTCTGCCTTCAATGCTCTTCAATTCAAGATACTGTCACCCTGGGTCCCATCTGGAAATACCAGGGGGATTGTAGCTGGGGACATTCCTCGGCTTGCCCATTGTCTACACAAGAAGTCTGAGTCATGGCCTGCATCACGCCCGGTGTTTTTATTTGTTTTAATAAGAGTCTTTCCTGGGCTGAGCGCTGTTGGGTGCCCAGCTAGAACTGCAGTAGTAACTGCCTTGAGATCCCTGGATCGCACCCGCTAGGCACGGCTTGATGCACGGGATCATTAGGCATCAGAAGCTCAACTCCCCACCAAGGCGGTTCAGACAAGGAAACCCGAGAGCAGCCACTATTCATCAACCCTTTCAGGCTGCATTCACGCCCGCCCACCCTGCTGTTCAGTTAGCTGCCAATTAGGCTCCCAGGCTTCCCTGTCCCCTGACTCTAGACAGGAGAGGACTGGGGAGCTCTTAGCTCAGGTTCAAAGGCATCTGGCTATGTGCTTGAGTTTGTCCTGGTTCCCTTCTTAGAGACCTGCATCCCTTTGAAAGTGAAATGCTTTAAGACTAAAAGAAAACCCCATATAGTAGAGAGGCTTCTCCCCACCAACATGCATCTGGTTTAAACAGCCACTTCTGGTAGCCTCAGGCCATTCCGGGGCAGCCTCACACTTTAGGTGGGCTAACCTCCTACTTAGCTCTCCTGGGGACCCAGCTGCTAGGCACAGCAGCAAAGAAGGAAAGAGAGGAAGGAGAGGAAGATGCAGAGCCACCATGCACAGCCTTTAGGCTCCTTCTTGCGTGAGTTATTTGAACATACTTTCCCATCCCCATACCTCAGCACTAAACCTAAAGATGTCAACCCTTCCTGGGCCCCCTCCTTCCTGCCCACCAGGCCCAAAGCCATGCCTCTGACTGCCCCACCTCCCACCCAGTGCTATGTGACCTTTACCTCCTCTGTTCCTTGATGTGTGGTGTGACTGAGCTTTGTCTTGTGCCTTATGTCTCCCTGAGACCAGAACTCAGGGCAGAAGCTACTTCACCTTTTCTGAGCTCCGGCTCCTCTACCCATTTCTCGTGTAGTTTTCAATGAATTATTCATTGAGTTATCGAGCCCCTAATACATGCCAGACAACATGTCAGGGACTGTGTGCACAGTGAAGAACAAGACAGCCCTGTTCCCTTCAGCAGGTGGTCCTGGCTCTAAACCACACAGCACTCACTTGCACACATACCCGGGGCTCCCTACAGGCACAAGGCCAGACCCCAGGGTGAACGTAGGAGTGAATGCTTGTCCCCAACAGCCTCTAGTGCAGGGCAGGCCCAGAGGACCATCACGGGCTAAAAGTCTGAATTCCTTGTCCGCAGAAGGGGCAGCGTTCTTTACCCATCCTAACCACAGAGGTCAGCTCCAGATGTGCTCCCCACTTCCCACTTACGCATCTGCTTCCCTTCCCCTCCCATGCTTCCTAGAATCACTCTTAGAGTGTTTCTGAAGATCCCATTCTGGGACATCCAAAGCCGGGACTGGGAACCACCGAGGCCTATGTAATACCTATCAGGCAAAGCAAATATCGATAGGGATGATGAGTTAGAGTCAACTGGGAATGGGAGGGTTCCAGACTTCTGTGAGGAGGGGGGAGGGGGAGGGGGAGGGAGAAGAATTTACTCTGAACTTTAGCATACAGGACTTTGTGGAGATAGGTGGAGTCTTCAGGGGATACTCAGGCTGGGGAGGTGACTGAAGGATGATCAGAAGTTCACGGTTATCGTCATCTACATAGTGGGTTAGAGACCAGTCTGGCTACATGAGACCTTATCTTTAAAAAGAGAGGGGGTAAAAGGCCTCCGCTTGGTACCAAGCCTAGTGACCTGTCCCAGGACCAAATGGTAAATGGAGAGAAATGACTTCCAAAAGTTGTCCTCTGACCTCCACACATACACTATGGCATAAGCGTATCCCCATAGACACACATGCACACACAGCAAATAAAACAGTTTTTAAAAGGGAAGGTATCCAAGGAAGTAGCTCATGAGCAGAGCCCTGAATGAAGCCCACGGCGAGCTATTGCTCATGCCACCCCACTCTGTCCCTCGTGTCCACACTTCACACTTGTTTGATATCTTCTTAAGTGACTGAGCAGACACTGAGCTCACCGGACCTCATAGTGCTACCTACGGCAGACGTGTCTTCCTGGCCTTGTCCTCAGAAAGTCTCAGTACTTGTGACAGTAGCTCACAGCTGACAGAAAGCCATTTGTCATTCATCCTCTGCCTCCTCTATGGCAGTGACAGATCTTTGACTGGCAGGCAAAGCTGGGAGCTGCTTTCCAAGTCCTCTCTCACTTGGAGACAAATGGACCAGGATGTAAATGACAAGACGGAGTTGAGAAGGCTCCAATACAAGAAGAGAGTGGTTTCCCATTGGGAAGTGACCGATGCCAAACAGCCCTAGCTAGAAATGATCCCCGGGAAGTGACAGAATACGCTGGGTCTGATGACATGGCTGTCTACCCTCCCTGGCTGTAGCTCAGTGTTTCCACCTGAGCAATAGGAACACCTTTCTCTGCTTGGCGATCTATGAGCACAGGACAAAGTCAGGAGTACTCACTAGTGGGGCAGTAAAGTGGCTTGGCAGAGCAAAGCACTTGCAGCAGGAACTTGACACCCTGAGCCTTTGAAGGAGACAGCAAACGCCCAGACTGGTTTTCAGACCTTCATACACCACACGCTCGACACACGCCACCACGCACAAGGCACTACCCCTCCCTTTAAAAAACGTAGAATTTGTGAAATGAACCATGATATTCCATAGCGAAGCCTCCTGATTCAGTTAAAGCCAGCTGTGCACACAGTCTGGAGAACGGCTGTATGAATGAGGCAGCCTCCCCTGGTTGTAATCATTTGGAAATCTCATTGGTACTTGCAGTTCAGTGGCACCGTGAGAGACATTCAGTGCACAAGTGTCTGCTCTGAGAGTCAAAGCCGTGCTCCCCATTCCCACTGACTTGGTGTCGCTCTTCCCAGCCTGTTCTTTGTGGAGTTGGGTTTGCGGCACCAGACAGGCACGTCCTTGAAGGCAGAGACCTTGATCCACCTTAACTGCCTCTCTAGGAGCACCCACGGCAGGGCTGGGTCCCAGGACACTTCTCAGAGAGAGTGGGGTAGAAAAACTTCCTCCGCCCCAGCAGAAATCGCTCAGTAAGACTGGTGGAAGGACTTGAGGAAACTGAGCATAGACCTTTAAAGGCAGAGGCTGGTTCACCACACACACTTTCCTTTCATTCTTCATCGCTGTGTGAGGTCCGACAGCACACAGCAGTTCTGGGAACGTGGAACCGGGCATATGGAAACACGACAGGCCTGGACCCACGCCCACAACACCTCAGACTCTGTGGGCCCAGCGTGACATATGCTCGCATGGGTTGATCCTGCTTTTTGTGATAAGGGACCTGGAAGGCTTAAAGCCTTCCCTGTGGCAGAACCACAGAGATGTCACTCAAGGGTCCTCTGGGAGAAGAACATGGTGTGGTTGGTGGCAGTGTCCTAGGGCTCAGTCCCTGTGGGGTACATGTTTGACTGTCATAGAAACACCCTGTGCCCTTTACCTGTTTCTTGTGAATACCAGATCCTCTATGGGGTCTCACTCTGGGGACTGTCACCAAGTTCTCTGATGTGAGTGTGTGTGTGTGTGTGTGTGTGTGTGTGTGTGTGTGCGTGTGTGTGTGTGTGTGTCCTAGCCTGAGTTTGCCTCCCGGAACCATGAAAGGCAGTGTGGGCCGGGAAGGGCAAGGGGTCTGCAGCTCCTTTGAAGACTTCCAAAGAGGAAATCCCTTTGTGCACCGCATGATCTCTGAGGCTCTCCAGGCAAATTGGGAAGATGAATCAGCTTGTGGGGGCCCCGTAGCTTCAAAGGCAGTGTGAGGTGGTGGATCAAGCTGCTAGAACTGTTCTCATTAAAGCTGGGGGTGGTGGGAGCTCCCAGCAGAGCTGAGGACTAGACCCACAGCCTGGGGCTCTGAGGGATAGCCTGCAGCCTTTGGCCCTGAGGGCTAGCCTACAGCCTTAGATCCTGTGGGGAGCCCACAGCCCGCCTCTCCTCCTTGTGGACCCCATTGCTTGGAGGGTGAAACAGAAATGACTCAGAAGCTGGAGTCGCCACAGGACACACCCCTCCTGCAGGCTGGGGTCTGGCTGGCATTATAGAGTAGCAGAAGGTTGATAGGGGCGCAGTAGGAGTCACAGCAGCTGTTGCACCCCTGGTCAGCACAGCCACTGGCCAGAGCCCTACAGTTCCACATTCCTCAGCCTCTTGTTTGCCTGGTCCCTTCTCTAGGGATCATAAACACAGGGAGAGAGCAAGGATATAGGTTTTCCAGTGCCCCTCCTTGGGAGACAAGCCAGAGACCATGAGCGCCCCTGAAGGGGTGTGTGGGTGTGAGCACTGTACGCATGTGCACTGTACATACTGTAGCTTCCTTTCTCTGCAGAGGGACCTGCCATCCTGAAGGCTGTGGCTTCTGCCAGGGATTGTATCTGCAAGGACCTGAGTCCAGGTTCCTTCCCATCCCTGCCCTGTGACACTGTGACACTCCTACATTCAGAACAGTCCCTGCTAAAGAAGCAAAGTCCCCTATTAAGTCAGTTCAGTTGATAAGTTTGACTTTCACCCCGCTGCCACCTGACCTCCTAACAAGGCTTGTAAAGTGTCACACCCATGGGTCAACCCACACCTCACCTGCTGATGACCTCCAGTGTTAACAGACAGTGGATGAATTAATTAGTGCCTGAGGATGCCACACGGGCACACACAGGCACAGACACTCAGGACTGTGCAATCCAGACTTTTTTGTTCTTTTTTTTTCTTTGGAGGGGGCAGGTATGGAGGCTAAAGGTCAATATCCAGTGTCTTCCTCAATCTCCCTTCACATTTTTATTTTGATTATCTTGTATGTGTGCATGTGTGGCCACAGTATGTGCATGACTTCGGAGGATGACTTGCCAGAACTTGCCAGACTGGTTTCCTCCTTCCACCATGGGAGCCCCAGGGATTGAGCTCAGGTTGTCAGACATGAAGGCAGGTGTCTTCACCTGCTGAGTTATCTTACCAGCCTTCCATCTTTGGTCTCTGGACTATTTCTAACTATTTTGGCTAAACGGGCTAGCTAGAGAGCCCCTTGGATCTGCTTGTCTCTGCCCTTCCAGCACTGGAGTTGTAGGCATGCACTACTATGCCCAGCCTTTTAGGTGGGTGCTGGGTCCTCATATTTGAACAACAAGCACTTTATTCACAGAGCCATTTCCTTGGCCTCTCAAT
The DNA here is from genome assembly GCF_011064425.1 of Rattus rattus. Lineage (NCBI taxonomy): Eukaryota > Metazoa > Chordata > Mammalia > Rodentia > Muridae > Rattus > Rattus rattus. The sequence continues at coordinate 58,937,945 of NC_046161.1, forward strand.
CAGTTTTTATTATTATTTTTTTAAAAAAAAAAAAACTTTTTATGTAGTGCTGGAGAGAGATCCCAGGAATTTACATACCAAAGTACATTCCAGTGCAGCCTCCCAGCCTTGTGCATAACGTCCAGTGCAGTGCCACATTGTCATGGTAATGACATCTGGAAGCCCAGGCCTCATCCTGGCTCAAGTCACCCACCTGGAGGGATGGAAGGACGCCAGCTCCAGCAAAGCCACACTGCCCACCACTGCCTCCTGACATGCTGCGTTTGAAATGGACATGTCTGGCTCTGCTCTCTCCTGCCTCATCCCTGCCTTGTACCCCAGCTCCAGGACCTCTTAGTTCCCCCACAAGTATACAGCAGGTATAGCTATTACCCGAGTCTGGCCCAGAACTCGCTGCCTCTCCACTGTGGGGGTCAGCAATACCCTTCATTTCCTTGCCTGTTTCTCAAGCTTATAAATGGTATTTTTTTCATGTTATTTAACAACTCTACTAGTTATTAATATGACCTGGCCAGCCCCCAATAATCGAGGCAGAGTCCTGTGGATATTTTTAAATCAGCTTTAGCACAATTACTGGGAGATACACCCCTCATCTATTTTTCTATATGTTAGACTGTTAATTCCCCAGCTGTGCTCCCCAAGCTGTTGAGTCTTGCCCAGGTTAGGGTTATTTCTGCTCTACCAGTCTGCCTTCAGGGGGCATTTCTCCTGGTCCAGCACGTCTAATGGAGACCTCCTGTTTTCTCCTTCTTCTTTCTGTCTTTCTCCTCTTCCTCTCCTTGTGGCCCCTAACTGTGATTCCCGGGCCCCATAACTGAAAACCCCCTCTATTCTCCCCAGTAACTGGCTGTAACCACTTTTATTTAACCAATAGCTTTAAATTGTGGAGAGAGGTTTACACAACAAAAGCTGGCATATGTGAGAATCTGCTGTAAGGGGCAACCAGATCTTGGGGTTCGGAATTTAGCATTTGTATACACAGCACCAGACCAACCCCCAACACAAGCTGTCCGGACTTCTCAGGACTTAGCACACAGTGCAGACCCAGCTTGATGCGTAAATTCATGAGCCTCTTCTCTCCCAAAAACTGGTGTGCTGGGGTCGAAGGGGCCTGGGTGGATACAGCAGACCAGTCTCAAGCTCTAGACCTTTATTTTGTGGCCACTGGGGAGTCCTGCCACATCAGGAGGTAGAGGGACATGGAGGCACAGTCCTCACTAGTCATGGCTGCAGGGAGCATAGGTCCCCACTGGAGGTTAAGGGAGCACCAGAGAGTAGCCAATGCAATGAATAGACTACTAAAAGCTAATGGTTCATCAGTATAATCCCATGCTCTGAGTGTCCGTCAAGATTGGGACAGTGTCTGGAGAGTCGTTTGAATCTACAGTACTCGGGTCTGTGAAGATCTGATTACAACCATCTAAGTGGAGAGAGGAGAGTTGAGCACTGAGTCCTCTCAGATCCCAGGAGCCTCGTGCCCCACCCCACCCCCATCCATTTCTCCAATGAGTCCAGTTAGCATCACAAGGTGAAAATGGAAGAAGACCAGCGCTTGGCCTGCTCCACTTTCTGGATGAGAACCCCCTTGGCATTTGGACATTAGGACAAGCCAGTGTGACTGGATCTTGAAAACACTGTGTTAAGTGAAATAAGTCAGACACAAACGTCTGCTCCCACATGATTTCACCCTTACAAATGACTGCAGTTGGCGAACGCAGGAAGATTGAGGTTTGCTAATGGCCAAGGACAGGAAGTCATTGCGATCGGTTGCAGAGTGTCCCTGGAGGCCGCTGAAAGGTTTGGAAATGATAGCGTTAGCGCTAACACAAGTGATGAGTGCTATCAGGCTGTGTACATACGTGACTAATATGGGAATTTTATGCCACATAATACAATAGAAAAATATTAATAATACATTACCTGAAGAGAATAAAGTGATGGGAAACAGTGCCAGCCATGGAAATCCCGGGGCCACTGTTTATACATAAACTAACCTCTAAGCACCGCACTGTTGGGAAGTGACCCTGGCTGGCTTCAAACTTACTGTGTAGCTGAGGATGACCTTGAACTTCTGACACTCCTGCTTCTACCGTCCGGGTGCTGGGATTACAGGTGTAGGCCAGCATGCCTGTTTATGCGTGCACTCCAGCGACTAAGCTACAGCCTTAATTGTTATCTCTGTGGACGACTAACCTGAGCGGATCAAGCCCAGGCCAGCTGCCAGCATCCTACATCCCCCTGCACTGACACCAGGCCTTACCCAGCAGGGGTCAGCAGCCCAGACGCCCAGTCACTTCGTAGCTACATGACCTGGGAATAAGTTATTTAGCTTCTCTGAGCCTCTCTTCCTTGCTGAAAAATGGGGACAGTAATAGCACCCATGACCCTAAGTGTGAACGTTAACTCGGTGTCTGAAACACACAGCCTGGCTGCCCAGTAACTGCTCCGTCCAATGTGGCTACAAACGAAGAAGCCAGCCTGTCGCTGTGGAGGAGAGCTGTGAAACCGCTCTCTGTTGTGAGGACCCAAAGTCCACAAGGCTGCATCCGGGAGTCTGAAGGGGTCAGGTGAGAGGGGGCTGAGCTGCCGACCGTGTATGTCCCGGCGTCCCTTAGGCCCTGGGTAGCTGCTCAGAGAAGCTGAAAAATCCGCAGAAACCAAATATAATTAAAGAACAGAGTCCATGACAGGGTGAAGGAAATAAAAATAAAAATAAAAAATAATAAATTAAAAAAAGTCGTCTATGTGAGGGCTTGACACGGCCTGGCCAAATTAGACAAAGTGCTTGGCCCCACGGAGGAGCGCCAGGCCCCTGTAATTGCGGGCTGATCTCTCTACTACTTGCCTTCAGCAGAGTAGATAATTAACTCTCCCGGCTCCGTCTCATTTCCCTGTCTCACTGGGGAATAGGGAGTTTTTAAGTGAATTTTTCAGATAGCTAAAGTTGATCCCTGTGGTCCCTAACATTTTTTCCCCGTTGAGTCACTCTCTGGGGAGAAATTTCTCTGCAATGAGCAACAAACTTCCTCGCTTCCCTGGTCAGAACTGTTTAACTTAGCTCAGCCTTCTCCTGCTGGGTCAGATACCAGCGGCTGTGTGTCCATCCTTCGATAGCTGCAGGTAGCTGTACTTTCTTAGTCTCTGTGTTTGCTATTTTGTTCCATGTTTTCCTGCTTGGACACAAAGCTGTTGGGCTGTGTGTGTGTGTGTGTGTGTGTGTGTGTGTGTGTGTGTGTGTGTGTGTGTGCATGTGTAGTGCCACAGTGTGTGTATGGAAATCAGAGGACAACTTTCTAGAATCTGTTCTCTCCTTATACCACTTAGGTCCTGGGGACCGAACTGCATTCTTCAGTCTTGGTGGATAGTCTCTTACTGAATCTTAAGTTAAGTTGGCTGGCCAGAGAGATTTTGAGTTCTTTCTGTCTCTGCCCCACAATACCAAGGTTGCATACTTGGCCATTATATGGGTGCTGGGGATTTGAACTCAGGTCCTTCTGCTTTTACAGCAAGTGCTCTTAACCACTGAGCCATCCCCTTAGCTCTTCCTTATGGTTTCAGGGGCTTCATAACACTGAGACACAAATATAGGCTTGTTTACATGCACATCTGTTTGTAGTGTGAGGAACCAGAGTTATATCCTCATGACTTCTACAATGTCCTAAGCCACCTTTATTCTAGCACTGTCACCGCGTGCTGAATTCTGTGACTCTGTGTCAGCCACACCCCATGATAAACCATTTATCTCCAGAGAGGGCAAGTTACTCTTGCATGGTGTATGAACTTTCCTGGAGAGACATGAACAAACATCTACTTACCTGAGATGGGGCATCAGAGTAACAGAATCCAGAAATGGAACAAAGTAACAATGTCACCCAAGTGCAACTTGACCAAACTGTGAGTTCAATGGGCTTACTTTCAGAACAGGAATGAGGGGTCACTGACAGGAATTAGGAGGGCCACATCACTAAAAAAGTTTCACCTTTACTTGCATGGATGACAACTTCCTCATAGCTACAGAGACGGAGTCTCTCCTTCATTTAACCCATGCTACCCCCTGTACACTCAAAACCCCCAGCATCTGGGGCAGAAGTACACACAGCTAGGAGGGAGATGTAGGACAGAGAAACTCTCATCACACAGGCCTGATCTTGATGGGTCCCTGCAAGTGCTCACAGCAGCTTGCTGAAGGGCAGTGTCTGTCACACTCGGAGAACAGTGTTCCACACCGCGTCACCCCCAGGCACTTGGGAGATACCAAGTAGACAAGTGAGGGATGGAAATAGCTAAGTAAAGCTCCACAACCCTGCGACAACGTTCTGTCTCCTTATCCAGGGCACTATTCTGCTACATTCTGCTTTGAGGCTGTTCCATAGAGAATGGAGGTCACTGCTAGACACCGCAGGTCACACCCACAATCCTAGCACTTTGGAGGCTGAGTAAGTGTTTGAGGCCAACTTGAACTGCATAGCGAAATCCATTCTCAATGTAAAAAAGAAGAAGAAATTAGGGAAGTATGGATAAATACTTGAAATGCAAACTGTCGCTAGATGCCCCGTGGGACGTGAAGGGAGGCTACGAGCTTCAGACTTCGTTTCCTATAGAGTAACTGTGGCCCCAAAAGCAATTGCTTCTCTAGATCCTGAGGCTGCTCACAGAGTGAGGGGAGAGGAAGCAGCCAGCTCTGAGCTATCACTCATCTGCTTTGCAGCCACCTCCAAGCCTCCCATCCTGGAATATTCCCCAGAGAGTGTCCCATGTACCTGAGCAATGACCTGGAATCAGAATGCTTGGGCTGCTCTGCCACAATCATGTGACTTCCGTGACCCTCTGTCTCGACGTCTGTAAAGTAGAGAAGAAAGGGAAACCTGTGAGGGTTAAATACTGTTCCTGCATCTGAGACTTCGGGATGGGGCCTGGCACATGGGGAGATTTAAACAGCACTGTCATTGTCATAATGGAATCGTAGCACATACACATTGAGTGCTAACTACACGTGCTTGGCAATAAAGACAGAGGGGGGAGGGGTACGCTCACTGGTTAAAGCACTTGTCTAGATCCCCAGAACTTATGTAAACGCCTGTGGGGGTGTGGAGGCTGCATGTACTTCCAGCTTTAGAAAGTAGAGACAGGGATCCCCAGAATAAGCTGTCAGGGGAGACTAACCACATCCACAAGCTCTGGGTTTGGCTGAAAGACCCTGTCTCACTAAATAAGAGGGATAGTGATTGAAGAAGATTCCTGACATCACCTTGAGCCTCCTCGAGCATGTGTCCATACATGCACACATGCACACATGCACACATGCATATGTACACATTCCAAAATGGGAAAGAGAAAGAGTGTGCATGCACATGATGGATAATTCTGTCAGACTTCTCATTCCCTGGGAAGGTTTCCTGGAAAGAGAGTAGGCTAAGGGATGCTACACTGCTCCCCCACCCTCCAGTTTCTCTGTCCTTTGAGTGCGGGAGGAGCCTGTTGCTCTTCGTGGACTGGGAAACCGAAGGTGATGTCCACTCATAGTTTGGCAGCCCAGTCCAGATGTATCAAGGCACAGATGAATAAGCCAAGATGAGGGGGTAGGGATCAGAGAGGCAGTGGTCCTGTCTACTGCAGGATAGATGAAGGCTTCTGGATAGTTAACCAACCAGCCATCAGGAGAGACTTATGCGACCCTGGCAAAGTTGGTGGAGCCCCATGGTGTTCGCAGGGCAAGCCGATCTCTGCCTTCTTGTGCCTGCTCAGCACCGGAGTGCTATTGTGTCTCTGCCCATCCTAAGGATGCTTTCCCATACCACTCGCCTGACCCTTTCCTCCCAGTGTCTAAATCCTAGAGAGCTGGGGTGCAAAGATCAGCTGACCATCTGTGTCCATAGACAGTGGAGCCGCCCTCCCCCCAGTCTAGCTTGCCCAGGGCTGAGGTGCTCTCTGCAACAGAGGACTTTTGGTGCTGGAAGCAAGACAGATGGTCCTCTGGCAGGCAGACAAGCGAGCCATCCTTCACTGCCCACTTGCAATGAGGAGCCCTCACCTGACTGCCTTAACTGGAAGCAATCTTTCTTGCCTTCGAAATTCTAGAACAGTATTTGTGCCTGTCAGTAACTAAACTCCACTCCCACTCAAAATTCCCAGTGTTTGGGGGACATCTTATTTTTGTTGCGCCCTGAATGCACCAAGAAGGTCAAAGTAGGAGGTGACAGCAGGCTGGGTAACTTTCCTGAGGTTCTGGGCCACTCTGTCCCTTTCCATGGCTTAGAATGCAGGTTTCCAGAAAGCCATCAGTCTTGAAAACATTTAATTACAGGAAGGGATCTCCTAGGCTGTCTGTCACCTCCCAAGGATACATTTCTTTTTTTTTTTTTTTTTTTTTTTTCCCTCTGCTCTTTCTGAAGGAGCTTGGGCAGTGAGGAAATTGAATTGAAAAAGCAAGTAGGGGGCTGAAGATATTCCTGGAAGGGGGAAGGAGGGAAGGGAGAGCCAGGGGGACAGAGTCACAGAGCAAGGTGGAAGAATGGTGAGAAAAGGTCCAGCTGAGAGGATTAACGACAGCCCAACCAAAGAGAGCTTCCCAGAGACAGAAGCAGGCAGCAAGCTGTGACCGGGTTTGCATTGGAGGAGGGGTGCGGTGGCATCGATCCAGCGCGCGATGGGCTGGAAGGCCTTTGAGGCTACGCCTTCTTCAGCTCCTGGGAACACTTGATGGCCTGGTGGAGCCTGATAGAAGTCTCCAGATGCCAAGGATTCCATCCAGACTCCTAACAGCTTGGTCTCCAGGGGCCGAGGAGATGGTAAGGTCAAGTTGACCCTCATCCTAAGGAAAGCTCTGACCCAGCGTGTCCTTCCTTGCAGGCTGTGACAGCGAGCACTGGGGTCCCCACTGCAGCAACCGGTGTCAGTGTCAGAACGGCGCCTTGTGCAACCCTATCACCGGCGCCTGCGTATGCGCCCCCGGCTTCCGAGGCTGGCGCTGTGAGGAACTCTGCGCGCCCGGTACTCACGGCAAGGGCTGCCAGCTGCTCTGTCAGTGCCACCACGGCGCTAGCTGCGACCCGCGCACTGGCGAGTGCCTCTGTGCACCAGGCTACACCGGCGTTTAGTGAGTAGAGAGGGAGTGGCCTGGGGTGGGGCCAGGGCGAGGTCTGGACTCCTGGGATGGGGAAAGAAGGGACGGGGCAGAGCCAGGAGACAATGCCGGATGCCAGGCTAAGGGCCTGGAGAGCGTGGTCTAAATGATCCTGGCTTGTAGCTGGACAGGGCTGGGGCAACTTCTTAGCACCCTAGTGGGCAGGAAGAGCAGAATGTCCTGGTTGTGACATAAGCCCTCTGACCTCAAGTGCAGCAGTTTCTTTAAGTACCCAGGCCTTACCCACACAAGTCTCAGATCCAAACCCATAAGTACCCGGTCCTACTGGAGACAAGTCACATGGCCCGAAAGGCCCTTCCTACTTAGGGGACACAAGTGAGTTTGGCCTCCTCTTTAGATCTTGTAGTGTGCCTACTTGCCCCATTCTAATTGAAACATCTGAGCTGTAGGGCTGGTATGAGCCCATCTGATGTATCATGTGCAGAGTGGCTGCTCACTTCTGTGCCCTGGGGAAGCCATACTGATAGGGATTCCCCAGGACAGTTTAATTGACATTGGCAGAGAGACTGGTGTCCTTCCAGTCTAGCTGAGGCTCTACAGATTCTCTTAGATCACAAGCAGAAGCCAAGGATGCTGACCACAAGACATCCCAGATTGACAGCCTCTCCTGCCCCAGTGTCTGATCAGCTCCCAGGAAGCCATGGTCATTGGAGTGAGACTCAAGGCAATGACTCAGACCTTCCCTATGCTCCCACAGAAGTTGGTCTCCACACATGGCAGCTGGAGCTCTTCAGAGCCTAGGAAAGACGATCCTTGGAGTTTCCAGCTTCTCTCTTTGAAAACAGGCAGGTTTTCAGAGGCTGGAGAAAGGGCTCAGCAGTTAAGAGCACTGGCTACCCTTCCAGGGTTCCTGAGTTCAATTCCCAGCAACCACAGGGCAGCTCACAACCATCCTATAACAGGATCTGATGTCCTCTTCCGACATCTGTAGGTATATATGCAGAGAGAGCACTCATACACATAAAATACATAAATAAAAAAATCTTTAAAAGAGAGGAGAAATAGGCAAGATTTAAAAAGCCAAATCCATGGCCACATCTTAGCTCCGTTGCTCGTGCTTTTTCACCCATCTGGCGTGCCCTTCCACCCTCTCCGTGCAATCGGCTTCGCCTTCAAGGCCTAAGTAAACCATCTTCTTCCTCGGGAAGTCTCTTTGGCCTCCTCCCCAGAACCTTCAAGTGCTGGCCCAAGTGCCCTACAATTCAATACATTATATCTGTCTCCCCCTACTGGCGGGGATCAGAACATCCATGCTTAAGATGGTGGGGAGGGGCTTCAGACTCTCAAGTCCGCAGGTGGGCTGATTGCTGACGTCATCCACACCTGTGGTGGGGGAGGAGCCTGGGCTGAGACTGTTCTCGAGACTGGGCTCACTAGGGCATCCTGCGGCATTGGGACTGAGCACTAAGGGCGCTATTGGGAATTCTGCTGTATGACGCGCTCTTCCTCTTCCTCTGGCTGCAGCTGTGAGGAGCTGTGCCCCCCTGGGAGCCATGGAGCTCACTGTGAGCTACGCTGCCCCTGCCAGAACGGAGGCACCTGCCACCACATCACTGGCGAGTGTGCCTGTCCTCCAGGCTGGACGGTAGGTGGGCCCTCAAGGTCTAGGTGGGCACCATAAGAGGTTTTGGCACCGAAAGACTAAATTCCTCTCTCTACCCGTTTACAGTCATAATCCATCAGGAGACACTAGCAGTGAAGAGTTCCAGGTCTAGGGTCTGTGTTTCTAAACACAGTGGTCTCTCACAGGCAAAGTATTTTCCTCTTGTAATTAGCAATGACTAGTGCTGCACACGTAGCTCAGTTGGTAGGATGCATGCCTAAGATGCATGGATGCCTGGGTTTGATCCCTAACACCTCAGAAAGCCAGGCAAGGTAGCCCAAACCTATGATTCCATCATTTGGGAGGTAGAGGCAGGAGGATCAAAAGTTTGAGGTTATCCTCAGCTATATAACAAATTCAAGGCTATTCTGGGCTACATGAGACACTGTCTGAAAAAGAATGTTTTTAATTAAAAAAAAATGATTAGCTCTGGGTTTGGGTCCGGGTACCCAAAGGAGCTTCAGGTGTGACAGAAGGATTGGGAAAGAGGAGCCGCAGCGGCGTCTGCTCATCTGGGTTTGTGAACTGTTACCCTACCTCACATATTCATGCTGACCCTGTGGCTCTAGAATCTGTTATATTCCAAGTGCTCCAGGCGCTTCTGCTGCAGCCTCTCCCATCACAGGTCTCTCCAGTCCAGGAACCCCTACTAAAGGAAAGAAGGCAGAGATAGCCTCGCCCATGGAGGCCTACCTTCAGGTGACCGGTCAGATGTACCACCACCTAACCTCCCTGACTCTGGTCTCAGCTTCCCCACATATAAAAATGACTTGCCTTCAGTGAGCCTTGCTTGGGCTGGCTGTCATGGTAGGGGAAGTCCTCAGGCGAGGCTGAGTAGCCAAGGTGCTTGGCAAACACCAAAGCCTTTTATGCCTGCTTGATATATACCCCGAATGTCACAGCCTAATCACAGCCTGCTCTCATTGGCCACCTTTCCCTACTAGCACCTCCCTATAGACCCAGGGCCCTGAAAGGCTGCCAGGCCTGGAGGCTGCCCCTCCCCACTGTGGACCCTGTAACATGCCCCACTTCTAGGAGAGCCTCAGCCCAGTTGCCTCCCGAGGGCCTTAGACAGGGCTGCTGAGCAGAGCAAGATATTTCAGGAGGCTTTTGACACCAGGCCCCCAAGGGCAGCCAGGAAGTATACCTGCAGGCCCACGGTGCTTCTAGACAGGGAGAGACCTTAGGAATCCAGTGTGACCAAATATGGCTACCTACTGGAGTCAATGAGGAGTCAAGAGGTCACACTGGAGTCTCTGGAATGCCATCTTTAATAAGCTCCCCTGGTGACTCTGAGGAAAGAAGTGTGCGGACACAGCCTCCCTTAGATATATTGATCAAGAGCAAGGGGCTGCCTTCTGTGTTCCATAGAACCCTTAAGCTCCTTGGGGTGGGTGGGGAAGGAAGCGTCAACTTTGGGACTCAGGCTCCTACAGCCCCATCTGAATAAACTCTCAGTATTGACATTCTAGGTAATAGGTCCTAGAAACAAAACCAGTCACAGCTTGAGGAGTCTAACACCATGGTCTGGCAGTAAATGTCATTTCTTGAGAACAGGGAAGGATAGGCCATAGGCCACAGTGTAGGTTAGGAGTGAGGTGGAGTTAGAACCTGGATCTCAACCCCAGAACCACCCGACCCATGCTCTCAGTCTCTCTCCATCTCTCTCCATCTCTCTCCCTTCCTCTCTCCCTTCCTCCTTCTGGCTCTCTTTTTCTCTTTCCTCTTTACTCTCTCTCCTTCCACTCCCTGTCTTTGTTTCTTTCTTTTTCCTCTCCATCACTTTCTTTCCTTTCTCTTCCTCTTCCCTCTGTCCCTCTTCTCTCCACCCCTGTCCCCACTCCTCTGAGAGGACCGAGGGATGAGATCACCTCTCATCTGCCCACTCCCCCCCCAACCCCCTACCCCTCCTACTCCCTGCTCTGACCTGCTTTTGAAAAAGTCTCTATCCCCAGTCAGGTTCCAGGTATCCAGTGCCCACAGGCAGGGCTCAAGGAACCTCATCAGTGGGGAGGGAACCCTGAACCTGAGAGGCGTCTTCTGAGATGCTCCTCTGGGCCGCTGGACTTCAGGGGTGGGAGAAGGAGAAAGCTAACCCTTAGCAGTGGCTTTCTTCCTAACATACTTTTTTCAGGTGACAAGAGCCTGTCTGTAGGAAGCTTTGGTGCTGAGGACTTTGTTTTAAATTTTATGACAGACAATCACATTTCTATTTTTGACATAGCATTGAACTTGCAGATTTGCATGAATTATTAATACCCCAATGCATACCAAGTCTCAATGTAATGAAGCTTCAGCTCAGGCCTGAGGCTCCTCCAAGGGAGACCAGGGGCCAAGGAAAGGCCACTGAAGGAAATGGCCACTCGTCCTTCTCTTCCACTGCCTGACTTGTCACTGACCCCATGGGGATTCAGCTGATGGACTGGTGCTCACTACCACCACTCTGCCAGGACACAGGACAGAGAAGCTTCTGGGCGCTCTGGCCCTCTGGTCCTCCAGGCCACTGACCCCCAAGAATGCCACAGGCCCCTCCACTTGCCTAGCTATAATGAGCCCAGTGTGGGGAGGGCCATTCAAAGAGCCTGAGCGCTATTTCCCTGATTTTGCTGGACTCTGCTGAGACCTTGCAGAGTGAAGAGGGTAACCGCAGGTGGTAGCTTGATGACAGTGGACACTGGGGATAAGCAGGAACCAGGAAGTGCTGCTATCAGCCTCACTGGAGTTCCCAGGCCAACAGTAAGGCTGGATGGAATGGATACATTCATTCACAAATGCTCACACATACACAGACACTCAAAGACACTCGTGCAAAGGACATGGCAGGCAAGAGGAGAAATGGAGCTAGAAGCTGGGAAATGGGGTTGGTGATGGTGGAGGGCCAGAAAGGCCGTTTGAATCTTAGAGGCTTTGGAGTCTCAGACACTGGGATTGGAAGGATGACTGTAGAGGCCAGTGACTGGTCACCCCCATAGCACCTTCACCAGTCACTGCTCAGTGCCCCCACAATTGGTGCCACTCTGGGACAACAGCCATTACCTTGGATGCCTGAAATGCTGGCGAGGCTGAGCTCCCACTTGGTCCCATCCTTTTGATCTCTGTTGAGCAGGGACTTCTTACAGTGTAGCTGCTCCTGAGAGTCCCACAGAAATATCAGGTCTGACCAGTTGGAGGACCTTCTAAACCCTGTGTAGCCCAGGAGCCCACCACAGTAGAGACACACCTAACCTCCATGCCAGACAAAGCCCCTCACACTAAGTGGCTCAGACAATAGTGATTTGTTTTCTCATGGACTTGGAGGCTGGGTGTCAGATAGCAAGGTCTTCATCAGGCAGGGCTGATGACTTTTGAGCCTGGTCCACAGCCTGGAGTCTTTGCATGACCATCCCTCTGGATTCTCATAGAACCCAGGACACCAGAACAAAGGTGGCACCACCCAGGGTGGGCTGAGCCCTCCTGTATCAATTACTAATAGAGATAATGAGTGCACGATAGGGCCTGGAGAGAGGGCTCAGTGGTTAAGAGCACTGACTGCTCTTCCAGAGTTCCTGAGTTCAAATCCCAGCCAAGCACGTGGTGGCTCACAACCATCTATAATGGGACCCAATGCCCTCTTTTGGTTTGCAAACACACATGCAAAGTACCCATATAAATAAATAAATAAATAAATTTTCTTAAGAAAGAAAATGTGCTACAGGCTTGTCTATAGGCTAATTTTATGAAAGCTTTTTCTCAATTGAAGAAATTTTCTCCCTTTCCCAAATGGCTCAAGCTTGTGTCAAGTTGACGTAAAACCAGTGGGCACACATAGTCATGTCTGACTTTTTACATGGCTTCTAGGGTCAACGTTTAAATCCTCAACATTTGTATAGCAAGCACATTACTGGTTGAACTAACCCTCCAACCCGAGACGTGTCTGTCTTAATCCTTTCTTGTAATGACATGAGTTAGGGTGGGTAAGGGCCCACCTACACGAGTCTTTAGCTTCATCTCTGCAAGGGCCCCGTGTCCACATACAGCCGTAGCTAGACACACTGGGAGTTGGGATTGCAGCCTGTCAGTCTCAGGGAGATAAAGTCACAGCAGGAAAGGAAGCCTGCCTCCTCCACAGGCCATGCTTCCGGCCAGCAGTAGGTGATCATTCCTGTAGTCCTGTACCACCTCAGCAAAGCCAGCTCCTTCCGTTGGCAGGCATTAAGTACTGCTCATTAAGACACTGGTCTGGCTTCCTTTGTCTCTCTAGTCTCAGTTATCTTTACTGCTTCCTAGAGACCAGGCTTTACCCCCAATGATGTGGGAGGGAGTGGGGGGGGGAGGCATAAACATAATCTCCTGCCCAAGCTGTCTTGGATTCTTTTTCAGGGTTAGAGGATCATCAAACACCCCCAGATAGTAAGGGCAGAATTGCGCAGAAGCCAGAGACTCCTCACTGGTGAATCCCTAAGCTCACGCATGGGTTTTGTGAGAAAGCTCTCTCACCCCCAGACTCTGTCCTCCCACCTCTGCATACTTACTTCACAGTCCTCCTCTCTCAGCTCCGAGCCCCTCCTCTCGGCGCCCGCCTCAGTTCCTGCAGAGGGGAAATCTGAGCTGAAAGCCTCCCACTTAATTCATTACAACTCAATAACAGGATGGGGAAGGATGGCTCTGGTCTGGCAGGCTTTTCCTGACTGAACTAGCTTCTTCGGGGCCCGTGATTATTGGTGCTTAATAACTGTGTGTTGAACAAATTGATTAATTAATTGGAGGATCATCTTCATTCTCCAGAAGAGAAATGATTATCTCTGGCATGGGGCTGAAAGGGTGGCAGGAGACAAGACCAGACTCAGATGTCTGGTGAAGACTTGAGATGTATACGAACTGTTTTAAAGGCGTATACCACGAGGCTAACACTGGAGGAGGGCAGAGAAAGCAGCCCTCAGTGCTAGTGCTTGCAACCCTGGCCTGTGTGCCTTTGGGTCTCTCCCTTTGTTTTCTGTCTAACACACTTTACTGCCACTTCTTAACCATTGATTTCAGCCCACAGAATGAGTCAAGGCAGTAAGATGGTTCAGTGGGTTGGCAATTGCCCTCAAGCCTGACAACCTGAGTTCAGTCCCTGGGACTCACAGGGTAGAAAGAGAATTGACTTAAGCAAGTTGTTCTGTGACTTCCACATGCACACACACACACACACACACACACACACACACACACACACATATAAACAAACTTAGATTTTTATCATAATTTACTTATTTAGCTCTACCCCCCCTCCCCACATACACATATACACTTGGTGATAAGTTGTTTTTCTGTTTTTGCTTGTTAGTTTGTTTAAGCTTAAGAACAGTGTTTTTTTCATTTTTAAAAGAAAAACTCCGGGGCAGGCAAGCTGTAAATCTTGGCAACTACTTGGCAGAGGAAGATGGGGAAGAAGAGGAGGGAGAGCCATGCCATTTGAGTTGAGCTGTCATGGAGGTCAGGCATGGGAGACAAACAGCCATACAGCAAGAGGGAGGGCTTCAGCAAAAAAGGGGAAATGCCCAAAGTACAGGCCAGCTTCCCAAAGAAAGAAAGAAGGGAAGACAGCCAAGTTCTCCACGACACTTACGTTAACGTGCCTGTGTGCACCATTACTAATTTATCCAACAGCTCAACTGATGGCTGAAATTCCTTTCAAGGTTGGACACATCAGAAGTCCCTCCGTCGTACCTCCCTCCCTCCCTGTCTCACTACTCAGTCATTTATTCACTTTTTCTCTTCATTTTTGCCTTTGTGTTCTGAGGCAGTGTTGAGAACACCTTGTGCTTCTGTTGTGTGAGCTCTTTGTTTTATGCATTCACTACTGTTGTGGGATGCTTCTCTTTTGATGGGTCCCTAGTTCTCAGAACCCATGCTTTTCTTTTTCTTGAGTTATCTTCCTTCCTTCCTTCTTCCCTTCTCTTTCTTCCTCTTCCTCCTCTTCCTCCTCCTCCCCCTCCTCTCTCCCTCCCCCCTCCTCTTCCTCCTCCTCCTCTTCTTCTTTTTCTTCTTTTGTTCTGTTTTTCAAGTCAGGGTTTCTTACTCTGTAGACCAGGCCAGCTTTGAACTCACAGAGATCTGCCTGCTTCTGCCTCCCAAGTACTGGGATTAAAGGCATGTGCCATCACGACCTAGACCTTTCTTTTCTTTTTCTCCTTCTTTTTGTTTTGTTTTGTTTTTTTTGTTTGTTTGTTTTGTTTTGTTTTGTTTTGTTTTGTTTTGTGTGTTTGCTAGTTTAATAGGATCTCACACCCAAGTCTAACTCTCAAACTAGCTATATACTCATGGATGAGCCTCACACTTCTAATCCTCCTGCCTCGACCTTCAAGTGTGTGCTCCTATACCCAGTCTATATGATACTGAGGACTGGTGTCAGGGTTTCATGCAGTCCAGGCAAGCACTCTACTGAAGGCTGCATCACCCACCCTGGGCATTCCTTTTAGATGAGGGGCATGGGGACACTCCAGCTAGTCACTGAAGAGTTCCTGTTCAGTACCCATGAAGGTTACTGTTTGTGACCTTGTTCAAATATGAAACCGTCTCTACCAAATCCCCCACTTACCCATTTGGTTTGGTAGCTTTAAAATTCCAGACAGAAGGTCTTTGTTTTAACTAGTTTGTTCTCTGATGCGCTAAAGACCTGGGTTTTCCCCTCAGCCACTCCCCTGATGCTTCTAGGCAGCCAGTTGTAGACTGGAAACTATCTTCTCTCCAGACTCTTAAGGAACTGCTCTACTGCCCTCTAACTCCCAGCTACGAGGTATAGCAACTTGAGTCCTGGGGTTTGCATATGACTGTTTTCCTCTTCCCAACAGCTTTGATTTAGAAACATAAAACTTTGGTGGTTGGAGTGATGGCTGGGTAGTTGAGAGCACTTGCAGGTTTTCCAGAGGACCCAAGTTCACTCTCTGAGTCCATGTCAGGGAGCTCACAAGCACCTGTAACTCCATCTCCAGGGCATCCTAAGTCCTACTCTCCTGAGGTGCCCACATGCCAGGCACACATGCATCACAGGAATAAAAAGATGGTTCGGGGATTTTTGTTTGTTTATTTCATTTTTGTTGTGTCTGCTTGTTTGTTTTTGAGATGGGTTTTTCTGTGTAGCTCTGGCTGTCCTGGAAATCACTCTGCAAAGGAGGCTGGGTTCAAACTCACAGAGATCCCCCTGCCTCTGCCTCCTGAGTGCTGGGATTAAAGGTGAGCACCCACCACTGCCTTGTTAAAAAACTGTTTTGTTTTTTAATTTATAAAAATCTGTAATGCTGTGCCCGACAAGAGTCATATTTCTCCTCCTCCCTGTCCTTCTCTGCCCCCTTCTTCTCCCTCCTTCTGACCCTTTTTCCCTTCTTCACATCCCTCCTTCCCTTCCTCACACCATTACCTCCTTTTGGGTCCTCTGCTCTCTAGCTGGGCTTAGGAAAGGCACAGGGGTGAGTGTGTCTCCATGGCTGGATGTGGGGGCTCTCCTATATCTGCTCAGCGTGCTCTCTCTCTCTCTCTCTCTCTCTCTCTCTCTCTCTCTCTCTTTCTCTCTTTCTTTCTTCACGTCCATGTGAGAGGATTAACACTACATGCTCTACCTAGCTTCGTCCAAGGTCTCCCCAGGCCTCTGGGAGGACAGGTATCAAATCTGTACCCCAGGTATCAAACCCAGCACCTGATATGCAGCAGTTGCTAACTACGCCCTGAATAGTTGGGTGCAAGAACTCTCCTCAGCAGACCTAACCATAGCGTGAATGCCCAGCTCTCCTGATTATACCAGGAATTTGGGGTGGTCCCTGGGGCCCTAGTGGTCCTTGGAGTATATAACCTCAGCATGCTCTCCTTGGAGCCCTACCAAGCCTGTCCTCAATTCTATTTCAGGGAGCAGTGTGTGCCCAGCCCTGCCCACCAGGGACCTTTGGCCAGAACTGTAGTCAGGACTGTCCCTGCCACCACGGAGGCCAGTGTGACCATGTGACTGGACAATGCCACTGTACAGCTGGATACATGGGGGACAGGTAAGGTGGCATTAACTCTTGCCTGTGGTGTTCAGTTGTTCATACTCTTAGCAGCCTTGCGGAGGGTACCCTGCCTGGCCAGCCTTCTGGTTCTTTCCTCAGAAGGCATTCTGAATCCTACCAGGGAAATCCATCCATCAGCTTACCCTGTCTCTCCTGCACGCACATGCCCTCCATCAGCCTCGCTGCCCTGGACTTTCAATGAAGCCAACCTGGCAGAAGGAACAGGCAACAGAGCACAGACCCAAGGAACTGCCTTCTGGACACAATCGGAAGACAGCCGTGGGGTCAGAGCACACTGTGGGAGAGGGAGAAGCAAGGCCCACGTATCTGGTGCCGTGCTGAACTGGAGGTGGAGGACCACACTTTCGTCCATACACCCAAGGCCAGGTCCCCTTCTCCCCCAACCATCTAGAGGAGTCCTGCCTCTTGCCTGGCACTGGGCAGGTGGATCCAAGTTTCACCTCTGGTCCATGAATGTTACTGTTATTTTTCTAGATAAAGTGAGAGGAGATACTGTAAGAAACACAGCTTAGACTAAGCACCGGGGAAACCAGGGCTGTCAATCACAGGGCCTGTCTTCTGCAATGGAAGGAAGTGTGCCTGAACGCCTCTGTGCTTGAGTGACTCAGTCAGACAGCCTGGTGATCCTTTGCTATTCTGTTAGGAGCCAGCCTCCTCCTGAATCCCCCAACACCCTGAGCTTTGTCTCCAGTGAATGGACCACATCTCTGTCTACTTCCCATCCTCCATCAATAGACTCTATCCTTATGCTTGTCATAGATTCTCTTTCCAGGCCGTAGCCCTGAACTTGCCCATCAGCCAATAGAATTCAAGTGTACAGAAAAGGTCTCAGGTGCTTTGCTGCTTTGCAAATGGTGTAGTCAGCCCTGAAGCTTTGTTATGACAATTGTCACGTGAAGACCTTTCCCCCAAAGTTCTACAATGTTTAAATGTGTAAGAAAAAGCCCAGGGTGTGGGCTCTGAGGACCTGGAATTAAGTGCTAGATCCACCTTCCCATCACATCTTCAAACCCAACGGTAAGGAAATGTTGGGGACCAGAGGAGCCCTCGCCCCCATCCCCACCCCACCCATTGGAAACCAGTGTTAGCAGGCTACCAGGCACCACCAGTAGAAACAGCTCTTTGGCTCTCAGGCTTCACCAAGGGCAGAAATAATCCCATGTCTCACCCCTGATCTCAGAGCAGAGAGAATCTCCAAAACCACGGGCCTTCCAGATTGTTTTGTCAGCTGCCTCAGGAGGGTTTATGCAGAGCTCTGAGTGCATTTGGCTTTCCTGCCTCAACAGGCTGCCTGGTGTTTAATATTTTGTAAAATTGCCTCCATTAATTTTGTAGGTGACAGCTGCATTAGCCCACCCCAAATTATCATGAGCATATTAAAGCCAAGTGGGTATAATAATGTGGGTCTCCCCAGATCGGAGGGTTCCAGCTCAAATTAAACACGAAACGTAACTTGTAATTTAATTGAGCAATGTATCTGGTTGTTAATGGCGATATTGGACACATTAGATTGATATGTTGGGAAGGAAGGGTGTTTAAGTAGAAAGTTAATCCCTGCTGTGATTACCCTCCTGTTCCACAGGCCGATTATTAGTGTGCTTTGTGTAAAATTCATTAGCAGTCTTTGCTTGATCTCTAAATAAATAAGTTGTTTAAACTGTGGCTAGGAAAAAAAAAAGTAAAAAGGGACTGATTATGCAAATGGATTAGGTTGTCAATATTTCATTTCTAGATTTTTTTATTTCTGGGCAGGTAGATTCAGTGCCCTCTCCTCTGGGGTACAGCCGGGTGGGACACTCTCTTCAGAGGAGCTGTCTCTCCTGCAGGGCAGGGATATTCCAATGCAAGTGAGCAGGTGTCTCCTGGTGTGAGTTTCTCTCCTGACACCAGAGAGCTCTGAGGCCTGCAGAACTCAGTGGTCTGTGGAGAAATCTGGAGGCTGAGCAGGGATTGACAGTTTAGACCACGGGTCTTTAGCTGCTCTTGGTCCTTTCCCTCTACCTCTGTTCCCTCCCTTCCCCTCCTCCTCTGAGCTCCCCGTTTCTCTCTCCTGCCTGCTCCAGCCCTTTCTTCTCTCCCCAGCAGGGTGGGGCAGCCCGGGTCGGTTTCACTGTCTGCCTTTGGCCACATTCCTTCTCTCACACAGTGGCTCTGAGAGGACAGCCAGTAGGCATCTCCCTTGAGGGGTGCTCTAAAGCTATGCCCCAGTCACTCCGCTGCTCTCTGTCACTCTCTTGCTCACCAGTCACTCAGTGTATGGAACAGTGAAGGCAGAAACAAGATCACCTGGTCTCTAGTTGCCAAGGCTAGTCCTGAATATTCTGGCTGCTCCCAATTCCCCCGTACACAATGCTGCCCACCCCCAGGTCCACTGGAGTGTGGCTATGTGGCCTCATTTAGGCCACTGGCCTCTCACCAAGTCTAGGCTGTCCCTGCTCTGTCTGAAGAAGAATGAGCCTCCAAGAAGTTATGGGTATGGTCTTAATTAGGGTTCCTATTGCTGTGATGAAACACCACGACCAAAAGCAACTTGGAGAGGAAAGGGTTTATTTTGCTCGTTTTCACATAATACTTCATCATTAAAAGCAGTGAGCGCTGGAAATCAAGCAGAGCAGGAAGGGAGGCAGGAGCTACCACGGAGACCTTGGAGGGACGCTGCTCTCTGGCTTGTTCTTCATGGCTTGCAGAGCCTGCTTTCTTCTAGAACCAAGACTGCTAGCCCAGGGGTGGCCCTATCCACAATGGGCTGGATCCTCCACATCAACCACTAATTAAGAAAATGCCCTTCAGGCTTGCCTACAGTCCGACTTTATAGAGGCATTTTCTCCATTGAGGCCCCCTCCTCTCCATTGACTCTAGCTTGTGTCAAGTTGACATAAAACTAGTCAGCACAGGGTACATTTAGAATATAAGCAAATGAGGATGTAGCTCAGTAGAGTGCTTGCCTAGCATGCATAAAGACCCGAGGTTGCACAAACCCCTCTTCACTTGAAATGCCTGGCGTGTTCCTTCCGTACCCCCAGTACCGAGTAAATAGGCTTTGATGGTTCATGCCTGTGATGCCAGCACTCAGGAGGTAGAAGTAAGAGGATCAGGAGTTCACGGTCACGCTTGAATACAAAGCATAAATCCGAGGGGGAGGGGCGAGCGAGATGACTCAGCACGTGAGTGTGCCTGCTACTGGAAGCCTGAGTTCCATCCCTGCAACACCTGTAAAAGTGGAAGGGCAAAGCCATCTCCTCAGCCCACCCTCTGACCCCCACACAAGTGATAATGAAACTGCGTCTAATTCCTCAAGTTCATGCTTCCATTGCATTTCAGAATTCTTTTCTTTGAGCCTTTTCATGCCTGAAACTAAGTCAAGAGGGTCATTCATGTCTGCTGTGTTTTAAGAACTGAGATCAGCAGTTTAGAAATTTATTTAAGAGTAGCAACGAATAACCATCTCCTGGCTACCTTTCTGGATGGTACTACACCTTTTTAAAATTGCGTGCATGGTAATGGGTTGCTGGCATTGTGTGTGTGTGTGTGTGTGCATGCGCATGCTACTTTATTGGATTCTTATATCTACCCTTCCAAACCAAATTCCACCCTAATCTCTTCCCATCCCCCACACTAGGTCGGAGAGAAAGAAGTTTAGAGTCTGCCTCTTTAGATACTTCCTGCAGATTACAGCCACTGGGCGCCTTGGGGCAAGTCTAATCTTCCTCATCAGGATATGTCCGACTTCTCTGACTTCTCTTTGCTTACAACTACTTGACAAACCACAACAGGAACCAGCATCAGGGGGAACAGCAGCCTCCCCAGGCCCTCTCATGGCTCTTACAGAGTCCCAAGAATTGACCTGTCTGCAGCGGGCAAAGATCAACACCCCCTCTCCCCCCAGTGCGCTAGACAAATCATAATCACCGGCTGTGAAGCAGCCTCTTCTCAGCCCCTGGGATTAAAACAAAAACACATAACATAACTGGGTTCTTAAAGAAACTAAAACTCTAACTACAAAGGACCATGCACATTCGAGTGCAGTGCCAGGGGAGACTACATACAGGGGTGGGGGGTGGGGGGGATGGGGGAGCGCTGTACCTGCAGACACAGGTAGTTGTGAGCTGTCCGGTGCAGGTGCTGGGAACAGAACTCAGATCCTGCAAGTCAGGTTCAAGCTCTTCACTACTAAAGCCATCTCTCCAGCCCCCGGTGTTGTTTTATTTAATCTTCAAACAACCTGATGAGGGTTTCCAGCTCATTTGATGAGGAGGACGTGGTCCATCAGAAGTTTAAGTCTGATCTTTGTTTTTTATATCATTAAAGCAGAGTTAAGAACTTGATAATCCCTAACCCCATAGGCTATTTCCCTCCAGTGCACAGGTTGCCCCCCAAGGTAACCCTTTATTGCCTCAAGGTCCAGTTGCTGTGACAATGAGCTTGTGCCCCCTGAGGAATTACCCTGGGCTGCAGCAAGGGAGGTTAAAGGAGATTCAGGAAGCCAGCAGCAGCAGCTAAAAGACCCTCATCTACTGACCCTTAAGCAGATGAAATAGAGCATTCCCAGAATGCAGGGACCCCCAAGGACCTGTATGAGTTCACATAGCACAAGGTGTCAGCCCTCCACCTTGCAAGCTCACTGACTGATGGGAGAGAGGACTCCTGCCTTAAGGATCCTCAGATCTCAGAACGGCAAGTAGTCAGTCTCTGGGAGTATGCAAACTGATGAAGGAGGAAGACACATCTACTTGAGGGAAGTTCCACCCTCAGAGAATGAGTCCTATGGCTCCACATGACAGGGGAGAGAGGCTTCTGCCTGAGACTCAGGAGAGCACATGTGAATAATCCCAGCAGTCAGGAGTTTGGGCTGTAGGATTGCTGTGAATTTGAGGCCAGCCCAGCTTACATAGTGAATTCTAGGACACCAAGCTGAGCTACAGAGTAAGGCTCTGTCTCAAACAAACAAACAAACAAACAAACAAACAAACAAAAATCCCCAGCACCACTTAAACCAGGCATGATAGCTCTCAGGAGGTGGAAAGGAAAGATGGGAAGTTCAAGGTCACCCTTGGCTATGCAGTGAATTTGAAGCCCAGCCTGGTCTATATGCGACTCTTTAAATATAAATAAATTGGTTAGGGGCTGGAGAGATGGCTCAGTGGTTAAGAGCACTGACTGCTCTTCCAGAGGTCCTGAGTTCAAATCCCAGCAACCACATGGTGGCTCACAACCATCTGTAATAGGATCTGATGTCCTCTTCTGGTGTGTCTGAAGAGAGTTACAGTGTACTTATATATAATAAATAAATCTTAAAAAAATAAATTAGTTAATTATACAATTAATTATAACAAAAACTTTCATCATGACGTTTGAAAGAAACAAACATTCAAGCATTTAAACCACAGCACACACATTTTATCACACTTTTTTTTAAAAAGAGGACTTCAGTTACACATGGCTGGTAATCACACAGGGTGGTCTGGAACCCACCAGGCTGGCCCCAAACCTAAAGGACATCCTGTCTCAGCCTTACTAGTGGCTAGGATTACAGGCATAAGCCACAACATTCAGCCTTATCACAGCTTTTTATAATGACACAGAAACAAAGTTTCACGTCCTGACAAGGATAATAGGAGCTAATCTTAGCTGCGGAGGAGACCAGGGGTGAAGTTCCCATGAGTATGGAGGAGGAGGCTGGGAGGGAGCGAACAGGCCACGCATTCCAAGGGAGGAGGGGTCTATGCAAATAAGCAAGAAGCCCAGCAAGGGCTCCGCCCACAGCTCCATCCTGCTCTGCTCTCCCACAGGTGCCAAGAGGAATGCCCCTTTGGAACTTTCGGTTTCCGGTGCTCTCAGCGCTGTGACTGCCACAATGGAGGTCAGTGTTCACCAGCCACAGGTGCCTGTGAGTGTGAACCTGGCTACAAGGGCCCTAGCTGCCAGGAACGGCTATGCCCCGAGGGCCTGCATGGCCCAGGCTGCACCTCGCCCTGTCCCTGTGACACTGAGAACACTATCAGGTATGAGTTATGGACAGGTAAGCTTGGGGCAGGGGCTAGGTGGGCCCCTGATGAAGAAAGGTTTCCCAGGCTGGGGCTCTACCTCTAGGGTGGCCAGCTAGCTGACTGGAAGAAGGAGCAGGGCCTTTTGGGGCTTTGATCTGGAGAGAGGGCTCAGTGGTTAAGGGCACTGATTGCTCTTCCAGAGGTCCTGAGTACAAATCCCAGCAACCACATGGTGGCTCTCAATCATCTTAATGAGATCCGATGCCCTTTTCTGGTGTGTCTGAAGACAGATACAGTGTACTTATATAGAATATAATAAATAAATCTTTAAGGAAAGAAAAGTGAAAACTAATGCTACCCAGGCGGAGTCAGGACCAGCTCTTAGGTCATCTGCCACCTGGTTTCATGTTCAGCTACTTGGGCTTGACAATGGGTTATTCTCGAGCCTCACATAGACTGACCCACAGAAACAGGGTACTAGGACTGGATAGTTCTGGGGGCTGAGATGGTTTGGGGGTGACAGGGCTCATGGTGTGGTGGTTGATGAGCTATCATGGAGGGCCCTCTTCACACTGACCATCTAAGCAGAGGCTGGAGCCGTAGAAGGCCCACCTGGGACTAAAGAGGCGCTGGCCTGGTGGGAGAGCAGTGAGGTCAGAGATCAGCCTCTGTGCCCAGGACAGCTTGAAAATGTGAGAACCGTAGCTAGTCTCACTCCCATATCCAGGGAGGACCAGGTCTGAGAAACAGAAGAGCAAATGGCTCAGCCTCCTCCTCCACCCTTTCCCTTCCTTCTTACCACTCCAGCTGCCCTGCCTTCTGTTAGGAAGGGGGGCTCTCACCAGAGGTGCCTCACCGTCCTCTATCTGATTGCCCGTTATCTGTTATCAGGGTAGAAGGGCTGGGACATCCCTTCTTGGCCTGTGAGTGGCCCAGGAAGACAAGCTGGCCCAGGCAGTGGATACTGAGCAGATGGCCAGGCGGAGAATGCCTCTGCTCTGAGACTCCTCTTCACCTCAGTGTTTGGTTTCTCACAAGTCACCCCGGAGCCTCCTGTCACTGCAAGCAGGCATCTTGGCATTTATCAACTTAGATAAATATGATTCCTTAGTGGCGTCTCAGGGGACTATACAGAGATGGCTTAGAGTCAAGGCAGCTGGTCTACGCATGACTTGAGTTGCCTCTGCAGGATAGGGTCAGGTTACAAGAAGGGAGCCCAGATACCCTTAGGACCTCAGATGCTGAGTATTCGCTGAAACTAGGCACTTGCCAGCATATTTTTCTAACACAAGTCACCTCCAGTAGTGTCTCATAGCTTGATGTCCTAATGATCAAAAATTCCATCAGCCAAACCACGACACACCATTAAGTGTGTAACACACCCAACGTCAGAGGGCTGAGAAATGTTAGGGTAGAAATATATGTACCTGGCTCTGCTGGGTTCCAGTGTATGTCCCAGTTATAGTGCATAAAAGATCACAAGAAGGGAATCCTGGGAGAGGTGGCCTTTTGCTTGAACTGAAGGGCAGGGTGAGAGATCTAAGGGTCTCAAGAATGGGAATAAGAAACCAGTTCATCTACTCCATGCTGTAAGACAGCAATGGGGACAGTCCCTCCCTGCTGAAGAGCCAAGGACAGGAAGCAAAGAGGCTCCTGAGGTCCCCATTCAGGAAAATTCCCCACCACAGAGATCCACTCAAGCCCCAAATTAAAAGGCCATTGTTTCCCTCCCTTCCCCGGGCAACCGTGCGCTGCATAATTTATCTTTCTTCTGAAGGAGTCCTCCATGCATTATTAATCTGGAAGGACTCCCTCTTCTCTGTCGCCAATCTCAGCCCATCCAATATTAATGATTATTTGCTCTACCGTCTTTAACGTGTGTTATGTTTTAAGGGACTGGGAGGCAAGAGCCATCCTTAGGACCCTTGGTTGGTGCCTGCCAGCCCAGCTCTGAGCAGGCTGCTTAGACTCCCAGGCACTACCTCCTTGGGGAGGGCCTCGTCCCAAGCCTGGACCCTCAAGAGCACCAGCATCCTGCCCATGACCACTGTCTCGGCCTTCAGTGACAGGCATGGCTGAATTCAACTTAAGCAGTGCCTCCCTCTAGATAGTTCTGCCCCATTTGCCTTTTAAATAGTCCCCGTTCTCCCGGCATGCCAGCCTAGTGACTGAGCCCCTGACACACGTGCTGCTCAGTCTATATCAGGCACACAGGCACCTGCTTGGCCACACCGAACAGTCTTATGCTCCATAGAACCTTCAGCACGGTCCCTGGCTCCCACCCGTCACATGGATGCCCAGCTCACCCCCAAGTTCTGACACCCAGAGAGGATTTCAGGCAGTGCCAAATGTCCAGGTAGGACAGAGAAAGCAAGATATCTGGGGTGAGACTTATTATAGATAGCGCCTTCTCCCGGGATATAGAGAACTCAAAGACGTGCAGCTAGGGGTGGGCCTCAGTTGGTAGAGCATTTGCCTGGCATGCATGAGGCCCAGCATAAACTGGGCATGGTTTTTGGCACAGACCTGTAATTTCCTCAAAGGCAGGAGGATCAGAAGTTCAAGGTCATCCTTGGCTACATGGAGGGCAGAATGGGCACCATGGGTTCTTGTCTTAAAACAAGGAAAATAGGGGCTGGAGAGATGGCTCAGCAGTTAAGAGCACCGACTGCTCTTCCAGAGGTCCTGAGTTCAAATCCCAGCAACCACATGGTGGCTCACAACCATCTGTGGTTTTTTTTTGTTTTTGTTTTTTGTTTTTTGGAGCTGGGGACCGAACCCAGGGCCTTGCGCTTGCTAGGCAAGTGCTCTACCACTGAGCTAAATCCCCAACCCCCTCACAACCATCTGTAATGGGATCTGATGCCCTCTTCTGGTGTGTCTAAAGACAGCTACAGTGTCCTTATAAACATTAAATAAATAATAGATAATTATTAATGAATATAATAATATAATTTTAAAAAACAAGGAAGGGGTAAGAAGCAAGGAAGGACAGGAAGGAAGGAGAGAGAGAAGGGGAAAAGGGAGAGAGGGAAGGAAGTAGGGAGGGGAAGAGAGAAACAGAGAGACAGAGGGAGAACCTAGGATTCTGATATTAAGGCAATTAAGTTGCAGGTACTGAGTGGAGGTTGGTCCCCTCCATCCTGGCCTCAGATCTACTGTTAATCTCAAAGATGGGAGGAGAAAGACCACTACGCAAACCATCATGGCCAAATTAACCAAAGCAACATTCTTTATTCGTGTATACAGGCGTCCTCCTCCTAAGGTGGGGTTTGAGAAGTCAGCATTGGAGGTGAGGAAGACAAGGCTTATATAGTTCAGACATAGGGGGTTTCCAAATGGAGCGGGTGTCAGGCAAAATAGGGTTATAGGAGCAGCACATAAGCATGACATGCTAGTCAGAATGACCTCCTGAAACAGACATGGTCGCAAGGTGGGCACAACAAGGTACTCATAAAACCTTTTGAACAAAAGTAAGATTGTGAGATGGTTATAAACATGGTTTTAAAAGCAAAGACATGGCTGCCATTCCTGGAGCAGGCAGTACAGAACCATTTGTAGTTAAGGGCACAGTGGGCCATAGCCCAGTCGTTGAGAAACAGATTTAATCTTAAACAGGAGTGAGCCTAGCTTGTCTTTACTAGAAGATGGCTTTTAAGTCTAACATGGAGGTAGGCTGGTACTCCGCTACCCAGCTAAGAAAGTACCCTGACATACACCTCTCTCATCTATGTGCCAGTCTTCCAAATGGGGGCAACGTTTCTTGTGGTCCTTGGAAGTGGAGTGGAGAGGCAGTCAGTAGAAGCCTTGCCTCATTTGTCCCTAAACTTATGTAGCACTTAGGATAAATGGTGGCTTCCTATCTCCAGCATCCTTCTGAGGAGTCAGGGCTCTAACCCCAGTCCAAGAGAACCCTGCTCCCCAGCCCACCCACAGCCTGTCCCTGCTCCTCTCCTCTGGCTGGCTGCTGCAGAGAAGTTACGGGTTGCCCTGGAAAAGAGCAGGCTGGCGAGCTTTAGTTTCCGCCACGGGCTCTATGAAAACACAAAAGAGGCCACTCTCCTTCATAGATCATTCACCTTGAGGACAGTGTCTGGGTGTCAGCCCTCTTAAATGTTCCCTCCGAAATTAGATTGTCATAGATGAATTCCAGGAGCCACGATGGCAGATTACCTTTGAAAGATTTGATTTAGCCAGCAGATGCCACAGAGATAGAAATCTCATCAGGGCAAAAGAAAGGCAGAAAAACCCACCCCTCGAAGCTGCTGCCTGCATTGTACAGCTTTCGGTTCCTGTTAGCTAGTGATTAATCTGTGTCTCGGGAAAAGGAAGAAAGGGGGAAACCGGGTAACAGAGGAATCAGCCTGTGCATCAGTGATGGGGACTCTGGTCCGAGCCTCCCCTAGCACTGCATGAACAGCCAGGTCACCCAGGGGAAGCAAGGCCTTCGCAAGCAGAAGAATTGCCACGAGTTCAAAGACAGCTAGTCTCAAAAAAGCAAAAATAGAAAAAAAAAATCAAATCATTGTCTGCCGTCACTCTCCAGCATCTTTCTAAAGGGAAATTTAAATTAAGACGTTAGATGTCCTGTTTCTAGAAATAGAATTGTAGGGCTGGGATATAATTTAGCCTGTAGAGTTTGCCTAGAGTCTTTGTAACTTTCCATTACTATAGAGAGACACTGTGGCCAAGGCAACTTAGAAAGCACTTTGTTGTTGTTACTATTTGAGACAGGGTTTCTCTGTGTAGCCCTGGCTGTCCTGGAACTCACTCTGTGTAGACCAGGCTGGTGTTAAATGCCTGCCTTTGCTGGGTTTAAAGGTGTGCTCACCCACTTACCTGTGTGACCTTGTGTAGGTTTCAAAACCTCTGGGTGCCACCTGTAAAATGGAGATTCACTCCTACTTCACAGGTTTGTGGGATATAAGAAGTGTATCTGTGTGAGGTGTCTGCACTTTCATAGCCTGGCCACATATTATTTATTATTATTCAAATTGCTTCCATTTTCCACCGTTATAAATAATGCTTTCAGGAACATCTCTGTGTATAAATCTTCCTCCACAATCACGGTTATTTCCTCAGGATAGATTCTTAGAAATGGAATTACAAGGCCGAGGCATCTGCATATTTTTAGGTCTCCTGATACGTAACCCCAGATTGTTTTGAAACCTTTACCAGCGTTTGAAAAGCTCGCCCATGTTTTGATAGGGAGAAGGTGATATCCAATTGTTGTTTTGACTAGATGATTAATGAGACTAAACATTTTCTGAAGTGATTATTAGCTACTGGTACTTATTATTCCAGAATCATCTGCTCTGGTCCACCCCCTCATTTTCAACAAGAACACTGCGGGCCCCCCAGAAGACAGGCTAGCTGGGCTGCTCACAATTAGTCTGTTCATTAATTCGTTCAGTTTAAGCATGCCAGGAGGTCAGCATTTCCCCTGTGCCTGGAACCCCACTGGGCCCAGAGAGGCAACAAGACAGACAAG
The DNA here is from genome assembly GCF_011064425.1 of Rattus rattus. Lineage (NCBI taxonomy): Eukaryota > Metazoa > Chordata > Mammalia > Rodentia > Muridae > Rattus > Rattus rattus. Next base: position 58,966,194 of record NC_046161.1, read on the forward strand.
CTCCCCCAGGGAGCTGAAACCCAGTGGGTAGACAGAAAGCAAACAAGCAACAGACACAGAGAATAATTAAACACTGAAGGCTGGGGACATGGCTCAGCCAACAGAGTGCTGGCCTAGCATACACGAAGCCCTGGGTTTGAATTTCAGCAGGGCATAGAACCAGGTGTGGGGATGGTGCCCAGCTCTTACCTTAGCACTGTAGAGGTAGAGGCAGGAGGATCAGAGGGAGCTGGTGAGATAGCACAAAGTTAACGGCCTGAGTCCTATCCCCGGGACCACGTGGGAGAAGGAGAGAGCACTCTCACAAGTTGTTCTCTGATCTTCACACATGTGCCAGGGCATCCGTGTTCCCATACACTTACACACAAAATAAGTAAATAAAAATGCAGAAACCAAAGTTCAGTATCATCTTCAGCTATACAGGAGATATATATATATATGTATGTATGTATGTATGTATGTATGTATGTATGTATGTATATATATATATATATCAAGTGCCTGGGCTACATAGGCTCTGTCTCAAAAAGAAAATAATTAAATATGGTAAAAGCAATTGCATTTCTATGTGGGTAAACTGGACAGTGACTATGTGACTATGAGCTGGGAGGGAGAAGGGCTCCCTCTGTTACAGAGCGTAAGGAAGCCCAAGTGGCAATCCCTTAGGGACAGCCATTGTCAGGGAGACCACCCTGGCCTGGCATCTTGTTTTGGCTACCAGTGCTCACCAAGAGTCTACTGTATGGAGAGCTACTGGTGTCATGGTTGCCTTCTCACGTGTCCCCACCTGACAGGAGCGACGAGAGCTCTGGACCTCGGAGTCTATAAGGCAAGGGAGGAAGGCCCTGCTCTATGCTTTGGACTCTGTGTGGTTTTATTAAGCGTGCACATTGGGGATTTACTATAGGGGTGTACTACTGGGGAGGGTTACCACTCAGTCGGTGGGGTCCTTGTCTGGCAAGGCTAAGCATTGACCCCCAGCATTGCATAAACAGGGCATGGTGGGGGGACAAGCACCAGAAAGTTAGTGTTACCTTTGTCTACATAGGGAGTTCCAATGTAGCCTGGGCACCATGAGGAAAAACAGTGCTTGTTTGGGAGTCAGAAATCCGGGTAGTAACGCTGGTCTTGTTACCTCCTTGCTGAATGACTTTGGGCATTGCTTAACTACGAGCCTTCATTTCTGGGAACTACTGAGACTATGTACAGCCATGCATCATCTCATAGACAAACAAAGCATGACTAACTTCACCACAGGGGTCCTCTGCTCTTATTACCATGGGCAGACTAGACATGGGATGGGCAGAGGAAGGGGCACAGTGCTAAGCCCATCCTCTTCTTCCTCCTGTCCTCTGTTCAGCTGCCATCCAGTCACTGGAGCTTGTACCTGCCAGCCAGGCTGGTCTGGCCACTACTGCAATGAGTCCTGCCCTGCCGGCTACTATGGCAACGGTTGCCAGCTACCCTGCACCTGCCAGAATGGCGCTGACTGCCACAGCATCACTGGGAGCTGCACTTGTGCTCCAGGATTCATGGTAAGTCAGGGTGGGCTGCTCTCAGCCTTCCCACTCCCCGGGGAGCCATGGCAATCTAAAGGGTGACCCTCTGCCCAGGAATGAGGGATAGGACTCTCTTTCTATGTCACCTTCAGACACAGTCTGTGACCGAGAGAGCCCTTGAAGCTGTTCTCTGAGGTTAACAACTGCAAGAATAGCTGCAAAGGGCCTTAGTCTGTCACTGTCCCTGACTTTCAAACTGTCATCCTCTCTGTCCAGCTCTGCCCTGTCCTCCTGTGCACACAATATCTTTCACACCATCATTACCCCAGCTCACATAAGCAGTTTGTATTCTCCTTTCTGTTTGTTTGTGTGTTTGTTTGTTTGTTTGTTTAAAAACAAGGCCTATTTACTATATATCTTCTGGACTGTCCTAAAACTCACTTTAGACTGGGTTGGCTCAAAACCACAGAGATCCACGTACCTCTTCTTTCTGAGTACTGCAATTAAAGGCGTGTACTACCAGGCTGGACAGACAGTCTGTGTGCGTGCGTGCGTGCATGTATGTGTGTGTAGTGGACAGGTATTTGTGTTGGGAGTTATGTCCTGAGGACTGAATCCACAGCCTCCCACACTGAGGAAGTGCGTGCCCTCTGAACTCCAGCACCATTCTTCCTTTTATTCACATTTCTCTGCTATTGGTTGGACCTCTTAATTCTCACTTTGGATGGCTGCCTAGCAGAGCAGGGGCTGACAGATGCCCAGTTTCCCCAGCCCTTCCCTTCCTGCAGATGTTAGGATTTTCCCGTGTTCGCAGCCAGTGTTGCAGTGAGCATCTTCTTACAAGCAGCTCCCCACTCCGCCATCCTGTTGAATTATTTCCTCCGGGTGAATTACCAGGTCAGCGGGCACAATATATTCATGGCTCTTGATGGATGTTGCCAGATCACTTTCCCAAAGGGTTATATAAATCTATGCTGTCGAGGGTCGTATATGCGTGTGCCTCGTTCAGAACAGTTTTCGCTTGCTTTTTTTCCCAGTCTTGCTAATTATATAGGTAGAGAACGGCTCCTAAATGTTGCCCTCATTTGCATGTCTGATTACTAGGTAGAGTGAACGTTTCCCCTACATGCTTGTTCAGTCTGTATTTCCTCATCAATCATGCTGGTTTTTACAAAGTTTGACTGGGGGAGGTGATACTGGGATACGATATGCTCAGCTGGTCTGAAGACCACCCCCATGTGGGCATCCTCAGGGGCAGTGTTCCACTGTGCTTTGAGCAGTGTCTGTTGAGTTGAAACCTGTGGCCAGGTCACACACATCTTGGCTGTCCTACCTACCAACTGTGTGACCTTGGACCCACTCTCTTGGGTTTGGTTTCTTCCTCTATGAAGTGGGTACTCCCATACATGGTTGCTTACAGGTATAGAAAAGGGATTTCTGGAGCCGCTGTAGATAGGGGCCTTGGTAAATTACAGGTTCAGATCCAGCATGGCTATGGTATGGTGAAGCCTTAGGTACCTGATAGGTTCTCACAGGATGTGGTTATTGCTACTCAGTGGTTCTCACTGTGCAGGACCAGATGTATAACATGGCTTTTTTTCTATCTTCCTTCCTTCCTTCCTTCCTTTCTTCCTTCCTTCCTTCCTTTCTTCCTTCCTTCCTTTCTCCCCCCTCTCCCTCTCTACCTCCCTCCTTCCTTCTTTCCTTCCTAAAATTATTTGTTTTAAAGATAGTCTCATGTATTATAGGTTTTTTGGCTTGCTATGTAGCAGGCATAACCTTGAACTTCTGGTCCTGCTGCCTCTACCTTCTCCCCAGTGCAAGGACCAACAAACTCAGTGTATGCAATGCTCTAGATCAAACTTAGGTCCTAATTCAGTTCACGACAGGCAAGCACTCTGCTGTTTAAGCTACCTTCTCCATGAACAGGCCTTTCAGCCTTGACTGCAAGGTCATCAGCCATGGAAGTGCTGGTGAGCCTGCCTGGCGCTGAGCCAGCTGGCTGCCATGGCATAAATCTACTGATTCCCAAGCTCCTCTTACCATCAGGGCAGGGGCTCCTTTGAGAGCAAATGTCCCTGGCCTGCAGAGCAAGGCTCAGACAAAGTGTCATCAGGCCCCATCATGCTCCTTGCCAGAGCTAAGGCTGGGTGGACGTGGACTACGGTAAGGGTAAGAGGTCTGTCCCTTCCACACAGCTTCTCTCTGACCTGCCTGCATTGCCATGAATTCTGGTCCATAACTATCACAAAGAATTGAAGTACTAGGGGCTGGAGAGAAGGCTGGGTGTTTAAGAGCATTGGCTGCTCTTCCAGAGGACCTGTGTTCAATTCCCAGCACCCACATTGATACTCACAACCGTCTAAAGCTCCACTTGCAGAGGACTTGATTCCCTGTTTAGGTCTCCAAGGGCACCAGCCACACATGTGGCACATGGATAGACAGACAGGCCTAGCACCCATACATATTAAAAATTAATAATATTAGTAGCACCCTAGGTTTAGAGTCTTGCAAATAGTCATTTGGAACTAAAGATATCCCATCACCAAGAGGTCAGGCAGAGAAGCCCTTGGTGGCAAGTGGGACATTCTGTCCCTGCCCTAGCCTGGCTACTAAGGAAGGCCTATGACTTAGGAATGGCTTCTCCTCTCAGGTCCCAGGTCCTTCCTATACAAATGTGAGTGGACAGGGGAGGATGAACCCACACATTTTGTTTCACTAATCTTGTCCTTAGATACAACCTCATGCAGCCGAGGCTGGACGTAAGCTCCCTACGTAGCTGAAAATGACCTTGAGCTCCCTGTCTTCCTACCTCTCCCCACTTAGTGCTGGGACTACAGAGACACACCACCATTTTATGCAGTACTAGGCGCTAAACTCAGGGTTTCATGCATGCTAGGCAAGCACTCTAACAACTGAGTTATGACCCCAGCCCTGAACCCACTGATTTCTGAGATGGTTACTATAACTTTAATTTTTTTCAAACCGTATTTAATGATGGTTCTTAAATGCTTTAACCTCCCTTGTAGCCCACCACCCACCAGAGGTAGTTGAAAAGAAAGGATACTGGGGGTGAGAGTTGGTGGGGGGTGGTAAGTGGACCTGTTTAGAAAGGTTCTTTGGAGCAACTGTGTTGTTTGGAAACCTGCAGTTCTGTTCACAGGTTAGCAGGCAGCAGCTGCTCAATCCACTTGCAAATGCCTCACAGATACACCAGCAGTCCAATTCAGTAGAGTCAGGTTAGCAACAGCAGTGACATGACTTAGGAGAGACAGCCAGGCCTTAGCCTTGGCTCAAGTCAGCAGGAGGCACCATCAGGAACACAAGAAGTTCTCAGCTGTGTCTCTCTCAGGGAGGTGAAGATCTGCAAAGACTCACCCACAAGCATTGCACAGCTAGCTGTACCCGCTCTGTCTCCGGAACTCCACAGAATCCTATTTATACCCCCAAACATCACGTGTCCTCCACATGCCTTGTGGCAAGAAACTGCAGCACACCACAGAGATTTTTTTTTCTCTCTATAGAGTCCCAACAAATACAGCTTAACAACACATTGTAAGGCAGATCAATACATGCATGTTGTTAGCAAAGAATCTTTTATCATGTGTTCGTCCAGGTACTTGCTTTAGCAGAACATCCTCTCTCCTCTGTCTGCTTCCTCAAAACGTTCCTTCACGAGTCCACCTTAGCTTTTCACAGTTGTGTCCACTTTAACAAAATGTTCCTTCACGAGTTTGCCCCAGCAAGACACCATCCAACTGACTTTCCAAGAACCCTGAAGTTTCCACTTCAGTTTACTATGCAGAGCTCACGGGCACATTGGTTCGCCTATGTGGGGACTTGCTGAGAGTCCCCATAGTTGCTGATGTACATTGTCATAGACCTGTTCATACTCCGTCCTCTGTCCTCCTTGTTGCCTCCCATTGTCTGACTTATTACTGCTACTCAAAACAGAAAACAGGTTCCAGGAGGTATGGGGAAGGGAGCGTTGATCTGTTTGTGTGCTCACTGCCCCCCTCCCTCCCGCGTAAGGAATCCACTAATCTGAAAGCTAGACTGCTGCTCCCACCCAGACTGTAAATGGCTTCTTGCCTTTGAACCTTGGGTGGGGGGCTTGGTGATCAGACCATCCGAATCCTTTCACCAGTGAGTCCTGCCTACCTGGCCCTTTAATCGTGGCCCTTTAATCAAAAACAGGTTGTGAGCAGGCTGTCCTGGTGTGACCCCACTATTCCCACTCCTGCTCAGCCTCATTGTGTACCGGAGAGGCTTCCTTGGGCCTGGTGTTGCTGGACGGGGGCAGTAGGAGGGGATTACAAAGCACTCATTGTTCTCAGTGGCTTGACTCATTCCCAGGAGCACCGGGCTCCAGCGGGGACGCCATTATTCCTGCCTTACCCCAGCTTCTGAATGAGGTGACTTCCTGCAATTAGCCAGCTTGGTAATATGGGGGATGGGGCCATCAATCAGCAGAGCAGAGTCAACCCAGGCTCCCCCAAAGCATCCCACAGTCAGTAATAATTAGCAGTGCCTTTATGTGTTTGTTGATTTGTGACTACATACCTGCCTGTTTGCTGAAAGGTTTCACGACATGGGGACTTAATAAAGAGCTTGTTTTAGAAGCCCATTTCTGGGTGTTGGAGCTTTATCCTAAACTCAGTAAGCTTGGATGTGCCACTTCGCTTTGCTGGGCCTCCATTTCCCTATCCGTATTGATAGATTATTTCTCCACAGGCGAAATGAGCTAATTCAAGTCAGATTATTATATATTAAAGGCAGGTTTACTGGGAAGCTGCTCTCTGATGGGTGAGTTCACTGGCCCCAAGGACCGAGGCTAGGGAAGTCGATATGGGGAGGGGGGGAGGAGAGAAAAGAAAAGGGTGTGTGTGTGTGTGTGTGTGTGCGCGCGCGCGCACACACACACACACACAAACACAGACAAGAGGGGGGTGTGGCAAAATGTCTGCATTATATAGGGAAGACCTCTGGGGAAAGGGCAGGAAAGTTCAAGGTTGGGGGCAGGGACTAGGGACTGTGGGATGCTGAAGAGAACCTGGAGGCCAGGTTGATATGTAAAATATGCACCTCTGTCCCCCAGTTGTCCTGAGGACTGAAACCCACACATATAAGCCTTGCCTGATGTTGTGTTTGAGTAGCCAGTGTGGTAATGGATGCTTGCTAGACAAGGACTCTATCAACTGAGCTATGCCCCCATACCCCTGCCAAGGGCCGTTTAGAAGGATGTGACAGCAACTTTATGAAAGCTAACCCTATGAGGGCTAGGATGGTACCAATGAGATAGTATAGAACTGTTGGGCATCAGGGACTTGACAGCCAGGTAGTCTCCACCCCATGAGGCCATGCAGGGCAGCAATAGGCTCTGCTTGGTGTGCTGCTGCTGCTGACCCCTCATTCCTAAACCCTGGCGTTTATGATGCCAAGGACTTGGGGTGTGGCAAGGCTCATCAGACACCCAGCCAGCCATCAAAGACCTTGTCTGATCGTAATCACATTCAGCCTAGTGGAGAGCACTCATTGTGTTCCTGCTGCACGCGTCATTTGGTTTATGTCTCACGAGAGCCCTATAGATGTACACGTCCACTTCCTCAGCTTGCAAATGAGCTGAAGTTTAAACGGGGAGAGAAACTTGGCCACAGTGACAGGAGCCACTTCCTGCTCAAATGGTAATGAGCTTGGATAGACCAGACACTCCAGAACCACACAGACTGGAGTTCAAATCCCATCTCTTCACTGACTCCATTGCCTATGGTGAGCCCTGTGTCCTGCTCAAGCCTGAATGTCCTTACCTGTGACGGGAGTTTGTGGTGAGAGTAGAGAGCTAACTTTAGAAGTTACAGATCAGCGCCTGAACTGCAATAGGTACCTGCTAGGATGCTAAGCTACAGGGGTAGAGTATGTTTTTCTCAAGTCCAGCACACGTGGAACCCCCAGAGGGTATTGGGGTGAGCTGCACCCAGGCATCCCAGGTGAATTGACTCATGAGCACACACACCGGCTGCTCTAGGCAGGCTTACTCCAGCACCCCTGGCCCATTCTGACCGGTCCCCCAGGATGTCATGTGAGATGCCACTGTCATCATGTGGAGAGACAGAGGGGAGGATGTGGGTAGGAGAAGAGAAGTTTATGTTTTGCGTTAGCTTAGCCTCAGCAAAAGGATCACCCAGGACATCATTGGTGAAGGGCACGGGTCTTCCCGATGTGGGAAAAGTGCTGGGCTAGGACTCAAGAAGCAGGTTCATAGTTTCGGTTCTGCTCATGACTCAGGTTCTGGATCTCCTTTGTAAAACGGGAATGAAACATCCTGCCCAAAGAAAACCGCGGGCATAAGGAGTGCCTCTGACTGGGTAGAACACCATTCCAGCACCTTGGACAGTACCACAATCTCTGCTGGCTACTCTTCCCGGAGTATGGCCTGGAGGAGGGACAGGGTAGTGGGGAGAATGACTGGTTAACAAAGTCCTGGGGTACTGTAGCCCTGTCCTGGCAGCATCTCTGAGAGGAGGGGAGGACATGTCTTTCCTAGTACCCTGGGTATAAAAATAGCTGAACCATGGTTGGGGTGGTGGGGGAGTGGGAGGAGGCATGTGGAGTATGAGGAACCATTTATCCATCTGCAGGCTGGGTATATTTTACCGGTCCCTGTGTCTTCTTGTTGCCACCAAAGGAGATTTGCACATCTAAATTTTGTTAGTCTCCAGCCTCATTTCACCTGCTGTGTGACCACACATAACTCACTTTGCCCCAAACCTGTCTCCCCTCCCTCTTCGTTGCTGCAGCCTTGTTTTTGTTGTGTCTGTGAACATCCTGTCCAGCTTCTCAGATGACCTCACTTCCATAGACACTCCTCTCTGTTGGATTCACACTCGCAGGTCTTCTACATGCAAAGCCCATGGCTCCTGCTCAGTCTGCCTCCCTGAGAACAAGGGCCTGTTGTCCCTAGCCCCATACCTCTTAGCCACCATTGCCTACCATGCCTGCCACATGAACGTCTTGCTTGGTGACATCTCTTTGATAAATGACATCCTTGGAAATAGCAGGACTATTAATGTAGGAGTTTCTAGGCTGACATCTATAGGAAGAGGAATTTGGGCTGCTTTCCAGTGAGGCTAGGGCTTGAATCTTTCCCCTATCCCCATGAGCCTCTCTGAGGTTTATCTTTATTTCATTTCTTTGCTTATTTATTTTGTGGGATACATGCAGAAGCAATGTACAGGAGTCCGTTCTCTCCTTCTGCCTTGTGGGTTCCAGATATTGAACTCAGATCATCAGATTTGGTGGCAGCCACCCATTTACTCTTACAGCTGAATCACCTGTCTAAACCCTTCTCTCAGGTGTAAAGAGGTAGCTGTTCTTCAGCACCACCTGAGTTCCTGGAGCAAAGGCACACCTTAGACAGCTCTCCTTACACAGTGCAGAGGTCACAGAGACGTGGAACTAGACATCCGGCCTTCAGATAACCGGCGTCTTCAGATAACTGGCGTCACTGCTTTTTATAGCTGTGTGACCTCAGGGTCACAGGATACCATCTCTCTGTGCCTGTTTTATGATATGTGGAAAGGAACGAGTCATAAATCCCTAGGATTGGTATGCTGATCAAGCTAATTAGTGTATGCAAAGAGAGTATTAGTCATCTTTCAACAAGTGTCAGCCATGATGGCCATGTTTAAAAGGTTAATGCCACCCACGATGTTTTTGCTGCTGCTGCTGCCCACTTGAAGAGCGCTGAGAGCCTGTCTGGGATGCAGGTGCGGATGAGATAAGAGGAAGGAAACCCTTAGCTGCAGCTTCCTCCGGAGTGGGAGCTGCAGGGCAGCTATGTCCCCAAAAGGACAATAGGCTTTCTCAGCACAGAGGGAAACGGTCTAACTTCACAGCCCCACCTACAAGCCGCTGTGCCACCCAGCAACCTCTCTTTAAGACACTTCCTGATGGAGCCTCCTGCACACTCGGGTCTAGAACTGATTGCTGACCTGACAGTGCCTGCAGGGAGCAGGCTGCAAGGTCACAGCCAGCTTGGGTGACTTGATTTCCCAGTCCCCTCCTGCAGTTTCCTCCCCGAATGGAGACTTCAGGGGCCAGGAGATAAGGTGGTTTTCTGACCATTCCTCAGCCTGATGCCTTCTTTCAGTTCTGATTGTGATGGGGACAGAGAGCTCAGCAAGCAGGGCAGAAGGGCCCAGTGTCCCCTCCCGCAGGACCCGGGGCCCATATTTCTCCCTAGGATGACAGCATTTCTATTACCTTAAAGGGCTCATCTATTCATGCTGCAATTTTTTGAAGCCCTGTCTGCCATTATTGAGCCCTGCATGCTGGCAAAGGGAGCAGGCACTCCATCACCCAAATGAACCAACTCCTTCCCGCATTTTTCTCAGCTTTCTCCACTCTGTCCATAGGTCATATGCAAAGCTCAGCTGCTTGGGCTGGGGAAGGCAGGCGGGGGTGGGGGGAGATTCGAGGATTACGAATGCCAGATCAGTAGGGTAGCAATTGAATTTTCTCCACGCAGGGTTTCTGGCATCCTTTAAAGATGTCCCTCTACCAGCTTCCCTTGGGGCGTGTGGTTCCAGAGCTGGTGCTTTGGAATGAGGGCAGGTGTGGCCAGGAGAGAGTGCAGAGTGGAAGTGACAGCCAGGCGACACAACAAAGCACACCTGTGCACTTCTTGTTTCGTTTCATTGCTTACCAAACCTGGGTCCATCAACTCCAGTTCTAAGAGCAGAAAAGCAACTTCTCATTCCTTGTCCTCTCCCCACCATCACGGTCTACCGTCGCAATTATTGTCATAAAAGATCTTTCCTGATGCAGTACTAGGCGTGACAAATTTACCCTCTAGCTGATATAGCTGTGTGAGCAAGACTCTGCAAAGCTTTCAAAATTGCCAAAAATACGAACATACACACTCTCACGCACACATTTACACACACACTCATGCACACAAACACTCATATACACATGTGTATGCACACTCACACACTCATGCACACATACACTCTCATGCACACACACTTATACATAATCATGTACATACATTCACACACATACACACTTGCACATTCACATGCTCACACATTCACACATGCCCATTCACGCACATTCACACACACAGTTACACACACACTCACGTACATACTTGCACGTGCACACATGCACACTCTCACACACATACTCATCCACACACACTCTCACACACTTTCGTGCACACACATGCACACTCTCACACACATACACATACACACACTCTCACACACTTTTGTGTACACACACATGCACACTCTCACACACATACACACACACTCTCACACACATACACACACACACTCACACACTTTTGTGCACACACACACATACACACACATACACACTCCCGCACACACCTTCTAGCACTGCTCCCTCCTGCTACATAGATTTGATAGTTACTTGAGTATCTCGAGGTTTGGATTTCCTTTTTTATTTATCCTTATTCTTAGAGGGGAGGCAGGTTTGTGCATGCCGCAGTGTGTGTGTGTGTGTGTGTGTGTGTGTGTGTGTGTGTGTGTGTGTAGGTCAGAGGATAACTTTCAGGAGTTGTTTCTCTCCTTCCACTGTGGGTTCCAGGTCACAGGCTGACCTGACAAGCACATTCATACCATTTGTTGGCTTTTTTTAAATTCAGTTTTTCATCTGTGAGATGGGGCTGAGCATGTAGCTTAGTCAGGAGAGTACTTACCAACCGTGCACGAGCCCTGGGTTCGATTCCTAGCACCCCATAAACCTGGCATGGTGGCACAAACTTTTAATCCCAGCACTTGGGAGGTGAAGGCAGAAGGATCAGAAGTTCATAGACATCCTCAGATACATAGAAAGCTTGAAGCTAGGCTGGCTACAAACAGTGACAATTCATCTGTAGCACAGGGGACACATGGGTGTTGTGCTCTCATGGGACTCTTAGGGTTGAGCAGTATAAATGTATTCAGTGCTCAGAATAAAGCTTGACATGCAGTAGATGCTCTATGATGCTTGTTAAGCTATGTCATGGGACTACATTGGGTTTGAGCTAAAGAGCATGAACACAGGCAAGGTCTTGTGGTCAGGTGGGCCTGGGTTGGAAGCTGAATGTGTCCCTCAGCACCTGCACAGCCCACAGTCATGCACCCAGCCCCTTAGGGTCCCAGATTCCTCCAGTACAATGTGCTAAGAATGACGGCCATGCAGGAGCAAGGACAGAGTGAGTTGCTGCCCAGAGCTTGTCATGGAGAGTGAGAATTCTCTCAAGAGTAGAGCTAGAAGGACACACTGTACTTCCATAGTCCCCATTCTGTCGGGGAGGAAACTGCGGTCTCCCAGAAAGAGTGACTAGCCTCTGTCACATAGCAAAACAGGCAGAGCTGGGGTCCAGCAGAGATGAGAACTCCGGCTAACCAGCTAATGGTCTCACTTTCACCTGCCTGTCATGAGCTTGTTTTCCCCTGGGCAGGAAGGAGAGTGGTGAAGACACGCGGGTGGTGTGTACCAGGAAGTTAAATCATGTTGGCAATTAATCCACAGAGCAAAGTAGAGAGAATTGGCTTTGTGTCACCGAGGCTCAGGCTAGCTTCTCCCCCGGGACTCTGCGGTTTGTGGCTTCATTAGGGAAAACTGCTGAGTCTTCTCTTCCTATCCTGTCCCACCCTTTCCTGCTGAGTTCCTGCTGCCCTTCTCAGTGCCCTCGTCACTCCGGTGGTGGCCTTGCTATCTCTGTAGCAGCTGGAAGAGTCAGGGTAGGTCCCAGGCACTCATGCCCCCGATACACCCAGCTTTCTCTTTGCCCAGTCACTTGCATAGCTAGGACTCCTGCTGGCCAGGATCCAGGATGCGGTCTGAGCCTCAGATTCTCGAGGGTGTCCAGAGCCTCTACAGAGTTTCTGATGCCTGGCTCTGGGGTGTGCATCGTGAGCCGGGGACTGTCTCTGCTCAGTCCACACAGTAAGCTTCAGGTGGGGGCTGTGAGGACTCCCACCTTGCACAAGAAGAGAATTCAGGGAGGCAAAGTACCCTTCCCCGGTATGGTAGGTGAGTTTGAACCCAGAACCTGCTTTAGCCTTGAATCCACACTGCCTAAAGAGGAGGGAATTATGATGGTGGGTTCTGATTGGCTAGAGACCTTCCCAGACAAGTGGCAGCTTGATGTGTCTCAGTTGGAGCCAGGTGGCCTCCCACCTCTGTGTTCCTTGGGAGGTAGGTCAGGTGCCACTGTCTCCCAGGCTTGCAGAATGCATCTGTCCATGACCCTGAGTATAAGGAGGGTGGGGGGCTAGGACCCTGAGCTGAGGGCTCCACAACCAGGATCGCCTAGGACTGGACTAGCCAGGAGTCTACCTGGGCTCCAGCCAGGGTTCTGCTTACTCAGCATTAGAAGTCACTTTGCTCCTCTGTGCCTTACCTCTATCTTCTACAAACCTGACCCTGGTCTCCTGAGGCTGGCATGAAGCTTAGATGTGACAATGATTAAGAAGGATTAAGGAAGCACCAGGAAATGAGCAGGAGAGACACAGGCTACAGACCCGAACCTCACCAGGCCAGTGGTATGTGACAGGAAAGAACCAGCTGTGACTGTAAGCCCCATCTACAGCCTTGCCCCTCCACCACAGTCACGCCCCTGCACCACAGCCCCTGCCCCCCCAGCCTTTTCTCCCTAGGTGTGATCACAAATCTCATTTGTAAGAGGAATTACGTACTCTATGAGGGGAAGGGGTTCCTGACAGAGGCTTGGTTATGCCTAAAAAAAATGAGAGACAATGCAGAAAGGGGTGGTGAACAAACAGGAAAATGGAGGTAGAACAACCTGATATGTGTGGGGGAGATACACTGTAATCCCAGAACTCAAGAGCTGAGGCAGGAGGATGCCAGGAAAGCTCTAGGCTAGCCTGGAATATAAAATGAGATCCCTTTATAGACAAAAGGAAGTTTAAGGAGGGCAATGTAGTCCCCTGAACTCAGGCCAGGGACAGTATCTGGAGGCTCCGAGAGCATCAGGCCCAGATGGCCCAGATGAGCAGGGGTGTGGGAAAGCAGTGAGAGACAATGGGAACCCATGGTCTGGACCCTGACGGTCTGGCTGGAGCTCTGAGCCTACCACACCAGATGAAAAGGCACCACTACAGCCTAGAGCAGGGCTGTAACAGCAGGGAATGAGCTGGCCTTGACCTTGCTCCTACATCTAAGGGGGTAGTGACAGTGTAGCCCCAGCATATGGTCGGAACTATATAAGTGTCACACACAGTAGGCACTGGGTCAGTAGTGGGCGCCTTACCCTCCACCTGTCTTCAGCTGAGTAGAGGAGTAGAGTATGGTGTTTCCATCCCTGCTGGGCGGCTGAGGCTGGTCCTCTTTGAGCCCTCTTTGCTCATGACTCTGGGGCAGTAGGTAGGGAAAGGAGTACTCTGCAAACCTGAGGCAGAGTAGGGAAACCGTGGCCCTTTCCTTGTACCCACAGGGCCGAGTGGAAGCACCTCTGAGACCAGGTATCACAGGGATACAAGGAGGATCAATTGGAAGCAAACGCCAGACAATGGGCAAATCAGGCACCACTGGGGCTAGGGACTGGGACACAGCCATCGCCAGGATGCACATCCACCTCAAGGGCCTTCTGCACTGATACTCCCTGCCCTTGTCCTGTGTTCCCATCACCCTCTGAAGCTAGGTGTCACTACTGCCATTTTGCAGATAGAGAAGCAGCTTAGACAAGTCACACCAAACTCTGAAGCATCTTCTGTGCCAGTCTCTTTGAGCTTGGTGCCTAGACCTGCACCCAGCTTCCTTGTAGACAACCACTTGTCTTTGCTTGTGGCCTGGAAGCATCCCAGGCCCTTACAGCAGGTCAAGCCCAGATCTGTGATGTACATATGACTGCTTACCTCATAGTCCCATGACCTGCCGAGCACGAAGTCCCCGGGCCATAACCAGTAGGTTATTCCCACTTGTACCATGTGAACCAGGACCCTGAAACAGCAGGCCTAGATTTTATCCCTAGCTTCCTACCCACTCAAACAATATATATGTTTATCTGAGGCTTAATACACTACACATGCATATTAGTGTTTTAGTCCTATGACCATATGGGCAGTATAAGTGCTTACACACACACACACACACACACACACACACACACACACACTTTTATCAAAAACAGTCCTCAGAGAATCTGCAAGGAGGGGTATAGCCAGCCATGCCTCTCCAATGCCAGCTTCCTCCCATCCTCGCTTCCTTCACAGTACCCAGAAAGGCTTCCCAACACCCAATAGGGCCTTTCTCAGACAGGCCTTTTGCCGTTTAAAAATGTCAAAGGGCTTTTGTTGTGGTTTGGTTTGGTTTTTTGTTTGTTTGTTTTATTTCATTTTGAGACTGGATCTCAAGTAGTCCGGGCTGGCCTTGAACTCACTATGTAGCTAAGGGTAACTTCCAGCATCCGATTCTCCTCCCTCTACCTGCTGAGTGCTGGGATGATGGGTATGTGCCACCACGCTCAGTTTATGTGGTGCTGGGTGTATATTATGCATGCTAGGCAAGTGCTCTCTACATGCCTTGCTCTGAAATGCCGATGTTTGAGCAAAAACACGAGCAGTAGAAGTTTGGAAGGTGGTTAAGGCTACTTGCAGCCAATGTTTGCCCAGGAAGACTCTGGCTCAGACTTTCAGGGAAGCCTCATTCTGGCCCAGATGACCTGTTGTTGACACTGAGATGGGCTTTCAGCAGCCCCAACTCCTTAAGGGGCAAGCACAACACAAGGGCTCAGGACAGGGCTCAGGAATGGGGAGCAAGCTACTGCATGATGCCCTCCCACTCAAGTGAGGGCCAGGGAGCCTGGATAGAGATGCTGAAGGCATCCAGAGTCAGCAGCACCAGCAGCATGTTAAGCCCAGTGCTTAAACGATATTCCCTGGCTCAGTTGACAGAATGCTTGTCTGCATGCATAAAGCCCTCAGCTTCATCCTCAGTGCCACATAAACTGGATATGAAGGTGGAGGTGGAGGACCTGAAGTTCAAGACCAGTCTGAACTACAGAGAAAGAGTTGGAAGACAGCCTGGACTATGGGAGACATTGTCTAAAAACAACAACCCCACCCCCAATGTCCTGAATGTCTGAATTACATCAGTGCATATGTACTAACCACAGACTCCCCGTGGGACATTGGGTTGAGTGAGGCCAGCAGGGCAGAGTACCCAGCCCTCACCTTCATGTCCCTCCTAGCTACTAAGAGATCACCAGAGTTCTAAATGTTAATTCCATTACCACTGGGGTAAGTGCCACCGGAACAAGGACATTTGCTCTGCAAGAGGGGAGGAGCAGTAGATTAAAGGACATGGGAGCTGAAAAGAACTGTAGGTCACATTCAGTCTGTCCTGACGGTGGGCAAGGACACAGGGCACTTGGTAGCCATGCTGGGCTGAATGTACGGTGGATGAGTCTACCAATCCTGACTGAAAGTCCAGGGCGTGCCTTCCCTGCTCACCCCATCTCTTCCTCCAGCAAAATACATGTGGATAAATGCCTAGTGGGCATGACGGCCCTGTGTGAGTCCATCCTGACAGGTAAGCGGGCTAACAAAAGAGACTAGGCATTTCTGTGAGCTCTGGGTTTGGCTGAGAGAGACCCTGCCTCAGTGAATAAAGTGGGAGAAAGATGGGAGATGATTCCTATCAACCTCTGGCTTCCACATGCAAGCACCCCCACATGCATGTGCATATACATGCACACACACACACCTACACACATGCATGCAAAAGACATGCATACACATATGCACATCACACACATATATGGAAAGATGGAAAAAGGGGGGAAAAGTACATGCAGGCCAGGGCAGTTTCTTTGGCTGCTATTCCTGGGGCCTCTCTGCTAAGCTCTGACAGGCAGGCAGGTACACGAGCCCCCTTAGCGTGCGTGTGAGGAACCCAGTTCCACCCCATTTATACTGCTTCCCACCCACTGAGTGTATTTAAGGGGACTCAGAGATGAACTTTCACAATTTCCTCCTTCCTATAAGGGAGGGGCAAACCCCTTCCATCCTCTTTCTCCTTCGATGCCCAAAAACACTCATTAACCTCGTGACCGTTTCGAGGAGAAGGGATAATCGGCATAAGAGGCCCAGCTGTTGATTAATTTTCCCAAACAGAGCCAAACTACAAAGCAGCACATTGCAAAGGAGAAAAAGCCAACAAATAACATTTGAAACAAATTTTATGGAACACATGAGGCACCAGGGTTGAGCCCAGCGAGGCAGGCAGAAGGAAAAGCTTCAGTCTGTCAGGAGCAGCATTAAGGGTTCCATGCCATCAGCAACTCTCACATCAGGTTCAGGGTGTTAGCAGCCCGTTCTGCATCCATAATTAACAGAGCAGAATGAAGAGGCCTGGTAGAGTACTGGTGAGCCGCCTGTTGTGGGAGATGGGGACGAGCTTCTGTGAGTGAGCTTCTGTGGGTGGGGTTTCTCCTCCCTGGAAGTGCTCAGTGTCTTAGAGGGAATAGTAGAACACACAGGCACTGGTGCATCTGGGTCCAGACATGGGCACATCCTTTGAGGTCCTACTGCTCTTAGGAAGTGAATGTACTGTGTAAACTGACAGGGAGAGTCTGCCGGCAGGGACAGCCTTATACTGTCATCCACAGCAACGTAGGCGTTGTCTCAGAGACCTCCCCTGCAGAGGACGGGATTCTCCACCACAGCAGAGAACTGCAGGGCCCGTCCGTCCGTGATAAGCAGAAATGGAGCTTGCTTTTGAGAAGGGTTCAATATAGAAGTAAGCACAGGCTTGAAAGGGAAGCCAGACAAGAGCCCACACCTGGAGTGGTCAGGGTGTGGGACCTGGTAGTTCTAACAGCTAGTCTCTGCCCCCTGTCCTCAGGGGACCAGGTAAGCAGATAGGTGATAATGGAAGTCAGAAAAGGAGATGTATTCAATATGGCGCATGGCCACAAGAAGCCCAGTGACACCGCACTCCCACCACCTTGCCTATCCTGGGTCTTGACATGAGGTTCAAGTTAGAAGGGTAGAGATATACATAACTAAGGGGTCACGGTCAAGATGTGGGGGTTCCCCCATCATCAATCATCATCACCATCATCATTACCATCACCATCACCACCACCACCACCACCATCCCCACCAAAGCTACAGCCTCCCGTGTGGCAGTTAAGCTGTCAGAGCTGTGTGAGGTTTCCTCCTGGGAGACAAACTCCCCATCTGGTTAGTACCAGGTCCTCAGCCTTGTCCTTCTTAGCATGAGATTCCCAGAGAAAGTCCAGTTTCCTGTTAACAGAATTCCATCCACAGTCTGATGGTGAGGGGCAGGATTTGTTTGCATTTTCAGTGTGCGTGTGCAAGCACCTGGGCGGAGGTCAGAGGACCATTCTGTGGCGTCTTCCCTCCTCCCACCTTCACGTGGGTTCCAGGGTAGAACTCAGGTGGGCAGGCTTACATGGCATACGCTTCCACCTGCTGAGATGTCATGTTTGTGAAGCTTTAAGAAAGTTGCTGTGCTTTTTACTTTGAGACAAAGTTTACTAAGTTGCCTGGGGTAGCCTTGAACTCACTCTATAGTCCAGGCTGGCCATAAATTTAGTCTTCCTGCCTCAGTCTCCCGAGGAGCTGGGGTTGCAGGCCCGGATTCTCCGTTTCTTTCCTCTTAGGAACAAGTGAAAGCATTTGGAACATCTCTTGGCATACGGTAGCCTTGCAGGGAACGGACCTCCTCGTCCCTAAGGCTAAGCACTCAGTGTTTGATACCTAACGATGTGAGAAGGGAGTGAGCAGCAAGCTGAAGGGGCTGATGGGAAAACAGGGGTCTTAGCGTTGGGCTTCTGCCCTCTGAGAACACAGGCTTCCTCCATGGCCAGGCTGGCATCGCTGAGTTGGTGAGAGATGGATCTCTTCTCTTCCACTTCCTGCTGCTTGAATCCTAAGGGGCTTGTCATTTTTTTTCTTTAATTTTCATTTTACTAATTTTTTGTGTATGGGTGTTTTGTCTGAATATATGCCTGTACTCAGTATTTGTGCCTGGTGAAGCCAGACAAGGGTATCTTGTTATAGATGGTATAGGAGTTATAGATGGTTGTAAGTTGCCATGGAGTGCCAGACCTCGGTCCTCAGGAAGAGCGGCCATGCTCTTAGGCTGGAACCGTATCCCCAGGCTCTTGTTATAGTCTTTTCATAAGGTATGTTTCCACAAATAGTAAGGCTTATATAAGGCTTATTTTGTGGGGGAGGGGATCAAACCCAGGGCCTTGTACATGCTAGACAAATGTCCTATTATTTATATGGCCACATCACCATCTATTATTACTATTATTATTGTTGTTTTCAGAAAAAGATTTCACTGTGTAGCCTTGGCTGTCCTGGAACTCACTCTATGGATCAGTCTGGCTTTGAACTTAGATGGCTACCTGCCTCTGCCTCCTGAGTGCTAGGATTAAAGGTGTGCACCAATATCACCTGACCCTTTATTAATTTTTTAGTTAAAGAGGATTTTCTATTATTTTTATTGTTAGGTGGTTGTGGTATTAGTAGCAGTGCATGCATTTAATCCCAGCACTTAGGGACAGAGGCAGGTAGATCTCTGAGTTCAAGGCCAGCCTGGTCTACAGAGCAAGTTCCAAGGACAGTCAGGGCTACACAGAGAAACACTGTCTTGAAAAAATTTTTTATTGATGTGCATGTGTAGCCTTGTATCTGTGAGTATATACCACGTGTGCCACAGAGGCCGAAAGAAGTCATTAGATCCCTTGGAGCTGAAGTCGCAGGTGGGTTCAGGTGTTCGGTGTAGGTGCTGGGAACAGGGCTCAGGTCTTTTGGAGGAGCTGCAAGCATGATTAACTACCAAGCCATCTCCAAGCCCTTTTCACTCCTTCTGCTCGCTTTGTTTCATTTTCTGAGATGCTGTTGCGTATCCACCAGGGAAGATGTGTGGGTTTAAGTCAACAGAAAGTCTTTATTAGCCGGATAGAGGCTCCACTGGGCATTTGGAATCCCAGTGTAGCACCAACCCTTTCTCAGGGTGAGCTTTTAAGCACAAAAAAGCATGCTCTGGATTGACAGGAACAGAAAACCAGAAGTCAAACTACAGAAGCCAAAAGCAGGAGCAGTACATTCTGAGACCTTCCCAGAACTATGAACTTGGATGGATTAGACCTTTGTTTTAGTTTGGGCAAATGGTGTTGTCTAGGTGCTGAGTTTTACAGCCTGAAAGACACTTCCATGGAGTCAGTTGTACTAAGGTCTGTGGGCCTACTAAGGTCTGGTCCCTGTTACAGGTACAGAAATAGTGTGTCAGGCTGGCCCTGAATTCATTATGTAGTTGAAGATGATCTTGAACTTCTGATCTTCCTGTCGCCACCTCCTGGTGTACCACTATGCCCACTTTACACAGAGGATCGAACCCAGGGCGTAATGAGCTCCGGTTGTCTCCCAGGCCCCTTTAAAGTTGTTCACTCCTGGGAACACCCCTAACGTGTACTGTTATGTTGCCTTGCTCACAACAACTCTATCCTGGGCAGCCTTCATTTCCCTGACCACCGCCCTCCCAAGACTCAGAGGTCCTTACTCCCAGCCTGTGCCTGGCACTTGCCCCTTTAACTCCCCCTGCACCACTCCAGCCCAGGAGCTACCACCACTGCCAGGACTCTGTGTTGTCCTATCTATGGGGCTAGAAGTCAGTGGCCCCCTGCTGTGCCCCTTTTTGGAACTTGGCCTTAAGAGCAACCCACTTTCCTGGGCGTCATGCCATCCTTGGATGGCAGACGGTCTGTGAGTGACAAAGATGCAGTCCCCCCTCCCAGGTAATTATCAGGGTGCCTTCATCCCCTGAGCCTCCCCTGCTAGGTGAGGCTGTCCTTGCAGAGGCCTCTCTGGTTACCTTCAGCCTGCCTAGTCATCTTTCCTAACCCTGTCTTAGATCAGCCTCCCCAAGTCCCAAAATAGCCCCCCGGAGAGTCTGGTTCGACTTAGCACCCAGTGACATGATTAAGTAGCCAGCCTGGGGCCAAAGACACCCCCTTCACTCTGTGTTCTGTGACCTGGGCCGTTCATTACATGACTTTCTCATGTAACTGCTTCTGCTGTGTCACAGGAAGAATAGAAAGCAATAGTCTGTGTGTCTGTGATATGGTGAGAATTAAGATGCACAGTGAATGTGAGAGAGGGGTAGGGGAGAGCACTGAAAAGCCATTGTCAGTGCCATCTACCTTCCCTGAGACCCCAGCGGATGGGAAGGGGTTGTTCCTCTGTGCACCAAGCTGGTGCGAATTAAAACAGTTGGAACAGTAGCATGTGAATGCCGCTGGCTTGTAATCTCAGCAAGCTGGAAATGGAGGCAGAAGGATCAGAAATTCAAGGTCATCCTCAGCTACACATCGAATTTGAGGCCAGCCTGTAAAACAGGAAACCCTGTCACATCCCCCACCCCACTCTTCCTGCTCCCACTCACTCCTCACTTCCCCACAATTCAGTGGATAGAAGTTTGCTGTGACCTAACACAGACTCCTAGGATCAAGTCCCTCGGAGCCCTGGTGTGGAGGCTGGGCCCCCTCCCCTAAAACAGCATGAGCTTCTCTTCTGAATTCTGAGCCTGAGAGTCTGTAGTATCTCCTGGGGGCTCTCAGGAAGGACAATTTCCTGCTTGTTCACTTCCTGTTGTTGACAGAATCTTAGTCAAGGTCTCCATTCTCTTGCCGGCTGTATAGGGCTCAGCCTAGGGGCCACCGTCTTCATTGTTTGTGGGTTCCCTTCTGCTGTTCTCAAAGTCACAAGCCAAATGGAGGGCTTAGGATATCTGTCTCTGACCTACCCTCTCTAATCACTTGATGTGAGCTGTCAGGCACTTGTGAGATATCAGGCCCACTTCCATGATCCACGTAAGATCATGATCTTAGTTTCTCTGTCTTAAGGTCCTCTGTCACTCCTGCAAAGTTACTTTTGCCAAGTGTGGTGGTACATGCCTTTAAACCCCCTCTCCTCCAGCCGAGGCTGGCAGATCTCTGTGAGTTTGAGTGAAGCTGGGGCTACATAGTGAGACCCTGTCTCAAAGGAAAGAGAAGGTGCTGGGAATGGAAGCCTGGGTATTGGGAGGGGCACCACCTACAGATCCACGAGCCCGGGAACACCTCTCGCCTCACACCCAGGCCCTTTTTGTGCAGGGAGAGGTGTGTGCCGTTCCCTGTGCAGCAGGGACCTATGGTCCCAACTGTTCATCTGTATGTAGCTGTAGCAATGGCGGCACCTGCTCCCCTGTGGATGGCTCCTGCACCTGCCGAGAGGGTGTAAGTTCCTCCAGCTCTGTTCCCAGGCTCTCGTGTGCCAACAGCTGAGCATCTCAGGTGGGGCTGGTTAAACCCACCCACCACTCAGGGTCAGAGAGTGCGTAGGCCAGGTTCCAGCTAAGGAAAGCCACAGCCAGAATCAGAGCAGGGGTATAGGTGGGTGTCCTTCAGGAAGCCTGCCTGGAGACAGCTGCTAGGAAGTCTTGCTATCCTCAGGGGTAGCCTCCTGCTTCAGGGAACAGAGGAGGGAGGGGTTCGGTCCTGGGGGCAGGAGCAGCTACAGGCTTCGGGAAGCAGAGAAGCTGCTGAAACCCCACCCCTGGCCTAGGGGAAAATGCCTCCAGAGCTGATTCTGAGGACCAGTGGGCCCATCGGCAGACAGCAGAAATGGTGTAAGCCCTGTGGGTAGGGGGGAGATCTAGGCCACTGTGGTGACAGGGACGCTGCCTGTGGTTGGGGAAGTGGGTGGAAAGTTATGCTGGGCATGGCCAGGTGACACCCTTTGCCCTCTCTCCAGGGTGGCAGGGCCTGGACTGCTCCCTGCCTTGTCCCAGTGGGACCTGGGGCCTGAACTGCAATGAGAGTTGTGTCTGTGCTAATGGGGCTGCCTGCAGCCCCCTTGATGGCTCCTGTGCCTGTACCCCAGGCTGGCTGGGGGACTCCTGCGAACTGCCCTGCCCGGTGAGTACCCATCTTGACTTCTTGTTCCTTCTGCTCCCTGGAGAGCTACATGAGTCAGAGACATGCTCTGAGTCAGGAAATGTGAACATCTGTGTAGCTTCTTCTTACCCTAGGCCTCAACCCTCCCATCTGTAAAATGGCCACTCAGGCAGAAGAGCTCTTCTAATGCTCTTTTGATAGGCAGAACACACTGACTGGCGGCTATAGAATGCACCCCACCAGGATACCCTCCGTCCTCCCCCGTCCTCCCGAACCCAGCAGAATGCTCTTTCTGGGTAGTAGCTGAGTCGCAGTCACTGCTAGGGACAGGGCACGGGGCCAAACCACCCAGCAACAACCCCACTCTCAAGCACCGAGCCTTAGGTGGAGACTGGGTATAAGCTTTGCATTGAAATCCTGATTTTGCTACATCCTGCCTCCTTGTGCTTCTCCGGCTGCTTCTCATTTTTAAAGTGGGAGAGGGTGGAGCCATCCTGGGATATTGGCTCGAGGATTAAGAGACTCCGGCAGAGTGGGCAATTGAGACCTGTGAGCATGGAAGAAATGAGGCTCCCTCTTCCTTCCCAGTGACAAGAGAAGGCCATCCCCATTCCCTGTGTGGGTCGGATGTGTCACAGCTAACAAAGCATGTTATGTTTTGTTTTGTGAGATGGGGTCTCACAGCGTAACCCAGGCTGGTCTTACGCTCATAGCAATCCTTCAGCCTCTGCCTCCTGACTGCTGCGTTTACAAGAAAATTTCCCCCCACTATGCCTGTCAACAACAAAATGCATTTTAATCTACGATTTTAACGACCACCTGGAGGCTCTGTGATCTATTTATTGCCACCTGAAGACAGGTTCTCTTCACACCCTTCTCTCCCATTCCTGTTAATATGGCCAGATGATTGTTTGGGATGACATCAGAGCCCTGCTGGTTCCCAGTTAACATCATGGCTGTGCCCTAGGCCCATCTCTGGATCCCTGAAGAGCAGATGGAAGTGTGTGAACCTCTAGGAGCCCCCGTATGACACTTCTCTCCTTCCCCACAGGATGGCACGTTTGGGCTGAACTGCAGTGAGCACTGTGACTGCAGCCACGCTGATGGCTGTGACCCTGTCACAGGCCACTGCTGCTGCCTGGCAGGATGGACAGGTAACCTCTGCTCTGCCACCCACTGCCCAGGCCCTGGGAAGCTGGGCTCTTGGTTTTCCCTCCTTCCTCACTGCTGTTTATTTCCTATCATTTTCTTCCTGCTCCCAAATGCACACCACCCCCTTACCTGCTCCCTTCCGCCCAGTAAGAAGCTATCTATTATGGACATGTCAGTTGAGGTTCTGTTCTTGGGACAACATGTTTCAATGCTGACAGGTATTCAGCCTATGTATAGAGAATATGACGATTCAGAACCCCAATCCTTATGCCTACCCCGTAAACCTACCTGCTGCACGAAGGGGAACCCTGCCACTTCTCTGTACCCCATGGATACCCTGGGCTCATCTCTCATTAGACCTGCCTTCATCTCCTGGTAGGTCTCATGCCCTGCCTTGCCCTGGTGAACCCACTCTGCAATTGGTAACCAGTGACAACCTCTAAACTAGTCTTTTCAATTCTATGGCTTCATGGGATTAATGTAGAATCTCAGTCCTGGCCAGATGCAGCACTGCACACATGTAATCCCGACATCCAGGAGAGACAGGAAGATCAAAAGTTCAAGGTCACCCTTGGCTATATAGCAAGTTTAAGGCTAAGCTACATGAGACCTTGTCTCAGAAAAACAAAAATTGTGACAAAAAAATCCAGACTTCTCGTCATAAGGCCCCAACCCCTGTGACGTGGCCTGACTAGTTCCTCTTTCCTGCCTTATTTGTCACTCAGTGATTCCAGACATCTGGGCCAAAGTTAACTATTTCTTTTTATTACAAATAGATCTCAATGTGCAATAGTGTCTAGCCTGGAATGTACTGTTTCTCCCAGTTTGGCCTTACTCTCTGTATCTTCTCCTGCCTCAGTATTCAAGTGCTGGGAATGGTTTTATAGGCAAGCACCACCATTCCCTGCCCTAATTCCTCACCTCTGCACTGTCCTCCCCTCATTCTTGATAGCTGCCCCCATCTTACCAAAAAGTCCATTTCCCTTCATCTAAGGAGCTGGGCAAGTGTTGCACCAGTGGGCCACACGCAGCCCCAATTACTCCTTCCTGTTCGTCAGGTTTCAAGTTGCAGGTTGTCTGTGTATTACCCACCCAGGACGACCCACCCAGGACCACCCGCCCATGAATTCTGGTGACCTAGATCCTTCCTCTGCAGCACCACAGTTGACCTTAGACTCTGATTTGAGTAGCTGTTTCTACAGCAGTCCTGGGAAGAAGTCTGCCTTAGGCATCCTTGCACCTCCTGTCTGCTCTGCCATGAGCTGAGCAGAGGAAACCAGATGACTAAAAACAGAGCTCCAGACAGACAGCCTGGGCTTGTGAGCTTCCGCAATCCTCTACTTTGCATGGCCTGAAGCCTCCATCCATAAAGTGCAGACAACTAGAATCCTCACAGGGAACCTTGGGGCCACTTTTAAGCTTCAGGGAAGGGTACTGTTAAGGGCTCAGCGCATGGTGCACAGGGTCTGTGACACAAACCACAGCTGCAGGAAGCTTTCGGTAGCAGTGTAGATGTCAGTGACCACTGACTGGGCTGATCCCACTGGTCCCTCTGTAGGATTCTACCCACCTTTGTTCTGACAGCTGAAGGCCAGGGACATTCTTTTATAGCAGTGGCTGTCAACCTTCCTAAGGCTGCAACCCTCTAACAAAGTTCTTGTTGTGTTGATCCCAAACCATAAATTTTTTTTTTTTGCTACTTCGTAACTGTAATTTTGCTACTGTTAGGATCATAATGTAAACACCTGTGCTTTCCAATGGTCTTTGGTGACCCCTGTGAAGGGGTTCAAACCCCAAAGGGGTGGTGACCACAGGTTGAGAACCACAGATTTACAGCATGTCAGGTCGAGGTTCCCCTGGTCTGCCAGCTCTCCCTCAGTGTGGACCAGAGCCCTGCCTTCTCATTGTCCCCAACATTGTCAGTGACAGCCTTGAAATGTTCAGTGCCTTAATTTTGATAGAGCTGATCTGACTTTAACGACACCCACTTTAATGACAATATTTAAAAATTCTGGTTTAAAATTCTGGACAGCTTCTCAGCTAGGCCTCTGCTGGTTCCAAAGCCCGTTTCTCCAAAGATGGTCAGTCCTGTAGGCCTCTCAAACAGGTGATTGACGCACTGAGATTTGTCATGAAGAAGAAGGGCAGGAAAGACAGGGTAAGGGGCAGAACCTGGGCCTCCCATACAGCAAACACCCCTTCCCTGAAAACCCCGCTCACCTCCCCATCTGGCTTGGGCATGTCCTCTGCCCTCTCACAACAGTTCCCCTCATGGCTTATTTACCTTGCTTTGAACATAAAAGGTGCTCACAAAATACTTCTTGACGTTCACTGAAAATAAGTCAGCCTGTGGCCACACAGAGAAAACACAGAGGTTATCTGTTCTAGCCTACACTCGAGCTAAGGAGGTGTCAGGATATTAGTGACAACAGGAGGAGAGGCCCAGGCCACATTTTTAGGAGAAAACTTTGACTTAGTGGGTAAGTCATTTGGTTGTGTACTTTTGAGACAGGATCTCCCATAGCCCAAGTTGGCTCAAACTTGTTAGGTAGCTAAGGATGACTTCGAACTCCTGAATTTTCAGTATTACAAAAATGCTCCGGGTGGTGTCCCTGCTGTGAGGACCCACTAGGTCAGCAGGACTGAGTTTCAGGAAGCCACTGCCCCCTTCTTCACATCTTTGGCAGGGGAGGTAGGAGCCAGATGTATGAATGAAACAGCTGTAACAGGGAGATACAGATGTTTGGACCCCTGGGCAGACAGGCAGGAAGGCTTCCCAGAGAAGGGCTTGCTGCTGTGTGAGTGCTGGCTTTGAGTATGGGTTCTTCAAGTGTGAAGAACCACCATTAGGTCTACACTGTAACTATCCATTAGTGTGGTGGGGAGGGGCTCCCGAAAGCTAAAGCAGGAGAGCTCATTCTCCAGGATATGAGGGGGGAGGAAGGGAGGGACAGAGGGGATGGTTAAGAATATGTAATATACACTGTGGGCACACGTAGGGAGGATACGTGTGTATGCACACAAAGGCCTGCAGTTGCTGTCAGGAATCATCCTCAATTTCTCTTCCACCTTATTTCACTGAGATCGTCTCTCAATCAAACAGGAAGCTCACCCATGTGACTAGTCTCAGGAGCCACTTTGCTCTGGGGAATGTAGCTGGAACAAGTTACAGATGGTTGTGAGCCATCCTGGGGGTGCTGGGAATCACAACTGGATGCTCTGGAAGAACAGCCCGTGTTCTTTTTTTTTTTTTTAAAGGTTTATTCATTTATTATATATACATACACTGTAGCTGTCTTCAGACACACCAGAAGAGGGCATCGGATCTCTTTACAGATGGTTGTGAGCCACCATGTGGTTGCTGGGAATTGAACTCAGGACCTCTGGAAGAGCAGTCAGTGCTCTTAACCGCTGAGCCATCTCTCCAGCCCCACACTGTGCTCTGCATTTTAAGATGTCTCCATGTGATGGAAAGGATGTGGGAAAGGCCGGAACTCAGTCAGAAGGATGCATGCATAGCGTCCTGGCCTTCATTGCCAGCACTGCACACAACCAGGCATGGTGCCCCACACCTGCAATCCTAGTACCGGGGAGGTGCAAACAGGAGTATCAGAACTTCAGGGTCATCTTTGGCTCCATGGTGAGTTCAAGGCTGTCCTGAACTACAGGAAAATATGCAGGAGGCTGTGTGGACTGTATGGTCATACTTGGTATTGGTTTCTTTCATGAACCCAGAGGGTCAACCACACCTACAAAGTGGAAATTGGAAGCAAATCTTCAAACAGTGTCAAGTCCCCTTTCCTAAGCTTCAGTCAACCTATAATCACCCCAGCCCACGCCACTCCCAGTGTCCGATTTGCCTCTCAACCCCATGAAACTCCAAAGGAGAGACTGCATCAGCAAGGGAGTGTGGCACATTCCCAGTGGACAAGAACCCATTACCCATTTCCCAGGGAGTGACACTCAAAGCTTCCTCCCCAACCCCAGCAAGGCTGAGACACAAGTTAGGGCACAAGAGGGGAAGACATTCCTGGCAGCTCCCCTTGCAGACTCCCCACCCTGGCTGTCTCACCTGTGTTCGCTCCCTCTCCTACAGGTGATCCTGCAGTCTCAACTCTTCCAAATTGGTCCCGCTGCTCCCCTTCACTGTTCGCTAGGTCGTCCATTGTTTCTCTTTCTCACAGTCCCTGTCCTTATAACAAGGTAGACATGACTTTTAAACTAATCCTTGTGCTCCCAGAGCCTCTGAAGCTTGCCTTCCAAAGACTGGCTGGTCTCCTGGGCCTGGTCCAATCGCCTAACACACCCACATCAGCCTGGAAGCTGCTCTGTCTGGAAGGAGCCCCCCCCACCCCCGTGTTTTAAAATTCCTACTTAGCCTCCAAGCTGAAATCAGCTCAGCTCAAATATTCTTTGAGCTTTGGGGGAGGGGGGCTGTAGATCTTGTTTCCTCTCTTATTGAAATAGTCCATCCATTTTCCCATTGGCTGCTGTTTGGCAAACTGAGGGTCATGTATCAGCATGTTTAGGATAGAGCTAGCACTTTTAGTTTCTTTTATACATGTGTGTATATATGATATAAAATATGTACTATATGTGTATATATATATACACACATTTTCTTTTGAGACAGGGTCTCTTGTTGCCTTGGCAGGCCTTGAACTTTCTACATAGTTAGGATGTAATTAAAATAATATGAATATATATAGATATATATAGAGATAGATAGAGAGAGATAGACAGAGAGAGAGACAGACAGACAGACTTTAACTGAGATGAGCCATCTCACTGGCCTGACATGCATTTGACGCCAGCTCTGGTGCCACCATCTCCTCTTTCGCTGGGCTCATCAAGTACGTCATGGGTCCGCCGTTGGGCTGTGTTCAATTCCAAGCTATACTGACTTCTTTTGTTGCCTATTCTCTGCTTTTCTGACTGCTGTTGCTTGGCCAGTTCTTTTTGCCTTTGAGGATTCTGGAAGGGCATCGTCTCTTGCCAGAAGCCCTTCCCACGAGCCCCATCTCCACTGGATTTCCCTCCATCTTCCCACTGTCCTCATCTCTTCCCACTGACCTGCCTCTGTGTCTGCTCCACAGGCATCCGCTGTGATAGTACATGTCCTCCAGGTCGCTGGGGCCCCAACTGTTCAGTGTCCTGCAGCTGTGAGAACGGAGGATCCTGTTCCCCAGAGGACGGGAGCTGCGAGTGTGCCCCTGGCTTCCGAGGACCCTTGTGTCAGAGAAGTAAGGCTAGCCCCACACCCCACAAAGACTTCTGATTTCCCACTCACCGAGCCCCTCCCAGTCAGAAGTAGTGCTGGCCTCTGGAAGGCCAGGCCCCTCTACTCCATTTTGTCCCATGTACTGACTGTTCTGTCCCTAAGTTCAATGTCTAGGTAAAATCAGGGCCATCCCACAATTCTCTTCAAAAGGGATGGATCTCCAGGTGTGGGCACCCCAAACTTCCCCATTTTCAAGGAGCCTTTCTTTGCTGGAATGGGGGGACAGGTGGCTAGGCCAGGTTCCTAATGAGCTTCTGACCACCATCTCCCCTCTGTCACACCCTCAGTCTGCCCACCAGGATTCTACGGCCATGGCTGCGCCCAGCCTTGTCCCCTCTGCGTGCACAGCAGGGGGCCCTGCCACCACGTCAGTGGCATTTGTGAGTGCCTGCCAGGATTCTCTGGAGCCTTGTGCAACCAAGGTACCTGTAACTAACGGGGAGGCCAGGGCAGGGAACAAAGGGGCGAAGAGAAGGAAGGGTCCAGGGATTCTCTTCTTATGTTCTTGGAAAAGAAAAAAGGTCACTGTGCTGCTGAAGGGACAGGCTCAGAGAGGTTACATACATGTCTAGAGTCTCACAGCTATCAAGTGGCAGAAATGAACTCATTCTGCTAGAAAAAAAAAATGAAAAAAAAAAAAAAAAGTGATCCAGCCATGGTAGTATATACCCCATGTAATCCTAGAACTTGGGAGGCTGAGATAGGAAGATTACATGTCCAAGGCCAGCCTGGGTTACTTAACAAGATTCTATCTGCTGGGAGGGAGACTAAGGGATCACTTAACAGCTTAGAATGTGGCCTTGCTTGGATACTAGTTTGCAGAGTTTACACCACGGTCAGTGAGAATGAAGAGATGTGAGAATAAGGTGAACTTAGAGATAAAGGGATCTTCAAAGTCACCAAGGCAAGAGTCTCACCTGGCCTGTGTTTAAACACCTCTCTTGACTAAGGGCTCACTACCTCCAGGGCAGCCCATTCTTCTGCTACATCATCACAGCTGAGCTGGGCTATTTTTAATATGCCCGAGTAGACGTTTGACTCCATGATGAGTTGAGGTCATAAGAAGTTTGGCCCCCTGGGAAACAGATGTGACAGTTTCATTTGCTTGCAGTCCTCTTAGGATGCTTTAATCACCACCTGACAGGCTGGGGTTTATTTATTAAACATAGGAGACCTGGCCATCAATAGAACCAGGCCCAGTCTAAATTAGGAGCTATGAAGCCCAAGAAGGAGCCCTCACAGCCCATGTCGTCTGATTTATTGCCCGCTGGCCTAATGAGTCTTTTCCACATATAGATCTAATGGAGTTTGCTATTAATGGCAACTGCCCTGGTTAAGTCTCAAACCTTGTAAAAAATTGAACTGACACTTTCTAATGACTGGCTTTCCAGTGAGTTACAAATTACGGACAGTGCTTCCCCAGAATCATTAAACATAGATTAAATATAACCCAATGTTTTCTTTTCACCAGCCCCCTCCTCCCCTTCCCATGCCTGGCTCTTGATTCAGCTAAGAAGTCTCGCAATTAATGCATTAGACCGATCACATTAGCAGCTCTGTGGGTGAATCTGTCTGCCTTGGGTAGGGGGAAGACTTCAAAGAGAAGCCTGCCTTGTTAGATAAGTGCAGAGTTGTGGGGCGAAGGCTGGTGTCACAGCTCCAGCACTGGGCTTCCCACCAAGCTGGTAGTCCTTTGACTCAGACAACAGAGAGGGTGCAGGGAAGCCACCTGTCTTAGTTAGGGTTTTATTGCTGTGAACAGACACCATGACCATTGCAAGTCTTACAAAGGACAACATTTAATTGGGGCTGGCTTCAGGTTCAGAGGTTCAGTC
Organism: Rattus rattus; assembly: GCF_011064425.1. Lineage (NCBI taxonomy): Eukaryota > Metazoa > Chordata > Mammalia > Rodentia > Muridae > Rattus > Rattus rattus. The sequence continues at coordinate 58,996,911 of NC_046161.1, forward strand.
CATTATCATCAAGGTGGGAGCATGGCAGCATCCAGGCAGGCATGGTGCAGGAGGAGCTGAGTTCTACATCTTCACCCAAAGGAAGCCAGGAACAGACTGAGCATCCTCAGGCAACTAGGAGGAGGGTCCCCAAGCCCACCCTCACAGTGACACATTTCCTGCAACAAAGTCACACCTTCTAATAGTGCCACTCCCTGGGCCAAGCATATGCAAACCATCACACCACCTTTTAGGATAATGAACAGGGCCCTCAGAATAAAGCATGTCCCAGAGGCAGGGGGAGCCTGAGCAGCAAACAGGAGGCCAGAGACTGGCCTGAAAAGGGGAAGCCCAGAGCCCAGATCAGCCAACCTACCTGTAGCTACTAACCAAAGCCTGAGGCCATTGAGTGGTGACTCATGTCCTAGTCTTTTTTCTGGAGCTGGGGACTGAACCCAGGGCCTTGTGCTTGCTAGGCAAGCACTCTGAGCTAAATCCCCAACCCCTCATGTCCTAGTCTTGTTGTGGAAGCAGATCTAGGGGTTTGGGTGTGAAGTGAAGGGCTTTGTTAAAATGTCCTCAGTTAGGAGTCTTTGCTGTGTAACTGTGAAGAGACCACAACCTCTCCATATGTGTCAAGGGGCTTCAGTGATGGTGAGCAGTGATGAAGGCATTAGCAAGATTAAGTGAACTCAGTATTTGTGAAACATTGTGATCAGTTTCTGGCATATGTAAAAGCCATGCATGTTTGCTGAATGCATAACAAAACTAGGACCCAGACCCAAAGCTTCAGGGTCTACCTGCCTTTACCGTCTGTCCCCACACTAGCTATGTCCCCAGAGGTACAGACTGCATGTAGACCCTAGCTACCAGTTGGGCTGGCAGTTGAGGGCAGAGTAAAGGAACAGGGGATGGCATCCGTGGTTTGAGACCTGAGCCAAAGGAGGCTGCTGTCCTCCGAGAAATCACTACCTACCCAACGAGGGCTGGAGAGATGGCTCAGTGGATGAGAAGGCTTCTTGAGTTCACTTTCTAGGACCCATGTCAGCAGCTTACACCTGCCCCTGACTTCACTTCCGAGGGATCTGGTATCTGCTTCTGCCCTCCACAGGCATCTGCTCACATGTGAGCATACTTGCACAGCAACACATTAAATAACTATTAAAAAATATTCCTGGTCTCTGATGGCTGCAGTAATAGAGCCTTCTAGAAGGTTTTGAATCCAAGGCCTACATCCTCAGTGTTTACTGAACAGTCAGATACAATAGAAAATGAGGTATTCCCTGCCCTTGCAAAGCTTAGGCCAGAGGACCTGGGAGGTGGGGGTGAGAGGAGAGAAGGGTGATGTTTGGCCCCTGTGGCTTGAGTGCCTGTTCTCTCTCCAGGCATTGTAGGGGGCACCACTCAGGCTTGACCCAAAACAGCTGTCAAGTCTCAGTAATAGGAGAGTATAAGGAAGAAGCTACTTGAAGCCTCAGATGGGGACGTAGCCACTCAGAAGATGGAAGGTGTATGGAGCAGCTAGGACTAAGTTCAGATAAAACCTAACAGAATTCCCCAATAAGTGGTCTGAAGATGATATACATTGTTTCATCTACACACTAAGAAAACCAGAAAGATCTAGATGCAGGCTCCCGGAGAACACCAGGGTAGATGACAAGGATGTCAGTGTCTTAAGTCTTGCTCCATCTTTTTGTTCCAAGGGAGGTGACACTTATGATGAGTCTCGTAGGCAGGACATCCATAGCTGGACTTTGAGGGTCATGGGAATTTAGATTGGCATTAGCCATTGAAAAGCACAGAGAAGAAAGGCCTGGAATATCCTTAAAGGGGTGTGTGGTGGCCCGTGTGTCTAGGAGGTTAGGTGAGAATAACCCATGGGTAAGCAGATGGCTGGGAGGCAGTCTAGAAACACTGCCACCAGTCCAGAGATGCCAACTCCCTCTTAGGACTTCCTCCCGTGAGACCCAAGACAGCTGGCATCCCCTCTATGGGCCTCAGCCTGTCTCTGTAAAAGGACCTGGAGCAGGGCCTCTTGGGGTGCCACTGTGGAGAAGGGCAACTTCCACCGTAGGTGTTCATTCCCATCCAGACCATACCCAGGGTGTCATGACTGTGGCCTAGGGAAGTCGGGTGCGGCTGTGTGGGTGGTGGTTCTTAGAGCCTGGGAAGGAAGTCTGGTGCCAGGTTTCCCTGTGCCCACAGTGTGTGCTGGAGGGCACTTTGGGCAGGACTGTGCCCAGCTCTGTTCCTGTGCCAACAACGGGACCTGCAGCCCCATTGATGGCTCCTGTCAATGCTTCCCTGGATGGACTGGCAAGGACTGCTCACAGGGTAAGCTGCTGCTTCTAAAGTGTTCCTCTCCCTGCCATGGCACCAAAGGGCTGAACTCTCCTGCAGACAAGAGTATCCACCCGAGACCCATTTATTTATTTTTATTATTTCTGTGTGTATGACAAGTGTCCCAGCAAGAATGTGGAGACAAGAGACCAACTATAGCGCCAGTTCTCTTCTGCTTTTATGGAGGTTCCAGGGATCAAACTCAGGTTCACCACAGGCTTGGGTGGCGAGTGCCTTTACCCACTCAGCCATGTCACTGTTCTTTGACCCTGAAAGTCCCATTTAGCGCTACGTCAAACTTGAGTTACTAGAACTGACCGTGGAGACTGTTACTGCAGGTATTAAAGGCATCAATACTGTCAGTGCCATTAATGCTGTGAATTGTGAGGACTCACACTCCACTAGCATCTCTCTGTAAAAGATGCAGTCAGAATACGGATGGGGAGGAGGGAACAAAACTGGTTTGTGAGTGGCCAGGCTAGGACAGCCACTCTTGGAAGGATGGGAGCACCCATGGGATGGCCACTGTCTGTGAGTGATGTCCTGAGCACCCTAAGCCTGAACATGGTGCTACAGTCTGACACCAAGGCAAAAAACCCTTCCCAAAGGGTCCCCAGCCTTGGCCTGTGAAACTCCTTGTCTGTACATAGTACCTGTAAGGAGGTCCCAGTTAAATGGCTGAACCTGGAGAAATTCCATTTTGGTGTAAGCCACAGGCTTCAATCTCAAACAACAGCACAAGAACCCAAAGAGAAGAGGGTCCCTGCCACCTGTGGAGAAATCAGTGCTCTTGGTGTTACTCCAGCCGTCCCTGTGAATCCTTCTATGAATGGAGGCACAGAAGCCCTTCCAGTAGGGCTGCCTTAAGTCACCCAGATTAGACTAGGCAGAAATCTGTTTCTCATAGCAATCCCAGGGATGAGGCCAAGAGGAGAGCTGATTCTGAGACTAGCATTATCAAGTCCCCAAAGGCCAAGAGATGCCCCTCTGGGTCCATCCAGGTGTTCTGGCTCTGATGTGTACCCGCCTCCCCTTCCTTTCCTCCTGCTCCTTTGTCCCGCCCTCTCCCTCTGCATCCCACCCACCCCCCACAGCCTGCCCATCTGGGTTCTGGGGCTCTGCCTGCTTCCACACATGCAGCTGCCACAACGGGGCGAGCTGCAGCGCCGAGGATGGGGCCTGCCACTGCACCCCTGGCTGGACCGGACTCTTCTGCACGCAGCGTAAGCCCTGCCTCCCAGCCACTCCCAGTCATATGCTGCAGCCTACTGGCCACTTTGCGAATAGCCCTGGTTTGCAGAGAGGGAGGGAAGAGGCTGGTCTCGGGACCAGCCACACCTCAGGATCATCCAAAGTCCTGAAAGGTTAAGGCTATAGGGCATCCCAGCAATCAAGATCAGACCTTTGGACCATGGGGAAGAAATCCCAGGGCTGCACAGCAAAGAGACCCAAGCTTGTCCTCTGCGGCTGAAGCCCTAGTTGCATGGATCACCTTGTCCCTACCCTCCTCCCCTTTAGCCCAAGTTTCAGTGGGTACAGATGTCTCTGTGGGCCTCACAGGCCTTTATCCCATGCTGGGCAGGAAGCGGCAGATCAGCCTGGTCCCGGCAACATTTCTTCAGTTTCCCTGAGCCCACACCAACTGTGACCTGCGGTCTTGTTGCAGGTTGCCCTGCAGCATTTTTTGGGAAGGATTGTGGGCACATATGCCAGTGTCAGAATGGAGCCAGCTGTGACCACATCACTGGGAAATGCACCTGTCGAACAGGCTTCTCTGGGCGCCACTGTGAACAGAGTAAGCTGCACTAACCTGGGAAAGTTGTTTCAACCCCATCCTCTGCATACCCAACACCCATCCAGGGCACCGGGCTCCTGAACTCCAGACTTTGAGGATGATTTCTGGGGAAGACTGAAAGCTAACCCTATACACTCATGCTGTGTGGCTCTCTCTCCACTTTAGATAGGGCTGGGGTGTGGTGGGCAGAGCAAGGAGGGGCCAGATGAAAGCAGGATTTTCCAGCTCTTTAAATGAGTTCAGGAGGGAGAGGTGTGTTCTGACTCTACCCATCCCCAGGTAACTGGATTGCACAATGGGCAATCCATATCCAATAGGCTTCACTGTGGGTGGGACAGAATTGACCTCTTGCAGTGAGCTTCCCCACCTGGGGTGGAGGGGTGGAGTGTGGCTGTGTCTCACCGTCTACTTGCACTCTGCATGCCATATAGGATGTGCCCCTGGAACCTTTGGATATGGGTGTCAGCAGCTATGTGAGTGCATGAACAATGCCACTTGTGACCATGTCACTGGTACCTGTTACTGCAGCCCGGGATTCAAAGGAATCAGGTGTGACCAAGGTAACACAGGTGGCAGAGTGCCTGGACAGGGGTGGAAAGGGCCCAACTACTGGTGGCTTTGGAGAGTTCTAACCACACCAGTTGAGTTTATGACACTACCTTTTATTCATAGTTGGAAGCCTCTCTTCACAGCTTCTCTGTGCATATCCTCTGGTAGTTCCTCAGGAGCGAGGCAAGAATGAGCCACAAGCTAGTTCTGGGAAAGGACATCAGGCTAAGTTGGAAACACCTGCTTAGTTTGACTTCTGCCACATCCCGATAGGTGTCTCTGGGCATGTCATTTTCTTTGCTGGGTCTTTTACTCCACATTCAATTAAGTAAATGTTAACCTTTGTCCAAAGGGTTCAACTTGACTCTAGTTCTATGCCTAGGCGACATTGCATGGTACAGCTGAGAGGGATCAAATCCAGTCAACTCAAGAAGGGTCTCAGCACAGTGCCTGGCACATGTGAGCACTCTGTAAATGATGGCTTCGTGCATGGGAAATCCCTTTGTTTTGTAGACATGGGAGGCTATTGTTAGTTCTAGAAGATGGGAACAGAAAATAGGCTCTCAATTACCCACATCAGACACATGACTCTGCAATGTGAAGCCATGCGGCCGAGGCAAATGCAACTTTCTAGTAGTGACAACCTGCTTTCTTCAGCCAGGAGCAGAGAACCAAGGGGAGGTCTAGATGCTGCACAGCTAGGGAACAGACCTTCGCCAGGGCAGTCACAGAGGGACCTAGCCACACATGTATAATCAAGAGGTGTCTTAGGGCAGTAATAGTCACAGTGCTCCCAGCTGTCAAGGCCAGTCTGTCATTTGGTGTTCATGACTCCCCGAGGAAGCTGGAGTTGCTGTCCCCATAAACCTTCTAAAGCCACATGGCTGGTAGAGCAGGAAGAGTAGCTGAAACCAGTTTTTCCTGACTGAATTTCTGGCTGGGTGAACTTAGACTAGTTCCCTAACCTTGGTGACTCAGTTTATTTATTTACTTTCCAACCAAGTAGAAAGGGTAAAAATAATTAGTTCCCTTTTTGTAGGCCTGCCATGGTAAATCGGGTAACTTGAGCTCCTGTGTGGACCTGAGTAAAATATTCAGTAAGCTTTTACTTTCGCTTCACACCTAAATCACATTTTCTTTTTGTAACCCTGAGACTCCATCACTTTCTGGCATTAGAAGAAACAGAGGCACTGTGAGGGTTGGGATTAGGCAGGGCTGAAGGGGCAAAGGCAGGATGGAAATATTGGGATCAGGCCCACCTCTGGCTCAGGCCTCCCTCTGCCCACAGCTGCCCTCATGATGGATGAGCTGAACCCATACACCAAGATCAGTCCAGCTCTGGGAGCAGAGCGGCACTCAGTGGGTGCTGTCACAGGCATCATCCTCCTGTTGTTCCTGGTTGTGGTGTTGCTGGGCCTGTTTGCCTGGCGACGGAGGCGGCAGAAAGAGAAAGGCCGTGAGCTGGCTCCTCGTGTCTCCTACACCCCGGCCATGAGGATGACCAGCACAGACTACTCTCTCTCAGGTCAGGCTATGCCCCAGCATCTTTTCTCACCCATACAGCGTGGCAGGAAGCATGTGGTCTTCTCAGGAACATCCACATTCTGGCTCAACATGGGTGGTTATATCTGCAGATGGGTGGCTGGGCCTGGGGATGGTTACCTCAGAGACAATGGGGTGGGAAAAATCTGTGACATTCCAACGGGTGTTGCTTTCTGGAGCCCAAGCTCCTAGCAGCTAGGTCTGGGTGCCACTCCCTACTTCCCCATCCTCCTCAGCCGGCTGTGCCTGCAGGAACATGCATAGTAAGTAGGTCTGAACACCCCAGAGAATGGTTCCCGGTGTGAAGCCAGGGCACTTGGTAAGCTGTGCCCTATCCACTTTTGCTTTCCCTGGGAGGGTCTCCGGCCATTCCCAAGGAGTGCCCCAGAAGCAGAGTGACAAAGGTGGTGCCTCACATAGGAGAGGTCTACAAGTTCAGGAAGCTTCCCTCTGGCAGATGTGCCAGAGTTCCGTGGGCCTAGAAATGCCGGTGGGCACCCTGTGGTAGTCTGGTTGAGGTGTGTATGGAACTGCACCAGATCCTTTCCTTTCCCCTGCACTGGCACCTTGACAAGAAGGCTTTGTGCTTCAGATTTAGCTGACCGGCAGAAGCTCCCAAACTGCCCTGGTTTTGGTTAGGTCTGCACTGTTGAGAATGGTCTCTTCCAATGGCTCATAGCTGGTTCAGAGTACCTAGACTACATGTGCTGTTCCTGCTAAGTGCTGCCTTCTGTGTGATAGCTCTATGCCAGGAATAGGACAGAAAGAGCTGGCCCCAGTATAGATGCTGCATTCAGAGACCTCCTAGCCACTCTGAGGCCAATCAAAGCAACATCCTCTGATGAAGACCATGGCTCGCAGAACTTTGGGAGTTTATGACAAAGAGCAGGAAGGGCTGGACTTTTCCCAGTCCTGTAGAATCCTCAGAAGAGCTGGGGTCAACAAAAATGGAGTTGTCTAAGTACTTATTACTAGGGTCTGACCATAAGGGAAATCAAGAGAAAGTCAATCTACCAAAAATAGCAGCTGGAAGGCATAGAGCCATTAGAGCCAGCACCGGCAGCTTCCAGCTGGCCATGCCACCTTATACGAGCAAGCCTGGTCTGTGAGCTGCAAGAGGGAGGTCATCAGTAAGAACAAAGCTTGCTGTAGGATGTGGCTAGTGGATGCCACACAGCTTGGAGGATGTGGGAGATTAGCTGCCTCTTTGCAGGGGATATTCAAAATTGCACAACCCCAGCATTTGTTTTGGGGTATCTCAACCAAGGGCAGGTATATGATGGAATATGGCTCCTTGTTCTCTTCCCAGATTTGTCTCAAAGTAGCAGCCATGCCCAGTGCTTTTCCAATGCCAGCTACCACACACTGGCGTGCGGGGGGCCTGCCACCAGCCAGGCCAGCACTCTGGACAGGAACAGCCCCACCAAGGTACTGGCCCCCTGGCTCCCCAGTCCTCACCCACTATTCTCTCCCATTTAGCACTCCCCTCTGCCCAGGAAGGAACTGCACCCCACATAAAGGCTAAGCAGTCCTAGGACTCAGGGGCCATGAGAACCCTCTGAATCGTGTTAACAGGGAAAGAGTATGGAGACAAGATCTATCCCATGAAACCACACCACATTGTCCACTCACTGGAACATGCCTGTACCTCAGGTGTAGTTAACTACTAGTACCTACCAGAAGATAGTAATATCACATGTAGCCATCCTATCCCACACCTGTGTATACCACATAGTCACTTTGGTCGTATGCCAATACATATACTCACCAAGATTACTGCAATGTATTAAAGCAATAAACTGAAGTAACTCATCATTCAATCAACCACTTGATGCCTCTTAAACATGGGCATAGATTTCATCAATACATCCAATGTGAACCCAAACACTGTAGTGTTCTTGCTGAAAGGGGGTGGGGGGTGGACCAGTGTCCCTGACAGCTCCAAGCACAGCACTGGGTCATAGAATAGGTCACAAATATTACAGACCTTAGAGAGAGATGTCTCATCACATATGTGTGCAGAGAGCATATGGTGCATCCCTTGATGGACCAGTAAGAGGCAGAGTGAAAGACAGACATCAACAGCCCAAAGATAAGGTTTGTGAGGGGTTCTTGTTGTACACACTTCCTAACACCCACCTAAATGTATGCCCCACACACATACTCAGAATGGTAGGACAATCCCAGGATCCCTGGCTTCCTGTACCATCTATCCTGGCCCAGGAGCATAGCTTTCATATTTTAGCCCTCTTCCTTGCAGCTCTGAGGATCCTCTCCATTTGTTCCCTAAAGACTGACCATCAGCCCACAGCCCTAGGGCTGCTTTTCTATGAAACAAGCAGGTTGCATGCAGGGTACCTAGAAGCCCAGTAGCTTTGGCCACTCTGCCTGCCATCTTCTACTCAAGACTCTCGTTCCCAAGCTCAGTATGGCTTTAAGCTTAAGAAGCTGAGACTAGGAAATGTAATTGCCCAACAAGCAGCCTTTGGTTAACTACAGCTGTGCTATCAAAGCTGTAAGTGGCTAGAGGCACCAGCCAGGGATGAGGTTCTAGGCCATGTCATTACTCCTCTAAGAGTCAGCCATTCTTTCAGTAGAGGACTGAAGTTCTGCAGAGGAGACCAACTGGTGACCTCTGGTTTGGCTCACCTCACAGGGGCTGAGGCTGGCCCCATGTAGACAAGAACCCCTCTTGGCAGGTAGATCATTTGTACCAAAGGTAGACATGATGCCATTGAGGGGACAGGCAGCTAAGATCTGAGTTCTAGAGATAGCTTTGCCTCTGGCTCCTGTGTATCTGAGTGTGGTCCAAGTCTGAAATAGCATCCTTGCCTCACATGATGGGCAGCAAAGAGAGAATACAGGGAGGGTGTTGCATCCTTAGTCTCATGCCTGGAACTTTCTCTTGGTCACATGAAAGTCTCTCATATATGGCCCTGGGTGCAAACACTGCAGGCAGCCGTACCTCTGTGCTGGAGATGCCCTGTTATACATGGGTAACTGACAAGAGCCTCCTTTTCTACAGCATAGCCCCACATGCCTGTTTCTACCCATGTATGCCACAGGCACCTGAGTACTTGGTTTGGGCACATTCTGTCCTCTCTGACCTCAACTATAGCATGATAGCTTGTCACAGAACATAGCGTCTGGTCATCCAGGGCCTAGGAGCTCAGGAGCATCTCAGGGATGGGTTCACTGAGGCTGGGCCGAGCACCACCTTGGGGAAGGGCAGCTGAGGCATGAGTTATTAACTGGGTCTCCTCTCCAAACAGCTCAGTAACAAGTCCCTTGACAGAGACACAGCAGGCTGGACCCCCTACAGCTATGTGAACGTGTTAGGTCAGTAGTGGTTTGAGTCATCTTCCCCACCAGCCCCACCCTGATCTCTGTACTGAGGGGAGCTGCCCCATCGCAAATTTAACGAGTTGAGTCCTGAGCATGGCTTCCTTCCCCTGTGGTTATGGCCCAGTTTAGGGATGGGATATAGAGATTCCCAGGTGGAAGCAGAAAGTGTATTTGCCACCATGGAGAAGGATCCTCTACCTGGCACTTTCCAAGGGCTTCTTCCTCCTGCCCTAGTAGAGGGTGGATGGAATGGGAAGGGAGGAGGAAAAGACAGAGGCCCCAGCCCCATGGATGTTACATGAAGACCTTGATTCCTTCTGGCCTGCCCCTCGCCCCATCCTTTGCTTCCCACCCCCTTCTCCTGCCATTCAGGCCTTGGGAATAATGGCTCCTCCCTGTCATTCCTCTCACTAGACTCCCATTTCCAGATCAGTGCCCTGGAGGCCAGGTACCCGCCCGAGGACTTCTACATTGAACTTAGACACCTCAGCCGCCATGCTGAGCCACACTCACCAGGTCAGACCCCCAGCCCTTCCTTCCACCCCCAGAGCTCTACACCCCATCCCTGTCCTTATGGAGCCTTCCCATGACCAGTCTACAGCCCTATGCCCTACCCAAAGATGGAAGTGTATCCCAATCTTTCCCATACCCTTTTCATCCCACCATGCTAGCTGAGGTAGACAAATTGGGGTTGCTTGTGGAGGGGACACAGCCTAGCTATATTCCCTTTATTCTGCAATATGCAACCCACACATGGTGTAGTTAACAGAAGGTTGGCTCTCTGGACAAAAAAGCTCAATGATTTCCAGAAGGGCCCCAGACCTAACAGTGGCCCAAACTTACCACCTTAGAAAATGAGGTAGGAGTGCCAAGCAGAGACCAGGAGAGGACAGGCAACATCTACCACTCAATACCTCTGGACTCAAATACCAAGCTTGAACCTAGTACCGAGAGAGCTGTCAAAAGACATGTGACAACTAAGTCCCAAAAGGGGAAACATGCATCAGTAACAAGACTGAGTATCAAAGAAATATAATGAATGGACAGAGAATGTGGCCTTTCTACAAGTAGCTCCTCTAGAGCAGGTACTCTGGGAAGGGCCTCAGTATGCTAGACAGCTCTGGGTTTGAGTTTAGGCTCTAGGTACTCTTGCTCCAGTGAAACTGAGTCAACTTTACAGGTCTCTGGTCCAGAAAGCATGAAGGTTCAGAATTTATCTTGTTGAGTAGGCATGGCTGCAAGGACCCTGATGACTGTGTTCCTCAACTATGGCTAAGCATTCAATACCCCTTGGACTTGTATGATCCCTACCTTTACTCCACCTTGGGTCTAAGCATGAGGCATCATCTGAGCTCTGACCCAGTTCTCGTTGTCCCATAGACCTTCAACCACTGTAGCCAGAGCATCACACTGTCATTTGTTGGCTCACAGCCAGCTAGCTGTGGCCACTAGGAGAGAATACCTCTGTTTCTTGTTCTATAAAGAAGGGGTGGTGGCGGCTAACATTATAGGTACCTTCCTTTCTTCAATGACTACTAATACATGATAAATCCAGGTCAGCATGGCTTGCTGCATGTTTTTGAACAGTGTAGCTACCTACAGGCCTTTTAGAATGGCTCAGTTTTGTTTTATCTCTCAGGAAGGCATGTAGCCAAGATAGATATAAACTCCTGCAATTTCAACATGGGAACGCTATGTGGAGGGAGGACCCGAGTATCAGTGGGCTTGTCTTCGGTGTAAAAAATGTGGGCAAGTTAGATGGAGTCAATATATTTTGGGACTGTCTTCAGTTAAAGACCAGGCTATATCTAGTTAAGAATCCATACTGCTTCTTGGTTCCCAGCAACCATATTAGACAGTTCATAATCACCTGAAACTCCAGAGCACTTGTACTCACACACACACACCTTTGGAAAAACACAACGGAGTGAAGGGGACTAACCGTAAGTTAAACATTACTGTCCCAACATGGAAAGGCCAGACTTGCTCCCATCCCTAGGAGTACTTGTCGCAATCAACCCAAGTTCATGTCCTGCTCCTGGCTAGGGCTGAGGACCGTGCATTCTGGGAACCGAGGAAACAGCTAACTAACAGCAAAATGAAGAAATAATTCCTTAGGGCTGAAAAACACTTGCAGAACAAAGCCCTCCTTCTCCACCCACTTCAAAATGAGTAACTGAGCAAACCAGCTGTGGCCAGGAATGACGATCTTCCTGGAAAGATACTCATCAAGTGCCCCACCTACTTGTTACTTCTCACCAGCACCCCAGATCCAGGAAAGGCAGGATCAGAGCTCACAGGTGAGAAACCTTATCTCCAAAGCAAGAGAAAGAATCAGAATTGTCTGCATCTTTCCCTCCAGCTAAGCATTGGTCTGGTTTCATTTCTTACCCTGTGCCTCCAGAGCCTGGCACTTCACCTGCAAAGATCACAGATGGCATCCCGCGAGGGGCAGGTTAAGAGGAAAGCCAAAGAAAAGAAGGTGCTGGAGCTCATTAATGTGACGATCCTTTTAAGATTCCCTCTGTGTTCAGAATTATTTAGAATAGATCGAATCTAGAATAGTTGCTAGGAGCAAACAACTATTTGCTTGGTAAAGAAGAGAACTGCACAGGGAGGAGGAAGACACCAGTTGTCTAGGGAACCTCACCCTGTATTTCTTTCCTTCTGTTTTTATGCAGGCACTTGTGGAATGGACAGACGTCAGAACACATACATTATGGACAAAGGCTTCAAAGGTAGAGTATCTAATCCTGATGTCCTGTTACACAGGGCTTAGCAAGGGATTATAGATCTGAGATGGCAAGGAATTCTGCCTGAGAGAAACTGCAAACCCCAAACCCCTTAAAAAAAAAAAACAAGCTTAAAAAAAAAATCACCGGACTCAGAGCCGCTGGGCAGCTCTGCCTAGGAGGAACACTCTTAATAATACTGAATTCATCTTTCCATTGCAGTTGCACCTGCTTAGCAAACACTTGTGGGTTTGTTATAGCTGTCAACTAAATGTCTTCAGAAATGTAGATCATCATTATCCAACCAATTAGTATGAGTCAAATTGATTATAAATCTGAAATAAAATCAATCTACCTGCCCCAGAGGCCTTCTGTCATTGTAATGGCAAGGAACACCACCCTGTACCTGCTGCCTTCCTGGGGCACAAGGAATGCAAACGATACCCAGTGTTAACATTGTATGGCCCTCACCCTCAAGAGATCTCTACGCCCAAGAGCAGGGAAGCCAAGACAGATGTCTACACCACAGGAACTACTTACAAGGTGGACCATCCCTCTAGGAAATCTACAGGTGAAGCCAAAAAAAAAAAAAACAAAAAAAAAACAAAAAAACAAAAAAAACAAAGATCAAGTCCAGTCCCTGGATAAGGTCCTAGGTTTAAATGCTGGGACATGTGAGCTAGGCAGAGAGCTTTGGAACTCTGTCACTTATTAACCCTGTGCTTCCTAAGGTTGTTTCTTCATCTGCAAGGTTGGGATAATTATGCCTGTTGACTCATGCCTGTCTTATCATCTAACAAGGTTATCTTGGGTGTCCAATAAAGTTGGATGGGAGTACTTTTGTATATTATAAAATTGGTACCAATGTGTGTCTCTGGGAAATGTCTCAAAGTCTCAGTCAAATTGAAAGAGCAGTAATAAAAGTCAGCAAAGATCCCAACTGATATTCTAAATACAGCACTACACAAGAATCACCTGGCAAGTGTGTTCAAACTACAGAGCTTTACACCTACAGCAGATTCTGCTGCAGTAGATAGAGGGACCCTGCACTCTGCAATTGCAAGGAGTACCTCACAGTATCTTTATGCATTTTATTACCCAACTATCATTTGTCTAAACTCTCCCAGGTTTCTGTTCTGATCTTTCAGACCTAGCATGGCCATCTCCTAACCAAGGAGAACAACTTGTTCACAACTCATGGGGAAATGGCTATCAGAAGTGGGATGAGCAGGACCCAGGTGGCATTGTGTTCTACAAGCAAGAGAACATCCAGGTTGAGTGACCATCAGCTTGGTTTAGGATGTGCAAAACCCAGGAGACCTGTCTGATGAGGGAGGCCATTCCCAAACTCCAAGCCAGCCACAGGCAGTAATCACCTGGGGGCTTTATTATGACAAGTTTCTGAGGGTTCTGCCTTAAACCATCCAAATGGAGGCAAACACCATTTCGGTATGTGAGGTTGCCAACAGAAGAGCAATTATACCACTTAGTCACTGTGACCCAAAGCCTCAGTTTCTTTCTCAGTGTGGAATGGGGACTAGAAAGCTCTTCCAGGGCCTTTGAGGCTTTGTGAAGAAGTATGACTCAATGGAGAATAGCTCAGACAGGCCCTGAGATTAGCATATAAGCACACCTCACCTATACACCTTGTCATCCTGTGCATGGTGTTTCAGGTAACTACTTTTAAACTCTAAACCATAAATGTAAAACAAAGCCAATGAAAGCCAGGCTCTGCCTTCATCATTGCATTCCTGTCTTATGGGATCATCTAAGTGCATGGGAGGCTCTAAGAGGCAAGCAGCCAGATTCGTCACTGCCTCTCATCAGCTTTCAAATTAGAGAGAACTGTGTAGGCAAATGAACCATCAAGTGTTGGGAGCCAACATGATACAGTAAGAGTTCAAAGAGAGGCAAGTGAAATATTAGTGTAGAACTTTACAGAAAAGCTTATAAAACACACGGAACAATCCTACCTGGGGGCTAAATCCCCAAACATCTAGTTCAGCTACTTCATGTCACCAATTTAAACTGTCTCCTAAAGCAACAAGGGCAAGGCCAAACCAGCAGGACTAATTAAAGAGTCTGGATGTTTTCCAAACTTGGGGGTGCGGGGGGGGGTGCGGTGGGCAGAGAATGAGATTGGGTTCTAGTCCAACTGTATGGTGCTCACTAGACACAGCAGTATCTGTGGGTCTTGGCTTCTTCCTCTTTAAAAAGCACATTTGTAACAGCACCACCTCTAAGGCCCCTTACAACTCTGACATTTTAAAAGCCCTAATTCAGGTAGCATCCACTTTTTTTTTCTGTAATGGGAACTCTGTCACCCTGGGAGGTTGAAGGAGACTGCTGACACAGCTAAGCACCTGTCCTCCATTTCTGCTTCAGCAATATGACTGTACAATAAACTGTCTCGTGTCCAATTCCTTGTCTGTCATGCTTTCAAAGTGTGACAGAAAAAAAATTGACTTCACCTTCTGTCTGGGAATCCTTGAGCTGTACTGTCATGTCCCAACCTGTGTCCCTTGCCACCTAAGTTCCATGCCTCTCCAAGTAGTTTTGGTTTCTCAGACATTTAGAAACCAGTAACATCCTGAAAACTCCTTTTGTGGCTGGACAGTATTCTCTGGACTTCCGATCCTCTGTCCCATCCCTCCTCATAGCCCATCTCTCACTGAAGTGAAGAATGTGAACTTAACTCCAAGAACAGAAGCAGCAGGCCTCCTATTGACAGCAGTAGCTCAGAGGTGGGCAACAGATACTTAATGCCTGGGTTCCCGCAGACATTTGAATAAACTTGGGCTTAAATTGATATCAAGTCTTAGTAGGTTTAGAACATTCAGAGAGCAACTTTGGGAAGTCATTTCCTCTCTAGACTTGTGCTTCCTCAAAACAATGAACATGTTCCTTTCAGAAACCCATTCTGACTGATAATATGCATGACTACAGATGGTTCAGAGGAGGAAACAAGGAGAGTAAATGCAGGGGCACTTGGAGGACTGCAGGCTTCCCCTTTCTTTGCACAGTGCCCTGACAGGAAGGCAGTGGAGTGGGCGTGGCTATGAAAGGAAAGGACAAGGAAATACTCTAGCCCAGCTGGTTATTTTCCCCACACTCTGCCCTCATAGCAGGCAGGTGGATGACTCAACAAGAGAAACGCTTGGCTTCCTCAAGCTGACTTTTCCAGCTTGTCTTGCCCCATCTCCTCCAGTTCTCAGGAAAGATGGGATAATTCAGCACCATTCACAACCACCACTCTCGATGGGTTTTTATGTCTTGGCCTGCAAACTTTGGGAAGACCCTTGTCCCTGAGCCTAGTACCCTCCCCCCCAGCTTAGCTCAGGAAAAAGGAATACACCAAAATGGATAAAAGCTAACATTCAAAAGTTATTCAAATATTGAGATCCCACTGGTTTCACTTTCCAGTGAAACTACAGCTGGGTGAGGTTCTAAGGCTTTCCCACTACTCAGTCAGTCATTAAATTCAAAGCTTAGCCTTTCCTCTCAGCAGGCCTTGGTATTGCTAAAAAGGATAAACTGAAGCAGCTGTAAAGAGCTACATGGGTAACTAGATCTCCTGAGGGGGAAAATCTTGATTGTCAGATAAGATAGTGGTTGAGTCCCAAGCACTAAGAATTAGACTAATAAACTGAACTCTGGTTTCCTCATTTCTAAACAGTAATAGCAATAGCAGTCCCGTCCTGCTCAGCCTCCAACCCCCTTCGAAGGTACTAAGTTTCTTTCTGTTTGGTTTGAGACAATGTCTAACCATAAATAAAAGCCCTAGTTAGCCTGGCTGCGAACCCAGCTGGCCTTAAACTAAGATGTTTACTAGCCTTTGCCTCCCAAATCACGCTGAGCGCCTATGTTTCAAATAACCTAACTGGAATGAAGTTACTCATTCCAGTGCTACACAAAACAAGCTATCCCTCAATTCCACAAAGTATACGATCAAGACAGTGGTGATAGATAATGAACAGCTTTCAAATAAGAAGCCCCGAGCCTCTCATTGCCAGATGAGTTTAGATTAACCACACTGGGCCTGACTGGGAGGTTCTCAGGCTTACATCACTCCCCTGACTAAGGAAGTACTGAGAGGCAAACTTAGATGGCTTGAAGCAAGTCGCAATGCAGAACCCAGGACACCTTTTTCTACCAGCAGAAATAGAACCTATTTATTACCTTTCAGTCCTAGCTAGAACTGGCAGAGACTGCTTGTTATCTAGCAAGGATGATTTTTTTCCTGAGTCAGGTGCTACAAAGGTCAGCCTTATACCAACCAGACTGAAGCCAATCTCTCTTTCAACGTGTTAGCTGAACTGAGAGGCAGTGGGACCCTGAGGAGTTTACTTCCCCACTCTAAGTCTCAATAAGCACTGAGGTGGGAGGAAGGGGAAAAGTTACTGCTCTACCTGTGTCACAGCCTTCTGAACCTGAAGTAAACAGTTGAATGCACTTCTACACAAAACCAAGGAGCTGCTGCCAGTTAGAATAAGAGTTACCTGCTTTCAGAATAAATGCTCCTTACTGGACCTGCTGGAGAACAGACACTCAGGGTGGCACACGTTGCAGTTATTTCAGCCAATTGCATAGCCAGCCATAAGTCACATGGCTTTCACTCTAACATTTTCAGTAAAATCATAAGGTGGGGCAGGGAGCTTAGATAACAGCAGCCTGAAGTGCAAGCTGTGGTGGTTGTCTAGAAGATTCCTTAAGAATTTCACCAACTGACTTTCACAGACATTTAGAGGTGAGAGGCCTCTTAGGTCACACCTGACCGTCAAGCTCCAGCCGTTCAGGGTTATTTCCAGACACCTTGCCTGTCAGTGCCCCACAGCTAAGGGTCACAACTGTCAGACTTATTTATTGTTTTTTCCAGGCAAGTCCTAGAATTCGTAGACAGATCCTCACCCTCAAAGGGAAGGAGAGCAGCAATTGAAGAGGGAGTCCCTTCTCTGTGACTCCAAGTCACTAAGGAACCTCTTTCCCCAGTAGAGCTTCTGTCACTTCATCTCATGTTGACATCACTCTGCACCCTTGAGCAACTGAGCTCTAATGACAGACAAGCATGACTCAAACATTCCCAAGACTGGGTGAGACAAGCCTACACCATACTTTGGGCTGAGACAAAGCTACATTTCAAAGGCCAACTTGAGACTGGGGGCTTTTTATAGCTGTTACACACTTCAGTCAGCGCACTAAAGCATGAGCTCCTGGAAGACAGGGATGTTGCTATTTGCTTAAGGCTGCTAAACTGTTGACATTCACACTAAAAGACAGATATGCTGCTGCTTCTGAATCAACACTTTTAGTCATACAACTCCAAAGAATTATATCACAGAAAATATGGGGCAAAGAAGTCCCAGAGCATAGATTTAAGTCTTGGCTCTGCAGTGCTATTAACCAGTTTATCACCCTAGCGAAGTTACTGTATCTGTTTGGGCAGAGAGCATTTGTATAAACTAAGTGATAACCTGTAAAAATACACTGTAAATATCTTGTGCTACTATCTAATGACAATAACCAGCCATTTTTTTGTTCTCCAAAAACATGTTTTTGTGAGAAAAGAATGCCTGATAAAGCATACCATAAGACAGTTAATAAGACTTAATCCTTTAGTATCATGGTCTTTTCCAGCCCCAGGATCCTGAAAGCACACAAAGCTGACTGATGTCTGTTTCTGCTATTTAAATGAATCCTATGTTCATGCTTGTCCTAAGAAATCTCTCTTGCCTTGCAGATTACATGAAAGAATCTGTGTGCAGTTCTAGTACTTGCTCCTTGAACAGCAGTGAAAACCCTTATGCCACAATTAAGGATCCACCCATCCTCACCTGCAAGCTTCCAGAAAGCAGTTATGTAGAAATGAAGTCACCTGTGCACATGGGGTCTCCGTACACAGATGTGCCATCCTTGTCAACATCTAATAAAAATATATATGAAGTTGGTAGGTGTCTCACATAACTTAGCAAAATCAGGGCAACAGTGCAGCATCTCAAGTGAAAACAAGCCCTCCTCCACTCACTCTATCTCCATAACACACCCTCTGTTCGGTTGCATTTGAAGGAACCTGAGGAGAAACTCTGTCCCAGGACCGCCCTTCCCTCTAATGCAGGAAACCAAAATCTTGTCTTGTGCCACCCTGCTTACAAATCACAACTGATAAGCAGTAGAAACAGTGAGGGTGGAGAACCAGTATACAACACTTCAACTATTGTTAATACAAATCCAAGGTTGAAAAAGAAAACAATCAGAACAGCTGTTTACAAGTTTCTAAATCACTTCTTACACCTCCCCCAGTTTCAATTATGATCCTAGATGCAGTCATAAGACCCACACCTCTAGGACGTCTTGAATCTCTTGCTGAGCAGAGACTGGGATTCTGACAGTACACTGTCTTAGGTTTTTCCATCTCTTGAGCAAGCCTTCATTCTAATCCCGTATTTCTCAGAAGTATACGTATACCCACAGTTCTTTTCCCCAACAAGTTGAATAGAACCTTCTTCCCTCCCACCAAGACAACAAAGCTAATCTATTCTCTGAACTCATTTTTCACTATATTCCTTAGAGCCCACAGTCAGTGTGGTCCAAGAAGGCCGAGGTCATAACTCCAGCTATATCCAGAATCCATACGACCTACCTAGGAACAGCCATATTCCTGGTCACTATGACCTCCTCCCAGTAAGACAGAGCCCTGCCCATGGGCCCTCCCAGGACAAGCAGTAAGAGGGATACGCTTCTTTCTTAGTGTGCTCTGCTGACTATTTTCTTGACTCTGAAAGAAGACAATCCAAGACTTGAAATATCAGTACAGATTGCCTTGAGCTGTGTGTTATTAGTTCCTTCACTGGATTGAAAGAAGCACTTCCAAAGGGATTGGGGTAACTGTTCAAGAAAGTCTGTTGTGCACAAAGGCAAATCCTATCAACCTTCAGCCCTAAATGCCCTGGATATGATTTTTAGAACATTTAAGATGCCACTGTTCATCAACATCAGCTAAAAGATATGTATTTAATATTCTGAAACAACGCTTAAGAGCATGTAGCTTAGGTTCTGCAAACCTTCCTAGGAGGAAAAGGACACTGGGGACGGGAGGGGCACTTTAGAGGACCTGAAATGTATATGTGCTGTTGATTGCTGTTATCCTCAGCATCTGTTTCAGTATCTAAGGGAATTGGTATGAGGACATGAACTGTTCTAATATTAATCGCCAAGTCTGTGTTCATCTAAGTATGGCCCATCGAATTCTAATAGCCACGGTAAGAGTTTAAAATATAGCCGAATTCTTTAATAAAGACAGGATCACTTTCTTTTGCCCTATCAGTGATATCAGGCAAAACAGAAAGGGGAAGGGAACGGGGAGGGGGGAAGTAAATGTTTCAAAAGAGCAGTTTCATCTACTCTAGAATGATTTCTATGTCAGCTGTACCAAATTTTGCCAAGTCAAAGTTCAAGAATGATGAATGGCAGTCCTGGCCTGGCTGCGCTGCTTGGATTCACCCAACACCTGAGTCAGTGTATGTGCACCAGAGAACCAAGACGCTGTTTTAAGAAAGTGGTCACAGGGCTGGGAATATAGCTCAGTTGGGAGAGGCCTTGCCTACTGAGATCACCAGCATCGTAAAAAACAAAAAAAAGCTTAGGCTTATAAGAATGAAGTTTCCCCAACAACACTATTTGGATCACTCAAGTTACTTAGAGTTCCTTGACTTGTTTATGAGCAGTTCTTCATAGATGGTGCCAATGTAGTGTGGGACCTAAAGGTGTAGAAGAAATTACACAAATGTGGGCAAGGCAAGCTTATGTTGCTTAGCATATATTATGTTTTTGATGCAACTAAATGAAGTAAATATAAAACAAAAACAAAAACAAAAACATAAAAGGCCACTGCCTGAGATGGGCAAATATGTATTCCACTAGTTGGTGCTTTCAATCTCCTATTCAGATGAGTCCATACCTTCCACTGCACGGGTAACAGCCGGAAAACTGAGGCTTGGACAATTCTGAACGGCTAACCCCCAAGTCCTATAGGACCTCTTCACGGGAATTAACAACAGAAAGGGCAAGCTGCAAGTTAATGGCCACTTTTGTGCCATCCCATGTTTGTAAGAGGAATAAGTCTAGAGCCAGTAAAAACTACTTAAAAAGGGTTTACGGAAGAGGGACTGGAAGACTGTAAAGCTAGATACTGCTACAGGAAGTGGGGATGATAACCTTAGTTTGTGTAATAATCAGCAAAAGAAAGAAAATAAATATATGAGCAAATCTCTTTGCTCACTTCACTCAAGGCCTAAGCCAGTATTAGCATTAGAGGAACACATACATGAATGCTGCATGTGTGCATGGAAGCAAATGATCAGCAATAGTAAACTTTCCCAAAAGCCTTATTAAAATAGAAACATTAGGAAATTACTCGTAGACCTAAGTTAATACTTCTCATACATATGTATAAAGAAATACAGTTAAGAAACTCACCTCAGTATTTCAGGGCCACAAGTGCTCTATTATCTTTGCAAAGGAAGAATGAAGAAGAATGGCAAAATCCAAGCAGCAAGGAGAAATGGTGTCTCAATCCCAGGCTTTGTCTTCTTCCCTTATCCTGCACGTACAGTAACTGCTACCTGGCAAACTGCAACCATGCGAATTCCAAGTCTCACTTCTCTCTTGCCAACTACACTCTGCACGAAGTATCCAGCAAGAGGTGAGATGGCTACAGCATCAAGTCAAGAGAAGTTAGCACTACTCTTGTTAAGTCACTTGCCCTCTCGGGGCACCTTTATTACCCACACATGAAAGAAGAGAGACACAGAGTGGGAGCAGAGCTCTAACAACTCTCCAAGTGTAACACTACATTTCAAGTACATAGTTCAGTCAGGCATACAGAGGAGAAGGGGAAGGGCAAAGACGTGATTAAGTATGGTGACAGCAGCAGCCTTCACATAGCTAAGAGTTAGCACTAGGACATTTCGATCATGCAGAGCAACTGTTAGGAACTTCTAACATTCACAAACAGATTTGCGGTCAGCCTCAACACGTGTGCTGTGCATTCTATAGACGATTTGGAAAGATCTGCTCACTTATTTTTCAAAATGAAATTTTCAATCCAGTAAATTAATATGTATACAAGTCAAAGAAAACACAGTTACTGTACAATAGTGTGAGAGACTATGAAATGGCAATACTTTTTTAAACCACAGATTTGTAATATATTTGTTCATTGTGCAGAGGATGTACCTTATACAAAATAAAATGGATTCTCAAACTAATGTTACAAGAATGTCTATTGTTGTGTTGCACTGAAACATTAATGTTTAACATTTTATGTTTAAGACAGTACTAACCTACATTGGTATGGTGACTTTAAACAGCTGGAAGAATGAAAATTACCACAATAGATGTTTGAAAAATGAAGCAAAATGTTATTTTTAAACTAACAAACAGGATCTCCTTAACTCATGTTCTGTATTTTAAAATCCCATTCACACCAGTATTAGGTTTGTTTTTCCAAGGATGTGTACTCAAAGGCAACTACTACAGCTTATGTTATGCTCCAGTGGCACAAAGTGCAAGTGTAAAAACTATGCAATTTATATAAAATCCCATGAATAGCTTTTAACTAATAGATTTTAGCATATGCATCATTTAGGACATTTTAAACCAAATCTTGAGACACCGCTGGGTTTAAAATATAAGGTGGGGGGGGGGTTGTAGGATAGTCATCATGATCACAACTATAATCCCAGCACTTGGGAGGCTGGAGCAGGAGGACTGCCAAGAGTTCCAGGCCAGCCAGGGCTACAATGTGAGACCCTGTCTCAAAACAAGCAAACAAACAAACAGTGAAGGCCAGGCATGTGCCACAGACTCTTGCAATCCCATTATCCAGGAGGCTAAGGCAGGAGAGTTTCAAGTTGAAGCAGCTTGGGCTACATAATGAGATCAAGAGTAGCCTAGGCTAGGAGATTTTATTTCAAAAATAAAAGGCAGGTTTGTTTTGTTTAAGAAAATACACACAAAGCTCAGTCAGTGACATAACATTTGCCTAGCATGAAGCCCTGGGTTCAGTTCCCAGCATCACAAAAACTTAGAATATAGATGCCAAAAATAGTTTACTGGGCTGGCACGATGACGATGGCTCAACACCCAGGACCCTTAAGGGATAAGGTACAGGCTGTCCTCTGATTTACACACACACACACACACACACACACACACACACACACACACACACACACACACACACACACACACACTCTCTCTCTAAACAAATACATAAATAAAAATAAAAAATAACTTCTGAAAGGAATTCATTAAGTTTAATTTGTTCTTCAGACTTTCAAAGGTGTATATATATTATCCTCACACTAGGTCAACTCAAAATATTTCAACTTGTTATGGGTTAACACTTCCACAATCCTAGCCCTTCAAGGGGCTGGAAATTCAAGGGTTTGGAATTCAAAGCTAGTCTAGGCAAGTTAGTGAAAACCTGTATCAAATTAAAACAAATGGTCAGAAATGCTAGCTCTGCAGCAGAACACTGAAAGTGTGTGGAACCCCAAGTTCAATCACCACCACCACCACCACCCCCACCACCACCACCACCACCACCACCACCACCACCTGTCCACCACACAACACACACACACACACACACACACACAAAGTTATTTCAATTTAATATAATGTTTAACCAAGAATAATATATTTTTGCTACTCAGAAGTTAAATGTCATTCAGGAGGGACAATTAACAGGTAATTCTCCAGGGCTGGAGGTTGACACATTTACTGAACAAAGGGTAAAGTAATACTCTGTGAGTCTCTATCACTAGTATCACAAACTTAGTCAAGAACAAATGGCTGCAGGTGGTGCCCTTCGCATCCAGACAGTCCATTAGTCATTCTCCTACTGAGAGGAACACACAAGAGTTCATCTGATCAGTGCAACAATGGGAGATGGGAAACCTTTCTAAGGAAGGATGGATTAATAGATGGCTACATGGGAGTTCGTTATGTTATTTGTGCTTTGTAAAGTTTTATGTCTATATTTATAGAATTATATAACTACAATTCTGTGTCATTTTAATACAGAATAGTTAATTGTCAGAATATAAACAGAAACAAAATCTATTTCCTCCCTGTGGATCTTACAATGTGATTACAAAAGGGCAGAGATGAAGGGAGGCCCTAGGGTGCTGATTATGCAGTTTCTTCCTTGACTTACAGAGCACTGAGCAGTGGTCCAAACTAACCCCACACAGCTCTGCTCTTGGCTTCAGTTGCCAGATTCCCTCCTCATCCTAGCACCAGCCACCTGAACAACTGTCTACCTATCAAACTGTCTATCCTGCAGCCCTGGGTTAAGAGGAAGGATAGGAAAGAGATCTTACATAGTACTGTTATTTATGTTTAAAAAAAGAAATAAAACGAGTTAACTGAGGACCCTCCCGACTTCCTCCAGAGCTGGTTCACATAAAGTCAGCCTATAAAACAGTTTCCGGGGTCAGCATGATGACTCAGTGATAAAGGAGCTTGCTGCGTGGCAGATAACCTGATCCCTGGGTTCCACATGATGGAAGGAGAGAGCCGGACTCCCTCAGGTTGTTCTCTCACCTCCAATCATGTACTGTGCCAGGCCCCATCCCACACCCAATAAATAAAAAAAGTAATACATTTTTTACACATGAAATTGTGTTGCTTCTTAAACTGTCCCATGTAAGGCAGGTGCAGGCATAAGTGTAGGTGAGTACATTGAGTGTATGCCTGTGTCTGTGTTTCTTTAACGTTTCTGGATCCCAATGATGAAAGGCTTTGGCATAGAGGCTGGTACAGGCGGCAGCAATCCCTTAAAGAAATGAAAAAGAACCACACTACTTCCTCAGAGATTTATGAAAATGTCTGACTAGAGCTTGTCAGTGAGGGAATGGATGCTAAAAGTAGGATATCTCCTCAGTGAGACGAGGTAAGAGGATCTGAGAGTCGATGGTTTGAGGAAAGGTTAGGTTCTGCAAACTCAAAAATACAAAAGGAATGTTGCTGGCCACTAGTACTGGTATTAGTACTAGCTAGTACTGATAAGAGTAGTTAACAGCCAATATATACATTTTATGTTCACATCTGTGAACTACCAATCAATTCTGTGCCTAAGACATGATAAGAAAAGGAATTAAAATAAGTCTAATGATTAGATCACATCAATAGCCCTGAAATGTCTTTTAATCAGGTGCATTCACATAATAATATTAACCCACACATTGGACAGCATTTCGCTTGTTTTATTGAGGGGTGGGATACACAGAAAGTCTTCAACTCCTGATCCTCCTGCTTCTACCTCCCAAATGCTATGTGCCATCTAGCATAGCTTAGTCACTAGTACCAGAGAGCTCTGTAGGGACCCTTGAAAGAGATGGATTCTTTAAAAGTATGCAAGATGTTTTTAAACGTTCTCTCCAAGAATGTAAGCCAAGTATAATGGCCCATAACTGCAATCCCAAAACTGCAGAGGTGAAGACAGGAGTATCACCAGTTCAAGATCAGACTTAGCTACATGAGATCTTACCTTATAAAAAAACAAACAAACGAATAAACAAAAAACCCAGATTTTTTTAAACAATATAAAACAAAGAGTTCTCAATTTATAATTGACTCAGAAGCTGATCAAATGTTTCTCCCTTCACTGTTGATGTCCTGACACATTATTAAAACTGATGTTTTTCAAATGTTCTTAAAACTTGCAACTTATTTAATGAGAATTAAGATGAAGATAAAAGATTTTTATTAAGATATTATGTTAAGACCAAAATCATTTTCTCTAAAGTATTTACCTGATATTTTATTAATTTCTTAGATTTAATATGAGTAAATTTTTAATTTGATTTTAATACCTACACATGACCCAGAAATGATCCAGTTCAGTCACATCAAAGATATCAAAGGATATCATCACTTCAAAGGATATGAAGTAAGAGATAAAATGGACAAGAGCTGGGACTATAACCCTTCTTTTTTAAGCAGCTGACTGCTGTGTTAGACCCATTGGTTCAATCTTCCAATTCATGAATAATTTAGCACATTTCCTTTTCTTCCAAGTGTGTGTGTGTGTGTGTGTGTGTGTGTGTGTGTGTGTGTGTGTGTGTGTCTTTTGTCTGAGACAGGGTTTCTCTGTGTAGCCTTGGCTATTCTGTAATTCACTCTGTAGACCAGGCTGGCATTGAATGCTGAGATCTGCCTGCCTTTGCCTCCTGGAGTGCTAGGGTTAAAGATGTGCTCCACAACTGTCCAGCTCAGCACATTTTCTAATACCTGCCTGAGATACAATGTTCTTTCAAACACTCCAATTTTCAGGAAAATGGATACCGCTAATATTCTCTCAAAGAGATTAGCATGGTGTGTCATTTTATCAACACCTACAAGATAGAAGAACAAAACTATTCTTTAAAATATTATCAGACTGGCAACTCTGTTGTATTGGTGATGTATTCAACCAGGAGAAAGCTCAGGCTGTTTTCTCTCTGGTGTCCTGTCAGGATGCCCTTTCTGATACTTCACTAGCTCTTAAAAGTATGTGGAAGTGGCTCCTTTAGTAGCCTTTGTCCTTTTGTCCTTCTTTGTACAACAAAAGCCACACTTTATTTGGTTTGGTTTCATTTTGAGACAGTGTTTCCTTCTTTGTATGACTCCACGTGTCAACAGCTTGCGATACAGCCTTGTTTAGGTGAGCCTTGAACTTAGAGTGACATCCTGTCTTTGCCATAAAAAGCATGACTGGCAGTTTTGAATGTTCTTCAGGATTATGATCCATTTTTCTCCTTAGTTAATAATTTTTTACAAAACCCTTTAAACTAACATAAATAAAATTTTAATTACCGAACCTTTTCTGCTTCTCATGTTGGCCAAAAATGTCCAAATGGAACTTTTTTCTTTATAATAGATTAAAGAGATTAATTATCACAACAGCTCACACCATTGACAGCATTTGGATTTTATAAACATAAATCAGAAATGGCAAAAATTAAAATATTCATTTTCCTAACAATCAAAGAACTAAGACTAGCTCAGATGCATGACTCAAACTCCAGAATTTAAAGGATATATGGCAAAGAACACACTGGTTGAAACCTCTGCTTACAATTCTAATTTAGCATACTCACTAGAATGGCTAAAGATAACTAATCCTGACATAGAGACAACTGCAGAAAAAGGCACAGCACTTCTGAATAACAAGGACCAGGTATGATGGCTAACTGGCTTTTCAGGAGAATATAAAAGGTTTAAGAAAAACACCTAGAGTTAAAATGAATGAAAAATAGAGTCAAGCACCAAAGTACTTCCAAACTGCCTTGAGTCTAAAATTGTCCAAGTAAATAAAACTGCAATGCTTCTTACTTGGGACACTGTCTCCCGAGTTCTAACGCAACATGAACTCTGGTTGACATGCAAACAATGTCACTTTCTAATACCTAATGTTGCTTGGAGGTCTCCCAAAATCCACCGTGTGCAAGTAGCATCTAAATCTATTCTTGGTTAAAAAAAAAAAAAAAAAAAAAAAAAAAAAAAAAAAAAAAAACTACTCTTAAGTCATTTTCGTTCACTACATAATTTCTTTTTCTTAGTTTTATAAATTTATTGTAAACTTTAGTAGAGATGGAAGCTTTTGCTGTGCTAGTGACACTGTTAGAAAAAAAGTACAGAGACTGTGTCACCACCATTTTTAGAAATATTTTTCTCAAGAGTACAACTGAACTGCAGATCTAAAGTCTACCTGAACTGACTGTTGCCCCCAATCCAAGCTTACTCAGCAATGCAAGGACTTATCTTCTCACTCATCAGTAGCAAGATTTTCATGGCTACATCCAAAGCATTCAGAAGAAAAATGTAATCTGACAACACTGGAAATTGTCCCCCTATAACTGTTTATTAGGATGAGAATATACTCCAAATCAATAGCTAAAAAAAATAGGCAAAATACAGAGCATGCATAAAATACAAAGTAGCAATTTATAAATAGACAGTATCTTTATAACCAATACACTAAAACAAATAACTACAAAAGAAAAACAAAATGACTGACTATAGCAATGCCTTCTGTGCTCCCCACACATCATGAGCACTGCAAAAGACAGAAAATTTAACCATGAAACACAGTCATCTATGCAAGCCCACATAGCTTTTGCAGGTATCCCACCATCCTTAATAATGTCTTTGCAGTTAACTTTCAGAAAACTTCAGAGTAAGTGCTTAATATTATCCACAAGGAAGTAAAACTAAGTATTAGTGTGTACATTTTAATGTGAAACTAGTTGCTCCATTGATTTCAATTATGTAGTGGAAAAATCTATTTCAGGACCCTACAATGCCTAAGTACATTCTACTTAAATTCAAGGTACTATTTCATTTTACATACTAAAAGAACACATGCCTTTAAGTGGTACCACTTGAGCATAAATTAACTTCTCACTGTATTCTTTAGACATACTAAAACCAAAGGATTAATTGAACTATACTCCATTATACACTGCAGAACTCAAATATAAGCATTGTTAAAATAATTACCCATGCTGGTTGGTGAATATGGTGATAAAATTAGGTTGCATTTCACTTACTAGACGGGTTTAAAAACAAAATTAACACTTCAAAATGTGATATTACCAGCATAAGCTAGTTACTGCACAAGCAATAAAAATACCACACAATCTACTGCCAGGAAAGGAGACTGGTTAAGCTACTCTGGCTGCCGATCACTGCAACAGAGACACCTCAGACAGAAGTCTACTAGCCTACCAGGCAGCAGGGTAACTTTGACCACATAACCACGCCCTATGCAAACCATAACAGTCCTTTGTGTTTATTAATTCTTTTCCAGAAAAAAAATCCCCATAATCTTTGATGCTTACAAAAACTAAAGAAAAAATTTACAACACAGACCTATTAAGGCATTTTAGAAACTGACTTCCGCAATGGGAAATCTTCAAGCTCTCAAAATGCTGTTATGTTTACAGGGCAATCCTTAGATCTGTCAACAGATGTACTGTATTAGAGAGAATGTCTTACAAGCTGCTCTGAGGCAAAACAATAGCTTATTTCTAAGGTTGTCTTAGATTTAATCAGGACCAATAGGAGGTCTGAACTTCAAGTGATCGAGTTCTATTCTGTCCTACAGTGACAGGCTTCCATGATGAAGAGTAAACAATAACTGAGGACTTCAAACATTCAGTTTATTAAACTAAGGCTAGAGAAGCCATAGCATGAAAAAGAACTGCAGTCATTCAGGACAAAGTTGAGGATTTTATAAAGCCAAATCAAAGACTTAAGACATGGGAAGATTCTTAAGTGTAAGGAAGTAATAAAACACAGAAAGTGACCACAAGAATTACAAATATATTTAAATCTCAGACCTGGGAAATGGACTATACACAGCCGTCTAGGGGAGAGAGGCGCCTTAGATGTTCTGACAGCACTGCACCTTTGGCTTGTTCTCAGTGGTGGGTGGGACATGAATAGGAACCACATTGTTGCTTGGAGACATGTCATTTTCACGTCTGTCTGACATTTGCTTCTGAGAAACAATGCGGTATATCTCTGAATGACAAAAGAAACAGAAACAGTGTGTGTAAACCCATGAAGACTTTGTGTCAAAGAGACAGAAGATACACAGAACAGAAACATACACATTTACATTTTATTTTTAGGCTAAGCATGGTAGTGCACATCTGTGATCCCAACACTTGGAAGGTGGAGGCAGAAGAATAAGGAGTTCGGGACCAACCTCAGCTACACGGCAAGTTCAAAAGACAGCCTGGGGTACTGGAGACTTTGTCTCAAAAAGTAAGGTTTTATTTTCAAATAGCCATTAACTAGAGTTAAAGCATTATTTTTAACAATTTGTGTTACAGTAAGGAGAGTAACAGGGTTCCACCATTTCAGAGGGGAAACTTCAGCCGTTAACTAAACTGCATTAAACACTTCCATAGTTATGGGCATGGATCTGAATTAAATCCTTAAAATATATACTTAGTCCTCCACAAAGGTTCACACTTGTAAAGAAACAAATCTACACTATCAGATATACCTAGCTGTTTTCTTGGTCCTGTAGGGAAGAACACAACTTCTCAAACCTTAAAATCCGAAAGAACATCAGCAGAGAAAGGGCCCTCTGTTCACCACTGTCTACGTCTGGAGTTAAGGTTAAATTACACTTAATTATTCAAAAGAGATCATCTTAACATACACCTTTACTATTTTACTTTCATGACATGTATCAAGATTTATCTTGTAGTCCTCCACTAAACATTTATCTTTTAAAGCCTAAAACTATTTGCTTTATTTGGTGCTTTAGGTCCCCAGAATTGATGCTTGAGGAACTACTCACCCAAGTATGTATCACTGAACGTCTCTCAGTTCCTACAGTAAATTCCCTGAAAGTGGCCTTGAACTGCACCACCTAATCAAACAACAATCCACTTCTCAAGAACAGAGAACACAGGCATCCATCTTGCCTTCTAGTGTTCCTTCCCAAGCAATATCATCAAAAAGTAGGGAAACTCTACAAACGGGCAATTGAATATAATCAGCCTTCCAGTAAGATGTACTAGGAAAGACATAATGTACTCCTCCTATGCAGGTCCCATGTGTCCCTGACAAAACAACTCTTGGTGAATTTGCTCAAGCAGAAATAGGACAAATGCAGACTCAGATAAGCATGAATGTTCTATCCCTGCTACCTGTATTCGGTAGCTAACTATTTACATAAAAACTAAAACCCGAGGCTATGCATGGAGCCATAGCTTTTAATCAGGAGATGGAGGCACGCAGATCTCAGTGAGCTCATAGACACCCTGGTCTACAGAGTGAGTACCAGGCCAGTCAGGGCTATAGAGTGAGACCTTGTCATTAAAAACATCAAAAGGCAATTCAATAAATATTTGTTAATTAAGTGTATTAATACCCTTGGGAAATCTGAATAAGAGCTGCCCATTAGAAACACTACAGACATACTTGGTTTTTAGACCTACAATGTGACTATGTAGGAACATGCGTTGTTTGTATGAGATAAAATGTTAAAATTACACCATTTTAAAAAAAAAGAAAACATGAAAAGTTACATGGTCAAAATGTTTCAAAAAAGCTGGACATGGTGGTACACTCAAGTTGCAGGGTTGGGGAATGCAGAAGCAGACAGCAGATCTCTGAGTTTGAAGCCAAACTAGTCAACATATTGAGTTCTAGGACAGCCAAGGCTATGTATGCAGAAAGATCCTGTGCCACTCACCCACCAAAAAAAAAGTTGCAAAACACATCAGCCAACTATAATGTAGC
Source organism: Rattus rattus (assembly GCF_011064425.1). NCBI lineage: Eukaryota > Metazoa > Chordata > Mammalia > Rodentia > Muridae > Rattus > Rattus rattus. The sequence continues at coordinate 59,027,502 of NC_046161.1, forward strand.
AACGTTATCAAACATTATCTGGATCCTATTTTAAATTGTTGATTTTTAAAAAGTCATGTCTGTTTATTATTGCTTAGATTAACAGATGGCATAAGGAATTACTATGAATTTCTTAGTGGCTGTGTTGTTATTTAAGTCCCAATTTTTTAGGTATATCTTCTGAAATACTCACAAATGAAATGACATATTATGTGGGATTTATTTCAAAGTAATAAAAAAAGGTCACAGGTCAGAAACAGACATTGATGGTTATTACTAAAACAGGCTAGTATGAACTATTCTGTTTTAGGTAAGCAGGAAGCCATACAACAAGGGATGAATCAATTTCTTGGTACTGAGGAGATGTCACAGCAATTAGGAATACTTACTGCTCTTCTAGGACCTGGGTTTGGTTCTCAGTACCCACATGATGGCTTACTGTAACTGCAGTTCCATAGAATTCAATGCCTTCTGGCCTTCATGAGCACTAGGTATATTATGTGGTACACATATCCATAAATGAAAGCATTCATACACATAAATTAAAAATAAATAAATTAACAAAACCAATTTCCCTAAAGTAAAGCAACAGTAACTTAGTAAGTGGGGCTGGAGATGGCCCAGTGCTTAAGAGAACCTGCTAGTCCTCCAGAGCACCTGAGTTCAATTATCAGCAGGTGGCTTGCAATTGACTCCCTCTTCTGACCTCTTCCATCACCCACACGCACGAAGCACACATTCAGTGAGCATGCGCACGGACGCACACACGTGTTAATAGATAAACTAACGAAAGCACTCATTTGTCTGAGAAGGTTGGTAGTGGTTCAAAGGTGAAACAGCATCAGGAGAGAAAGAATACAATAAACACAAGCTATTGATTAAAGTTTAAAAACAACACTACAAAGGGTATGGTGTTGGGGGAAAGATAGGGTTGGCCAGGGAGATGCTCAGTGGATAAAGGCACCTTTCCCCAATCCTGACAACTTGAGCACAATCCCCAGAAGCCACCTGGTAGAAAGAACCTTGCCTACCTCCTGCAAGTTGACTTCTGCTCTTCACTCTCACACTGTGGCACTCAATGAGCCCCACCACGACAGATAATAAATATTTAAAAACTTGTCTTTAAAAAAAAGCCAGATTTGGTGGCACACACCTTTAATCTCAGCACTTAAGACACAGAGGTAGGTGGATCTCTATGAGTTTGAGACCAACCTCATCTACAGAGTAAGTTCTAGACAGCCATAGCTACACAGTGATACACTATCTCAAAGAAGAGAAGACAGGGATGAGGGGTGAAAGAGGAAAGGAGAGAGGGAGAGAGGGAGGGAGAGAGAGAGAGAGGGAGGGAGGGAGAAGAAAATAGAAAAGAATGGAACAGGAATCTGTCCAGGGCAAAGAAGTAGAGCTCCCTGACTGAGGCTCGAGACTAAGGAATAATGAGAATCAACTACTTGTGGTTAAACTATACCATTCACTACCACTCACTCTTTACGTTATCAATTAATACCTAACTAGATAGATCATCTTCCTGAAAAGAAAACATTAAATATGTGATCCCTGTTAAGTTTTAACTTCTTTACAAGTTGTTCTGAAGATTAAGTTAGGAAAACAAATCCAAAACACCAGAAACTCCTCTATAAATTAAGAATGCATACAGCACTGAAAGAGAGACAAAGGGAGACTTCTTAGAGGAAAGAGAGGTAAATAATTAAAGAGATCTCATTACAAAGCAAGAAACTTGAGCAGTGTTCTGTGACAGTCTACAAGTGCTGCATTCTTCTAGAAATGGTGCCACTGCTGTGCTTTCTCTTGTCACCAAAAATGTATCTACTTTTGAAAAACACTAACAAGGCAATAAACAAAAGGAATTAAATCCCGTCTAAACAGTTCTAAAGAGTTTTACAACTAATGTACTCAAATTTCTTGTGTTATTTTCTTTGATAAGAAAATAGCAAACATGAACTGTTCAGCAGGGTCTGATTATAAAGGGTTACTTCAGCATGGGGGAGGGGGCAGAAATGTGATAAGTCAGAAGTAGGTTCCTTATTTCACTCTCAGGGGCCTGTTCTCCTTTAGAACCAAACGAATGTGGTCAGTTAATTTCCATGCAGTCCCTTTTCAAGATGCCCAAAGGTTAGGAACAATTAGAAAAAAGCAATCCTGCTTTGTCTATTCTTCTATCAGAATCTGCTATAGGAGATCTAGACATAATCCTAATATATTATAGCTTTAAATACAAACTACCTAAAAAGACATGAAGTCTGTTTTTGTACTCTACCTGAACCGTGGATTGGCTGGCAAAATAATTCTAAGGAAATTAGGCACAACTGTTCCAAATTAAAGAACAAGAAGGGTTATATAAGTCATTAGTTCCATGGGTGAGGGAGAGATGGCTCAGGTGTTAAGACCACTGGCTGCTCTGGCGGAGAGCACTGTTCTGTTCCAAGCACTCACAAGGAAGCTCAAGTCACCTACAACTGCAGTTCCAGGGGATCTGACACCCTCTCAGATCTCCTCAGGCATGTAGTACACGAACATACACTCAAGTAAGCATACACAAAATAAAAAAAAGTTTAAAAACATCTTTAGTTCCTCAAAAGTTTTAAAACCCAGGAGGAGCCTGGGTAATTCCACGCCAGCCTCTACAGAAGCTTCTTATTTATTATGCTTTTCAAATCGCCTGTTCATCATGTACATTTCTTGAAGGTCAAAAAAGATTCTCATTTGAAATAGTCCTACATTTTCTGCAGCAAGTGAGAACAAAGCTACTATTGCCCCTAGTGAAAACAGACTCAGTTCTTGGCTGGCAAGAGAGTTCAATGAGTAAAAGTGATCCAAGTTCCTTTCATCCCTGGGACCCATATGGTAGAAGTTAAGACCTGCCTCCTGCATTGGTCTTCATACATATACACAGACATAAACACAGAAATAAATAAAAATATGAAAAATTAACAATTTTCAATATTCCCATGAAGTTAATACCTGACAACTTTAGTCCCTTATTTTTATTTTATTTTGAGACAGGGTCTTGTTATATGGTCCAGGCTGACCTCACATACATACAGCCTCCCAAGTACTGGGACTGCAGATGTGTACCCCTAAATGGCTTTAGATTTGTTTTAAAGAACCAGTATGTTACATTAAAATTATTTCAGCCATAGAATTAAGAGTTTAGTCTTCAATTTAGAAATTTCCCTTGAGGGGCTGGGGATTTAGCTCAGTGGTAGAGCGCTTACCTAGGAAGCGCAAGGCCCTGGGTTCGGTCCCCAGCTCCGAAAAAAAGAACCAAAAAAAAAAAAAAAGAAATTTCCCTTGAATTTACTAATTACACAGAGAAATTTGGCTAAAAGCACCTGAACTGAAGTTCAAAGTCAGAACTACCAATTAGTAAGACAAAGAACATTATCATGAGCCTCTTACATGATGAGCTGAACCACCTTTATGGTGTTCAGACCACAAGCTATAAACCTGCATTTAACCATAAAGAAACACTGGATAAACTCAATCCAAGAAATGACAACTGATCTGTCCCTCTCAAAAATACCAAGGTTGATGAAGAAAGGAAAATTAAAGGACTATTGCCAAGCAGTAACCAGACAGCTGAACAGCATTGAGTATGAGCCCAGGTTTCTTTTTTTGTTTTTTTATCAATTGAACAACTGACAAAATCTGAGTAAGGTTTGTAGCTAAAGACTGATGTACTATCAAACTATTGATTTAAATCATCATGTTATGGTTCTGACAGAGAAAGTACTTGTTTCTAGTAAATACCCAGCAACAATAAAAATGACTTAGGGATAAAGGGTAGTACACACAGCACTTACTTACACATAGTGTGTGTGTGTGTGTGTGTGTGTGTGTGTGTGTGTGTTTATCTTCATAGGGAAGGGAGAAGTAAATGGGAAGGAAAAAACACTAATAATTAAGGAAATGGAGTAAAAGTACTCACAAATTCTTTATGCTATTACTGTAAGATTTAATCAACTCTGAAATTGCCAAAATATAAAGTTAAAATTAAAAGGATATAAAAAACAGTGTTTAAAATCATCTCTTAGGGATGAACTCAGCTGGGACAGAGTTGGATCCCTAACAGTTTGCCCCTCCCCCACCCAATCTCCTGGTGAACTTGAGGTGGAAAAAACAAAGCTGCACCTAAAAGCAGGACTGCAGTAATTGATCAGCCCACCTTGGCTCTAGTGACTTACTTCTAAAAGTAACCAGACAACTCAGATATGAGCAAAGTGTGGATCTGCTACAAAACATTTCCAATAATTTTACATTTTGGCTTAGTAGATAAAGGAAACCTGCCACCAGGCCTAATGACCTGAGTACTTGCCCCATGACAAACATGCTAAAAGGTGCTGTCCTTTGGCTACCACACTGTGAACACTATGGCCCCATACCTTATATAAATTAATAAATAAAACGTGATTTTTAAAAAAATTAAAAATTAGGCCAGGTGTAGTAGCACATGCCTTTCTTCTCTGCACTTCCAAAGCAGAGGTAGGTGGATCTCTGAACATTCAAGCCTGGCCTGGCCTAAACAGTGGAAAACAGAAGGAAAGTGGGACTTGCAGGCATACAGTATATTCAATAAAATATTGCAAACTTAAAACTATCTGCAGCGAGATCACTCAGAACAGATTTTTTAAAAACGCTGCTGGTGCCACAAACTGCCTCCAGCTCCATAGAGATTATTCTTCAGATAACAAAAAACAATTTTATGCTGGTAATGGTGCATGCCTCTAATCTCAGCATTCCAGAGGCAAAGGCAGGTAGATCTCTGACTTCCAGATCAGCCAGGAATACACAGAACAAAACAAAACAGAACAGAACAAAACAGAACTGAACTGAACTGTACTGGCTGGTTTTGTATGTCAACTTAACACAAGCTAGAATAATCAGAGGAAGGAGCCTCAGTTGAGAAAAATGCCTCTATGAGATCCATCTGTAAAGCATTTTCTCCATTAGTGATCAGTGGGGGACGGCCCAGCCTATTGTGGGTGGCACATCCCTGGGCTGGTAGTTCTGGGATCTGTAAGAAAGCAGGCTGAGTAAGCTATGTGAAGCAAGCTAGCAAGCAGAAGCCCTCTATGGCTTCTGCATCAGCTCCTGCCTCTAGGTTCCAACCCTGAGTTCCTGCCCTGATTCCTCTAATGATGGACTATGATCTGGAAGTGTAAGCTAAATAAAACGTTTCCTCCCCAACCCGCTTTTTGGTCACAAGGTTACACTGCAGCAATTGCAACGCAACTAAGACACAAATCAAAACAACGAAAAAGGATTGTTTTAAATAAAATACATTCAAATCACCAATATTTATATTAGTTTTAAAAGTTGTTTTTTTCCATGTATTTTAACATGTTGATTTTCCTTAATAGCTACTTAAGTACTGATTTATCAAATGTCTGCTATGTACCAAGAAAAGTTAATGCCTTGACAAGCATTAACTCATATTTTTTGGGGAAATACTGAAGTATCAGTGACAGTTCAGGCTTTTCTATGGAATAAAGACAAAACAAACAAGACAACAAAAACGCCTACCTAGCAATAACAAACTCAATTAAGCCATATCAAATCACACTCCAGAAACTGAAAAGTATAAGCTCTCTCATGAAGACAATAGTAACTCATCAAGATGTATCAGAAACTTCATTTTAAATTATGTGTACATGTATATATCTATGTGTTCTTGTTCTCATGTGTATGTGGAGGCCAGAAGACGTGTCAGATGCCCTGGAGCTGGAGTTACAGGTGGTTACATAGCCTGGTATGAGTATGGGGAACCAAACTCCAGTCTCCTGGAAAACTATGTACTCCCAACTGCTGAGCCCTTCTCCAGCCCAACATATATATCCAACTTTTACAGATGAAGAAATTAAAGCCTTTGAAAGAATAAATAACTTGCTCAATATTGTAGCTCCAAAAATAAGTGGAAGAATCAGGCTTTTCACTCCATAATCTAAATGCCTGGGCTTACTACACACAGTTTCTTTAAACAATAAAAAAATACTTTTTAAAAGTTAAAATTCTGGTCATCTCTAATACAAGTGCTAATACAGCATTAAAACTTGTTACATTGCAATAGGAAACTAAACAATTCTACATATCAATTTATCAGAACACCACATAAGACTCTTACTATGTGTTGACTAGATTCTAATTCATAAGTTCTTAAAAGTAATGTATAATTTAGGTGTATTGAAAAACAATCTATGAAAGTACTTCCTAATGGATCAAATATACTAATAATTTGTTTATTCTAATAAAGCCAAAGTAAATATGAGTCAGAAGAAATGTCTTCTTTTCCAAGAAGCTGACCTGGTTACTCACATTCCGAAATAGCATGAACTTTGTCCCTGGCCATGCACTCATTCAAGCCTTCCTACGTGCGGACTGGGCTGACTGTGTGTACAAAGAACACACTCCTGCTATCTCAGAAGAGGTATCCATGCTTTCTTTCTCCACTTAAAATTGTTGATGTAATTTCCCTAGGTTTTTCTAATTTCTTTTTTAAGATGTTTTTTAAGCATGGGGATCTCCTGAAGCTAGAGCTACAGGCAGCTGGGAGCCCCCACACCTGGGTGCTGAGACACAATTCAGGTGCTCGGGAAGAACTCAAAGTACCCTTAAATGCTAAGCCACCTCTCCAGCCAAACGTTTTCTAACTTCAAGAGGCATTTCCATCTTTCTATGGTCAGGATCTCAGTATTTACCTTATGAAAGTACATTTTAAAAGGAGAAGAACATACCTAAGAACAATAACTCTGTCTCTTTGACATGAAGTATAGACTGAGGTCTGAACACAAGGAAATGAACAAATTACCTTCCAAGAATGTTTCCCCAAATGAATCCACAATGGCTGAAGTGAGCGTGCAAGAATTGTAGCTGTGCGAAACAAGGATCTCACGCTACAGTTGTCTAATGATAGTCATGTCAGATGGCACAACAATCATAACTAATTTATTTAACTCACTTCCTAAAACTCCAGTTCCCACCTGTAACCTGAAAACCCAGGCCTCACCTGTTAGAATTGTCTGAAAAGCAGCTTCAACATTTGTAGAATCTAGAGCAGATGTCTCAATGAACGACAAACCATTCTTCTCTGTGAAGAGAAACAAAATTTTCAGTCTGGTAAATTTTGATTACTGTTTAATAGTGCTGGTGATTGGTGATCCAAACCAGGGCCTCACCAATGCTAGGCAAGCCCTATCACAGACCTACCTCCCCAATTTTCCACAAGATGTCTTTTGGTAGTTGTTGTTTTTATGATTTTTCAAGACAGGATTTCTTTGTGTAGCCATGGCTGTCTTGCAACTCCTCTGTATAATAGGCTGGCCTGGGACTTACAGAGATCTGCCTACCTCTGCCTCCAGAGGGCTGGGATTAAAGGCATGCACCACCACTGCCCAGCTTTCTCCAAGTTTTAAAACAGCAGATCTGATAAGTTTGTAATCACAAAAGGGAAGATTAAAAAGCTAAGACCTAGCTCAGCATGGCCAGGAATTCAAGACCAGCCTGGGCAACATGAGAAAGTATCTCAAACAAAAAAACCTAAATGGTACCAACTTCTGGTATAATATAAGAACACTATTTTACTTTTACTTCAGTAAGTTAAAAGTAACATTAAGAAATTTTCATTATCTTCTAAGTACTTCTGCATATAAATACCACCAATAATAATGAATGAAACTATTCAAAATTTAGTAAACTTATCAAACATCCCACTATTTCCACCCCTAACCATCCTCCCTAGCAACTACATAGCTAGAAACATATTCATTTAGAATTCTGTTCTATTTGAAAAATTTAAAATTACAGGAAAATACTCACAATATTTTCACTAATACAACATCATGACTTCCTAGCCGATGCAGTGCTGTTTTCTTCTGGTAGTTTCCTCTACCAGAAAGGCAGCTAGAAATAAGCAGATCCTATAAGAAGCCCAAAGTGCTCAGCTTTTAAGTAGGGACATCCTTGTCAGTCTCTGACATTCCTTGACATAATACTTTTCAGACTCACATAGAACATTGTTAAAGAAGAGAGATGTACTGTTCAAACTGAGAGATGCAGAAGCACTGTACTACTGTGGAGTTTATATTACTAACCTGCAAATGCTCTTGCTTCATCTGTAGGAACTGCCCTGAGATGACGTAAATCACTCTTATTGCCCACAAGCATGATAACAATGTTACTATCAGCATGATCTCTCAGTTCTTTCAGCCATCGTTCTACATTTTCATATGTGAGATGCTTAGCAATGTCATAAACCAATAAGGCACCTACTGCTCCACGATAGTATCTGCAAACAGAAACATATGTAACTCTCAGAAGACAATCACAAAATAGAAATGACCACCAGAAAGAACCCAAAATGTGATGGTATAATGCTGGGGAGATAGCTCAGGGGGTAAAGCCATTCAAGCATGAAGATCTGCTTAGATGTTAAAAATCTCCAGAACCCATGTAAAAGCTGACATGGCAGCACTCAGTAATCCTCATCCTCCTACTGTGATATGGGGGAGTTGAGGAGTGGGGGTGCTAAAATGGGAGAATCCCAGAAGTTCTCAGGCCAGCTATCCCGGCATAAACAGCACTGAAAACAAACACGGTCTGTCTCAAACAAGGAAGAGGGTGAGGACCATCTTCCAAGGATGTACTCTGACTTCTACCCACACAGCAGTAACTGGTATAAATGCACACTAACATACACTCCCTCTGTGCTCTCATATACTCATCCATAAAAACACACATGAATACACACACAAAGAGATTTTTAAAAATAATAATACAAACTTGTAAATATATTTCTGAAAATTCCTAATATCACATGAGGGGTGGTGACACATAACTGTCCTGGGTGCTGGAGGCCTGAGGCCTGCCTGGGCTACATAATGAGTACCATGCTACAAGGTGAGACGAGATCTACATGCACACATGCGCGCGTGTGCACACACACACACACCCCAGATATGGTAGACAGTAGTCATCTCTTATATGAGGTTTTATACCTAGTAGTCCACAGGCCAAAAATATTAAATGAAAAACTCCAGAAATATATAATTCATAAGCTTTAAATTGCCACCATTTTAAGTATTGTGACAAAACTCCTCAGTGTTCCCCTTTATCCAGGCCAGCACATGACTCATTCTTTTTTCCAATGTACCCACACTATATAAACTACCTGCCTGTTAAAGTCACTTTGTAGCCCTCCCAGTATTTATGGTCTTTTCTGTGTTCAAATAATCCTTAGTTTATTTAATAATGGCCCCCAAAAGCAATTAGGACATGACAAAGAAAAAAGGGTCTATTAAGAGAAAAGATACAGGATGCTGCAAAGATGGCTCAGCAGCTAAGAGTACTCGCTGTCACTGTAGAGGACCCAGGTTGTATTCTAGCACCCACACAGCGGCTCGCAGCCATTGGAAAGTACTATATTTTCAATGGGTCTGATTCCATCTTCTTACCTCCATGAATACTAAGCATGAACATGGTACACATACACATATGCAGGCAAAACATGAATAAAAATAAAATGAATTTTAAAAAAAAGAGAGAAACATATAGGGTTCAATACAATCTGTGGTTGAAGGCAGGTGGAACATCTTGTAAGGTTAAGGGAAGACCACTGTTCCTTCCCAATACCTAAAAAAGGTTAGCAATTCACTTGATACCAACCTACCCAGAACTGAAAACCATGAACTTACGCAGACGTTATAGCCCTGTACCGCTCCTGCCCTGCTGTGTCCCATATCTGTGCCTTTATTGTTTTCCCATCAACCTGGATGCTTCTTGTTGCAAATTCTACTCCAATGGTACTCTTGCTTTCCAGATTAAACTCATTCCGAGTAAATCGAGACAGGAGGTTACTCTTCCCAACACCAGAATCTCCAATAAGGACAACTAAGAAGACAAAAAAAAAAAATAATAATAATATAAGTTGGATGAAGGCAAGCACATTCAGAATACTAACATGCTTTTAATAGGATGTTTGGCTTCAAAATAAACAAACCAAAGATTTTTAAAGAAGCATAATGCTTAATAGTTTACATCCATGACCAATCAATTAAAACCAATCACTTACTCTTCTTAATCTATTACTGTCTTCATAATGACTTTCACATTTCATCTATTTAGCACAGATCAGATATAGCACCCAATCTAAAAAAAAATCCCCCTCTTTATTTTTTTCCTATTTAGGAACTCAAACCCAGTGCCCTACTCATGTAAGGTAGGTAAAAGCCTGACAAATCAAGCTATATTCCCAGCCCTTAAAAATGCAATTATGCCATTTTTATCATAGGACACTGTAGGCACCGATGCAAACACCAATTACCTTTAACTTATACCAACCTCACTACCTTAGAAAGCATTCTGAAAAGTAAATAACAACGTGTGATGTCAGCGAGTGCATCGAGTAGGAAAGTGTGTATGTTCTACTACTGTCAGTAAAAACTGGGGGGATAGAGAGCCGAAACACACTTAAAACATGAGGCATGAGACGTCCAAGCTTTGCTGCTCTGCTCATAGAAACTATAGTCATCTTTAATAGTTACAGTTCACAGACTGGCAGAAAGCACAGGGGCACCCCACCTCTCTGCAGACAAACAGGAGCCCTAAGAAGCTCACATTCTGACATACTGAGTCAAAGCCAAAGCAAGGAGGGCAAACACTTTCACTTAGGACTTGAAAAAATTTTCAAAATGAATTTTGATTATACTTCCTGTGAATTTTATAGAAGGCAGTTTATTTACAAATAACTTCTCACCTCAAGTGTGACTACTTTGAAACTCTTCCACTAGAGCTGGTGAGATGACTTAGCAAGCAAGTAAAGGCACTTGCCACCAAACCTGAGGACTACAGAGTTCCATATCCAGGACCCACACAGTGGAAGAGAGCCTACTCCAAAAGTTGCCCTAGTCTCCACTTGAGCACAGAACTCAGTTGAGGTTTGGTCTGTTGCTATGTTTTGTAATACTAAATACTGGCACTGGTTACCCCCAGGGACAAGGTATAGACCCAAGCAATGCTATGTGACCTTGCGCCCCCCCCCCCAAACACAAGTTATCCCTGATTGGTGAATAACGATGCCTATAGCTTATAGTTGGGAAGAAGAGAGGCAGAGTTATGGTTCTATTTGGGGTCTGAGGAGAGACCACTAGGTGAGAGAACATGGCACATGATAGGTGAGTCATGTAAACATGGCCATGAGGGCTGACCACTTGGAGTTAAGAGCTGCCTAGATGGAACATGGCAAGTTATAACTCAAGGTTATTAACAGGGAAGTAGATTTTAATTGTATAGAGGGTAGATATCTGCCCAGCGCTAGTGCATTAAAGGCTTATTATAATATACAAGTTTTGTGTCTTTTATCTGGGAATTAAATGATCTAGGGTGGGGTAGAAATCCCCAACTGAGATTAAATATATACTACTACAGAACTCACACAAGTGAATGAATATAATTTTCTATGTTTATAAACATGAGTATGTATGCTATGTGTATGGGCCAGAAGAGAAGAAAGCTGGAATTAGTTACAGATAGTAGTGAACAGCCAAATATAGGTGCTGGAAACTGTTCCAGCCAGTTCCTAGCCACTAAGTCACCTCTCCAGTTCTAATAAATGTAATTAAGAAATGTTTTAAAAGGGAGGGGGGATTTCATGGGCTAGAGAGATGGCTCAATGGTTATGAACACTGGCTGTTCTTTCAGAGGACCAAGGTTTGAGTCCTTGTACCCAGAGGTAGCTTACAATACTTTAACTCCAGACAACAGTTTGTAATTCAGTTCCAGAATCTGATGACCTTTTTTGGTCTCTGCCCATACTGCATACAAGAAGTTAACAGACATAACTGCAGACCAAATCACCCACACACAGAAAAATTTCAGAGTCAGGCATGGTGTACTTCTTTTAGAAGTGTACTTACTGGGGGTTGGGGATTTAGCTCAGTGGTAGAGCGCTTGCCTACCAAGCGCAAGGCCCTGGGTTCAGTCCCCAGCTCCCAAAAAGAAAAATAGAAAAAAAAAAAAAAAGAAGTGTACTTACTTTAGAAGGCAGAGGTTGGCAGATCTTTGTGAGTTCTAGGCCAATAAGAGCTATAAAGTGAGACCCTATATCAAAAAAAAAAACAAAACAAACAAACAAAAAAGAAACAGAGCCAGCCAGTGGCACATACCTCTAATCTTAGGGGGGCAGGGGCAGGGGGCAGGGCAGGGGCAGGGCAGGGGCAGGGGGGCAGGGGCAAGGGCAAGGGCAAGGGCAAGGGCAAGGGCAAGGGCAAGGGCAGGGGCAGGTGGATCTCTGAATTTGAAGCCAGTATGGTCTACAGGTGTAAGTTCTAAGACAGGTAGGGCTACACAGAGAAACACTGTCTCTCAGGGAGAGGGGAGAGTGGTGGTGGGGGCTGGGTAAAACAGAAAACTGAGAAACAAGTTGTTTGTTTTAAGAGAGGGTTTCAATCTGGAACCTAGGTTGGTCTAGAACTCACAAAACTCTCTTACCTCAGCTTCCACAATGCTAAGATTATAGGTGTGTGCCATCATGCCCAACTTCAGACAAGTTGGGTTAAAACATAAATCTAAAGATCAAAATGGGGTTGGAGGTTTATAGAATCTGAACAGATAACATTTTCCCTGCATTAATTTTTTGTTGGTATTTTAGCGAACACTGTATTTATTTCTACGGTTGACTAGTAATGCTTTTTAACTAGTTAATTGATTTAGGCATCAGACTAGAAAATCAACATGCAAGGTTAAGGCCACAGACTAATAAGTCATGTTTTACTCAAAAGACTGGGATTTGGTGGTGTGTGTAGAAAGGAGGCTGACTGCACTCTAGCCAAAGGAAAAAGAGAGCACACCTTTCTTGTCACGGTACTCACAGCTATCCCTAGAACAGTCATGCATTATCAAATGCTTATCTTTCTGGCTTCCTTTACCAGCTGATTCAGCAAGAAATCCCAGCAGCAGTGACTCCATGTAACAAAGAAGATAATTCTGTCTTTGTAGTCAGTCAGAGAGAGTACCCTAGCAAACAGACATTAAATGCTTTTACTGGATACCAGGAAAAATGATGTCAAGGTCATGAAAACAGAAACAATGTATTCTGAATTTACAGAATTATTAGAGGCTGGTTTCCGAACACCACTACTAGGTATGAAGCTGAATCCCAGCAACATTAATAGAGCCTCCTTATTAATAAGATACATTCACTGTTGTTTCTTAGTATAAGAAGTTAGATGGTCAGATCACAACTCCTGGGTGTGAGCAGGGAGAGGGTCCCAGCCAAGAACCCACTCTGGGCTTCAGCCAAAACTTCCTACACCTTTCCTAAATAGTAATCCTCAGTCACTCCAAGAATACAGAAACTTAGGCTAGAAAGATGGTTCACTGGTGGAGGCAATTACTGCCAAGCCTAAAGACCTGAGTTCAATCCCATGAATCCACACAGTAAAAAGGAGAAAATCAATTCCTTCAATTGTCTTAGACTTCTATGCATAAACGCCATGGCATGAGCCCATTCCCCCCACCTCCAAAAAAACTTAAATAAATGAGACTTTGGGAGGAAGGAGACTGGAAATCTCCTTTGAATCACTTCTGGTCACACACTAGCATCAACACTCACTCACTTGAGGTATGAAATAGTGCAGAAGGAAAAACCAGAGATTAGAAGACATCTAATTAATTCACAGACACTTCAATTCAAATAGTACTTCAGAAACCACTCACAATTTGAAGTCAAAAAGCAAAGGTGAGCATGGCACGTGGGTGACACCATCTTTTGGTGGGAAACACCTTCAGAAATCAGTGTACACTTCCTACAGAAGCTCCAGTACTAAGTCATGCTGTTTTGTTTTAAAATATTAGCCATCCTTACATTTTGGGTTTGTTTTTCATTTTATTTCATGTGTACGAATGTTTTGCCTACGTGCATGTATGTACTTTACAGTCATGCCTGTCATGTCACCTGGAACTGGGGTTAAGAATGGTTGTGGTGCTTGGGACTGAATGAAGGTTCTCTCTGCAACAGTAGCGAGTGTTCCTAATCGCTGAGCCATCGCTGCAGCTCCCTGCCTCATGTTTTGACCTCTACTTTTAACTAATGACTAAATTTGCCATCTCATCAAGGTCAAATCTTTATACCATACTAAGTGAACAACCCCCCACCATGACACCAATTAATTTTATTACTTAAAAAATAGCAATAGTTTGTAAACAATTCAAAATTCACAAATGTTCTAATAGTATAAAATAGTTATATCAACTAGTTACTGACAAAATTTCCAAAGACTAGCAACTTGTCAAAGGAAAAGGATGTCTTAAATGACTGAAGATTCCAGTTTTGTAAGGATGAAAAAAAAGATACGGAAATGTGACATGATAAGGGGAGCTCTTTCTTTTTTCTAACCAAAGCAAGAAGTGATCTATTTAGGTTCAATGGCTGGCTGGCTGATGGCTGGCTGGCTGGTTGGCTGGAATTATCTAACAAACAAAAGAGAATTCACTGGTCATTGGTAATGAATCTTAAAAAAAAAAAACAAAAAAAACCTTAATAGACCTTTGTGGACTCAAAATTAAACAATTTCAAGGCAAAAATACTTTCATTAAGATGACAACATTTAATTGCCCCCCCCCCACAACACACATATACACCAGTGGCGCTGGGAATCTAAAAACCTAAAGCCAATGCTAAGCACATGATTTATCACTGAGTTATTATTTACTACCAGCCCCTTGTTTTTCAAAAGTGTGGGATACTGTGCATTCATATCCAACAACTGAAGAAATCAATTTCTGGGCCAGAAAGATAGCTCAGCAGATAAGTTTGCTGCCAAACTTGGTGGTAGAAAGAAAGGACAGACTTCTGACCTCCACACTCACCATAGCACACCCCCCAACATTCAAATAGTCACATAGATAAGTAAATAAATAAATGCAAAAAGAAATTAAAGGAAGTTCCAGTAAATTTTTATATATCCATTACTAATATCCTAGGCTGAATGGACATAACAATATCTATAAACTGAATGGCAATATAATTCCTAAATATAATGCCCCCACAAAACTTAGCCTCATCTACTGAAGCTCAACCTAATAATATTAATTTGTTTACATACATGCTTTATATACTATACACACCACAAATATCAAAACGTTAAATACTGTAAAAGCAGAGTATGTCTGTGTATATATATATATATATATTTATATTTAATTTAGTTTCTATCTTTAACCACATTTAAGTAATTTTGCTACTGTTTTTGTTGTTGTTTCTGAAACATAGTCTCATTCTATAGCCCAAGCTGACTTCAAAATCATGGCTATCCACTTGCCTCAGCCTCCCAAGTACTGTGTGATCACAGGCATAAGCCACCAAGCTAAGCCCACATTTAGTTTTATATTTCTCTAGTACGCTTATTTCTGGACTAAAATTTAACTTCTCACTTCACCTACAGAATATTAGCTTTAAAATTTACCAACTGAAATCACTATTTTCACACTGGCTTTCAAAAGCTTGGAAGATTTTTATTCTCAACCACATTCACAGTCCAACCCTCACCAAGTCTTTAAAATAAAATGCATCAATAAGGCTGAAGTCTAGATAAGTTTTTCCAGATTCATCAGAATCTGAGTTGCTAAACCAAAGTTGTGAAAGAAAAGTACCAAGCTTCAACTTCAAGACGGTGCTACTGACGATCAGCTGATGACTCATGAGGCCTGGACTTCAATGAGACTCAAGAGAGAAAGCCAGGAGAGGGAGACTCTGCACCCTGCTGTGCCACTTTGACTGTCCTGCTACTCAGCTATCTCACTTGTGCCCCACAGCACCTTAACCACACTGGTTTATGTACAAGGTTAACAGGTTTTAAACAGCCATGCTTCTAAGAAATAAAACTCCCAAAGTCTCACTGCAAAGCATAAGTAAAAATTAATCTTCAAGAATTCATAATTTAGCATTGTCCTCATCTGCCCACATTACATTCCCAGTTAGACTAATCCACTCCACATAATAAACACGCTCATGTTCCATGTACAAACCCCAGTTTCCTTAACTCTAAGTGTGCTAGATTAGTCTTCCCAAAGGTAGAAATGCTATGGTTCATCTCAGGGAGTAAATCTCTGTAGAACGAAATCATTTAAAATAATTGTATAAGTAAAAAATTGGCTAAGTAATCAGTGTTGAAATAAAAAATAGAGTGACTCATATCCTGTAGCAGTTTCTAAAAAGTGGAAACTCATCTCAGCAGAATTTTTAAACACCCAGTCTCACATGGCAAAGTATACAAAAAATAAAACCAGAACCCACATAGACATGAAATAATTCAGAAGTTCCTAGGTTCTGTGCGTCTTTATTACAACTTACATGTTCCTTAATTTAAAAAGATTTACTATTTAGTGAGGTGGCTCAGTGGGTAAAGATGCTTGCTACCAAGCTGATGACCCGAATTGGATCCCTGAGACTGTCTAGGTAGAAGAAAAAACTGACTTCCAAAATGTGTTCTCTTACCCACACATGTGCTATAGTACACATTAGCATACACAAATCAATAAATACAATTTTTAAATTTTTATAAAGATTTATGGCTCAAAAGTCTGACAAGAACTGTCACTTCACTCATACCCATTTACTGAGTCCTCGCAAGAGCTAAATTTTATTATCTCATTCCCCAAAAAGTTTCACAGTATTTCCTTTACTGAGGAAACCAAGGCTCAAAAAGTTGAGTAGGGAGAAATAGTATAATTATATCATAATCTCAAAAGGTAAAATGTAAAAAAAAAGTTAACTTTTCCAAGGTCACAAGGCAAAGAAACATAAAACCCCTGTGTTTTCTCATTGTTCAAAGGATGGTCTAATCTAAAAATTAAA
This sequence comes from Rattus rattus, assembly GCF_011064425.1. Classification (NCBI taxonomy): domain Eukaryota; kingdom Metazoa; phylum Chordata; class Mammalia; order Rodentia; family Muridae; genus Rattus; species Rattus rattus. Next base: position 59,044,348 of record NC_046161.1, read on the forward strand.
CTTTAATTCCTCCAGTCAATCTAGGATCAATTAACATTCTTAGGGAAAAATAAACAGCTTTCTATAACCAACCTTCGCATACCAAATGCCATTACAAAGTACTTAAAAATAAGCCTCCCTTGACTGACTAAACCTTAGGATTTAGGTAATTTCACATAATCTCAGATGCCTTAAATAAACATCCCAGGCCTATTTGTTTTAATTTTGATTTATTTATTTATTTAAAGACAGGGACTCACTATGTAGCCCTGGCTATCCTGAAACTCACTCTGTAGACCAGGTTGGACTGAACTGCCTGCCTCTTCCTCCCCAATGCTGAGATTTTAAAAGCCTGTACCACCACACCCTGCTTTTCTAGTTGTATTTTTAAAGTTTGGTACCTTCTTATCTATACATTTCTTTCCAAGATGGTAGTAAGGGTAGACACTGAAGGTACTTACCCTATAAATAGCATATTTCGAGGAGTAAATAATGATAAGGGTGTACCAGCAGCTAATATGCCAAGACTTGTAAAGTATTTGGAAATGTTTCCTGCTTCTTCACTTAGTCAATCATTCTTAGCACCCAGTGGCAAAGTCAGGAACACTCACCACACTTAACACTCTTGAAACTCCACCCTACACAGTAAAGCTTTGCTAGCAAGGGCTTCTTCCTCTCTGGTAATGATCTTTGTTCAACAAATTACTGATGGCCGCCCTTCTAATTCAGGAGCAGAGCAAGACTGCGAAAGTGAGAAGGCATTCATCAACAGAAAGCGTTCACTGTACTCTCTTTTCACTGAGAACTGTATCCTTTCACTTCGGCCTCTTCGCAGACTCGACCAATAAGCAAGTCTCTATTTACATCCATGTTCTCGTCTGCCGGCTCCACATTTCCCCCCACCCTGTAATAAATTCTTGATTTGACTAAAAGAGCACGCTACCACTATAACCCTCTCCCACCGTTTGGGAAAGGTATGTGGCCAACCAGGGTTCTTCCCTTCCTGTTGGATCCTCCCAGTATTGCAGCAGGAAGCAACCAGTCCACAGTGATAAGCTAGCTAGTATTTGTGCAGCGCACAACCTTTCCTGTTCAGAAACTGGGCCTTCAGGTCTGGCAGGGATAACAGCCACCACCCATCCGCAGCCCCTTCTCGTAAGCCAAATAAAAGAGTTATCCCGGTCTGATTAGCTGGGCAGGGACAAGAGAAGGAAAGGGGTAAAAAACAAAAAAACAAAAACAAAAAAAAAAACCCGCGAGGTGGGAAGTCATCTGCCTGCCTGGACACTGCGACAAGTGCACGAACGCCAGGAGTGATGGACAGCCCCTCTTACCCTCCCCTTCTCTCCCTCCCACAAGCCAGGTTGCACCGGAGCGCTAAACATTACGAGAAGAGGAGAGACTCAGAGTTGCCCGTCTGTGGGGAAGGAGGGGACAGTCCGCGGGTACTGACCTCGAGGTCTGCGGGGATGGGGGTGGGGGCCCTGGGACGGGCAATCTGGCCGAATCCCAGGAAAGGCTCACGAGGAGGGAAGGAAAGGGAAACGAACAGAAAAGAAAATACAAAAACCCATAGAGACAGTGGGCGTCCCAATATAGGTACTTAGCAAAGGCAGGGGCCTGTCAGAGGGGGATGTGAGACCAGCAGCAAGCATCCAAGAGGAGGGGCTCGAGACGCCCGAAGGAACTGCACCGCCGTGAGGAGCGCAGCCATCCGGGAGGACACACAGCGAGGGGCGCCGCGGCCTGACAGGCCTCCCAAGGGCGCGGGAACCCGGACGAGCGGCGGGACCCCCGTCGGGGCGGCAGGAAGGAAGCGCCCAGGCGGACTCTGTCCTGGGCAGGGCTGGCCTTGCGCGGGTCCCCCGGGAGTGTCTCCAGCCCCAAATGGGCTATCGGTGGTCCACGGCCTCACCTTTAAAGAGGTAGTCGTACTCGTCGTCGCGGGTGCCCATGGCGCGGCCGAGGAGCTGAGGGGCGGGAGCGGCGGTGGTAACGGCGGCGGGACCAGGGGGCGTCGCTGCAGGGGTAACCCGAGCGAAGAGCTTGAGCGGCCGGACCCGGTGAAGAGCCCCGCCCTGTCTGCGTCACTTCCTAAAGGCCCCAGCCCCTCACAGAAAGTACTTCCGGAGAAAAGGCACCCCGCCCATGAGCTATGCAGGGTGGAATTCGCTGAAGTAGACTCCACATTCTCACACGGCTTGGGAACTCTTACAGGAAAAACAATCTTAAGACGCTCCTTAGAGCCTTTGGCTTGTTTTTCACCCAACATTCAGGGAAGAGAGGAGCAGGCCTGACTTCCGGTTGGGGGCGGAGTTTTGTTAGTATTAGAAACCCGAAGGCTATGCTGCCTTCGTGCTGGTTCCATGGTGTAATGGTTAGCACTCTGGACTCTGAATCCAGCGATCCGAGTTCAAATCTCGGTGGAACCTGCTCTTTTTTTCTCTTAATTCATTTTGACTATATTAGTTCATAACAAATAATAGAATAACCTCGTTATATCCGCTTTTGGATTGAACCACATATAGCCTTTACCTATGAAGACTGCACTAATCAATCTTTTCAATTCAGTAGTGTCTGCTACATGGAGACCTAGTAATTAAACTCTTAGTTCTTTCTTAGCCTTGAAGGAAGTTTGTTCCTTGATTCCTTTTGCTGGAATTTTATACCCTCAGCTTCAGTTAAGGATACGCTCTCCTCACCCACTCAATCTCTCCAGAAATCTCTCACACTATCTCCAGATGTCATTAAGAGAACTTCGCCCACCCTCCTCATAAGGATTCATCAGGATCTTGAGTCCTATTTTCTGGCCTTCGAACTAAGCCCGATTAAATAAATTTTAACGGAAGAAGAATGACAATTTCCATTCTAGCAAATATCAGTGTTAAAGACTCAAGAAATTTGCCACAGCGTCTCCTCAGAGTTGTTTTGTTCTTATTGTTGTTTGAGGTGGTTTCACTCGCAGAATGTAGCCCAGGCTAGCCCTGCTGTCCTCCTCCGCCCCCTCCCACTCCCACTTCCTCACACAGAGGCATAGTCACCTAATAATTCCTAGGAAGCAGATGTTTGGTCATGAAAAAGGAATTCAGCCTTCAGATGGAATTCAAATTGCTAATCAACTGACCTTAAGCAGGAATATTATCTTTGATTATCTGAATAGGCTCAGGGTAGTCCTTACGGTCTTTCCAAAGTTGGAAAGGAGGATTGTCAGCAGGGACTAGACGTTCTTCCACACTGCCACCAGCTGTCTGAGGAGTTCCCTTATCTATTAGGATTCAGAGAAAAGCTGACTCTTGGCTTTGCTGCAGAAAAACCTTTCAGGATGAGCCAATATGAGACAATCAGAATTTGTTAGAAGAGATTTTAATATAGAGTTTAAGCTCTATGCTTGAAAGGAAGTGAGGGTCTCAGAAGGAAAGGTGTGGCCAAGAGCACGACTAGGAACGTCTCAGAGAGAACTCTTTTAAAAAAATAGAGATCTGCTGAGGAATCTGAGGCTGCTCCTATTTGGTGAGTATAAACTCAACTGAGAGGGTAAAATCCAAGGTCACAAAGAAGGGTTACAGAGGAACTTGGGATGTTTTCATGGTAAACAAAGCTTTAGCCTTGTTTATGAGATCTGGTGGAAGAGTGTGGCCATACTTAATCAAGTCTTAGTCCTTAAGGATAGTCCACTGCTGTTTAACATTCTCTCTGTAAAGGAAAGGTTGTAAAGACCATCGCTAGCCCAGGTGTGGCTACACATGTTTTCAATCCCACTTGGGAGGCAGAGGCAAGTATTTCTGTAATTCAAGGCCAGCCTAGTCTCCATAGTGAGTTCCTGGCCAGCCAGGGTCACAAAACAGGAAAAACATAACACAATAAAGGCCATCCCTACAGCTGGGGATGGCAGCACCTGTGAAGCCAGCACTCATGAGGTTGAGGCAGAAAGATTGCAAGTTCTAGGCCCCTCTGTTGAGATTCTGTCTCAGAGGTGTTGTGCATCTCCTTCATGACAGCTCAGCAGGTAAAGGCACCTGCCACCAGGCCTGAAGGGCTGAGCTCAATCCTAGAGACCTAGGAGGAAAGAACTGATTCCTAAAAGCTGTCCTTTGACTCCTACAACACACACACACACACACACACACACACACACACACACACACACAAAATAAAAATATAGTTTTAAAAGGAGGAAGCATTCTTTCTCTTTCTTACTTTCCCTTAATAAATCTACAGTGTCTCCACAATAATAAAGACTATCACCTCCACATTGGCGACCTTCACAGCAAGGGTTAATTGCATTGGAATTGTTCATTATTAGCTAGAGAGAGAGACTTCAGTCAGACTCTAGAATGGCAGCCCTTCTGCCTCCCCAGGTCCCCATAACTGTCCCTTTCTATCTTGTCTCAGGCGCCATGTGTAGGAGCACATGGCTGCAACTCCAGTTTTAGGGGATCTAATGCCCTCTTCTGGCTTCTGGCCTTTGGGTGCATAGATATGCATGCTGGCAAAAACAGTCATTCACATAGAAATAATAATAATAATAATAATAATAATAATAATAATAACTTTAAAAATATTTAATTTTTAAATGTGTGTGTATATGTGTATGTACACAAGTGCAGGTGCCCAATGAGTTGACTATAGATTCTGGAGCTCAGTCATAAGTGATTGTGAACCACCCTACATAGCTGGTAGGAATCAAAACCTGGGGCTAGAGAGATGGCTCAGTGGTTAAGAGTATTGACTGCTCTTCCAGAGGTCCTCAGTTCAGTTCCCAGCAACCACATGGTGGCTCACAACCATCTGTAATGAAATCTGAGGCCCTCTTCTGGTGTGTCTGAAGACAGCTACAGTGTACTTATATATAATAAGTAAATCTTAAAAAAAGAAAAAAACAAACAACAACAACGAAAAAACCAACAGGTCCTCTGCAAGAGCAGTAAGTGCTCTTTAACCACTGAATATCTTTCTAACCCCCTATGATATGACTTTTTGTTCCATTGTTTCTTTTAGGTTTTTTTTTTTTTTTGAAACAAGGTTTCCTGTGTCTCAGGCTAGCCTGTAACTTCTGCTTTTGTCTTGTCCTCCAGAATGAGATGACATGTGTATGCTCCATTCCAAGAAAAAAATGAGAGGGACAGGAGTTAGCAGAGCTTCTGACAGCATGAAATTGTTTTATTACATTTTAATTTTGTGTGTGCACATGTGCATATGCACACTAGCATAGATGGATGTAGGCGCATACCGCCTCGTGGAAATCAGAGATCAACCGTGAGACTTGGTTCTTGTGTCCCAGGGACCCAACTCGGTCTAGTACAGGTACCTTTGCCTGATGAGCCAACTGTCCGGCCCACCAAGGGGTAAAAAAAAATCTATCTTCTATATTTCTAATATTTTTATTGAGAGTATTTTAAAGTGACATTGAATGCAAGATCAGAAAAATCCTTAAGTTGAGGACTACTATAACCCTAGTCAGTCTAGGTAAAGAAAAGATGATATACTTATTGGTAAGAGATATATAAAGCTTAAAATGTATCTATTATATGCAGTTTATTATTTAAACTATGTCGCTCAATCATACTTTTTCTATATTGTAAAAAAAAAAACAGAATAATTTGGAGCTTCTTTTGTAACAGTTGTCTCTCTTTTTCTTTTTTCAGAATTATTTAGTTTATGTGTATGAGTGCTTTGCCAGGCTGTATGTCTGTTCTCTGCATGTGTGCCTAGTCCCCAAGAAGTCCATTTTAGAAGAAGGACCTGCTCCCCTGGAACTGTGAGATGGTTGTGAGCCACTATGTGGGTACTGGGGTCCATCTTGTGTCCTCTGGCAGAGCAACAAGTGTTCTTAACCACTGAGTCATCTCTCCAGCCTCTGCTGAAACACTCTTACCAAAAGCAGGGTGGTGAAGGAAAGCATTTATTTCAGCTTACAATTCCAGATCACAGTCCATTATTAAGGGAACTAAAGGCAGGAACTCAGGTCAAGAAGTGGAAGGCAAGCTTGTTTGCTCTCCTAGACTGTGTTACTTCTACCCAAGAAACTGATTTCACAGCCAGGATGTACAGCAGGAGAATGCTACTTGCTAGCTGGATGGCTCAAAGAGCAACTTATTATGCTCAGCTAGATTTCTCTCCTACCCTGATAGCTTTCTTAGACAGTTAAGGATTACTTGCCAAGGGATGGTGTTGCTCACTATGGGCTTCCCCATCTTATATCAATTAACAGTCAAGACGATCCCCTACAGGAATGTCCACAAGCCAACCTGATCTAGGCAATTCCTCAACTGAGGGTCTCCTCTCAGGTGACTCTAGGCTCTGTCAACTTGACCAGTGAAGCTAGCTAAGGCACAAGACCATCAAGATGGTCTGTGGATGAAGATGCTGTCTAAACCCGATAGGCTGAGTTGGATCCTGGCACCCACACGGTAGAAGGAGAGAACCAACTCCACATAGCTGTCCTCTGACCTTCACACGCACAGCATGGCTGACACGCATGTGCGTGTGCACCCACAGGCACGCACGCGCGCGCGTGCACGCATACACACATACACACACACAAAGAAGTTAATGTGATTTAACAAAAAACAAACCAGAGTCACTGAGATGGTTCAGCAGGCAAAGGCACTTGCCACATTGAAGGCCTGAGTTCAATCCCGGAATGTACATAAAGGCAGAGGGAATAAATCACTGCACAGAGTTGTCCTTTGGTATGACTGCATGCCGTGACATGTGCACCCACACCAAGTGCGTACGCTAATCATAAATACTTTCTAAAATTTAAAAAACAAGAGCTAAACGTGGTCCCAGCGCTCAGGACGCAGCGTCAGGCAAATGTCTGTGAGTTCGAGGGTAACCTTATCTACGCCAAGTTCCGTGACAACCAAAAATAGAGGGGAACTCATTCTGTGAATGAATGAATGAATGAATGAATGAATGAATGAATGAATGAAAGAAACCAAAGAAAAACTAAGAGGAAGAACATAAGAGAGTATAGAGCATACACTTCTACTGGCAAAACTAAAGTGACAAACAGCCTGGTTTAAAAGGGAGGCAAAGGACTTGAAGTCATTTAAAGATCTGTAAATGGCTTCAAATGCAAATCAGAGCCAAAAGAGTTGCTCCTTCACGCGGTTAGAATGGCTGTTAACGTTTTAAAGGCAAAAAGCCTCGAGAGTGTGGGAAAGGATGGAGCCATGGGATGACTTGAAAGCCTTGAAAGCCTCCTGCTTTGCTTAAGGAAAACCGTGCAATGCTTTCTTTTCCTTTCTTTCTTCTTTTTCTCTCTTTCCTTTCTTTTTCTTTTTTTTTTTTTCCTGCTTTTTGAAACAGAGTTTCTTTGTATAACCTTGGCTGCCTTAGAACTCGTTCTATAAACCAGGCTGGCCTCAAATTTAGAGATCTGCCTGCCTCTGTCTCTCAGAGTGCTTGAATGAAAGGCACGCACCGCCACTGCCCAACAAGTTTCCTTTCTTACAAAGTTAAAGGCCTGTAAGAATGGCTACAGTGCTTGCACACATGAGGTCCTGAGTCCGTAGCCCCTGAGCCCATGTTATAGCTATGTACCTGTAATCTCAGCTCTGGAGAGACGGAGGCAGGAGAATCCCTGGAACTTACTTGTTGGCCAGTCTGGCTTAATTGGTGAGCTCCACTTTCTCAGAGACTACACTGTCTCACCGAACAAAGTAGAAAAGCAAATGAGGAAGACGCCCACTGTTGACTTCCGGCCTGTAGACATACATGCACATACACAGATACATATAGCTGCACACACGTTAAATAATTATCAGGTGATTCAACCATTTTTCTCTCAGGTATATACCCCCAAAGCAAGCATTCAAACTGCTAGACTTGTTCTCTTTCACTCCTCTGAGTGAAATTCCAGACTCTTCAAAGAGCTAGGTTCCACTTGAGTGAGTGAGGTATATAGAGTAGATAAATTATAGAGACAGGATTGCCAAAAGCTAGAGCATGAAGAATTGGGCAGCTGTGAGTGGGAAGTCCAAGAGTCTAGTAGTCGCTCAGTGCCACCAGGCCAGGCTTTCACCTGGTCTGCTGTATAAGATGGAGTCCTGAGGAAGTAGATGCCAACAGATGAGCTGCAAGCAAGTGCATGCAGTCTACTGACTGATCTACATCCTGGGCACAAAAGTACTACACACGCGTGCATGCGCGCACGCGCACACACACACACACACACACACACACACACACCCCTGACCATACATACATGCTCAAAAGAGTGGTCAAAGCAGCAGAGCTCACTAGAAAGTATATTGGAACAAAGACTGAAAGAGGAGAAGGAACTAATCATGTAGAGTGTCCAGGGGAAAGTATCCAGGAACAGACAATAGACAGTGCAAAGACTCTAAGACATAAGGGCCAATGAGATAACTCAGTGGGTAAAGGTCCTAGCCTTTACTACAAAAGCCCGATCATGTAGTAGTTATCCCCTTTCTTCCCCAAGTGTGGTGTGGTTCAGGCACCCATGTGAGCAAGAGTACACATACACACAACAATAGCAACGCAATACTAGTAATAGTAGTAATCTTTAATTAAAAGAAAGGGACTCTAAGCAGAAGTTGGTCTATCAAATGTGTGCTCTGTGCATGGACCAGAAGGCAGACAGGAGGCAGTAGTATAAATAAAAGCAGAAGTAGGAGATGGATCAGAGGAGGTAAAAGGACTGAATGGTAAAACATCACATTTTGAGCACGGGAGTGGCATGATCTGTTTTTCTGATTTATGTATCAAAAGGGAAAGTGTGGCTGCTCTAAGGACAACAGATTTTAGAGGAACAAAGGAGGGTGCAGGAGACAGTTACAAGAATCCAGAGCAGGATGTCTTGGATTGTGACATGGCCTTTAATTCCAGCCAAAAGACAGAAGCAGGCAGCTCTGAATTCTAGGCCAGCATGGTCTAAACAATGAGAATGTGTCTCAAAAGAAAAAGAAAGAAAGGAAGGAAGGAAGGAAGGAAGGAAGGAAGGAAGGAAGGAGGAAAAAAGGAGAAAGGCAAAAAAGAAGGCAGAAGAAGGGAGCAAGCAAGCCCATGAGGAATTTAGGAGAGAGCTTCAAGCAGACCAGTACTGTAGTTCACAGAATCTGCAGTATCATTGATTGGAGGATACGTCCTGATTTCACAGACACTGGAATATGCAGTGTGAATTGTATTATGCAGTGTGAATTGCAACCAAATCTATGATTCAAACACCACAAGTGTCTGTGGCAGAAGATCTGGTTTTCTGAAAGGGAGCTTAACTCTTGGAAACAATCCAAAAGTAACCAAGGGCCATTTTCTCTCAGCTTACCCACAGTTCCATGTCTTGAAGTGTAGTTTATATTAATGTAACAGAAACCAGTTCATACCCACGTAAGATGGAATTAGAGTCAAGGTTCAAAATTATTATACATATTTTTAAAAATTCTACACCCCATTAATATTGGGATGAAGAGAGGGCACGGTTATTAAAATTGCTCTTCCAGAAGATCAGAGTTCAGTCCCAGTGCCCATGTTTGGTGGCTTAAAGCCACTTATTACTCCAGTTTCCAATAGACACCTGAACACACACACACACACACACACACACACACACACACACACACAAACTAAAAATAATAAAAAATAATTTTAAAATAAAATCAAAATCTACATTAATGCACACTTAAAAGGTGTCCCTTACATTATTGAAAATCTAATACCCTCAGCCCACATTTCTAATATGCTCAATTATTGAGACAAACAATTTTTTTCTCCAACAAGTGTCCAATAAATTCCTAGAATGTGATGTCAACAGAACACCGATAGCCATACTGCTATGATCCAGTCAGCAAGAAGTCAGGGACTACGGAGCGAGCAATTCCTCAAGAGTGATACACACACAGCTACAGCCACAGAGATAGCCCAGAGCTACAGCCACAGCTGGAACAGGCTCCCGCTGGAGTCAGCCATGAGCGACATTGGATTATCTCCTGTATTAGTGCTTTTGTTGTTGTGATGAAACACCATGACCAACCACAACTTCTGGAGGAAAGAGTTCATTGTGGCTTACAGTCTCATAATAGTCCATAATGGCTGGGAAGGCATGGCAGCAGGCGGCTGGATCAAGAAGCTAAGAAATAGTACATCTCCAACCACACACAAGAATCAGAACGAGCTAATTGGAATGGGATAAGGCTATATAAATCCTCAAAGCCCATCCCCAGAGAAGTTCTTCCTTCAGCAAGGCTCAACCTCCCAGTGGACCTGTAGTGACCCCAAACAGCACCTCTGCCAGGGACCAACTGTTTAAATACACAGACAAAGGTGTGTGTGTGTGTGTGTGTGTGTGTGTGTGTGTGTGTGTGTGTGTGTGTGTGTGTATGCGTGTGTGCATTTCTCATTCAAACCACCACGTTAGGCTTAGCGTCAAGAGCTTTTATTTGCTGAGACATCTTACCAACTCACATTTTTTAAATTATGGTAAAATATACAAAAAATGTCCACCTTAGCTTTTCTTCAGATAGAACCCAGGGGTTTTATATGCTAAACACGCACTCTGTCAGCTGTGTCTTCGAAGTACTTCTCTCTACTGGCCAGTTTTACGTTAACTTGAAGCAAGCTAGAGTTATCAGAAAGGAAGTAATCTCAGTTAAGGAAATGCCTCCATGAGATCCAGCTCTAAGGCATTTTCTCAATTAATGATTAGTGGGGGAGGACCCAGCCTATTGTGGATAGTGGCAATCCTGGGCTGGTGGCCCTGGATTCTATAAGAAAGCAGGCTGAGCAAGCCAGTAAGCAGCATCCCACCACGGCCTCTGCCTCAGCTCTTGTCACCGGGATCCTGCTCTGTTTGAGTTCCTGTCCTGACTTCCTTTGATGATGAACAATGCTGTGGAAATGTAAGCTGAATAAACCCTTTTCCCCCCAACTTGCTTTTTGGTCATGGTGTTTTGCTGCAGTAATTGGAACCCTAACTAAAACAGTCTCACATATTCCAGGCTGGCTTTCCCCTTCCTGTGCAGTCCAGGATGACCTTGGATTTGTTATTCTACTGCCTCGGCCTTCTTTGTACTGAGATTATAGGTGTGAAACGTCATATGACACCCGGTTTTTTTTTTAAGATTTATTTATTTATTTTAATGTATGTGAGTATACTATAGCTGTCTTCATACACCAGAAGAGACTTCGGATCCCATTACAGATGGTTGTGAGCCACCATGTGGTTGCTGAGAATTGAACTCAGGACCTCAGGAAGAGCGGTCAGTGCTCTTAACCGCTGAGCCATCTCTCCAGCTGGACACCCAGTTTCTTAGCTACCTTTTTAAACTGTGCATTCTACTCTACAGTTTTTCCATCTTAAAGTAAACTGTATCCACATTACTCAACACCTCATTCTCCCCTCCCTCCAGACCCTGGCAACAACTGCTCTGCTGTTTATCTTTGTGCCTTCGACAGATAGATTCTAGGTACCTCATACAAATTAGATCATACGATATTTTTACCTTTACGTCTGGCTTATGCCACTTTACATAATGTCCTTGTGAGAATTCCTTTCTGAAAAGACATAAATAATGTCTGCCTTGTCCTGACGAAGTCTCAATAACGAACCAAAGCTCAAGTCCACAAATCTTCTTTCTGGGGAGCCAATGCTTTACTGAGCCATGCTCACAGCACACAGATGAAGACTATGACAGGAGGGTGGGTACCCCAAAGCAGCTGCACTGTAAAATCTTCACCCAGTATGGATGATGGCTTCCCCATAGTTTCAAGTAGCCTCCTCTAGCCCATATACTCTACCACTTTCCTGGATTCTTAGGCTCCATGAAACTGGGACAGAACTGCATACCAATGACTCCAAGGGGTGGCTGGAAACTCAGAAGAAGGTTCAATGACTCTGTCAACACCTTCTTCCTGTGTGGTACAGTCAGCAGTACACAGGCCCCATTGCCATGCTCTCAGGCACAGCTGAGTTAATAAAGATGGCAGCTGTTGTGCTCAGCGCTCCACGTTCCACAACAGCCTTCAAAAACTGTTACCTTTGAAGACACAGGGCACAACAGAGAGAAAGCTGAGAACTAAAGGATACTAATATCCTTTGTGAGTCCCTCAAGAAAGCCCACTCTACCTCTGAACATTTGGTTCATGACCATGATATCTTTTTTCCTATCTATATTTATTCCTTCCTTCCTTCCTTCCTTCCTTCCTTCCTTCCTTCCTTCCTTCCTTCCTTCCTCCCTTCCATTTGTTTTTCAAGACAGGTTTTTTCTGTTAGCCCTGGCTATCCTGGAACTTTCTCTATAGACCAGGCTGACCTTGAACTCAGAGATCCGCCTGCCTCTGTCCCTCAAGTGCCGGGAGTAAAGGCCTGTTCCACCAGTGCCCAGCTGTATATGACTTTTTATTTGGCCTTTTTATATTTTATATTCTCCTACTTTCTGATATCTTCCTTTTTCTTCCACACATAGTTTTAACAATGTGACATAGTCTTTTTTTATTAGGTTTTTTTATTTGCATTTCAAATGTTATCCCTTTTCCTGGTTTCCTGTCCATATCCCTTCCCCTTCCCCCCCCTTCTCCCCTCCCTCCCTCTCCCCTCCTTTTACCCCTCCCCTCCCTTCCTCTGAGGGTGTTCCCCACCCATCCATCCACCCCTTCCTGCTTCCCCACCCTGACATTCCTCTACACTGGGGGGTCCAACCTTGGCAGGACCAAGGGCTTCTCCTCCCATTGATGCCCAACAAGTCCATCCTCTGCTACATATGCAGCTGGAGCCATGGGTCTGTCCATGTGTAGTCTTTGAATGGTGGTTTAGTCCTTGGGAGCTCTGGTTGGTTGGTATTGTTGTTCTTATGGGTTGCAAACCCCTTCAGCTCCTTCAATCCTTTCCCTAACTCCTCTAATGGGGATTTCATTCTCAGTTCAATGGTTGGCTGCTAGCATTCGCCTCTGTATTTGTCATGCTCTGGCAGAGTCTCTCAGGAGACATACACTATATCAGGCTCCTGTCAGCATGCACTTCTTGCCATCAGCAATATTATCTGGGTTTGGTGGCTGTATGTATATGGGCTGGATCCCCAGGTTGGGCAGTATCTGAATGGCCTTCCTTCAGTCTCTGCTCCAAACTTTGTCTTTATATCTCTTCCTGTGAATAGTTTTGTTCCCCCTTCTAAGAAGGACTGAAGCATCCGCATTTTGGTCGTCCTTCTTCTTAAGCTTCATGTGGTCTGTGGATTGTATCTTGGGTAATCTGAGTGACATAATCTTATAGACAGTCTCTTTAATATATATATATATATATGTGTATATATATATATATATACATACACACATATTAATTGTATATATGTGTGTGAGTGTGTGTGCTTGCAAGTGTGAAAGCAGGTGCCCTTGGAGCCCAGAAGAGACTGTTGGATCCTCTGATGCTTAAATTACAGGTTGTTAGACAGCTGATGTGAGTACTGGGAACATTGTGCTCTCTTAACTGCTAAACCCCATCTAACCAGCCTCAATACATGTTACATAGAAATATCTTTGGGGGAAGCACAAATGAGCTAAGACACACACACACACACACACACACACACACTAATATTAAACAGTTATCCTATTAAATAAATATTAATATTATTAATTTCTGCTATTAATAGTAAATGATTTAACCATTATTTAATAATTTGATATTTAACAATGGTTATCAGATAAATGATGATTATATTATTATTAATTATTATTTTAAAGAGAAAAATAGGCTGAAGAAATGGCTCGGTGGTTGTCACTTGTTGCTCTTCTAGAGGATCTGAGTTCAGTTCCTAGCACCCCAACCATCTGTTACCCCATTTCCAGGGGGTACAACTCCCTCTCCTGGACTCTGTGGGCATCACACACTCATTTAAAAAGGTATTGATTTACTGATAGATATAGAATAAATATACATAGTGTTGTTATTTTGAGACAGCATCTCATGTGGCCTTGAATTTGTTATGTAACCAAAGATAGCCTTAAGCTTCTGATCCTCCAATTTCCCAAAGGCTAGGGTTAGAGCAGTGCCTCCCCATGGCTGTGTCATACATATATCTTTTTAAATACTCGCAATCAGCCAGTTTAAGAAAAACAACAACACTTTATTGTGGGAAATTTAACTAATTTAGTTAGTTGGTTGATTTTATTTATTTATTTATTTTTTTGAGATAGGATCTCACTGTGTAGCTTTGGCTGACCTGGAACTTGCTACGTAGACCAAGTTGGCCATGAACTCAGATCTGCCTGCCTCTGCCTCTGCCTCCCTAGTGCTAGGATTTAAAATGTGCACCACCTGATCCAGCAAATTTAAATATAGCATAGTAGACAGAATAAAATAATGAGCCCCTAACTGCCAGCCCTCCAAAACATAAACATGTGGCCAAGCCCACGGCACCCACTCTCAGCGACGTGCCCTGCCCATTGCTTCTTGAAACGAATCCCAGACATAATCTCCTCCTGCCTATAAATATTTCAGTAGTAACCATTAAATTTTTCATTCATTTTTTTTCACTTATAGTCTGAGGAAGACAAAGGCATGCATAATTCAACTCAAAAATCTTAAGTACTCTGAAGTTGGCAGTGAAGGGTGATTAGAAGGGTGCGAAGCTGTGCTGTCTACAGAGTTTTATTACTAAGTCATGTATTTAATATTCAAAAAGCGTTTCAAGTTTATTTACTCTACATGGATGAGAGTTTGGCCTACATCTATGTCTGTGTGCCATGTGCATACCTGGTGCCCAAAGAGATCAGGAGAGGACGTCACGGGAGCTGGAGTTACAGATGGTGGTGAGCCTCTGTGTGGGCACTGGGAGCCAAAGCCAGGTCTTCCCCAAGAGCATGGAGGGCTCATAATCACCACACCATCTCTCCAGCATGATCATCCCTTAGTCATCTTATTGAGACCTCAAGTCAATTTTTTTTTTCTCAACAGATAATAAAATTCCCCTAAATGGTAATTTCTTAGAAAAGTCTCTCTCAGAAGTCACATATCTTAATTGTTTGCCTTCCATTTCAGGGAGTGGTGATCCTGTGTTTAAAAATAAGCAGAGACGCAATTGGTGAAGACACCCAACATCAGCCCCTGGCATCCACATGGACCTGCATGGGAAGTGCAGCTGCATACATGTGCACACGGGTATATACTGCACACACACCCCCATAGCTTTATTGAGATATAATCCACTTAACAAAAAATTTATCCTCTTTGAACTGTATAACTCTCAGTGTCTTTTTAGAATGCCAAGGTGTAACCTAAAGTCATGAACGGCTAGAAACTGACAGCAACCACATTCCCTACAGCCAAAGGCAGGAGATTTTAAATGTAGGTTTGAGCATGACACTTAATCGTTGCCATCTTCTTATTTATATTGTAAGCTTTTATGTGTGTGTTATTTCATAGGGTTTAGGATAACTTTCTCTTAAAAACGTTAATTTTGTTGTATGTGTGCGAGGGCCTCCTTGCACCCGTGTACGCCCAATGCCCATGGAAGCCAGAAGAGGACACTGGGTCATTACAGGTGATTGTAAGCTGCCACATGGGGGCTGGGTCCTCTGCAAAAGCAGCAAGTGCTCTTAACTGAGCCATCATTCCAGCCTCATTTTTCTCACGTTTGCATTTGTGGTGATGTGAATGTATACATATAACAACATACATATACATTGAGATGGTAGACATCAGTTAAGATTCCCAGCTTGCTATCAAAAACAATGACTTTATGAAATTCGTAGGCAAATGGTTGGAACTGGAAAATATCATCCTGAGTGAGGTAACCCAATCACAGAAAAACACACATGGTATGCACTCATTGATAAGTGGCTATTAGCCCAAATGCTTGAATTACCCTAGATGCATAGAACAAATGAAACTCAAGACGGATGATCAAAATGTGAATGCTTCACTCCTTCTTTAAAAGGGGAACAAGAATACCCTTGGCAGGGAATAGAGAGGCAAAGATTAAAACAGACACAGAAGGAACACCCATTCAGAGCCTGCCCCACATGTGGCCCATACATATACAGCCATCCAATTAGACAAGATGGATGAAGCAAAGAAGTACAGGCCGACAGGAGCCAGATGTAGATCTCTCCTGAGAGACACAGCCAGAATATGGCAAATACATAGGTGAATGCCAGCAGCAAACCACTGAACTGAGAATGGGACCCCCGTTGAAGGAATCAGAGAAAGGACTGGAAGAGCTTGAAGGGGCTTGAGACGCCATATGTACAACAATGCCAAGCAACCAGAGCTTCCAGGG
The DNA here is from genome assembly GCF_011064425.1 of Rattus rattus. NCBI lineage: Eukaryota > Metazoa > Chordata > Mammalia > Rodentia > Muridae > Rattus > Rattus rattus. Next base: position 59,060,565 of record NC_046161.1, read on the forward strand.
ACTAAGCCACTACCTAAAGACTATACATGGACTGACCCTGGACTCTGACCTCATAGGTAGCAATGAATATTCTAGTAAGATCACCAGTGGAAGGGGAAGCCCTTGGTCCTGCTAAGACTGAACCCCCAGTGAACGTGGTTGTTGGGGGAGTGGGCGACAATGGAGGGAGGATGGGGAGGGGAACACCCATAAAGAAGGGGAGGAGGAGGGATTAGGGGGAAGGTTGCCCGGAAACCGGGAAAGGGAAAAAAAAACGAAAAATAAAAAAAAAAAACTAAAATTAAAAAAAAAAAAAAAAAAAAAAAAAGATTCCCAGCTTGCTCTCCTTTTCCGGCTGGAACCATGGAGGCTGTATCAGAGAAGAAAAAGAAGTTTGCTAGAAACCCTTAAGAAAAAGGGAAGGAATTTCGCAGCGTTGCAGGCGAGGCTCCTGAGGGAGTTTGCCCTGAAGACACCTCGAAAGGCAAGGAAGAAGCTCATCTATGAGAAGGCAAAGCACTCTCACAAGGAGTGCAGACAGATGGACCAGACTGAGATTCGCATGGCTAGGACGGCAAGGAAATCTGGAAACTTCTATGTAGGACCAAAATTGGCGTTTGTCACTGGAATCCGAGGTATCAACGGAGTTAGCCCAAAGGTGCTCAAGGTACTGCAGCTTCTTCTTCGTCTTCGGCAGATCTTCAGCGGCACCTTTGTTACGCTCAACAAGGCTTCAGTTAACAAACATACTGAGGATTGTGGAACCGTACATTGCGTGGGGGTACCCCAACCTGAAGTCAGTAAATGAGCTCAACTACAAGTGAGGCTACGGCAAAATCAATAGAAAGCAGATTGCCTTGACAGATAATTCCTTGATTGCTCGGACCTCTTGGTAAATTTGGCATCATCTGCGTGGAAGATCTAATTCATAAGATCTATACAGTTTGGAAACGCTTCAAGGAAACAACCTCCTGGGGCCCTTCAAATTATCTTCTTCATGAGGTGGAATGAAGAAAAAGACAACTCACTTTGTAAAAGGTGGAGATGCTGGCAACAGGGAAGACCTGATAAACAGCCTTATTAAACAGATGAACTGAAGTGTCGCCTGTGGTAATTTTATAATCTGGTCAGTTAATAAACAGTCACAGCTTGGCAAATTAAAAAAAAAAAAAGATTTCACAGCTTATCAGATACATCCCAATCTAACATGGTAGGATTCACAGTACCTGTGTCATGATGGGATGGTTTGAGTGAGAAATGGCCCTCAGTCATGGATTTAAATACTCTGTCCCCATTTGGTGGCACTGTTTGGGAAGGATGTAGACTGTCCCTGAAGGAGGGCTTTGAGACTTCATAGCCTTGGCTCATTTCTACTTCACTCTCTCTGTTCCTGCTACAATGCTCTGCCTCCCCTGCCACTGTGGACTGTCTCTCTGGGATTATAAGCCAAAATAAACTTTTCCTTCTATACGCCGCTTTTGGTCATGGTGTTTCATCACACCATACCTATGTCATATGGCAAATACCTAGAAAAACCACACCTTACTTAACAGATCTGAATCCCAAAGCAGTTTTTAGCCTCTTCTCCAATGTCAACGATTTTAGTGGGTTTCACTCTCACCCCCACACCCCTGCTTAGATGTATTTTATTTTAAAATTCTCCATCTGAGGACATATTTGTCAGAGGTTTCCAGGGAGACAGATTACCCTCCCCTTTTCTCTTCTGTTCTTTTCAGTCTGTGGTCCTCAGTGCCGCCTCGCAGCCCTTTAGGGAAGCTCAGAATAGAGGAGGCAACATCAGTGCTCTGCCCTCAGTAGAAACTTGGCAACAGGACGTCCTTATGATTACCATAGGTGGCATCTGAGATTGTGTAGTTACAGGTATTCTTAGGGTCAAGCCTGGGGCCTGGTGGCCCACATTATTAAGGAAAAGAGAAGACAGTGAGCTGGGAATGGAGTTGGCTCAAAAACACCTGTCAGAAAATAAGCCTTATTAGGAGATAAAAGAGGGGGGCGGAGGAATACAACTACAAGGCCTGACCATGACGAGTGTCATGAGAGGTGATTGTAACAGCGGCAGCATGACCAGCCATGAGGTGGAGGAGCGTGGCAGACATTAAAGACACCAGGAAGGCTGGCTTAGGGTGAGAAAGAGTGGAAGAGGCAGTCATCATGGACCCTAAATGAATCTCTGTTCTTTTAATTTTTCTCTCAGGTAGCTGGGTCACAGGTTTGCCACATACGAGGCCTATAGCGCAGGACTGTTGTCTGTGGTTCTAGACGTTTGTATTCCTCCTTGCTGGGCTCTCCCAGGCAAGGTCCATGTCCTGAATTTGCAGGCGAGGAAAGCAAAGCTCAGAACATGTTTACTCAGCATAAAATACTGAGACGGAGACGATCCAGGGTCTGAGCCCCAGCGCATCACCTGGGGCTGCTTTGAAATCGGCTAAGTTTGGCTCAGAAAACGGGAGCGGGGAGATGAGACAACCCAAAGGATGAAGGAGAAACCGGGGGTGACTTGCCAGAGTCAGAGCTTAAGAAAGTCCAGATGATAGTTTGGAAAGAGTGGGCAGCAAACTTTACTGTTTGTTCGAGACAGGATCTCACTATGTAGCCCTGGCTAGAGCTCTAGAAATTGCTATGTAAGCCAGGCTTGGCTTGAATTTATGGAGATCCGCTTGCCTTCACCACTACTTCCTGGGTTCTGTTATTAGAGTCAGGTACCACCTTGCCTGGCTAGCATTTTTTTTTTTTAGACTTATTTATTTATTTTATGTGTACAAATATTTTTAATGTATGTGCATCCCTTTGTGCCTGTCATCCTGGGATGTTAGGTGAGGGCATCAGGTCCCCCAGAGAAGGAGTTATAGACAGTGCTGAGAACGGAATCCAGGCCCTCTGGAAGAACAGCCAATGCTCCAGCTCTGAGCCACCTCTCCAGCCCATAGTGGAATGATTTTTATAGTGAGAAGAGGGCCAGGTGTGGTGGTGCACGTGATGCACACTTACAATCCAAACTTGGAAGGTAAAGGCAGGGGGATTGGGAGCTGAAGGCCATGCTCAGCTACATGTGAAATTGGAGCCTCATAGGGATTTATAAGGCTGTGCCCCCAAACTACACACAATAAATGAAAAAGAAAGCCGAGCATGGTTGCTCACACATTTAATTCCAGGAGGCAGGGGGATCTCTGAGTTCAAGGCCAGCCTGGTCTATGGAGTCAAGTTCCAGGACAGCCAAGGCTTCACAGAGAAACCCTGTCTGGAAAAAAAAATTAGAAAGAGATAAGAATATGAGTCATTAAATCCAACACTTATTTACAGTATTATCATCCTTAACATGTAACTGACATAACAATCATTAACATATATTAATATAGTTTCTTTTTTATAACTCTGGAGAGATGTCTCAGTGGTTAAGAGCTCTGGTTGCTCTTCTAAAGGACCCAGATTTGATTCCCAGCACCCACATGGTGGCTCTCCAGTCTGTAATTCCAGTTCCAAGGATCTGACACCTCTTCTGGCTTCCCTGGACACCAGGCATACTTGTGGTGTACAGGCATACATGCAGCCAAAACACTCTTACACATAAAATAAACATAAGTAAATATTAACTCCGTGTGTGTGTGTGTGTGTGTGTGTGTGTGTGTGTGTGTGTGTGTGTGTTGTTGCCACTGGTTAGGTGCCCACGCTCCTGTAAATAGCCTCTTACAGATAATGTAATCGAGCCTCATGAAATTCATTGGGCCATTTAAAAAAGACATGAAGGGGGGTGTAGTTGGGAGGAAGAGACTCATCATGAATAGGAAGGGGATAGAAGAAGATAATGAAGGGAATGTGATCAAAATACACTGTGTACATACACAAAATGTCATAATGAAATTGGTGCACATTAAAATCTTTTTTAAAAGCAGTAGTTTCCGGTTCTCCTCTAATAGTGAATCGTGTGGGGTTTTTGAGGATTATTCGTGGTGCATTCCAATCAGGCCTGTACAGCTACACAAGAAGTCTATTCTTCAAGCCTCAGTGCCTTCTGTCCCTGAGGAGGAGAAAGCAACAGCTAGCAGAGGCGTGAAAACAGCGCCCAAGTATCATGCAGCTGATTTCATTGAGAACAACAAACTCCTTTTCCCAACACAAAGGCATGGAAATTGGAGCTGAGCATTCACTGCTTTGAAATGAAACGTGGGACTGAAGCGCTCAGAAACATGAGAGATTTTAAAACTCTAGACTCTGATCCACTAATCTGTCTGTATGCGACACCACATAAAATGCAGGAACAAGGCCCGTGGGATGGCTCAGAGCGTAATGGTGCTTGCTGCCAACCTGCCAACCAACCTGAGTTGCATCCCCAGGACCCATGCAAAAGTAGGAGAGAGTCAACTCCATGAGGCTGATCTCTGACCTCCACATGCACTCCATGGCATGCACACCCACAGTAAACACCAGGCACACACAATAATAAGATTTTTTTAATGAAAAGGTAATCTATTCATACATTCTTAATCAGACATACCATGCATGCACGCTCACTTTTGTATCATATACAAACATCTTGCACTAAAATTTCAAAATAAAAGCTCGATGGATAAAGTGTCCACTGTCCGACAACTCATATTCCATCCCATGGACCCATCTGATGGACGGGAAGGACTCCTGAAAGCTGTTTCCCATCCTCCGTGCATTCTCAGGGGCACATGTGCCCACACACATACGCAAAATGGACAGATGTTAACTTTAATTAAAACAAAACCTAATAAAACCTCTTCCTGTCCTGTAACAGTGGTCACACATGCATTGCCAGCTCTGACGGAAGCTGTGACAGGAGGACTTTAGTTTTAGGATAACCAGTCTTCGTCACAGACAAACTCAAAATCTTCTTCCGTAATTAGGAAAAGTTGGATTGCACGAGGTTGGTCTCTTAAGATACACCTTCAAAGTCCATATCTCTTTGTAGAGAACAAAGTTCCGATAAGCTCAAAGTAGAGAATTAGAAAGCACACAAAGGAGTAATAGATAAGATAAAGAGGCAGAAAGGACAGGCAGAAAAGCTCACTCCCAAACACGAGACAACAGAACAATGCAAAGAGATGTTTTAATAAGTTACTTAAGAATGTTCAAGTCACCTTAGGGCGACTATGTGAAGCACTGAGTTGGAGGAAGGAGGACAGGAAATGAGTTCAAGGTCATCCTTAGCTACAAATCAGGTTGGAGCCAGCTTGGTCCTGAGATCCTATCTCAGCAAAGCACAACCAGAAAAATGGAAAAGTTTGGGTTCTGTCTGTCTGTCTGTCTGTCTTTGTTTCTTCCTCCCTTTCTCCCTTTCTCCCTTCCTCCCTTCCTTCCTTCTTCCTCTCTTCCTTCTTTCCTTTCTCTCTCTTTCTTCTTTCTTTTCTTCCTTCCTTTCTCTCTCTCTCTCTCTCTCTCTCTCTCTCTCTCTCTCTCTCTCTCTCTCTCTCTCTCTCTCTCTCTCCCCCTTCTGTTCTTTAAGACAGGCTTTCTCTGTGTAGCCTAGGCTGTTCTGGAACTTGCTCTGTAGACCAAGCTGGCCTCAAACTCACAGAGATCTGCCTGCCTCTGCCTCCCAAGTGCTTGAATTAAAGGTGTACGCCACCACTATCCAGTTTTTGTTTCATTTTTAACCAGAATGAAACAACAACAGCAACAACAACAACAACAACAACAACAACAAAAAGCCAGCTTTCAGTGTGGTCTGCATGGATAGTCCCAGGCACTCAGGTGGCTAGAGAGGACAGGTTGAGTCCAGCAAGTTAAAAGCCATATAGTGAAGCCATCATCTCAAGCTAAACAAAATACGTCAAAATAAAGTGAAAAAGAAAGCTGAGAAGAGGACAGGCAGCAGCCACCTCTGAGCAGATCAGACTCTCCTTGTTAGCCCAGCTCTCTCAGCTCCTTCTAGCAACCATGTCTGACAAACCCGATATGGCTGAGATCGAGAAATTCGATAAGTCGAAGTTGAAGAAGACAGAAATGCAAGAGAAAAATCCTCCGCCTTCAAAAGAAACCATTGAACAAGAGAAGCAAGCTGGCGAATCATAATGAGGCGAGCGCCGAGGCGAGTGCCCAGGCGAGTGTTGCCGATTTGCACCGTACATTCCACAGGCATTGCCTTCTTATTTTGCTTCCCTGAGCTGTTTAACTTCGTAAGATGCAAAGAGGATGGATCAAGTTTAAATGACTGTGCTGCCCCTTTCACATCAAAGAAGCAGAACTACTGACCAGGAAGGCCTCCCATGCCTCCCCCCACCTCCTCCCCCCCCTACGCCCCCCCCTCCCCGCCACCCGCCACAGCCCCTGCCTCCCCTGCCTCCCCCCCTACTGCCCACCCCACACCCTCCCTCCCCACATTCCCCCCACCCCCCCACCCCCCCCTCCCCCTGCTTCTCCAGCCCACCTGCTGGTCTGGCTAGCAGAGAGGGAAAAGAACTTGCATGTTGGTGAAGGAAAAGGCTGGGTGGGAGGTGGTGGGATAGAACGTAAAATAAAGATGGTCCAAGATGTCCTGCAGGATATAAAACGCAGTTCAATCAGAGTGCATTTTTTTTTTTTGTTCAAACGATTTTAATTATTGGAACACACGATTTTTTTCAAAATGCAAATAAAGTTTTAAAACCTGAAGGAAAAAAAAGAAAGCTGAGAAGAGGCACTATCTGGAGAAATTGAGAGTGATTGTTTTTAATTTACATTTATTTATTCATGTGTATGAGTATGTATGGGGGTGCATGTCCCACATGTATGTGCAGAGATCATAGGACAATCTCCTTCTACCACGTGGGGCCTGGGAATCGAACTCAGACTGCCAGGATTGGTGGCAAGGCTCTCTACCTGGTGAGCCATCTGTCCACCACCACCCCATCAAAATGCTGTAAGACCTCGCTTTCTAGTTGAAAAGAGCTTACCCTCCCAAGCAGTTAAAGTAACACACCCTCCCTTAGACACAACGAAATAGAGTCGTGGGGACATCAAAGTCAAAGAGAAAAATCTCAAAATCACCAGACAGATGACAAAGCTTATCCCCAAAGGTTGGCAGGCCCACTGTTTGACTGATGGTGCACCTCCCATGGACAAGGAAGCCCACAGCCTTAAGGGACACAGTGGCCTAGCATTTCCAGACACACAAAGGATGGGTTTGCTCCCTTTTATAAGTCCTCACTAAAAAGGCTGTTAAAGGATGAGAGAAATGGAGCTGTAAAAGAAAAACTGGGGTCAAAAGCAAAGAAACCAGGAAGCACTGGAGAGACACAAGGAGCTGGAGGAGGGCTGGACAGCCCAGTGGTGTTAAGAATTAAGATTAAAAGGTAGGGACATTTCAACAGGCAGCTGTAAAATTGCCTTGTGGTGCTAAGTTTCAAGTATTTAATGAGAAAATTATAATTTTCAGTAATTTTTCACTTTCACAGAATTATGTTCTACCAGTTTTAAAAAACACAATGACTCTGTTTCTACCTCCATCTCAAAGACTGTTGACTCTGAAGGAATAAGAAGAATTAGCAAGGGCTTATGATGCAGCCCAGCAGTAGGGCTTATGGTAAGTGCTTGTAGTTTAACTCAAAGTACAAAAGGAGGAGGGGGAGGAGGAGGAGGAGGAAGAAGAGAAGGAAGAGGAAGAGGGGAAGGAAGAAGAAGAGAGGAGGAGGGGGAAAAGAAGGAAATAAGGAAGGAAGGAAGGAAGGGAAAGAGAAAGAAAGGAAGAAAGAAAGAAAAGAAAGAAAGGCATCAGCAGGATTAAATGTGTATACCACCATGACCTGGCTTTCCATCAACATTAAGTATTTTCTAACTGAGTCTCATAGACCATCAGGATCCTATTAGTAAGTTAAACTGTTATGTATAATGTCTTCTTGTAACCTCATGATGTATTAGCCTACCAAAGACAACTCTTTTGGTGATCTCTCTCTCTCTCTCTCTCTCTCTCTCTCTCTCTCTCTCTCTCTCTGTGTGTGTGTGTGTGTGTGTGTGTGTTTGTGTGTGTGACAGGATCCCATGTATCCCACATAGAACTTGAACTCCTACACAACAGAGAATGATCTTAAACTCCTGATCCTCTTGCCTCGCACCTAGGAGCTGGAATGACTATGCCTAGCTCTATGAGAGCCTAGGGATTGAACTTAGGGCTTTGCGCATGCCCCACAGCGCTTACCAAGTGAGTTTTATCATAGGCCCTCTCCCAGATATTTTTTTTAATAAAAACTTTTATTGTTCTTATGTGTGTTGTGATCTGGGAGCACATGTGCACCAGAGAGCACATGAGGGTCAAAAGGCAACCTCATGGAGTAGGTTTACTCCTTCCTTTATGTGGTTCTGGGGAGTAAATCCAAGTGGTCAGTTACTGGGCAAGTACATTTACCTCCTAGGCCACCTCCCTGGTCTCTTCCAGAAGTTTCTATGAGTAATTCAGTGTTTTCCATTATTATTGACCACATTTATTTTGTTTTTGTTGGGGTTTTTTTTGAGTTGCTTTATTTTTCAAGACAGGGTTTCTTTGTGTAGCCCTGGCTGTCCTGGAACTTGCTCCATAGACCAGACTGGCTTCAAACCAACAGAGATCTGCTGCCTTTGCTTCCTGAGTGCTGGGCTCAAAGGTGTGCACCGTCACTACCCGGCTCACACTCATTTGTTTTTAATGTAATGCCTATTACTGTCCGTCAGTACATCCACGTGATGTCCTTCAGAAAATACCTAACTGGAGAGATAGACAGACCTCTATCTACTTCAAGTGGGTTTTCCATAAATAGTACTACCCTCCACTGAGCAAAAGGGGCTTCATTGTATCCTGTGAAAAGTATGTGCTCTGAAACTCAGTTTTCATGCTATCATTCTCGTTTTTTGAAAGTGGTTGTCAGCTAAATGACAGTGACAGATTGGATAAAGACAAGCCACACAAGCTTTTAAATCTCCGTTTGCTTGTTTCCAGATCTAATGTGGGGGATAAGTGGCATTTTTTAAGGCTTCCTATGAGAACCAAAGGAGAGTGCTCATGGGGAAACCTGACTAGCTAGAGCACACCGGCTCCGTGACAAAGCCATTCCTCTGGAATGACACTGTCCTCCAGGTGTTGGACAGCAGTGATCCCAGTGCTCAGCCAGGTGAGCAAGCAGTGCCACCTGAGCTCAGACCCAGAATAATTTTAAGGACACGGGAAGCACTCAGATGAAATGACCCAGGCTTAGAGAAAAGGGCAGGTAGGGGATCAAAAGAAAATGCAAACTATCAACTACCTCAGAAGATTGATGGAAAACCAGTTCTCACAGGAAATGAAAGCTACGGTTGCTGTTAGAGAAATGCATTCTGGTTTTCTTCAGCATTTATCTCTCTCTCTCTCTCTCTCTCTCTCTCTCTCTCTCTCTCTCTCTCTCTCTGTCTCTGTGTGTGTGTGTGTGTGTGTGTGTGTGTGTGTGTGTTGTGTGTGAAGCTCACTGGCGTGTATGAGCACTCAGAAGGGCGCACAGGAGGAGGCCAGAGAACAACTTTTGATTGTTGGTTCTCTCCTTCCATCCTGTGGGTCCTAGGGATGGAACTCGGATTCTCAGGCTTGGCAGCAAGCGCCTTTACCCTGTGAGCCGTCTCCCTGGTTTGAGAGAGACCAATCTAGACATATGACAGTAAAAGGCACAAAACCTCACTCACAGAGCTAAAAGCAGGTATATCCTTTCAAAATTACCAGAGTGAAAAATAAATAAAGCCAAAGAAGGCAGAGAAGTTGCTGAAAGACCAAGGTTTATTATAGGCCAAGAGGACATGAGAAGAGCTGGAGAACAGAACGGAGGTGCAAGTAACAAGATGATAAACCTGGAAGAAACCGGCCGCGTCTGCTGGGAAGCACTTCAACTGCTCAAAAGGCTGAATTAGACAACATGGGCGGCATCTAAACCCAGACACTGACAAAAAGCAAAGCTTGTGACTGTGGACAGAGATCCTCTGCCGGTGCTCAGAGAGGTATACATTGGTGGAGCGTCTCCAGAAGGCAGATAGGGAATTGTATCAAAGCAGAGAATATACACATTGCTATATTAAACTAGTTCCCTTTGGAAAATCACCCTGAAGTGAAAATCACACAAAAGCAAAAAGCTGAAAAGAGGATATTTGTCACTGTGTACTAGTGGTATTTCAGGAAAAAAAAATTCACGGGCTGAAGAGATGGCTCAGCAGTTAAGAACACAGGTTAAATTTCCAGTACCCACACAGTGGCTCACAACCATCTGTAACTCCAGTCCCAAGGGATCTAACACCTTTCTCTGGTCTCTGCAGGGGCCGAATGCACATTACATACATACATACATACATACATACATACATACATACATACATACATTCATTTATGCAAAACCCTGATACATGTAAAAATAAATAAATTCTTTTTAAAAAGCACCCCCTCCCCCAAGGGCTGGAGGGATGGCTCAGAGGTTAAGAGCACTGACTGCTCTTCCAGAGGTCCTGAATTCAATTCCTAGCAACCACATGGTGGCTCACAACCATCTGTAATGAGATCTGATGCCCTCTTCTGGTGTGTCTGAAGACAGCGACAGTGCACTTACATATATAAAATAATTAAATCTTAACCCCCCCCCAAAAGCTCAAAAATAAAGGACAGGCTTGTCTCGGTGGGTAAAGGTACTTTCTGCTAAGCCTGATGATTTGAGTTCCAGGGCCCACGTGGAGAAGGAGGGAACTGACTCCTGAAAGTTGCCCTCTGACCTCCACATGCATCCTCCCCTCCTACTCAACATGAATGAACGTAACAGAAATGGTTTGTTTTTTTTTTAAATAGGAGACAGGAAGAATAAATCTCAGTTTATAAATAATGCAAACAGTTGTCACCCTTTAACAATCCCGTGTTAACCTGGGGGCAGGCGTTCAGTGGTAGAATGCTTGCCTAGAATATGCAAGCAAGCTCTTAGTGCAATCTCCAGTACTCCTGGATCGAGAGGAGGAGAAGGAGGAAGAGGAGAAGGAGGAGGAAGTAGTGATGGTGGAGGAGGGGGAAGAGGAGGAGAAAGAGGAAGGGAAAGCAATCTTAGTGTTAGTCTACAGTTACTGACCCAGAAATCTATCCATTGCATATTCTGAGAGAAAATATTAACTACAGGGCCAAAGGGATGACTCAATATTTGAGAGCAGGTACTGACTGTTCTTGCAGAAGATCCAAGTTCAGTTCCCAGCACGCACAACAGGCAGCGCACAACTTCAATCTGATGCCCTCTTCTGGCCTCTTAAGGTACCTGCAGTCACATGTACATGCTCCATTTCCAACACACACACACACACACACACACACACACACACACACACACACGATTAAAAAATAAAATAACTCAGGCAGAGTATGGTGGCACATCTGTTTAATAGCACTGGAGAGACAGGGGCAAGACAATCTCTGCGAGTTCAAGGCCACAGTGAGTCTTTTTTAAAAAAAAATCCAAAATATAGCAGTTACAGAAATACTTGTAAACTGCAGTCCTAAGCATGGGAAGAAGTAGCCATACTGGGTGTATACACTACATAGAAATGTCTAATGAATAATCACTGGAATTACAGTTCTTGCTCTGGGCGATGGGATTTCAGGGGAATTTGTATTTCCTTCCTATTCTTTGTCTTGGGTAAAAATATTAGTCATGAGAGATCTAAAATCCCTAAGACCTAAAGCTGCCATGCCAAGCCACGAGGTCCCAGATGCCTTTGTGCTTCATGTCTGCCATTTCCTCGATGATAAGCTTCAGGGAGGGAAATAGCAGGAAACCAGTGCTCAAACAGGCTTTTCCCCAGAGATCCCAACAGAGGCTAATTATGGAAATTCCCCCATGGTGTCCCGTCTGGAGCAGGTCTGAAAGATCTGGAACTGGAGTGAAGGAGCTATTTCATGTAGACAGACCTGTGTCTGTGTGTGAACACACATTTTTGCTTGTTTGCTTTTGTTTTTGAGTCAGAGTCTCACTATAGCTTAGACTGTTCTGGGACTCTTCACTAAGTAGCCTGGGCTGGCCTTGAACACATAGCAATCTCCCTGCCTGGGCCTCCCAAGTGCTAGAATTATAGCATGCCTGGTTACGTAGGGTTTTTAATTATTTTACAATTTTGTTTATTTTATGTATATGAATTTTTGCCTGCTTATATGTTTGTGAACCATGTGCACACCTTGTCTCTGATCCTTTAGAACTGGAGTTACTGGCAGTTGTGAGCCTCTCTCTGACTGCTGAGCACAGAACCTGGGTTCCCCATAAGAGGGCTCTTACCACGAAGCCATTCCTAGCCCCTATATATTTTTTTTCTTTTTTTCGGAGCTGGGGACCAAACCCAGGGCCTTGGGCTTGCTAAGCAAGCATTCTACCACTGAGCTAAATCCCCAACCCCGCCCCTATATGTTTTAATTTTTTTTTTTTGAGACAGGGTTTTTCTGTGTAGCCCTGGCTGTCCTGGAACACACCCTGTAGACCAAGCTGACCTCAAATTCAGAGATCCACCTGCCTCTGCCTCTGCCTCTGCCTCTGCCTCTGCCTCTGCCTCTGCCTCTGCCTCTGCCTCTGCCTCTGCCTCTGCCTCTGCCTCTGCCTCTGCCTCTGCCTCTGCCTCTGCCTCTGCCTCTGCCTCTGCCTCTGCCCCTGCCCCTGCCCCTGCCCCTTGCCCCTGCCTCCCAAGTCCTGGGATTAAAGGTGATCACCGCCATGCTCGTTACTCATGTTTTTATCTTACTTTTTAAATTACTTCTCTGATGTCTGCAATAGAATTTCCCACCCCAGGTGACTGTGGCTGGTGCTCCGTGAGGCAGTCCACACAGGGAGCAGCTACACAAAGTGGCTGTCTGGCCACTGAGAGTCCTTGCTGCAGTAGTTCTGTCTGTGACAGTGTGACTGGTGATAGACAAGGAACTGCTCCCCATGCTTTTTAGCTTTTGTTTTCAGCGTTTACTTATTTGTTGTTTGAGACAGGGTCTCATGTAGCCCAGGCTGGCCTCAAACTCACTATGTAGCTAAGGATGGCCTTAACTCCTGGTCCTTCTGCATCCACCTTCTCGTGTTGGGGTTGTGGGTATAGGCCAACATATCCACATTTATGGAGTTCTGAGGGTCCAACTTGGGGCTCTGTGCTGCTAGGCAAGCCCTGCATCCTTACCACCTCCCTTTCTAAAGAAGAGATTAATTTTTCTTAAAAAGAACATTGTTTTTATAAAAACAACAAAGCTATTGTGGTATTTTTTTGGTTTGTTTTTTGTTTTTGTTTTTTGATTTTTTTTTTTTAGATTTTATTTATTTATTTATATGACTACACTGTGGCTATCTTCAGACACACCAGAAGAGGGCATTGGATCCTATTACAGATGGTTGTGAGCCACTATGTGGTTGCTGGGATTTGAACTCAGGACCTCTGGAAGAGCAGTCAGTGTTCTTAACCACTGGGCCATCTCTCCAGCCCAACAAAGCTATTTTTACTTATCTATTTAAATTTTTTCTTTGACTTGGGACAGTACCCTCAAACTTGCTATGGAGCCAAGGAGGACCTGTCCCAGTGGGCAGACTATAGGTGTGCCACCACCCAGTTCATGCAGTGGTAGGGATGGAACCGGGACTTTATGCATGCCAAGCAAGCGTTCTACCAACTGAACTAGTGACAACTTACTCTTGACAGAAGTGTTGACTTCTTTCATGGTTTTGAACAATCCATATTAGTCAAATCCTGAAAAAGAAAAGCTCTTCGTGAAGGGAATTTGTATTATCTTAACTGGGATGGTTTGATGAGCATTGGAAGCTTGGGAGATGGCTCAGTGCATAAAAGCACTTGCCCGAAGGGGTTGGGGATTTAGCTCAGTGGTAGAGCCCTTGCCTAGGAAGCACAAGGCCCTGGGTTCGGTCCCCAGCTCCGAAAAAAAAAACAAAAAAAAAAAAAAAAAAAAAAAAAGCACTTGCCCGAAAGCTGTAAGATCGTAAGGCTGCATACGCTTGTAACTATAGTGCTGGGGTTGGACAGAAAAAGGAGGATGCAGTGTGCTTACTGGCCACCAGCCTACTTCCAAGTTTACTGACAGACTCTGTCTGATGGGGATCAAGCAGAGAGTAATGGAACAGACAAGACCTCCTTTGGCCTCTGTGCACTCTCGAAGACATGGGCACACACACACACACACACACACACACACACACACACACACACACACCCCTAATTGCACCATTAGTGGTGTAGTTTATAATTATCCAACAATTACATCTCGATAAACTATGTTGAGTTTATTTGGGTCCCTTAAAACTGGAATGCCTTGGTCAAAAGGGGGTGCTGTTGTGCACCGCAAGCAAGTGATTTTCCTAGCTGGATTTTCACTGTCTGCCTGGACTGTTGCTAAGCTGCTCTCAGATGACAGACTTCTTGTTTACAGGAATTAAAGAAGGCAATTAAATAATTATAGGCATGAGAATGGAGGCGAATGGACATGCCAAGTTCTAGATTAACACTGGGGACTGCGGAAATAATTCCAAGCGAGCAAGCCACGATTAGGCCGAGGAAAGGAGGCAGCAGAAGGGGAGAGCAGTGCTAGCTGACAAGAGGATGGGGCTCTCTGTAGCAAGGCAGAGTCATGCGGCTGATTTCGTGAACCGCTTGGCGTCAGTGCAAGGGCAAACACTATTCTTTAAACTGACTACAGAGCCAAAGGCAGCAGGATTGAAGTCTGAAGACAGTCCTCCAGGCTGGGATAGAGTGACCCTTCGCTTTGACCCACAGAGGGAGAACTATCCCCTGGTAGCTCATCAGAACAATTTGGGGCAATGTGGGTTTTTGTTTGTTTGATTTTCCCCCACTATGGGTCTGTTTTCTTGCTTGCAAAATTAAATCCATAAGTCTGCCTTGCCTGCTTTTCAGAATAAGAGCAAAATATTGAAGTAAAAACCAAAAAGGTAATGGGATTCCTTCATTTGCGGTTCCTAGATTTAATATAGAAGATTATATATAGAAGACTTTATATAGCTTTAGTATGCCTAAAATCGTGCATGGATACTTGATATCAAAAGTAGAAGCCAAAATTCCTAGGGGAACAAAGGGGATTGAACAATTACCTGAATAAAGATGTCATTGTGGGGCTGGAGAGATGGCGCGGCAGTCAAGGCCCTTGGTACTCTTGTGGAGGTCCTGAGTTCAGCTCCCAGCACCGGCGTTTGGTGATTCAAGTTATCCATAACTCCAGTTGTGGGGCTCTGATGTCCACTTCTGGCCTCCAAGAGCACCCACATGCATAGGTGCAGGCATAAATAAAAATGAATACATCCACTTTAAGAATGTTCGTATGTAATGATACCATGTGTAAGGAATATACACAATGGAAAATTTCAAAGAGAACAAAATAAATAATCTAAAGTGAAGGGATTTGTGAATGTCAGAATTTTAAGGCAAATTCAACAACTTAACAAAGCAGGGGAACATCTAGGGTTCTCTGGTGTTTGGGAAGGGGCATGGCCCCAAGAAGAGCCTCTCCCAGACCTCTGAGGCTAGTTCTGACAGTTGACTACACTAGTAAATGACTCCCCCGCTCGAGGTTCCATTCTCCGTATGCAATACATGACTACCGTGATGTAGATCTTATCATCAAGAGGCTTGAGATTTGAACCCAGAGTGCCAGCATCCATGTCAGACAGCCTCTCTAATTAGGAGCTCACTAATTAGGGTAGCTGGCCAGTGAGCCCCAAGGACTCCCCAGTGCTGAGATTATGTGCGTGCACCACCACTGTGCCTGGATTTTTTTAACATGGGTTCCGGAGACTGAATCCAGATTCTCATCCTCTTTGAACTGCACCACCTCACCTCACAGCACACCCTCTACTCTCTTTTACGTAAGTCTAATATAGTAAGCACTAGTCATATGCGTCTATTTAAGTTTGAATTAAACAAAATTCAAGGGAATAAAAATGTCGATGGCCACATTTCAAGCACTCAGTAGTCAGGTGTGGCTGCTGTATCGGCATGATTGTTTTAAGACTTTCTTGTTTTCACAGAAAGTTCTAGTAGGCAGTGCTGTTGGCACCGAACTGACTGCTGGTGTCAGCGTAGTCAGACTGGAGTCTTTCCTTTCTTTTCGCTCTGCCCTTCCTTTATCTCTACCATCTCATTCTGAATCTTCTTTCCAGAGCCTGTTTTCTCCCTAAGTGCATGCCTGGGTCTGGCCTGCTGACTCGGTAAAGCACTCAGAATACTGGGCAGCCCTGGGATTTGATGACAAAGACGAATGCTGGCTCTGTGCCCAAGCCCAGAGACAGAAGCTCTGAAGCAATGTGCAGTGACGGCACCAGGGTGGGCAGCAGACACCCCTGCAAAGCCGCTGCTTGTCTGCCGGATCTGTCGAGCACCGAGGGGAGAGGAAGTCAGAAGGGAAGTGAAGGGACCGGCATGGCAGGGCTAATGACACCCGAAACCTGCTGACTCCATTGTCTTTCTCTAGCTAGTCCGGACACAGATGTGCCCTCCACAACCAGGAAGGACAGACACTTCATTTGCCATTGAACGTAGTAATCAGTCAAAGCACTCACCGAGTATGAGTTGATTCAACCCTGGACTGAGTTACATGAGGAAACTGACTCTCCCTAACAGTGACAATTCTAGTTATAGTGGAAGCTAGAAAGTGGAAGTCTGGGGTTGGGGATTTAGTTCAGTGGTAGAGCGCTTGCCTAGCAAGCGCAAGGCCCTGGGTTTGGTCCCCAGCTCCGAAAAAAGGAAAAGAAAAGAAAAAAAAAAGAAAGAAAGAAAGAAAGTGGAAGTCTAAGGGTTCTTTGAAAAGTCGGTTGGATGGTGTCCTGCTGGGACAAATACATAAAGGAACATTTCACTAAAGTGGACACAGGTGTGAAAGGCTGAGGCAGATTTGTGAAGGAAGACACAGAGAGAGAGAGGACATTCTGCTAAAGCAAGCACGTGAAGGGACACATGATGAAAGATCCTTTGCTAATGACACACATGTATTGGTCTGCCTTACATTGCATAGTTGAGCTGCATTGGTCAGGACTCCATAGAAATGCACCAAAAACCTTCTGGTGGTGCGCTGCAGTCTGTTGCTGCTTCCAAGGACTTGGGCTCATTGGATGCACGTGCTGAGGCAAGGCCCGTGGAGGACACATGATGTTTGGAGGGCATAAATAGGACTCCACAGAGTGACAGGGGCTGAGCTATGCTTACTTATAGAGCTAGCTGTGTGACACTTGTGGGTCTCAAGTCTTTGCTGATCTTCGGTTCCCTGAGAGAGACACAGCTGAGAACTTCTGGTGTTCCTCCTGGTCCCTCCTGCTGACTTGAGCCAAGGCTAAGGCCTGGCTGTCTCTCCTAGGTCGTGCCACCGCTGTTGCTGTCCTGACTTCACTGAGCTGGACTGCTGGAAGTGTTTGGGAGTGGATGGAGCGGCCACTGCCTGCTAACTTGTGAACTGAACTGCCTATTTCCAGACAACACAGAAGAGTTGCTCCAAAGAACCTTTCTAAACAGGTCTACTTCCTCCATATCCTTTTTCCCCCAACTACTTCTGGTGGGTGGTGGGCTACAAAAGAGATTAAAGCGTTTAAAGAATCATAATTAAAAATAGAATTTCAAAAAATTAAAGTTATAGCTAGGTGTGTAGGTACATACCTGCAATTCCAGCACACAGGAGGCAGTGAGAAGACCTCAAGTTCAAGGCTAGTCTGGGCTATATAACAAGACCGTGTGTGTGTGTGTGTGTGTGTGTGTGTGTGTGTGTGTGTGTCCGCACACATGCACATGCATATATGTGCATACATGCATGATGGGGAGCTGTACCATGTGCTCATGTGGAAGTCAGAGGACAGTTTTGTGCAGTCTATTCTCTTCCACTTTTACATGGGTTCCAGGAATTGAACTCAGGTGACCAGGCTTGTGCAGCTCCTTCACCAACGACCAATCTTGGCAGCTCAGGGAAAATGTTCTGAAGAAACACCTTGTGTGCCCCTCCCTTTGGCCAGAGGGTTAGGAGTGAAGAGTGGGGTGAACACAGCAATGAACGGAGACATGTCTCCAGGAAGAGATTTCACACTGTTCTGACAACTTACAGAAGAGACCAGAGCGGAGACAATGGTAGCAATGACAGGAAGAGCATATCTTGATCAGAATTACCAGGCTATGCACACCTCTGATCTTCTATTTAAACTCATGTCAGGATCCCAAAGATGGACTTGGAGGTCAATAGATGTCTTTAATAGTTTCTCTTCCCAACACGGCCACTTTGAATAAGTCCTTCTCTGACTTTCACCACTACCGTATGAATTGGATGACTGTGGGTGAGTGGCCCGGCATAGCTTGATGGGGCTTCTGGAGCCTGGGCTCTGATTCTAACACCTCTAGTGACAGTGATGACAGGTGATGGATGAAAGCCTTTCTCCCAGGAGTGAATTCTCACTTTTGTAGGACTGGGTTAGTGATAGCAAGAACAAGTTAGTGTCAGGCTGCCTCTCTATCCCTGTCCTCTAATTCCTAGATGTGCACTGGACACTCTTTTTTTTTATTATTGGATTTATTCTATTTATTTACATTTTAAATGTTACCCTCTTTCTCCGTTTCCTGTACATGAGTCCCCTATCCCATCTCCCTTCCCCCTTCTTCTATGAGGGTGTTTCCCCACCCATCTACCTACCCCTTCCTGCCTCCTGCCCTGACATTCCCCTACACTGGGGGGGGGTGTCCAGCCTTGGCAGGACCAAGGGCTTCTCCTCCCATTGGTGCCCAACAAGGCCATCCTCTGCTACCTATGCAGCTGGAGCCATGGGTCTGTCCATGTGTACTCTTTGAATGGTGGTTTAGTCCCTGGGAGCTCTGGTTGGTTGGTATTGTTCTTATGGGGTTGCAAGCTCCTTCAGCTTCTTTAATCCTTTCTCTAACTCCTCCAACGAGGACCCCGTTCTCAGTTCAATGGTGCTAGAGTCCACTTCTGTGTTTGTCATGCTCTGGCAGAGCCTCTCAGGGGACAGCTATATCTGGCTTCTGTCAGCATGCATCTCTTGGCATCTCCAATAGTGACTGAGTTTGGTGACTGTATGTATATGGGCTGGATCCCCAGGTAGGGCAGTCTCTCAATGACCATTCCTTCAGTCTCTGCTCCAAACTTTGTCTCCATATCTCCTTCTATGAATATTTTTGTTCCTCCTAAAAAGGACTGAAGCATCCGCACTTTGGTCATCCTTCTTGAGCTTCATGTGGTCTGTGGATTATATCTTGGGTAATCCAAGCTGTTGGGCTAATATCCAGTTATCAGTGAGTGCATACCATGTGTGTTTTTTTGTGATTGGGTTACCTCACTTGGGATGATATTTTCTAGTTCCATCCATTTGTCTATGAATTTCATGAAGTCATTGCTTTTAATAGTATATTTAATTGTAAATATACCATATTTTCTGTATCCATTCTTCTGTTGAAGGACATCTGGGTTCTTTCCAGCTTTTAGCTATTATAAATAAGACTGCTATGAACATAGTAGAGCATATGTCTTTGTTATATGTTGGGGCATCTTTTGGATATATGCCCAGGAGTGATATAGCTAGGTCCTCATGTAGTACTATGTCCAACTCTCTGAGGAGCCTCCAGACTGATTTCCAAAGTGGTTGTACCAGCTTGCAATTCTACCAACAATGGAGGAGTGTTCCTCTTTCTCCACATTCTCACCAGCATCTGTTGTCATTCTGAGATTTTTATCTTAGCCATTCTGATTGGTGTGAGGTGGAATCTCAGGTTGTTTTAATTTACATTTTCCTGATGACTAAGGATGTTGAACATTTCTTTAGGTGCTTCTCAGAAATTCCCCAGTTAAGAATTCTTTGTTTAGCTCTGTACCCTATTTTTTAATAGGGTTATTTGGTTCTCTGGAGTCTAATTTCTTGAGTTCTTTGTTCTAATATTAGATATTAGCCCTTTATTGGTAAAGATCTTTTACCAATCTGTTGGTTGCCATTTTGTCCTAATCACCGTGTCATTTGCCTTACAGAAGCTTTGCAGTTTTATGAGGTCCCATTTGTTGATTCTTGATCTTAGAGCATGAGCCATTGGTGTTTTGTTCGGGAAATTTTCTTCAGTGCCCATGTGGTCAAGACTCTTCCCCACTTTTTCTTCTGATAGTTTGAGTGTATCTGGTGTTATGTGGAGGTTCTTGATCCACTTGGACTTAAGCTTTGTACAGGGTGATAAGAATGGATCGATCTGCATTCTTCTACATGCTGACCTCCAGTTGAACCAGCACCACTTGTTGAAAATGCTATCTTTCTTCCACTGGATAGTTTTAGCCACACTGGACACTCTTACACACTTTTGCTTCCTGATGTCCCTGCCGCCTGATGCACTGGTTTATGACACAGAAGGAGGCCCTCACCAGAGGCAGCAACCCAATCTTGAGCTTCCCAGTCTCCAAAACTGTGAGCTAAATCAACTCATTTGCTTTATAAATGGCACAGTCTCTGGTATTCTGTTATAGCGATGGAAAACAAACTAACACAGTCATTCTCCCGAGATGTGCTTTGTTTCCACGGGAAGTGTTACCTGAGGACCTATGGGGGTTCGGCTATTATTTCTGACGTCCAGGCAGCAAACTGCCTACTGCACGTAACGTGTACCTGCACTACTTTTATGATTACATTTCCCCAGCTCTGTGTATAATTTAGGCAGATCGTATTCAGAACCACACAAGACTCTGGAGTAGTTTGGGGTGCCTTTTTTTTTTTTTTTTTTTTTTTTTTGCAATGCCCCACTTTGCTAATGTGAGTTTGATTTTAAAATATTGCCTTTGATTCCCCATCACCGGTTTAAATAGTTTGGCGTTTCTTCAACTCGTCCTTCCCAGGGAGAGACTGTGGCCTTGCTCCAAACTACACCGTACATTATCCTTTAAGTTTCCCAGTTTGTTTTGGTTCCTAGAACTGGAGCCATCACTCTCCAGACTGCTGTGTGTGCAGCCTGCTGGAAAGAAAACAGAAGCGGGTTCCCGCTGCTCCAGTCACAGGGCTGAGGACTCAGAAACCCCTTGGAGAAGCAGATGGTGAAAGATGACAGGCCACCCTGGGGCTCCCAGTTCCACACTAGAGGGACACAAAGGGCTCTGGAAAAGTGTGTGTCTGGTTTCTCAGGGGCCTGACACTTTGCTCTGTTGTCCCAGTGACTCACATGATTTTCCAGGCCTTCAAACTGGGTCAACAGCTTTGTTGATCTCAAGACTCCGCTGGGAGGCCACTCTGGGAAAAGTGGCTGAATGGGCATGTTTGGCCAGGTGATTCTACTGGCTTTTAGCCCCAGGGATTATTATTGATAGCCGGGCCAGGAGTACGGAGAATTAAACACTGCATCTGGTTAAATCAACAAATGTGTGTCCCTAATGAAGTGTTAACCATGCTGCTACATGGTAGCCCTCCACAGAACCAAACAGAGGACTCGAGAAAGGCCTACATTAAGATGTCCTCTCTTTGCAAAAAAGAAAAATGGCCAAATGGATGGGGGCTGGGTGGTACGGGATGGCTCAGGCAGTCAAATGCTTGCTGCTCAAGCCTAAAGACTTAAGTTCAGACCCCCAGAAGCCACATAAAAAAACTAGGCCAGCAGCACAGAACTGCAATCCATGGGGGACAAAGCCATGATACTGGAGGTTTGACAGACAGCTAGTCTAGCTGAATCAGGGAGCTACAGGTTCAGTAAGAGACTCCATCTCAAAAATTAAGATGGAGAGAAACTGAGGAAGGGACCCATTGTTGACCCCTGTCCTTGAGTGTCACTCAGCCTACCATGCATGGATTCTTGTATGACTCTTGGGATAACAGAAACAAAGCCAGCAAGCTTGTGTTCCCTGTCTTCTCACAGACACTCCCTTCAGTCTGAGTGGATCTGGCAATGTCTTCGTTGATTGAGTAGAAGGGTGAGCCTAGACCAGGGTTCCTCAACTTTGAGAAGTCAGGGACCCAAGAACACATTTGAAGACTTGAAGAACTTGATTTTCACATGTTAGAAACACAACCTCCATGTAGCAGTGTTCTTCCTAGTGAGCGGGAAGGAAAAAAACCAATCAGATGTCCATCAATAGATGCACGGATTGGCAGTGAGAGCCAATGAGGAAATCACTCAGCCATTAATAAAAATGAACCAGGGGAGGGGAGTTAGAGGCGGATCAGTGGTCAGGAGTGTACACTGCTCCTGCAGAGGACTAAGTTCCCACTACTCACATTGGGTAGCTCACAACTGCCTGTAACTCCAGCTTTTGGGGATCTGACACTTCTTTTGATATCCACAGGCACCTGCATATATGTAATATACACACGTATCAAAATAAATTAAAGAAATGCTGATATTATAATATGGATGTGTCTTGAAACTATTTTAAATGAAGGAAGCCAGACATAGCTTATCATGAGATTCCATTTGTATGGAATGCTCAGAGCCGTCTAACTCAAAGGGATAGAAAGCAGACTAGCAATTTCGAGGGGCTGGAGAGGAAACTGGAAAAACATTGCTAATGAATATGAGAAGGTTTTCAGTGGTGGAGGTGGGGATGGGGGAGAAAACGTTCTGTAATTATATAGTGGTGAGGATTGCACAAGCTCGTGACAATATTCAAAATAGGATAAATACTCAAAGGATAACTTTTATAACATGTGAGTTATATCTCAGTAAAAAACACTTATAATTTTAATTGGTCTCTGTTTTGAGAATTACTTTCCAGGGGAACAACATGTACCCCGCCCCTTCTCATAAAGTGCCAATGGCAAGTCAAAGATCAATTCTACCAAAGTTTATCTTGGGGAACCAACGCGTTTTGGGAGCTCATTTACAGAGCCTGGGTGAGGGGCAACTGACAGGAGTATGGTGACCCCTGAGCATCTGCTCTGAAGTCTTTACTGAGCATGGACGACAGCTTCCTCATAGCAGGGCAAGTAGAGGCCCTCCCAGTAAAATTTCCCAGCCGTGGGCAATTGAACGGACTGGCAGACAAATGGCTGGGAGGCGTGGTTGAAATCTCAGGTGAGAATATAGCACCTCCTCCTCATATGAGGGAACGAGAATGGTCAATGAGCCTGTAGGTGATGGCTACTTGCAAGCAGGCACAGCTGATCTGATGACGTTGGCAGCTGTGTTTGCTGTGTATCTGAGCCACAGCAATCTCTGTGTATGTAGGCACGTTTTCTGGTTTTGTTTTGTTTTGTTTTGTTTTGATAGACTCTCATGCATCCCAGGCTGGTTTCAAACTCAATCTGTGGCCAGTGATGACGCTGAACTGATAATCCTGCTTCCCCCTGCCTAGTACAGGAGTTATAGGCCGCACTGCCAGGCTCAGTTTATGCAGTACTGGGGATGGAAGCAGGTTCTGTGCATGCTAGCTAGGCAAGCACTCCTAACTGCGCTCCAGCTCCAGCCCCCAGGAGGTCTTAGCTATTTTGAAGATCCACTTATGAATGGACTGGTGGTGTAGCTCAGTGGTAGCACACGTACTTAATATCATACACAAGGTCCTGTGTTCAAGTCCTCAATATTACACATACACACACATATGAGGTGGCTAGCCAGGTCATCCAGAAGATGTTTATGTTAGCTGTACATGGCCTTAGAGGAAACTTGAAATCACAACTGCCTGAAGATAACTTCTAGACCCACGAACCCATCCATGGGACGCTCGGGCGTCTGTGAATCTCAGTCTGAAAAACACTGGCTCAGGGTGTGTTGGCTTTGCTCCCTGTGAGTGATGAGGGAGGGCCTTTTCCTAAAGTGCTTTCAAAAACCAAAGCCTGGCCAAAGACAACTTTGGATTATGAGTCCTTTGGCAAAGCCGGGGGGATGTGAGCATAATGTTCTGTCTGCACTCCGGGTTCCAGGCTGAGCATGTGATCTGTAAGACTAGAAATACAGGAGTCCATCATGAGATGAACACGGAGGGTGGGCCTAGTTCACTTAACATGGAAGCTTCTCTGAGGAAGGCCTCCCTCCAGAGCCTTGCTCAGGTTGAGTATTAACCACTCTGACATAGACAGGATCCTCTGAACGGTCCCTGATCATGGAATTAAGATGGGGCTGCTAAGTTGAAACAAAAGAAGAGGATCTAGAACAGTGGTTGTAAACCTGTGGATCAAGACCCCCTGGAGGGTCAGACAATGTTTTCACAGGGGTCACCAAGGACCATCAGAAAAGACAGGTATTTACATTATGACTCATAACAGCAGCAAAATTATAAAGTAGCATGGAAAACAATTTTTTGATTGGCGCTTACTACAACATGAGGGACTGGACTACAGGGTCACATCATTAGGGAAATTGAGAACCATTGATCTATAGAGAAGGTTCAGCAGTTAAGAGTGCTTGCTGTTCTTTTAGAGGACTAGAGTTCAGTTCCCAATACCCATATGGGGCAGGCCAAAACCTCCTGTAACTCCAGCTGCAAGGGTTCTGATGCCCTCCTCCGGGCCCTGAGGGCACCACACTCAACACACACACACACACACACACACACACACACATACACACACACACACAAATATATATATGAAATAAATCTTGCAAAGCAAAACAAAAGATGAAGGCCAATCAATGGCTTTCCTACGCGCTCTGTTTGGACATGACAAAAGTCAAGTCATACAGTTATGGGTGGGTGATAGTGGATCATTATTTAACTAAAAGGCAATTCTCTCTATTCTGTGATCTTTTGTCTCCTCGTGTAGAAGAAAGGTGAGAAACTATCCTGCTTCTTGGGGTAGCTAACTGCTCAGTCAGTTCACCTCATCAAAGTTAAAAATATATATTTATTTACATTTATGTACGGAGGTGTTTTGCCTACATGTATATCTGTGCACCACCTGCACTAGGTGCCCACAGAAGCCTGCACAGGATGTTGGTGACCCTGGACTGGGATTACAGTCGTGAACTGCCGTGTGGGTCCTGGAAATGGAACCTATGTCCTCTGCGAGAGCAGTCAGTGGGTGCTCTTACTTCTGAGCCAGTTTTCCAGCTTTTGTCTTTATGTATTGGGCACAGAGCCAGTTTGGGGGAAGTGCTCTTCCTTTGGGGGGCTTCGACCTTTAGGGAAGTACTATCGTATTTATCTAATTGTAATGTCTTTTTAAATGTGTATGTATCTGGGAGTATATACCGCATGCATGCAGGGTGTGCATGTTCCGTGTGTACATGTCACATGTGTGCAGGTGCCTGTGAAGTTCAGAACAGGGCATAGGTGTGAAGTTCAGAACAGGGCATAGGTGTGAAGTTCAGAACAGGGCATTAGATCTCTAGAGCTGAATATGGCTGCTGTGAGGCCCCCCCCCCATGTGGGTGCAGGGAACTGAGCTCTGACGGAATGCAAGAACGAGCGCTTCCCGCCCATCACCATCTCCAGCTTTGCTGTTATTTATTGTACAGAAAAGAGGTGCAGTGTTGAAAGATATTTGGAAACTATGGAGTGCTGTGAAATATAATAAACAATGTGTCTTAGGCTTATCTACTATGGCCCAGTGGTTGGTCTGTCCTCACTCTGGGTAACTCTCTAACAACAGTCCATTTGGAATCTCGGGACGTATAACAGTTGGCAGAGCGCTTGTCTAGTGAGCAGGAAGCGCTGAGTTCCATACGGAGCACCACATAAACTGGCCATGGCAGCACATCCTTGTAATTCCAGCACTCAGGGGATAGAGGCAAGAGGACTAAAAAAAGGTCAGCGTCACATTTAGCTAGTGTGAGACCAACCTGGAACACAAAATACCCCGCACACCAAGAAGTACGTAATTACTTTTGTCAAATTAAACATTGGGGTGATTAGTGTTTACCAGGAAGTAACTGAATCTTTATTTTCCAGAAGTGCATTTCATGTTGTGACCACTAGGTGTCTCATTATTTTACAAGAAAATGGAGAAGGGTGGTGTTTCCGCCTGGGTTTCCAGTCACCTGCTGTGAACACGTTTGACTCAGATAAAAATCTTAGCCCCACTATAGCAAACATGGGTGCTAGTGGATGCTTCTCATTTGAGATGCAGAAGATGTCGTCGTGGATCATTTCTCGTTTTCACATTCTACGCACCTACAAACTGTACTCCTAAGAAAGGGAAGGAGGAAGACGGTATTGGAGGTTTTCTAATATTCAAATGCTAAGACCTTGATGGGAACAGAGGTACATCATCCCTGGTGTCCTGAGACAGGGTTTATCTGTGGTCTGTGTCTGAGCTGACACCCCTAAGCCACCACACCATGCTGTCTCTCGGCACCTAGACACAAAGGGACCTTCTGTGCACAGACGCCACTCAGAGGAGTCTCTTTCGCAAGTCTTTTCTTTCACTGTGAACTTCGGGTTTATAAATGATATATACATATGAACATTTTCACCAATGTTGTACGTGACTCTTGTTTAGATGATCTGTGGAAGAACCCTTTACCTATAAGGGACATCAGGCAGGCAGAGGAAACTGGATATTTTCCAAAATGATTGTATCATGAAGAGCCCAGCTAGGAGATGGTGGGGTGATTGCCTAGCATGCTTGATGCCCTGGGTTCTGTCCCCAGTACCACATAATCTGTAATCCCAGTTCGACCCATTTTTTTGGCTACAGTCCAAGGCTAGCCTGGGCTATATGACATCCTGCATCAACAAAACAACAAAGTAATAAAAAGTTGCAGTAAGGACTCAGTGGGTAAAGGTACTTGTCGCCAAGTCTGATGACCTGAGTTCAATCCCCAAGAAAGGAGAAAACCAGTTTCCAGTAAGTTGTCCCTGACGTTGCAACATGGCACGTAGCACACACCGATGAATACATTTTTTTTTTCAAGCCTGTTTCATCAGGTTTCCATGCTCTGCTAATCAAAGTGTGACTGATGAGGCCTTGTCTCAAAAACTGTCATGGAAAAGAGACTCAAGAAGAAACCAGTCATCAACCTCTGATGTCTACATTGTGCTTGCATGGACAAGTGTACCCCACACATGTGCACACCTGCAGATACCACTTACACACATACACACATATCACAAAAGGATCTTCAGTGATATACAGAGATGCTTGTTATAAAACGCGTTAAAAAAAAACAAGGATACAAACTGTATGGTATTAATCCCAACTCTATGAACATCCATATGTAAAATGGGGGATTCCTGCAAATTCAAATAATCATAGGATTGCACTGCTCCTTTATAACTTGCTGTCTTTCCCTTCTTTCCACTTTAAACATATGGTATTTTGTAATAAGAATAAAAACCATGTGGAGAAGGACGCTCCATCTCATTGAAGTGGTTCTGGTCAAGATAAAATGTGTGTGTGTGTGTGTGTGTGTGTGTGTGTGTGTGTGTGTGTGTGTGTGTTGTGTGTGTGTTGTGATTGCAGGATGCATGTGTGTGGGAATTGTCCCACTGAGTTTGGAGGACAGAGGGCGACTTGCAGGAGTCAGCCCTCTCTGTCTACCTTTTTATGTGGATTCTGGTGACTGCAGTTGGGTCTCCAAATTTGCGTGACAAGCACTTTTACAATGATCCATCTTGCCGATCCTTGTCGATGTAAAATATTAATAAAGGACACATCAATTATTTAAGTAACCGAAAGCCAATGACATAAGAGACAAGCCTCAACCTCTGTGTATTTTCTACCCTGACAAAAATAGGAAAATAAAAATTAGTCGATTTCTACCTAATGTCAGATATCCATATATTTTAGAGGACTTTGATTCTTGACTACATTCTCCCAGTAAAATGACAGGTTACAAGGTCAGTTCAGCATTAGCTGGATGCCTTTTTTGTTTTTTGTTTTTTTTTCTTTCCACAGGGTCTCATTACACAGCCCTGATTAGCTTGGAACTCATTATGTAGACCATTTTGTAAACTTACATACTCTGCCTCAGCCTCCCCAGTACTGGAATTAAAGTTGTGTGCCACCAGGCTTGGCAGCTGGACTCATTCTTACTTTGTAATTTTAGAAAATCCAAAGCATTTCTATGACTTACGAGTTGCACCTCGAATAGAAATAACATCCTCTGTTTTAGAATCTTTGTGAAAAGTTTTTAATGTTTTTATGTACGTGGATGCTTTGCCTGCTTAATATTTGTGCGGCACATGTGTTCCCAGTGCCCACGGAGAGGGCATCAGGTCCTCTGGAGCAGGAGTCACAGGCAGTCGTGAGCTGCCAGAGCTCTCACCACTCATCTCCCCAGCCCCTTCTGCTTTAGACTTTATAACTTAAGGTTCAGTATCATTCGCTTGCTTGCTCATTTTCACAAAGTTTCACTTTATAGACCAGGCTGGCCTAGAACTAGAACTTGAGATTGCCTTGCTTCAGCCTTTTGATTACAGGAATGTGCCACCATGCCTACAAAGTTCTCTCTCTCTCTCTCTCTCTCTCTCTCTCTCTCTCTCTCCTCCTCCTCCAATCCCCCTCCCCCCCCTCTAGTGTTTTGTGTTGCTATGTGTTAAACATATGCTCACACATGCTGTACAAGGGCTCTACCATTGTTTCCACCCTCAGCCCTTATTTATTTCTTTTTACATTTTAAATCTAATAAGATAAGTAATACACAAACACATTCTTGTTTTAAAGATTTAGACAGGGGCTGCAGAGATGGCTCAGCAGTTGGAGCACTTTCTGCTCTTCCAGGGGGCCACAGTTCACTACCCTCATGCTTAAGGTTTGCCATGATTTGCATAGCAACTTCTCCGATCTCCCCTGTCCATGGCGGCTACAGTGTAAAGGTTGCTCTTGCCTCTGTACCCATATGCATGAGCATCTTTTTTTGAAGGAGGTATTAGGATTTCTGCTTTTAAAAGTATCTGCACTGGGACTGGAGAGGTGGCTCAGCAGGTAAGAGCATGTTTTTCTTTTGCAGAGAACCCAAGTTCAGGTCCCAGAACCCACATGGGCAGCTCACCACTGGCTGTAACTCCAGCTTTGGCGGGTCCGAGACACTTCCAGCCTCAGTGGGCATGCATGCACCCAGTGCACACGCACACACACACACACACACACACACACACACACACACATATATATATATATATATGTTTTTTTAAAAGTCTTTTCCCTTAAAATTCTACCAAATAGATTTTAAGTTTGTCAAGTTTGTTGGCAGGTGTACGTGGCTAGTTGTTTTATCCACTAGGCCATCTTGCTGGACCTCCATTTTCCTTTATTTTTGTAAGTGTGTGTGTATCTGTGTGTGGTGTGCATGTTTACACGCCAGTGAGCATGTCCGTCAGTCTGTCTTCCCTAAAGCATTGGCATTTATATTTCCATTACAAAGAGAAAAGGTGGCTAAGCTTCACTTACAATCGGGAAAGCAAGATTGAAAAGCAATAAGAAATGAACTTTGCCCATCGAGCTCACATAGTTTCAAAGATCAATCATTCAAAATGTGGAGGGAGATCCAGAGATTCGGGGGAAAGGTTCCTTTTCCAACCGCTGCCCACTCATTAGGGAGCTTCCTGTCCATAGTAATTATGTTAGATCACAAGGCACTGCTGTCACAGGGTCACTGAGTTACGTGGACAGCATCCATGCTCAGCCGTTGTCGTGGGCAAATGCAGAGGGTGCTTTGATTTTACACTCACTAAGCATATCTGCCTTTCTCCAATCTTAAAATATTCTAAATTTATTTATTTATTGGGTGTATATGAGTACATGCAGACACATGCATGTGCAATGTGTGCAGAGGTCAGAGGACAACTCTCAGGGAGTCAGTTCTCCACTCCCACCCTTTGAGGCAGGGTCTCTCTTGCTTCTACTGCTGTACTGCGTAGCCCAGAGTGGCTCGTGGTAAGCTTTTGGGTAATTGTCCTATCTCTACTTCTCTCAGCACAGGAATGCTGGAGTTACAGGCTCACATCACTGCACACAGCTTTACCCACTAAGCCATCCTGCTGACCTTCCAGTTTCTTTTACTTTATTTATATTTGTATGAGTGTGGTGTGCATGTGAGCACGTGTGTGCGCAGATGCAGTTCTCTCCATTGATCTCCACTTCAGCGACAGCGAGAGGTCCTATTTCAGTCGAGGAAATTGTGGCTCAGAGAAGTCAAGTGACTTCCCAAGATCACACAGCCACTTAGATGTGTGATTCTAGTAGCTTTCTACTTTCATAAGTGCTTTTAAAACACAGGCCAGAGAATGTCCTTCCTGCCTCTTCCACAGACATCAGGCCATTCCGTGAGGAACCACCAGGGGCAGCACGCTACAGTGGGAACAAGCCAGCCGACTCAGTCTTCTTTCAGTCCTGTGGCTTCAGTAAAAATGCAAATGACTCTCACTGAGAGTCATTTGGTGCTGAAAACAGGAATGGTACTGGAAATTTGACCTTCTACATTGATTTGAACCAAAACTAGAAGCCCTTCACTGCTCCATATTATACAAAATATACAATATATGGACTTACACTCCATAGATGTGAGCCACAAAGGAAAAGTTGAAAACTAAAACTATTCCCTTATTTTCCCCTCACTCATTTTGATTTTTTATGTTACTCAATTATGTGTATGTGCATGTGTGTGTGTGTGTATTCGTGTGTGTGTGTGTGTGTGTGTGTGTGTGTGTGTGTGTGTGTGTGTATGTGTGTATATGTGTGTGTGTGTGTGTGTGTGTGTGTGTGTGTGTGTGTGTGTGTGTGCGCTGGATGTCAGAGGACATCTTTCAGGAGTCAGTTCTCTCCTGCCATGGGGAATCTCTGGTCCTCAGCCTTGCCCCATGAACAACCTCACTAGTCTTCTCTCCGCTTTTAAAAAATGCATATTTTTATTATTTTTAATTGTGTGTATGTGGGGGGGGGAGGGAGTATGCTCATGTGAGTAAAGGTGGCCAAAAAGGCCAACAGTGTCAGACCCCCTAGGGCTGGAGTTACAACGCCTGTGAGCCACCTGACACGAGTGCTGGGAATTTACTTCATGTCGTCTGGAACAGCAGCACATACTCTGAACTCCTGAACTAACTCTTCAGCTCCTTCCTTTCCTCTACTTCTTGAAATAGGATTTCCTATAATGCAGGCTGGCCTCATAATTATAGGCATTCACTAAGTATGGTAGGTTTATGTGGTGCTGTGAACTCAGGGCTTTGTGCATGCTAGGCAAGCATTCTACCAACTGAACTGCACCCTAACCTCTTTTCTCTTCTTCTTCTTTTTCTTCTTCCCTCCCTCCTTCCCTCCCTTCCTCCTTCCTGTGCAGAGCTATGTAAAGCCCTTGCAAGGAGCTAGAGAAATCTCCAAGGGACAGCAGCAAATGGTTTCCAGTAAGCCAGAGTATCTGGAAAGATGTTTTCTGTCTGAGTCTTTAATATTTGGTATTCCCACCTTCATTGCTTGTTGGCTTTTATTACAGATCTTAGGAGTGCCTTATTTCCCCCACCCTACTCCAATAATATGAACATTTTAACCACAATTGTTCTTCGTAGTTTCAGTTCCCATAAGCAAGAACATTTAAGAGCTGGAAAGAGTCTTAGATCACGCTCTATATCTTCGACCAGATAAAATATTTTTCTGTCTAACCAAGGGAGCATCGGATTTCCAGAATGGCTGAGAGTTATTCAAGGTTCCCTAGCTGGACTCTCCTCATGTGCGCTGACTGCACTCTCGCTGTGTGGCCGTTTCCAGTGGGTGATCTGGGCTCTTCCAAAAAATAGCAGCAAGAGTCAAGAAGGGTCACCCGTGTGATCGTTGGGTGTCCCTCTTTGTCACATATCATAAATCCTCCCAGTCCTCGCCATATTTTGATGCATTATTTATGAGAACCATCTGGTCACAGGTTCCCAGATAGAACGCTGGAATTTTAAAACGTGTGTCTGATTTTCGCAGGAAACATGCTGCACAGCTCCGATCTGCCAGGTACCTGCTTGTCAACCAGTGAAGGCTCAACAAGATTTCTTCTGGCTTGTTTATTTTTGGAGACAGGGTCTCTCTACATAGCCGTGGCTGTCCTGAAACTTGCTCTGTAGACCAGGCTGACCTCAAACTCACAGAGATCTGCCTGCCTCTGCCTCCTGAGTGCTGAGATTAAAGGCATGGGCCCAGTCTCTCACTCTAGCCCAGGTTGACCTGAAACTCCTGTATAGCAAAGGCAGGTCATAAACCCATAATTCTCTTTCTCCACCTCTAAAATGCTAGGATTACAGGTGTGTACAACCGTGCCACCACCACCACCACCACCTCCTCCTCGTCCTCCTCCTTTTCATCCTCCTCCTCTTCCTTTCCATCCTCCTCCTCCTCCTCTATTCTTCTTTACACTTGATCTTAGCCAAAGGCTGAGAAAATTTTGTATGTGTGTGTGCACTAATGATTGTGTGCCGGTGATTGCATGTGTGTGCATGCATATGGGCACAAGTGTAGGGTATTTTGTTTTGTTTTGTTTTGTTGTTGTTTATCTTTTTTAGACTGGGCTTCTCACCTGTCCTGAAACTCACCAAGTAAGCTAAGTTAGTTGGCAAGCCAGCCCTAGAAATTGACCTTTCTCTGACTCTGCAATGCTGGGATTATAAGCACACACAACCACACCAGGCTAAGGTGTTCAAACTCAAGTCCTCTGGTTTGTAAGGCAAACACTTTATCAACTGAGCAATCTTCCCACCGGTTTTTTGTTTTTTGGTTTTTTTTTTTTTTGAGACAGAGTTTCTCTGTTTTGCCCTGGCTGCCGAACCTGCTCTATAGACCAGGCTGGCCTCAAACTCAGAGACCTGCCTCCTCTGCCTATCAGGTACTGGGATCAGGGCATGCGCCCACCGCTGCTGGCCATTTTGCTTGTTTAAACAATTGTGATATAACTTTTGTGTGGTAAAGTGCACAAATCTTCGGTCTACACTAGGTCACCACCGTTCAGATCTTAGTATCGAATGTTACCCAAGCCTCTGAAGGCTCTCTGTCCCAGTTGTGGATCAGCACCTTCCAAGGCCAACTCCATTTTGACTTCTAAAGCCACTAATCAGTTTTGCATGGTTTTGAACTTCATTCATTAGCAGCACCAGACAGTGTGTAATGTTCTGCATCTGCCTTCTACTCAACGTTGTGCTTGGGGGATGGTTAACTGTATTTTAAAAAAGCCAGCTCACCTTCTGGTTCATGTCCTCAGGGAATCTCTCAAAATCAGGTTCAAAATCCACCAGCTGTACACGGGGCTGTGCGGTCTTTTATAAAAGGCAGTTAAGAAAAGAACTTTTTCCTCATCACCAGACTCAAATAACACGCGTGCTCCTGGCCAGCTCCTCCCGCTCTTGCACCATCAGTTTTTCTCTTCATCTCTGCCTTTAAATGGGCTCTGATCTCTCCAGGTATTCTTTTTCCTTTTCCCCTCTCTCGGTTAATGGGTAAATAGCTTGAGTCATTTCTCCCCACTTACTATATCCAGCACTCCCTATCAGTGCTCCACAATCATCAGTGTAAAAGCTGGAAATGGCCCCAAGCTATCATCTAAGAAGCCTTCTGTCATGGGCAAGAAAAGCATTCCTCTGGCCTATTTTCAGACTCAGCAGACATTTGCCGAGAGCAAATAAGCTTTCACGTGTTTTGCCAGGTATTATAGAAGATGACAAAAATAAAACAGACCCTTGCAGCTTCTATGCTCCTGTACTTCCAGTCCAGCAAAGAAGCCAGGTCACACAGATAGCTACATAAAAGAGCATACGTGCTGCACAGCTCCGATCTGCACGCAAACCGGAGGGGCACTGGGGAATGGGAAGAGGCACTTACACGAGAGGATAGGGCATGAGCGGAATCAGTATGCATTATATACATGATGAAATTATCAAGGAATAAATTTAATTTAAAAAAAGAATTAAGGGGGCTGGAGAGATGACTCAACAATTAAGAGTTTGCTGCTTTTCCAGAGGGCTTGAGTTTAGATCCCTGCATCTGTGTTGGAAAGCTTACACCTGCTTAGAGCTTCAGCTACAGGGGATTCAATATCTTTTTCTGGCTTCCACAGACATCCAAACATGTGTGCACATGCACACGTGCACACGCACACTCACACACACAGAAACACACACATACACACACAAATACATAAATAAAATAAATGTGTTAATTTTTCTTTAATGTGGCAGGAGAGATGGCTCATTGGTTAAGAGCGATGGCCGCTCTTGAGGAGAACTCAGGTTCTCAATTTCCAGGAACCATGTGGCTGCTCATAAAACCCTGAACCTTCTATTCCAGGGGACACAATGCCTTCTCCTGCCCTCTTCAAGCTGCTCCATGCATTCATTGCACACGATTTCACACAAATGTATATGCACACACACACACACACACACACACACACACACACACACACAAACTAAGCAAATTCTAATTAGCTAACCCACTGAACAGTCTCTCCGGTTCCTAGGAATTTTTTTTTAAATTTAATCTCCTTGATGGTTGCCAGTGGGAGGTACAGTGTGAATTTTCAACCTGCCACAAACCAGGAACAGAACTCTCAAACCTCAGCTTGATGATATACATGACAATATATAGAAATATAAGTTTATAAAAAAATACATGTAAATTATAAATCTGATGTCCTATCTAGTTCGGATGATAATTACATTTTTCTTTCTGCTACCAAAGCTTTAAATAGGACAAATGTGACTGAAGTAGAGAGAGCCCATGGTACTAACACTGAACTAGCTCCTCCTGAAAGACACTAACAAGGGTCGTGCTAAAACACCAATAGGTTCTCGTGGAAATACCAAAGCAACCCAAAGACCTGCTAGTGACCACAGTGTTTAAAATGTTTCTCAGAAGATGACTACATGGAAACAGAATAATGCGCGTCAGTCAGATAGAAAGAGCTGCGTTTCCATAGCTACGCTAAAACAAAGCAAGCACCAAGGGGAAACGTCTTTTGGTGGTTGATAAGCAAAAGGGAAGTGAGTCCTGTGCTACAGTGTTAGCAAGTTTTTTTTATAAAGAAAATTTCATTGTATTTATATATTTTGTTCATTTATGATGGGTTTCCCAGAGCCTGCCTCTCTCTCTCTCTCTCTCTCTCTCTCTCTCTCTCTCTCTCTCTCTCTCTCTCTGTGTGTGTGTGTGTGTGTGTGTGTGTGTGTGGTGTCGGCGGTCAGAGGACAGCTTTCAGGAGTCCGTTATTTCCTTCCTCCATGTGGGTCTCAGGATGTAACCCAGGTCCTCAGGCTAGGCAGCAAGTGCCTTTATTCACTGAGCTATCTCACTGGCCAAAGGAGCAGTTTTAAACATCAGCTCAAGAGTGAGATCTCCCATCATTCTGTCATCCTTGCTCAAATATAAGAGCGTTTGTGGACAGACCACACGCATGGTGACCGCTAAGACTTGATGTTTCTACCGTGCAGAAAAACAATGCAGAGACCCATTACTTGCGGTTTAATTCTGTTATTTGTAGCACTTATATGGAAACAAATTCAGTGAAATCCAAGCAAGGGAAGGAGAGTCAATCTTAGTTCCTATTATACTCCACCTGCTCCTAACTTGAAAAGAAAATTATAATCACATTAAATTCGGCCTGCAGACCTGTCCAATCACGTCTTCAGACATTAGGTATCCATGAAGTGTTTGTTGAAGCAATCACTTAATGGAAAATATACAGTAGATTATTTTAAAGAAAGCATAGTGGTGGTTAGAATATTGCTTTGACTGAAGTAAGTAAAGAACATGAAGTAAGGAGGCCGGCTGAGGCTCGGTGCCTTTTCTTTGACTCTCTCCTGCTCTGGACTTGGGTAATCTGTAACTACTCTGGAACCCAGTTTCCTCATCACTTGCTCTATTTTTGGGTCAAACTACACTGACGCTGCCTGTGCATGTGGCATGATTTCCCAATTCACTATCCTTGTCTTTAGATATCCTTATCTAAGATGATCTTCCAGCTGGACTGTAGCTCCGCTGGTAAGTATTTGTCTAACTAGCATAAAGCCCTGGCCATGTCTCAAAAGAAAAGGACAACGTTTTCAATTTTCTAATCTATAGCAGCAGACAAGAAGTCGTCATTTATATGCACACATCACATTTAGCTCCATTTTAATGTAGGTACAAGACTTCTGTGTGTCTTGTAGCTTCCAAACAGAGGAAGATCAACAAAGAGGTAGCTGAACTCACACGAGTCCCTGAATTTCTTTTTCCTTTCCAGCAAGCCATTTTGCCATCCCAGAGTTAGCTTTAGCGAGAGCTATTGTATGAAACGCAGTGTCATTAAGAGGATCTGCTTTGGGACTTTTGGTTGTTGCTGTTGTCTGAGACTTCTAATTAATTCAGAGTTGCATGGGATGCCTGGTGTTTGGAACGGAGTCAGTGCCCAGAGAACAATCTGAATCCTAAACATTCAGCTAAGACACATTTACAAAAGTTGAATTCTAGGTCCTCTTCACTGATAGTCTTTAACATGAAGATAAAGTTCTAAGTAATGTTTTCCTTCTATATGAAACAAAGTAAAAACCCAAGCCCTGTCTCTTGGGACTTGAAGGAGTATGTTTGTTTCAACACCAGAGGAAGGAAACTTGCTTGCTTACCCTTGTGAGAACCACACTAAATACTTGTATCTTATTCCTTTTTTCTCCCTCCCTCCCTCCCTCCTTCCCTCCTTCCCTCCCTTCTTGCCTCCCTCCCTCCCTCCCTCCTTCCTTCCTTCTTTCTTTCTTAGCCACATCTTCAGTCCCTTCTCCTTTTTTTTTTCCTTGATGGAAATCTTCAGTAAGATAGAACACATTGCCACATTTTTTTTTTGTTTGTTTGTAGCAGTATTGAAAGAATGTAGGAGACTGGATGAAAGAATGTGAGGGACTGGATCCAAAGAGTCTGGTCCAAACCAAATAATTTGGACCACAAAACCAGACTGGTTTTCCCTATTTCTCAAAATAACTGAGGGCATACTAAACCTCTACTTTTCTTTGTGCTATGAAACTATTGCCACAAATGCAGGAAATTCTTCACTTTTCAGGTCAAATCCATACCATCTTTTGGTCCTTTTATACAAGAAAACAGTTATTTGTATCACAGAGCTATGGACAATGGTGTGTACGACTCCTCCATTCCCAGCAATACATGGGGAAGATTTAAAGTGGATTTAGTGAGTGAATTCCTGTTACACTACTGATAAACCTCTCTCTCTCTCTCTCTCTCTCTCTCTCTCTCTCTCTCTCTCTCTCTGTCTGTCTCTCTCTTTCTCTGTGTGTGTGTGTCCTTCTCTCTGTCTCTGTCTCTCTGTCTCTGTCTCTCTGTCTCTCCCTGTCTCTCTGTCTCTGTCTCTGTCTCTGTCTCTCTGTCTCTCTCTGTCTGTCTGTGTGTGTGTGTGTATGTGTGTTTTTGTGTGGTGTGTGGTGTGTGTGTGTGTGTGTGGTGTGTGTGTGTGTGTGTGTGTGTGTGTGTGTGTGTGGTGTGTCTGCCTACCCTAACCCCTTCTCAGATACATTTTCATACAGTCTAGTCTGGCCTCAGACTATGTAGCTGAGGATGACCTTGAACTTCTGATCCTTTAGCCTCCACCTCCTGAGTGTTGAAATTACAGATGTGCACCATCAAATTTGATATTATGCAAGTGTTTTGGATCTAACCTAAGGTTTCTGCATGCTAGGCAAGCTCTCTCCCGATTGAACTACACCGTCAGACACGCCATGCCCAATTTTAATCTTAATTTGTAGCTCAACAAATGTCAAGTCATCTGATGTAAGGCATTCCAGATGGCCAAGCACCCAGGAAGTCCAGCCTCAGGCATGTAATCTCAGCTTGCAGGAGGCTAAGGCGGGAGGACTGAAAGTTCAAGGCTAGCTTGAACTACGTAGGAATACGTTATCTACAACAACAACAACAACAACAACAACAACAACAACAAAAACCTAAAGAGACTTGTTTATAGGGAAGGATTTTTTGTTGTTGTTGTTGTTGTTTTTGTTTTTGCTTTTTTAAATTCCAGAATCCTATGTCGCTCTAAAATTCAGGTCGTTCTGAGGCCTCAGTTTTATCTAATCACCCTAAAATAGAGTCCCCAGTTCAGCGATGAAACCTGCTCAACAGATCATGAGACTATGATTGTCTGAGCTCATTTAGGGGCAGTCAGGAAAACCATATTACTGAACTGTTAGCCACTGGCTTGTGACATTTACAAGAAACCTCACAATTTACCCACAAGTACTGCAGACAGGGTTTTGCTCGAAAAAAAAAAAAAAAAGTCCTTCTTGAAGTTTCCACAGTGAAAAAAAATATATCGTATGTATGTAGGAACAGAGAAGACTTGGAACAGTTCCTCTTGTGGGCTGGCTTAAGCGGATACACAGTGTTTACAAAATGTCCCAGAAGGTCAGATAAGCCTTTCTAATGGCAGCACATTACAGTTATCATGGCCCACGTGTGGGGCCTCAGGGATAATTTTCAGTATATCAGCACAGCACACATGGTGCCAGTTATCATTTCAATTTCATGTCAGAATCAAAACTGTGAGGGAGAAAAAAAAAAAAACACTTCAAAATTTCGTAAGTCATCGGTGGCCTAAGAAGTGAGGCCTCCTTAGGGAAAAAAAAAAAAAAAAAAAAAAAAGGCAACAACCGTGGTTAACACATTTAGAAGAACCAGGCTTTCTGAACACTATTGCAGCTACTTAACGCATGTGCTGATGAGGTTCAAGGAGGTAGAGACTTTCGGTATATTTATGTACAGACAATACTTTTGTTTGCTCTTAGGGAATCTCGCATGTTACACTAAATGTTTAAAAAGAGTTTCTGTGTCCCTGATGATTTTATCATCGCTAATGAAAGTGGAAAACACTATGGGTAGAGTTAAGTCTTGGTGTCAAGGGTACACCTGAGTGTTCCGACAAGAGAGGCTTCTATGTGGCATGGGGGCCTGGTTATTTATTTCTGGGATAGAAATAATGTTTAAACTTTTAAAAGAATTTGTGTGTGTGTGTGTGTGTGTGTGTGTGAGAGAGAGAGAGAGAGAGAGAGAGAGAGAGAGAGAGAGAGAGAGAGAGAGAGAGAGAGAGAGAGGAAAAGTCTCTCCTTCCATCTTGTGGGTTTGTGGGGACTGAACCTATGTTGTCATGCTTGGCAGCAGTCAGCCTTACCCACTAAATCCTCTTGTAAGCACTACAGCAGAATTCCGAGGAAGCCAAAACTTTCTTTCTCTTCCCTTTTTAGTTGGAGTGATAGGATCTTGCTGTGTAGCTCAGACTGGCCTCAAACTCAACATGATCCTCCTGCTTCTGCTTCTTTTTTTTGGAGAGTCAAGAACCAACTCAGGGCCTTGCACTTCCGCCTGCCTGCCTGCCTGCCTCCCTCCTCCCTCCTCCCCCTCCCTCCCCCTCCTCCTCCCCCTCCCTCCCCCCTCCTCCCTCTCTCCCTCCTCCCTCCCTCTCTCCCTCCTTCCTTCCTTCCTTTTTATTTTCTTTTTAGTTCTCTGACAATTTCATATGTATATACAATGTGTCTTGCTCATATCCACCCCAAGTCTCCCTTGTCACATCCTGTGGATCAGAAGCAACACAGATTGGATGTGGCAGCACATGTCTGTGACCCCAACACTGAGGAATTGGAGATGGAAGGATCAGTAATTTAAGGCCAGCTTTAGCTTCATTGGGGTTCAAGATTAGCTTGGGGAATATGAGACCCCCCTGTCTCAAAAACCTAGAAGGAAAGGCAGGGTGGTGGGGTGGGAGAGAAAGTTTATGGAAGAATTGTTAACACCTACTCCTCACACAGAAATTTATGGCCTTTGAGTAACCGGATCAGAAGCTGAGGAGGGTAGACGAGGATTCGGTGGAGACTGGGGGATCTCTGAGTGCTATGGTTCAGGGGAAGATGCCTTGCAAAAGGCTTGGCTTTGTTTCTGCTGCCACTTTGACTTGTGAAGTAAAGATGCCTGACTTGAGTGAGTGTGATATCTGGGCGTTGAGGATTAGTTCCAGATGTTACACAGCTGTAGGCTGAGATCTGTGAAGAGCAGAAGAGACACTGGTGAGACTTCTCGCTTATAGTTCCCAGAAATTTTTTGTGTGGGAGCATAGCAGAACCTTCTCCTTTTTTTGTTTGTTTGTTTGTTTTTTGTTTTTTTGTTTTTTTTTTTGGTCTGGGGCCCAGTTTCACTCTTTGAATTGAGAAGTTACAGTATCTTTTCTACCCCCGAAGAACTGTGCAGAAACTTTTCATAAGAGCCTTTTGGCTACATTGTGGGAGAAAAGGAGGAAGAGGATGGCTCTGTTTTCTTGAAAACATGGAATTCACTTCTCAGCACCCGCTTGGTGGCTCATAACTACCGTGTTACTCCAGTTCCAGGGAATCCGACATCCTCTGTCCCCACAGAGGCTCCCTCAGTCACCACACATGCACATGACGCACACAGGCAAGCAAAACACTCAAACATGTAATGTAATATTTTTCTAAATCTATTACTTTAAAGGGAACATACAATAGATTTGATTTGATTTTTTATTTTATTTTATTTTTGTCTTGGATAAGGACGTGAGCATAAGGGCTGGCAAGAAAAGTAGCTTATGGAAATGATTGTTTCTGCCTTTCACTGTTTGTTTGTCTTACTCACAACTGAGGTACTATTAACACACTACCAAGTCCTGCCCCAGAGCCCAGGATCCTGGATGTGGTTGTGGGGAAGAAGCCCTGACCTTTGATTTTCTGTTAACTTCCTCCCTTGCATCCCAAACACTACCCCAACTGCATCTTAGCCTGTGTCTCCTCCTTTCAGACAGTAGCTGAAAGCACAAAGGTCCGGAGGACTTCACAGACCCCACATGGCATTTCTTGTATTTACCGCGTGCATGGCTGTCCCAGTTCCTAAGTACAGAGCTTATAGCAACCTGAGGCTTGACATAGAGTGACTGTCTGTAACGACCATCCCGACCAGAGCATTCAGATGCCTAGATACATCCACGCAAATAGGCATGGGCAGAGGAAATTCCATAGATGTTCCTTTTCCTCAATCAACGGGCAACGACCTTGACAGAAGACAATTTGCTTATTGGATAGGATTCCTGCCTTCCATTCTTAACTCCTCATCCCCTCTCCGAGCCGGAAACCCCGAGAGACTGAGCAGAGCCTCACACCTTGCCAGTCCTATGTACATGATGATCAAATGTCACTTGCTTGGTCTTCACGATTCTCAGAGCATAAAGATGAACTCGTTACTTGCCCTTCTCCCGGTTTTATCTGAAACTGTAGAGTCCGACGGAGCTGCCTTC
Organism: Rattus rattus; assembly: GCF_011064425.1. Taxonomy (NCBI): domain Eukaryota; kingdom Metazoa; phylum Chordata; class Mammalia; order Rodentia; family Muridae; genus Rattus; species Rattus rattus. The sequence goes on from NC_046161.1 coordinate 59,101,623, forward strand.
AATAAAAGCAAGGCTGGTTTGCCTGAAGTGAAAGCTCAGAGACTTCAAGTTTTGTTCTTCTTAAAACAAACAAACAAACAAACAAACAATCCCCCTCCCAACAAGTTATCCACTGAAGACCTTCAACTTTATGCAGAGTTCTTTTCCAGTCTCTTCTCTTTTCCTTTTCTTCACTGGTCTTTCTGGCCACGTCAGAAACAACTGTTACACATATAGAAAGGTTTTGCAACAAAATGTTCTTGAAACAGAATTCTGCTCAGTGGCAGAGTTGGGCAATCAAAATAGTAAAAATGAAAACCTTGTCTCCTATACCTCATGTGCTGCCTTTTTGGGTTTTTGTCTGTTTGTTTGTTTGTTTGTTTGTTTGTTTGTTTGTTTGTTTTTGGATAGGGTTTCATGAAGCCCAGGCCGGTCTGGAACATACTATGTAGCCAAGGCTGGCCCTGACCTCCTCATTTTCCTGCCCCTGCTTCCCCAGTACTGGCCTTAGTGGTGTGTGCTCCTGCCCAGCCTCATCTTTACTTCTAATACACTAATCCCCAAGTAGCTTAAAGTTCTCCAGGCTTTGGAATTATCATCAGTACACATCTACTTTGCACTACCGTCGTTCAATAAGAATAAACTATGGTCTCTGAGATGATGTTTTCATAGGTAGGACTCACGAACATTCTAAAATTCTGTTTTTCCTTGGATGTGGGCATTAATTTAAAGTATCCAAAGAGCAGGGTTCAGCAGGTAATGGTGCCTGCGGCTAAGCCTGACGACTCTCACGGGTTGTCCCTGACTTTCATATATGTAGCATGGCTTTTGTGACCACTTACTCCCACACACAAATAGAAATTTTAAATGAAATAAAGAGGCTGTGTGTGGTGTTGCACACTTAATCCCAGCACACAAGAGGCAGAAGCAGGCAGACCTCTGTGAGTTTTAGGCTAGCCTGGTCTACATAGTTAGGTCTAGGCCTCCCAGGGCTGGCTACATAGTAAGATCCTGTCTCAAAAAAAACCAAACCAAACCAAACCACAACACAAATGGGGTGGGCGGGGCATGACTAGCAAAATGACTCATCCCTAGTGAAGGTGTTCACTCACCACCAAGCCTGACACCCTGACTTACCCCAAGGCCCCACTGGTAGAAGGAGAGACGTGATCCTCACAAGGTTTTCTCTGACCTCCTTATGTGTTTCAGCACACCCACGCCCACAGACAAACATTCTCGCACACATGATTAATGCAATAAAACAATTTATTTTTAAGGACAAAAGTAGAAAGAGCAAGCATTGGAAGCCAGTCTGGTGACACAATGAAACCTGTTTTAAACAACAAACAAAGTGGCACGAAGTGACATGAGAGCATTCTAGCCAGGGGCTTCCCACAGCTGCGGCTGTGCCTAGCCCCAATCTGTAGTCTCACTATTGGCCATGCCTCCTCTCTGTCTCTCTCTGTCTCTCTCTGTCCCTCCTCTCTCTGTCTCTTTTGTCTCTTGTCTCTGTCTCTGTCTCTGTCTGTCTCTCTCTCTCTCTCCCCCCCACCCCGAAAGTCAAGCAAAGTCAACAGATAAATTTGTTACATATGCCCTTTGGACGAGAACACTAACACTGACTCCCTCCTTCTATTCTATTTTGCTGTCTGTTGTTATAATAAATGCCATGATCAAAAGCAACTTGAGGAAAAGATTTTATAGATTATATCACTAATAAAGAGAAGTCTAGTCAGGAACTGTGGATGGGAACTGAAACAGACCGTGGAAATCTGCCTGCTTCTGTCTCCCAAGTGCTGGGATTAAAGGCATACCCTATGACCGACTAGCTCAGCTTCCTTTCTTTTTTAAAAAGTTTTTACTTCCCTCAGTTTCTCCTTCCCATTTTGTCTGTTTATGTATGTGAGTACAGTGTAACTGTCTTCAGACACACCAGAAGAGGACATCAGATCTCATTACAGATGGTTGTGAGCCACAATGTGGTTGCTGGGATTTGAACTCGTCCCAAGTTCTGGAAGAGCAGTCAGTGCTCTTAACCACTGAGCCCTCTCTCCAGCCCCTCAGTTTTCTTTCTTATCAGCTCAGGACCACCTGCCCAAGGGTAGCAGTACCCAGGTCCTCTCATACCAGTTGAGAAGATGCCACACAGGCTCGCTAGACCAGTGTGGAAGTGTTTTCTCAATTGAGGCTTCCTCTTCTCTGATGACCTGAGCTTGAGTCAAGTCGATAAAAACTAACAGCAAACTTTCTAATGCAACTTGGCAAGTGTCATTTGAACTTTGAGTGCCCCTTGTCCTATAAAAGGCCTTGAAGATTCTGCAATGGAAAGGTAAAAATCTTTTGTGCCTTTTCTCATCTCCTGGGTTTTTAATCTATTATCATAAATTTGAAGCAGCTATTAAACCTCAATGATCAGATCTACAGAGTCAACTAAGGACCTCCGGTAGATGATTTTTTTCAAAATACCCCCCTTTGGGTTTCAAGGATTATAACAGCTTTGCTGCTGGGAAGGAGTACATTGGTTTTCAGCATGTGTTCATGTATGTGTGCATGCATGTGCTCTAAGGGCAAACTTGGGTATTGTTCCTTAGGCGCCTTTGCTCTTCTGTTTGAGTCGAATCTTTGTTGCCCCGGAGCTTCAGTAGTTATGTAGACTAGCTAGCCGGCCAGGGAACTCCAGAATCTACCTGTTTCTGCCTCCCCAGCAATGGAATTACAAGGCAAAGCCATTGCTTTTTATGTGGGTTCTGGGGATCAGACTCAGGTCCTTGAGCTTTTGAAGAACATGCTTCACCTTCTGAGTCATTTCCCCAGTTTGAGTGCTGGGTACCAAACTCTGGGCTTCTGGAAGAGCAGGAAGTGCTCTGAACCTATGAACCATCTCTCCTGCCCCCCTAGCTAAAACCTTTTACACACACACACACACACACACACACACACACACACACACACACAGAGAGAGAGAGAGAGAGAGAGAGAGAGAGAGAGAGAGAGAGAGAGATTCAAATAACAAATAAATCCAAGTCTGATGATACCAAGTGAAGTACCTGGGCCCATTCTACTTCATACTGTGGGTTTCTGATGTGGTGTGGCTGTGTGGAAAACAATTTGACTATTTGATGTGTGTGTAGTAGTGTACATGTGTTCAGATGCACGTGTGTGCCTACACATGGAGGCTAATCTTGGAGTCTTCTACTGTTGCTCTCCATCCTGTCTCTTCAAGTCAAGACCTGTCATTGGGCCTAGAACTCAGCAATTGGCTACAACAGCTGGCCAGAGAGCTCCAGAGATCTGGTCATCACTTCCCTAATGATAACATTACAGACATGTGACCATGTCTCACTTGTACATGGGAGCTAAAGATCAGAGCTTGGATCCTCAAGCTCACAGAAGGCATGTTTCCCTTGAAGCCGTGACCCTTTCTTATTAATTAAATGCTATCTTATCATAGGAACCAGTAAGCTTCTTTGCTAGGTACTCCCCTGAGGAAAATGAAGGTGCATTTTTTTATACAAAGGTCTTCATAGAAAACTTATTTACAATCAAACTGAACAGGAAAACATAGTTGTAGTGTATTCACACAGTAGAACAATGCTTGACAGTAAAAAGAACCGTGCTTTGGAATACCTGGTATTGGGCGAGTCAGACAGAACTATATATATAGTAAGACATCATCTCAAAAGAAAGGGAGAAGCCAGGCAGTGGTGGTGCATAGCTTCAATCACAACACTCAGGAGGCAGATGGATCTCTGAATTTGAGGCCAGCCTGGTCTACAAAGTGAGTTCAAGGCTACACGGAGAAATCCTGTCTCAATCCGTGTTTCCGAAGGCAAGATGGGAGATTGTTGTTCTAGGGAAGATGTGAATGCTTGCCTATTCATCTGAAATAAGGAACTTCCGACCTAAGCAAGGATACCTTCAAAGTCCTACTTGATGAACCAATGAGTTTTACTGGGGTACTTACAAGAATATGGGTGAGGATGGCACAAAATCTTTCGTGAACATACAAGATAAACAGATAAAATGTAATTAAGATGAAAATCAAGAAGATGATCTTCGGTCCTTACAGGGATCTGGACTGTCTTAACTATGGTGGACAGCTTCAAGAAGAAGTTCAGGAGCTTGGTGAGCTTCACGATTCCAATATTGCTCCCACTGTGTGGAACTTGGTAGGAATGGAAACAGAGGATGGAGATGGTGTACAATAAATCAGCCGAATGGTCATACTTGGATTGTCTACATTCTACAAACATTCTGACCAAGGCTTTGGCATCAGAGGAAATGGTTATGGCAACTGTCATCTTACTGCTTCCTGATAAGACGATAAAGTTAAAAACGCTTTGCTCTTTATCCCTCTCCCCTGCCACCTCACGCACACTTTAGTTTTTGAGACTAAGTCTTACTCTGTAGCTCTGTCTAGCCTGGAACTCACTATCCAGTCCAGGCTAGCCTTGAACCACTGGCAATCTGACTACTTCAATCTCTCATTGCTGGGATTATAGGCACAAAACACCACGCCTAGCAAACACGTTTCGCTTTTTTATGTAGACAATAAACCATAAAATTCATCAAGAAATTTAACCATGGGTATGGCATGTAGCTCAGTCAGTGGGAGGCTTGTGTAGCATGTACACAGCCTTAGGTCCGTGTCCCAGCACTACACAAAGCTGAGTGTAGTGTCACATACCTATCACGCATTCAGGAGACAGACACAGGGGGAGCAAAAGGGCAAGGTTATATTCAGCTACATGGCAACTTTGAGGCACAATGTGGCATATATGAAATCCTGTCTCGAAAAAGAAAGGAAGAAAGGAAGCCTTTTAAATACACAGAAAAGTTAAAAAAAAAAAAAGACAAAACCCCCATGTATTCTCATACATTTGATTTTGTTGTTGTTTGTTCGTTTTTGTTTTGTTTTTTGTTTAGACAGGCCCCACTGCGTAGCTCTGGCTGTCCTGGAACTCCCTCTGTAGACCAGGCTGGCTTCAAACTCACAGAGCCCTCCCTGTCGCTGCCTCCCAAGTGCTGGGATTAGAAACATGCAGCAGTACGCCTAGTTTATTTGATAAATCTTGCTCATGTCCTTAAGCTGGTTTAGTTTCTTTTCAGAAAAACAACACATTGCTACAGTTGAAGGGCCTATTTGTACCCAGGTTTCAATTCCTTCTTAGAGGTACCACTCTCCTGAAGCTGGTGTGCGCGCGCGGCCTGTTGTGTTAGAGATGTGTCCGTGTTGGTAAATGCCAGCCGGTTTCACTAAATTTAGTTCGTGTGCAGTTTTGCCTTTGCCCAGCCACCTCATGCTCTCCCTGACTGGCATTTGAGTTTTGTGCAGTCATCACTACTGAACGCACACAGTGAACATTCGAGTGCTGCCTCTGCTGCACACACGCAAGAGTCTCTCGAAAGAGAGGGGCTTTTGAGCTCTCCCCCTCCCTCCCTCCCTCTTCTCTCCCCCCCCCCTTGTAGACTCACACTGCATGTACGAGTGCAGGTAAGAAGTTGACAGCAGACGTCTTCCTCAACTGCTTTCCACTTTGTGCGATCTGAGGCACTGTCTCTCACAAAACCATTTTGGTGAGGCCGTCCAGCCAGAAAGCCCTCCGAGATTTGTCCACCGTTCTTTGCTTCAGTGCTAGGCTTACAGGCATCACGCCCGACTTTTATATGGGCACTGGGATCCAAATTGAGGTCCTCGTATAGCAGTCATTTTACCCACTGAGCTACTTCCCCAGCCTCTGGTTTCCGAGCTTTCAAAACCCAAGAGTGAGAACTGACTTCACATTTGAATGCTGTACATGCAGATCACACGAGAACTGACTTCACATTTGAATGCTGTACATACGGATCACACTGCCTGGCACGTGTGCCATCTGTGCTGTGGCACACATTTTTGCACAGGATTTATTTTGAGATGTTAGACTTAATCTCAGTGCCATACTAAGGAACACGGATAAACAAAGTGAACCTCTCCCTGCATGTCAATTATTTTTTGCAAAATGGGTGTGCTGGAACACAAACCAGGCTTGCAACACCCCAGGGCCACATGGCTTCTGCCTTTTATCCCTGGTGTATACCAAGCTGGCCTCAAATTCACAGAGATCCACCTGCCTCTGCCATTCGAATGTTAAGGTTAAAAGTGCGTGCCGCCAGGCCCGCCCATGGCTGGGTTTGTTTGGGAACAGGGTTTTTTACTATGTAGTTAGTCAAATGGGGTAGCTTGAATCTTACCTTATAACCCAGCATTGTGTAGCAATTTCCTGGAGCATACACCTTAGAAGGAAGTTTAAGACACAGGGTGTTCTATGGAGAGGTAAAACATTCCATTCTGAAGGGAAGTTAGTTAAGTTCAGGAAATAAACAACTCAAAGGCTTCAGAACGTTCTTGAAACTTCCTCCCCAAGCCTGCCTAGGCAGTAAGGGCTGCTGAGAGATGCTGTAAAGCAGTGGTTCTCAGTCTGTGGTCAGAACCGCCTTGGAGATCCAGTGACCCTTTCACAGGCGTAGTCCAAGACCATGGGAAAACACAGAGATTAGATTAGAGTTACGAAGTAGCAATGGGAGTGATTTTGTGTTTGGGGGGCACCGCAGCGTGAACAGCTGTATGAAAGGGTCACAGCACGAGGAAGGTTGAGAACCGCTGAGGTTCTCAACACAATTGAGGAAGACAGACATCTGCTGTCAACTTCTGGCCTCCACATGTGCTTGCAGCGTGAGTATACAAGGAGGCGGGTGGAGGAGGGAAAGAGAGGAAGGGGGAGGGGGAGGGAGAGAGGAAGAAGAGAGGGGGGTGAGAGCTCAAAAGTTCCCTCTAAAGCTAAGCTGCCTAGAAGAGTCTCAGATCAGCCCAGCTACCTGGAGGCAGAAGAGACTAGCCCAGCCATCCAGAAGATTCTCAGCTCTACTGAGCCACCTAGAAAGGACACTTTCCGACCTGTTCAACTGCCAGTAGGCTGTTCAGTGTGCTCCGGGCTTTCAGAAGCTGCACCGTGCTGGGGTGGACGTTGGTGACACAGCTGTCTTTGAGTCATGTCTGTTCTTCTAAATAACCCTTCACCCATACTCTTGTATGCAATCCCAATAAACGGAATTGATTTATCAAGTTGGACTTTCGTGGTATCCTTGCTATGGTTGGCTGTTGGTTTCTGTCTAGGGTTAGTAGATATCAGGTGGTATAATGCCCGGGCTGGCCTCGAACTTGCAGTCCTCTGCCTCAGCTTCCCAAGTCCTGGGGCTATAGACCTGTGCCATCATTCCTGGCTTTGTATGTAAAATGTTTACGGAGAAGTGCCTCAGAATGGGTACACATGGAGGTGGAGCGGCAGGAATAGGAAAGGGGACCAGTCGGGCTGCTGAACTGAAAATAGTAGATGGTCTCAACTAATCCTGCACGGGCTGGCATGATCCTTCAGATTACTGAGAACTGGAAAAGGGGATCAGCCTTGGTATACATACCTGTCAGTTACCGGATACATCTGCATCCAGGAAGAGGACGTGGCCTAGGGCAATCAGCTTTCTTCCTGGAGAGTCCTGTAGAAGGACCTAGATAAAATCTGGTGGCTGTCAGCATTCCTGGCAGCTGAAAGAATGAATGTTCCAGTCCTGGAGAGGGAGAATTCAGATGGCACATCATGAGACTTTGTGTGTGTGTGTGTGTGTGTGTGTGTGTGTGTGTGTGTGTGTGTGTTTATGTGTCTGTGCGTAGATTAGGGGTGGGTGTGTTTACATATACACACATATAAACAAGTCCTTGATCTGATATGTTCTGTTGTTTCATTAAAAAAAAATCATGTTGGCATATTCCTGTAATCATATCGTTTGGGAGGTAGAGGCAGGAAGGTCAGAATAAGTTTGAGGCCAGACATGAGATCCTGTCTATAAGTAAATAAAAGAAAAAGAAAAAGAAGCATAAATTCCAATACCGTAGTACCCCAAGACTTAACTTCTTGCTGGCTTCTCAACCAATAAAAAGGTATCATTTAGTTTCCCACCTTCCAGCATAGAAATCAAATATCAGTATTAGAGGCGCCAGTGAGATGGCCCCTTGTGTAGAAGTGTTTGCCATACAAGCCTGGAGCCCTAGAAAAGGGTGTGCTGCACAGAGGTGTGCACTGATGTCCACGTGTGAACCGCCTTAGCACCCGTGCACCTCCTACAAAAACTACACACACATAACATGTTTTAGATTGATTGAACATTTTGCCTGCATGTATGTATATGTACCATATACATTCCTGGTAACCATGGAGGTCTGGAGGTCAGAAGAGGGTGTCAGATCCCCTGGAGCTGGAGTAAAGGATGGCTGTGCTCCACTATGTGGGTGCTGGGAACTGAACTCAGATTCTGTGGATGCTGGGAACTGAACCCAGATTCTCTGCAAGAACAGCAGGTACTCTTAACTGCTGAACTATATATCTTCAGCCCCTCAGAAAAGAGACGGATGCTCTTTTCCTCGTCAACTTGGATTTCACTATATAGACCATGCTGACCTTGAACTCACAAAGATCTTTTTGGCCCAGCCTCTCTAGTGCTGGGTGGTATTAAATGTGTTGCCACCATGCCTGGCCAGTAATTACAGAATATAGGAGTAACAGGTTTGGAACAACGATAATGATTTCCTTTGAAAATCTTGACTTTCTCCCTGTGATTTGAGACCAGCCTGGAGTTCCAGGACAGCCAGGGATACACCAAGGAGCCATGCCTTGAAACACACACACACACAGAGAGAGAGAGAGAGACAGACACACACACACACACAAAAACAAGAGAGAGAGAGAGAGAGAGAGAGAGAGAGAGAGAGTGAGAGAATGTAGACTTTCAGGTGCACTTTTGACTGAACTAACAACAGACAGTTCATTAGCATGTAGGAAAAATATGGATTCAGATCTGTCTCCTAGTCTAAGAAACTATATAGAAAACAGGGCTGCTCCCTTTCCCAGGCTCACATTTTCACCCACAGGTGGTTCCCTTTTCTGGCATTTTTCCTTAAGCCTTGACAATAAAACGGTGTCCCTCTTGTCCTCTCTGCAGGATGTGTGTCTAGGTCAGTCAATGAAAAGAAAGCAGGTTGGCGTCTGATTTGTTCCACCTGGTGCTTCCCAATCTCCAGGCTGTACCTCCGTGCTGAGCACATGAGAAGTTGACTCATATTTCCTGCAAGTCAGCACAGATATCCATCCTTTAAATGAGTTAAACCTCTGGCCACTCCCAAAGACAGCCCAAGTGCTGGAGTCATTCATGAGCATCTCTGTCAGGCCTCATGTTTGTTATAAAAATTCAAAGAAAAAAAAAAAAAGCCCTTTCTACTTTGACCCACCCTCAGCTCCAGGCTCCGTGATGTCCTCAGCTTTATAGAAAATCTAAGTAAGATATGTCAGGATTGGTTCAAATGTCATCTTCCCCTCCTACCTTTAGACTTCACAATGAGTATTCAATCCCCTGGGTTTCCAAGGCAGTGAGTCTGCTTAGTGTGAAACTTGTTCTAGTCTGACTTTTATTAAAGTTCCTTGTCTGGGAGCATGCCTTTTGCCTCTTGGGTGTTCCTGTTTATGGACCGCTATGTTCTTCCGCGTTTTGCATGGTGCTTAGAACATAAGTGCTGGTTAAAGTGAAGATGTTACAAGCTAGAAAGAATCTGTCTTCCCATCAGGGTCAGGTGGCACAGATGAGACGTTAAACAGACACGATACTTAAAGATAACTTTATTTAGAAGATAATTCCAAAAGTAAAAGCTGCATTTGTGAGGCATTGTTGAAGGAGGAGAATTACTCATTTCAGGAGAATGTTGAGAAGTGATAATTTTCAAATCTATGAGAAAGTGCTGAGTCAAAGATGGTGCCTCAGACAGCCACCCAAGGGCAGGGACACCAGTGACCCAGACTGCTACGGGATCCTCCTGTTCCTGGCTATCTTCCTCAATCATCAGTTTCGAATTGATTATTTCTTTTTAATTTGTATTACAGTGTGTGTGTGTGTGTGTGTGTGTGTGTGTGTGTGTGTGTGTGTGTGTGTACAACTTTTGAAGGGGCTGGTTCTTTCCTTCTACCATGTGGTTCCTGGGGATTGAACTCAAGATCACAAAGCTCATTGGCAGGTGCCATTATTTGGCTGAGCCATCTCACCAGTCCTAGAATTGATCATTGCTATTATAACATTTCTTACTGCCCTTCTTTTAAATTGTAAGATATACTGTATTTCAAAAAGAATTACACTAGGTCGGTCTATTTTAAAGAAATAAATTGCTGATAGAATCACGTGACTAATACATTTCAGCTTGTAGGTTAAGTACATGACAATGTCACTCTAACACTGTTTCACAATGAATACAATTTGGCAAACGTGGGTTCTTCTTTGGAAGTCATCCAAAGCATTTGGGAAAGCTCAGAAGTGGCTGCTGGAAGGTTTTCACACCCATGAGGAAGCCCTGTGGCACAGATATCAAGGACTACTTTAAGGCTACAGGTTTTCATTTAAAAGGCCATTGAAATGTCTGGTTGAGTAATTAGAGTACCAAATTTAACAGGTGGACAGGGCTGGGCTGTAAAATAGCTTGTGCTCCCAGCGCTATAAATGGTTCCTGTTTTCATCATTTTCCTTCATGCATCATTTGAACTACAGTGTTTTAAAATAGCTTCTTAGAAACAGCCAGAGAGAGTTCCAGGTGTAAAGGGGTGACATCATTTCAGAAATGGCACGGGAGTGAAGTTTATAAGGCACGTTTGGATATCTGGTTCATGTTGATACTGTTGTAACCCCCTGCCGAAGACACATTTGGGCCTCGGGTTTCTTTAACTGTGACTGTGACATATGCCTGGAATGGTGCCAGGACTCGATAAGTGACGGCTAAGGGCTCACAGTGCTTGAAGACACTTTCTAAACACACAGCCAAGGGTTCCTTATTGGGTTTCTGTCATTTATGTTTGCATACAGCAGACAAAAAAAATTATTTGTAATATCAAGGTACTTGAGAGAAGTGCTCGGTGGTTAAGAGCACTTGTTGTTCTTTCATAGGACATGGGTTCGATTCCCAGCACCTACAGAGAGGCTTACAACCATTTGTAAATCCAAGTCCAGGGGATCCAACACTCTCTTCTGGCCTCTGTAGGCACCAGACATGTACGTGGTGCACAGACATACATGAGGGCAAAGCACCTATACATATAAAATAAAATAAAAATATCATTTTAAAAAGCATTTGAGATCAAGCACAGGACCTCCTGTATAATAGACAAACACTCCAGTCACGCCTGAGCCTCTGCTACTCTTCGATACTATTCTCTTTTCAAGAGACAGAAGTTACAGGGCTAGGGAGATTGCTTACTTGGCAAAGTATTTACTGCTCAAGCATTAGAACCTGAATTTGATCTGCATTAACCCCCCCCCCCAATAAGAAAATCTACCTTTTTTGTAGATTCAGGTCAACCTGACACAAACTATAGCTATCTCAAAAGAGGGAACCTCAATTGAGAAAAAGCCTCCACAAGATTGGGCTGTGGGCCAGCCTGTGAAACAGTTTTTTAATTAGTGATTGATGGGGGTGGACCCACAGGACAGGAATTTAAGAAGGAACCTGGAGGCAGGAACTGAAGCAGAACCACAGAGGAGTGCTGCCTATCTGCTTCCTCTCCATGGTTCACTCAGCTTGCTTTCTTATTAGAGCTAGGACCACCTTCCTAGAAGTGACACAGGGGGTGGGTTGGGCCCTCAAGTATCTTCGCTGATCAAGAATACGCCCTATAGTTTTGCCTACAGGCCAATCTGATGTAGGTATTTTCCCAGTGGAGATTCCCTCTTCCCAGACGACTCTAGCTTGTGTCAAGTTGGCCTGAACGGTCTAGCACGGCCGCCATGCCCAGTGTTTTTGACATGAGTTCTGAGGGATGAGGAACTTAGGTCCTTATTCTTTTGTGGTAAGCACATCCCGACTTCAGAAACTTTTAAAGATTCTCATACTAAAGAGCAATTCCTGGAACTACATTTTTATATTTTAACTACAACTCTATAATGCAGATGAATACACCTATATCTCAACTCAGTATATGCCTTGTACTGTTGGTAATATAATATGCTAAGATAACCTTTAAAGGGGGATTGTCCGGGCATTCTTCACAACAATCGAACCAATTAGTGGCTATGACCAGTGGAAAAAGAACAGGAGTTCCCAATTGAGCCTTTAAGACGTTTGTTTGTCTGCTTATTTAAAGTAGAGAACTGCTTAAGTGCTTGCCTCGCACACACACCAATTCCTGGGTCCCATCGCTGTATAAGGTAGGTGTGGCGGTGGCAGAAGTCTGTAAGCATGGCACTCGCTCAGAAGGTGGAAGGCTTGAGAACTGTAACGGGTCTGACACCAGCCTGAGCTACAGAGCGGCCTTCTCTCAGAGGGGGAAAGGAGAAGCATTTGAGAAGTGTTGTTGAGGTCTAAAGGAGAGACATATTTAATAACTTTGACATATGTATATACCTGTGACCATTGTGCAATCAAGACAGTGAACACACCCATCGCCCCCAAATGTGTACCTGTACCCCTTCATGATATAGACTCTCTCCAGCAACCACTGATTGGCAGGTAGCCATGCCCTCACATTGGGAACAAAAACATGGATGACACTGGCAGCAGGGAGGATCCATCCAGGTCTAAAGACTTCTGCTTTTGTTTGATGTCCTCAGGTATTGCACGCACGGGATGGACATAAAATAACAAAGGGAAATATTCATTAAAAACACATTTGGGATCATAGTATCAAAAATGACTAGGACTGTGACTAACTTGGAATACTACCTGAAATCAATAATATTGATTAGTACAGGCAACTATGCACTGTAACAAAATGCTATATAAAATGCTTAAAAATAAATGGTTATCAAGCCTGGCATGGCGGTGCATGGCTGTGATCCCGTCAGAATTAGGGAGGCGGAGGAAAGGGGATCTCTTGAGTTCGAGGCCAGCCTGTTCTATGGAGCAAGTTCCAGGACAGTCAGGGCTACAGAAATAACCCTGTGCAGGGTTTGGGGGATCGAAAATGGTATCATTTAATAATTTTCAGTGAAATGAGTATATTTTTATCTACACAATATTATGTGATGCCCACACATTTTTAAACAATCTGAACTATATTTGGTGAACTCCGTATTGAAGAGGCTCAAACTTAGATTTAAAAAAAAAAAAACCTCTCAATCAGGTTCTCTGGTCCATATGTTGTCTGGAATATAAATATAGACTCTTTTGTTCCCTACTTACCATTCAGCGGCTTCAGCCTGCAGTTGGAATAAAGGCTAGTCTTGTTTCTATGTATTTCTAGGCCCTGTACAACTGAGCACTCAACTCCCTCTCCAATCTAATGTAAGGCTTCTCCAGGCAAAATATATTTCTCATCAACAAGGATTCCTCTCAGTTCTGAAAGCCAAGCTCCTCCCTATTGCAGGTTCTTTGCACGATCTTTTTGCTTTACTCAATTCTCTGGGGCCTTTCTCCCATTACTGGCTTCTTCCTGCACTTCAGATAGGCACAGCCTTGACCACTCTGGTTTCAAAAAACGATCCTGTTATCTGCTACCCAAAATTCTTCCTGTAACCTCTATGTTTCTTGTCCAAGTGTGAAATATATTTGGGGTTTTTGTTGTTGTTGTTATTGTTGTGCTTCTCCCACTAGACCTCAACTCCATGAAAGCAGACCTTTTCTGGTTCCCTGACTATTGTGTCCCCTCTGCTGGGTTTTATAACAATGTTGTCTGGATGTATGAGTACAAGAGAAGAAGTGGAGGTATAAAATAAAACTGTAATCTCTCTTAGTAAAAAAGACGAAGCCTGTTTTGCATAGATTAACTTAAACCTAGAGGGATTATTTTTAAGGTCCTATTTCTTCCTCCATTTGTCCGTGGAATACAAGCTAACATTATTCCATACTTTTTAGGCATACACGTTACATTTCTGAGTAACCCTGTAGAGGTAATCAACCTGTATTATCCGCATTTTTCAAAGGCATCTTGCCAATAGCCATTAACGGTGGAGCTGTAGTCTAGTTTAAGTAGGCCATATCCAATTAATCAATGTAATGGACACCCCTTCAGTCAACAATAGCTGTTTTATCAACGCGCTTTTCAGAGAACCCCTCTGAATTCCCCCTTTTCCCTGACCTTCTGCCTCGGGACTGCAAGCTACTGGTGGTTGCTAACTGCTCAGGGGGTTTCCTGCAGAATCCCAGTGACTTTGGTGGGCGGATCTCAGCTCAGATCGCTGCACCAGGCTCTGGTAAGGCTAGGACTGCAGGCAGTGCTGGAGAGGAAGAAAGAAACAGGTCTGTTAGCCATAGCTGGATCCTTGTGAAAGAGGAAGGTGCAGTGAGCCTTGTTCATACTCGCCAGGGGCTCGGAATCTCCCAACCTGAAGGGGAACCACGACGCGTTTCCCCAACTACACCCGGCGTCACCAACCAGTCCGGCCCCGCCCCGCCCCTGGCCCCGCCCACTTGCGGGCCCTTGTTTGTCCCCTCCCCCACGACCCACCCCCTAGCTCGGCCCTCTCCTGCCCCTCGGGTCAGGCTAAGCCTGTGATTGGTTTTTGTGGCCATAGTCCCCGCCCCCATGTCTTTACCGTCACTCCCAAGATGGCGCCGGCCGCGGCGGGTTTGGCGGCTGGTGCTGAGGAAGGAGGCGGAGGCTGTGGTGACCGCGCGGGGAGGGGGAGTCCCGTCTGACTGAGACGGCAGGGCGGAGCGCCGGGCCGGGAGATGAGCTAAGCTGGCTGCAAGCGCCGCGGCATTCAGCCCCCTCGTGTCCCGCTCGCCGCGCGTGAGTGGATAGGATCCCGCATCTCGGGCTCTTCCCGGTGCTTGCGCGGGGGCCGGCGGGGAGGTGAGTGGCGGGGGCAGCGTCGTGGGCATCGGTGACATAGGGAGCTGTCACGGCCCTGAAGAGGTGACTGGCTGGGGGACGCCGAGCCAGGCAAAGGACTCGGAGGGCCGCTAGGCGCGGGCAGCTGCTAGGAGGGGCTCCGGCCGTCTCGGAGGATGGCGAGATGCTGCCGATGGCGTTCGCGCGCCTCCGTGTGGGAATGCGCGCGGGGCTCCGGAGGGGGTGTCCTTTCAGACTGGCCATTCGGTGCTGCCTGGGGCTGTTGTTGTTGGGGTGATGGGGCGGGGGCGGACTGTGGGGAGGTCCTGAGGCTGGGATTTTGACAAGCCCGTTACGTAAGGTTGCTTCCTGGAATCCCACCTGCTCTGGGTTTCAAACCCGCGGCGGGGGCTGCTTTCCCGCGGCTGCTCAGTCCAGATGCGGGGCCCGGCTAGGGCTCAGGTTCCACGTGAGCCCGGCCAGCGTCCTCTTGACCAGTTCTCTCTCTCTCTCTCTCTCTCTCTCTCTCTCTGTGTGTGTGTGTGTGTGTGTGTGTGTGTGTGTGTGTGTGTGTGCGCGAAATTTTGGTCATCACCAATTTTTCGAAGTTTATTTCTTTTCTAGAGGGGAAAGGCGAGGTGGGTGTCTGGGTTTGGGGAGAAGGGGCAAAAAAGCTTGTGACCTAGAATTGGGTCGCAGCGATTTCTCTTCATTACAGTGCTTTTAAATGACAGGACGTAAAGGGAAATTTGGCTGTTGCTGCTCCAGTGTGCTTTTCCTTCAGACGTATGGTTGGCCTCAGAGCCATAGAAGGGGTTTTTATTTGTCTTATAGGACAGTTATTTCTTGTTTTCAAAACAGAACAGGCATCCATCAACAGACTTGTATTTATTTGAGGGGAAAGCGGGTGTCAGCCAGCCAGAGACAAGGGAGAGCAGAAATTGTGTCACTTTGTGAATATATTATTCTTTTAAATGTATTAGACATTAGTGAAAAGGGTAGCCTAAGCGTAAAGTAAACAATATTACACGATTGCAAGCTTTTCTTTAGTTTATTTACAGCCCTAATCTGTTTTCTGCCTACTCTAGTCTACCTCCTCTTTCCTTGGTGGTGGGGGGAGGGATGGAGACACCTGTAAACATCGTAGCCCAGGTTACACTAAGCTATTATGGTGCATTTAAGATTACTATAAAGAGGAGTCTCAGGGGGAACCCAAGATTAGTTTATAAGTAAGGATTCTTGGGCAAGTTGATCAATTTATGTTTACGGTAGCTGAGACACAGCCTCTGAAAGAAGTGAATAGAATTTCTGATCTGAGCCCTAATTGAACTTAAAATAAAAAAAGTATTTGATTTCTTTTGTGGGACATTGTTTTGTTTGGGCGAGATAGAATAATCGTTTGAGGCAGCTTTTTATTTTTACAAACTCTCTTTGAACTGCAGCTCCCAGCAAGAGTCTGGAATAACATATATTACTATCCTCATTCTATATGTGTTACATAATCCCCACCCCCATCCTCAATGATTAAAAACAGACCTCTACTTTGCTGTGGAATTTTGAAAGAATGTGCTTGTGAGGGAAGTTAATTGATCTTGACACCAGCTTAATATTAGGGATAAAAATGAGCAAATTTTGGCTTGCATTTAAAGCCTTAAGTGCACAAGTTTACATTTCTGAAGTTTGGTGAAGGAGTACAACTTTTCTATCTATGCAAGAGAGCCAGAAAGCTGGCGCTGCTTTGAGCTCTTCCACTGGAATTACCACCAGCTTCAGTAGTTACTGATTCTAAAGTTCTGGAACTTTTGTCCCATTTCGGCAACTTGAATAATATTTAGTGTAGTTGGGAGATTATAGGAGGGAAGCGACAGATTACATCATATTAATTTATTCAGAAAACAGTATTATAACAAAGAAGACAACAATATTTTCTTCCTGTAGGATACGAACTACATTGCCTTTAGTTGTTTGTAGAATCTTCAGCCTTCTGCTTACGGGAAGCCTAGTGTTTCATACCCATTACTAAACGCAGAGCTGATTGTTATGTTACAGATCTTTCCGTCTTGTTTACACTGGGGCCTCATAATTGTACGCCATAAACACAA
The DNA here is from genome assembly GCF_011064425.1 of Rattus rattus. Classification (NCBI taxonomy): domain Eukaryota; kingdom Metazoa; phylum Chordata; class Mammalia; order Rodentia; family Muridae; genus Rattus; species Rattus rattus. Next base: position 59,118,535 of record NC_046161.1, read on the forward strand.
GTGACTCCAGCAGGAAAACGGACTTGCTGTTTTGCTTTCTCCCATGTTAGGGATTTATCTTGTCAGGATTTCACCCTTTCCTGCCACAGGTAGAAGAAGGAGACACTAAGAAGAAGTGAATCAAGTTTTCTTCCTTTCTTATCTGTTCCCCTCTCCCCTCATGCCCAGTTGGTTTTTGTTCAGTAGAGTTAGTGGGGTGGGGATGAAGAGAGTACAGCTATACTTAATTACTGTACATCATCGATATCACTTTGGATTCTCAAAGAACAGTGGAAAGCCTCATATTTGAGACACTATTCATTTGCACATGGGGTTACTGTAAAAGTAAATAGGTTCTTTTTCTTTTCTTTTTTTTTTTTTTTGAGACAGGACCATGCTATGTAGCTCATGGTAGACTAGAACTCAAGAGCTCCCTGCCTCAACCACCTAAGTGCTAGGATTATAGGTATATGTGACCACTCAGTTAAATTACTAATCTTATAGTCACAGAGTGACATTGACGGGTTAAGAGAAAATGCTGGAAGTCTAAAGCACTATTGATCAACAAGGAAATTGCCTTCTGGTTAACAGAATGCAGTGTGTAGGTGCACTCACAGTAGCAGAAACAAGTGGCTATTTGGGTGGATTGTCATTGCCACCCTTGAGTTCGTTTGTATGTCTGTGGATGTTTTGCATCTGTGCACATTAACGTCTGGGATCTTTTTGCTTCCAACACTAAACTGCTCCATGTTGACAGTGCCACCTACTGATAATGAGCTCAGTCTTTTCCTCATTACCTCATGAGTCGTTAGGCAACAGTATTGGGATGTTTCGGAGATACCAATATTTTGCTAGTTACTGAGGATACAAAGGTGAATAAAACATGACTTCTGCCCTCCAACCCTGCCTGAGATGTGCTGTTTGCTTTTGGGGCCAACAGTACATTTGTCCCTTGCTTTTCCTGTCTCACTGCTAATGCTTGGTTGGATTCCCCCCACACCACCCCACCCCAACCCCTGTAGTCATATCCTTTTGTAACTTTCCTAGTGGAAACTGTGTTTTGGGTTCTAGACAGCCATTTTTTAAATACATTTTTGGAACATTAGATTCCATATTGGAGTGTGTTTATAAGTAAAACCTGTAATATGGAGATCAGAAATTTATTTTTATTTCTGTGGTAACTTCCACTTGATTAATTTGTGCTGTGCGTGCTTGTGTGGGCTAGCAGTCTGCATCAGATACCTTCTTCAGTCACTATTTTTTTGGGATAGGGTCCTCAGTGAACCCAGAGCCTACCAATTGGCTAGACTGAATTCCTAGGAGAGCTTTTCTCTACCAGCCTCTCAACCCTGGGAAAATGTCACCCAGCCTTTTATGTGGATGCTGAGGATTCAACTCTAGTCCTCATTGCCTGGGTACTGGACATGGTACTTAACCCAGTGAGCTACTGCTCCAGCTCTCTTACTGCTTTTAGACACAGTCCCTTGTCCCTTGAGCTTTCCAGCTTCTCAGCTCCTCTTCCAGATAGCTGTGATTATAGACGTGACTGTAACTGTTGTTTTGTAGATTTTTCTTCTTGGAAAGTTTTAAAAATAAACCCAATTACCAAAATATGTAGTGCACACCCACATGCCTACATAAAATGTTGACATTTTTCATTTTTGCTTCAGATATATATTTAATATAGAAGAACTATGTATATCACAGTTGCCACATAGAATTCTAAGAGCAATATAGAATTTTATACCTCGTCTGAAGTTAACATCTTTTTGTCCCACCCAGTTTCACGCCTCTCTATCTCCTGTCCCAGTTTATGACCCACACTGTGCATGTAGCATGGCTCTGGTGCTTGGGCTTTGTTTTTAGACTGGGTAAGACTGTGTCAGGCTCAACTCTAACTTATAGGAAGCCTGTGTTGGTCTTGAACTCCTGATCTTACTGTCCCTGCCTCCCAAAGCTGGATTATAGGACCACTACACTGGCTCTAGTTTGAGTGCTGAGACCAAACTGTAGAGACATATGTATGAAAAATGCCATGAGGAAACCCAGGACTTTGAATGTTGATGTGAAATTTTATTAAAAAAATTCCAAGTATGGATTAGGATCCGACTTCCTGGATTTGAATCTTTGAAAAAAATTAAATTGTATTTTATGAGCAAGTACTTTGCCTTACATGCATGTCTGTGTACCATATGCATGCCCAGTGCCTGCAGAGGCTGGAAGAGGGTATTGGCTCCCCTGGAACTGGAGTTAGAAACAGTTCTGAGCCACAAAATGAATACTAGGGACCAAACTCAGGTCCTCTACAAAGGCAAAAAGCCCTCTTTTTTTTTTTTTCGGAGCTGGGGACCGAACCCAGGGCCTTGCGCTTGCTAGGCAAGCGCTCTACCGCTGAGCTAAATCCCCAACCCCCAAAAGCACTCTTAATTGCGGAGCCATGTTTCCAGCTTCCTTAAGTTGACTTTTGACTTTACTATTTGGTGGTTTTATAGTTCTTTAAACTATATCCTTAGTTTATCCACCCTATCAAATTGGAACAATAGAAATGTCCATTTTATAAGGTTCTGTAAAAATTTAAGTTTCTTTATGTAACCCTGAAAAAAAATTGGTGGTTTGAGTGATAATGGCCTCCATAGGCTCTTATATTTGGAGACTTGACCCATAGTTGGTAAAAATGTTTGGGAAGGATTAGGAGGTGTGTCCTTGTTGGAGGAGATGTCACTGGGTCTCAAAAGTACCTGTTAGCTTTTGCTTTTTCTGACTCATATTTGCAGATCAGATATAAGGCCTCAGTTATGATTCCAGCACCACACCTGCCTGCTGCCATGCTACCTGCCATAATGACCATGGTCTTTAACAGAAACTGTGAGACCCAATTAAATGCTTTCTTTTATCATTTGCCTTTGTCATGGCAAGAGAACAGTAATTACGACAAACCATGTCAGCTGGGTGGACTGGCACATGCCTTTGATCCCAGCACTCAGAAAGAAGAGGCAAGCCTGATCTAAACAGTGAGCTCCAGAACAGCCAGAGCGACAGTAAAACAAAAGACATACCATGTCTACATGTCAGTTACTTTTTCTTTAAATACTGCTAAGTTTCAGTAGGTATTGATACTGCTGTGTTCTGGTATACACTCACTCAATTTTCTTTATTTTATCCATCTTTATTGATTTATTTCTGTGTGCTCCACTAATTGAACATGCTGTACTGCCAGTTATCATTTCTTCTAGTAATGCTCATCTACATGGTCTTCATTTCCTGTGCAGTATAAACAATGCCTTCATTAATATCCCTCTCTCTCTTTTAAAGCAGTGGCTTTCAACCTGTGGCTTGTGACCCCTTTGGGCATCAAACAACCCTTTCACAGGGGTCACGTATCTGATACAATTCATAACAGTAGTACAATTACAGTTATGAAATAACAGAGAAAATAACTTTATGGTTGGGGGTCTCCACAACATGAATTACTGTATTAAAGGCTCACAGCATCAGGAAGGTTGAGAACCACTGTCTTAAAGCAACATGCCAGAGTTTTTCCAGGTCATGGACCTGGTTGTGAAATTGTTGAGTCCTGGGATAGAAGTATTTTTCCCTTTATAAATCATTTATAAGATTTTGACAACCAATATGTATTTCTGTTTCTGTATATCCTTTTTAGGTGTTGTTAGATTTTTGGATTTTGCTAGTTTGCCTGATGTAAAATAAAATAGCACTTCATATTTGTCTTGTGTTTATTTCTCTTCATCTTTTAAAAAAATATTTTTATTTTTGGTCATCTCTTCAGTAAATTTGTGTATACCTATTCTTTATATATTTTCTTTTCTTAAAAAAAAAAGATTTGTTTGTGTGTGTTGAGGTGTTTGTGTGAGTATATGTGCAGATGTGTGAGGGAGTGCAGCTGTTTGCAAACTCAGGTCAGAAGAGGTTGTGAGGTGTCCATGGCTGACACTCTGCCTAGTTCTTTGAGCCTGGGAACTATCTCTCCTTGGCTGGGCAAGCTCTGCTGATTCTCCTGGTTCTCCCCCTTGGATCTGAGGTTGCGGGCATGCATGGGATGCCTGGCTTGTTATTTGGTTCTAGGATCTGAACTCTGGCCCTCATGGCTACTCAGCCAACCTCTTACCTGCTGAAGCATCTTCCAAGTCTTTCATATTTCTACTTGGCCTTTTTCTTACTTATTTGAAAAAAACTGTTTAACTTATTTTAAAATATTTTCAGGATATTTACAAATATTAGAGAGGCTCATTTTTTCTTTATCCTTATCTTTTTTCTTTCTTTTCCTTTCTTTCTTTCTTTCTTTCTTTCTTTCTTTCTTTTTTGTGGATATTTCTAACTTCTTGAAACAGTGTGGATTAAAATCACAATGCCTTATCTGATTTGTCACTTTCTCCTCAAACTCTTACCCAAACTAAACTTATTTACTTACCTAAAGTTTTGCTTTTATTTATTTTGTTGTATTTCAGAGGTAACATGGAGCACTATTGACTTCATAATTCAAAGAAGAGACTTTTAATAATTGTGTACAGGTTTTTCCTATCTTTCCCTCTCTTTCTTTACTATCCACTCATTCACTAAAATCTCTATTTATCTGGGTACATGTACCCGAGTCTGGCCTCCAGATCACTTTATAGCTTAGTTAACTCCTGATCCTCTTTGCCACTACACCCAGCTTATTTGGTATATCTTTTAAAATCAATTTTTAATATACTTCTTTGTTTACTGACCTGTGTGTGTGTGTGTGTGTGTGTTTGTGTATACTTGTGGGCAGGCAAATGCATATGCCTGAATATGAAAGTCAGTAGACAATTTGCTAGAGTTAGTTCTGACATTCTGTCACTGGTTCCTTGGGGTCAGTCTTGGTGGTAAGGGCCTTTGCCCACAGAATTATCTCTTTGTCAGTTAAATTACTTTGAATTAGAAACTTCCATAGCATCTTTATTCCCGTGCTTTCCTTTTTAGGAGCTGTTTCCACTGGTTTTCTTATTTTCACTTTTGTTCCTGAAATTCACTTTTTCAGAATTGCCAAAATGGTATGTCTAAGACACCAATTGAAAATTCCTCGCTGACTCCATTGTTAACTAGATGAAGCCAACACTCCTTACCATGTCATTACAATTCTCTGCAATTTGGTCTTTGTCTGGCTCTCTAATCTTAACTTTCATAATTTCTACTTTCCATTTCCACTCCAGCCTTACAGCATTCTCCTTGAAGTTTCTTGAGTGTATCTGTTACATCTGGAGTGTTACATTGCTGCTGTGGTCCTAGAATACTGTCCGAGAGTACTGTCATTCCTCTCTTCCTTCAAGAACCAGGGACAGGTGGTGGTGGTGGTGCTGGCCTTTAATACCAGCACTTGGGAGGCAGAGGCAGAGGCAGAGGCAGAGGCAGAGAGGCAGAGAGAGGCAGAGAGGCAGAGAGAGGCAGAGAGGCAGGAGGCAGGAACAGAGACAGGCAAATCTCTGAGTTTAATGTCAGCCTGGTCCATGACAGCCAGGGATATGCAGAGAAACCCTGTCTCAATAAACAAACAAACAAAGAAATAAAATAAAAAGTTAAGAGCACATGGTACTCTTATAGAAGCCCCAGGTTCAACTCCCAGCACCCACATAGCAGTTTACAACTATGTAACTCCAATTTCTGCAGAATCACTTTCTTCTGTATATATATACATGCATGCAAAACACATAAAATAACCAAAACAAAAATAATCAGGGCATTATTACTTCTTCCAGAAAGCCTTCTCAGATCTAGATTACTGGGTCTCTCCTTGAGTAATCTATAGTACTTTGTCATGTCTCAAGCTCCAGAGAAAGCACTCAGTGAGAATTTGTAGAGAGAGAAGGAAGAGGCTCAATGTGTAAAAGATGCTTGTTACAAAGCCCTGGCAACCCAAGTTTGGCTCCTCAGGGCCTGCAGTATGGAGTGAACTGACCCTAGAAGGTTGTTCCTTGACCTCCACATGTGTACTGTGACACACATGCACACACAGAAGATACATAAATGTAATTTTTAAAAAGAATTTGTTGAGTCAGTTATTATAGTTTAAGAGGAAGTACCAGGTAATTGGCTAAAGATTAGTGGGTATGGGTTTGAAACCTGACCTTGCTTTTATTTTTTTTTATATACTTCAGTTTCCTCCCATATAAAATTGAAAAGGGTACATTTATTGAGTTGGGACACTTAAATTTGATAATACAAATAACGTATTTGAAACAATGTCTTGTATTTAGTGGATAATCTATTCAAACTATTGTTGGCTTTAGAATATTTTAATTTATGTGTCTCTTTCCCTAATAAGGCTTTGAATCAGTGAGTGAAGGACATAGCAAGAAATCTGGATCTTAAGTGAAAGATAACATTTCTAACCTTTCAGAGTGTCCTGAAAACTTGAGTCTAAGTCCGTTTTTTCCTAGCAACTGCAACATTTGGCATCTTGCCACACATATGAAATTGACATTGATGGTAATTAGCATTTCTTAATTATACTACATAATTGGTTGCTTATTTAAGACTCTGCATGCTTTACTTAGTAGTTCTACTGGAACTCTAGGAATACCATTTACTTTTAAGCCTCCCTTAGTCTGTTTGGCATTTAACCAACTTTTCCAAATATGGATTAAGGCGTGAGAGGCTGAACAAAGGGGTAGAAATGAGGGTAAAACATTATACCTCTGAACCAGACATGTGTAGTATAGCTTCACTATTTGCTTTAAGATAGGTTATCAGATTATTGGATAATTCCAATCAGATGTAATTTCAGTAAACACTTTCCAGAGGTAATATAAGACATTAAAATACCAATAACCTGTCTTCTTCTATTACTGTAAATGATTAAGACATTTTACTTACAATCATTCTTTTTATTATTTCAGAATCTGTTTCTTTCACCTTACATTTAGCATCCCTCATTTTGTTCTAAATACCAAAACCATCTGTATAATCTTGGCAAATTGATAGAAGTCCTGTTTGTTTTATTTTTATCTCTGAGCTTGCTGTTAAATTTGTAGGGTTTCTGTCTCACTGTTTCTGATTATATGAAAGGAAGTTTGTCTTCTTTTGAACATAGGAACAGTACACAACTACTCTTCAGTATTCACTTGAAAATCGTTGCTAGAGAAACTAGATTTTTCCCCTAAAAGGTCTTAAACTGTTAAAGAAAAATTCTAGTAAACTATTATCAAATGAATGTGGAAATCTCAATGCATCAGTCTTACAGTAGAAGCTAATACCATATAATGGCTGTAGTGTTGGGAACTGCTTTTTAAAAGTGCCACTGTCGGAGCACTGACTATTTTAGCTGAAGATTCTGAAGCAGCAAGTTCTCAAGAGAATGGGTGTAGATGAATGGGGATGGAAACTGTAGTTGGTTTGTGAGATAGAGCTGGCTCTTAGCAACAGACGAGTTGACCCTTACTCCATTGTCAGTCAAGATTATAGTTAAATGACACTATTTTCCTGTAAAGAATAATTTAAGTTGGTATGGTGGCACATATCAGCACAGTGAAGGCCGAGGCTTGAAGATGATGAGTTCTGAACCAGTCCGGCATATATAGCGAGACACTGTCAAAACAATTAAAAAACTCTTTTTTGTTGTTGTTGTTGTTCTAATAAGTACTAAGATATTCCTACCCTTCACCTTTCAATTTTTTTTCTGGATGTCAGAACTTTGTAATAGTATTTTAGTTAAATTTTTTAATGTGATGTTGGGAATTGAACCTGGGTCCCTGCCATGCTAGGCAAGTGTGTTGTTATTGAGCTACTCCACCAGCTTCACATAGTATTTATTCATGTTGCTTTGTTGGTGATAATTGCGCTGAAGTTGGGTCCATGGCTGTTGTTTGAACTGCTAGCATTGATGAATACTTTTCATTCTTTTAGCCTAAGGAGCAATTGAAGTTCCTAGTTTCATAGATATGTTTTTAAAAAACAAGGCTTTTCCTTTTCTGATTAACTGCTGTTTTAATATTTCTTGACCACCCCCCATTTTTTAAGAGTCAGGGTCTTACTAGGTAACTCTGACCGAGCTGAAGACTCCCTATATAGACCAAGCTAAATACTCTTCCTGCCTCACCCTCCTCATGATGGCTGGAATTATGGTAGTAAGATACCATTCCCTTGACTTTTGTTTTGTTTTTAAGGGTTGTTGTTCAATCAACATTCTTTTGTTTATAGGTGGTAGAAGATAAATTTAGCCTAACTCACTAAAAATGGGAATTAATTGCAAGGATGCTGGGGACTTCATGGCATCCAGTGGTAGAAGAGCAGCCGTACCTCCTGAGAGGGCTTGAGATCCAGAGCTGGACAGGTCTCACAGTCAGGAGGCACTGGTCTCTGCCCCCTCCACCAGCACAGTTCCAGCACAGTTCCCTTGCTCCCTACTTGTTCATTTCAGCCTCATCTCTCTGCACGTGTCTTTCTCTGTTGCAGGGCTAGACTATGACTTCTGACCCATTTGTTGTTTTGAGGCAAGGTCTCCCTATGTAACTTGGCTGGCCTGGGATGAGGTTGGCCTCGAGATCACAGAGATCTACCTCCCTCTGGCTCCCAATGCTGGGATCGAAGGCTTGTACCTCTTTGTCAGGCTGTCTTCTGACTCCTAAATTCATATATTGTCTCATGATTCTGTGCTCTCATTCTAAAGCCTGATAGAGAAAATGTCCACAAGGCAAGTATCCTTTGTCTCATCTAGTCAGCTATGGCAAATGAAACCACGGTTTCACTGAACAAGATTCTCAACACCAGCTTTGTGGAAGAGGATAGGACATCCAGCTTCCCAAAGACAGGTATATACAATGAATAGACATCCTAAAAGCTGCTAGTTACAAACGGATACTAGATGATGGAAAATAAAATTAATTTTAAATGAAAGTAAAAGAAACCTCTCAGTGTTATAGCATAATACCAAAGAACTTAAATTAATTCACTCCCAACTCAGCGGTGGTTATTATGAAAGCTTGAACATCTCTCTCCTTTCAGGTGAAAACCAGTGGAGGTAGAGGCATCCTTTACCCTCCTGTGTATAGAATTTGTAGTCCAATTCATTCTATGAATATTTGTATATTAATATATACTGTCTTTAATACATTAACTTCTAAAAAGCATCTCTGAGTTGTAGTCTTATTATGTAGCTCCGACTGGCCTTAGACTTGATATACAACCCAGGTTAGCCTCCAGACTAGATTCTTCCTTATTGGTGTGCCACTGTGTCTTACCTTAATCACATTACAATATTCCTTATTTAGCAAGCATTTGTTTATTGCTTGGGTAATACCAAGGATTGTGCTATAAAACAAGTTATACTTTTGTTTACTCAGAGAATTCATATTCTGGTGGAAAAGAGTAGATGTTCAAAGAGGTCCTTAGAGTATTAGTGTGATAATCATATACAATGTCTTGAAGCCCTAGACTAGAAAGTGGCTGTCTTGCATAGGGAAAGCACAGAGCAGGATGCACTTCACTGGAGCTGACCATTTGACTAGAGTGTTCTGGTGAGAGGAACTAAATTTGAATTTTCAAAGGTACCTGGAGCTATGTAAATGAAACTCTGTCCAATGAATCTCAAGTAAATTTTTATACTGTTCAATTTAATGAAACTGAAATTCAATGAAACTGTTCTTAAGCCTGCCCTTCAAATGTCTGAAATTATGGCTCTTTTGAAAAGATAGCTGTAGATTGTAGAATGCTCACACCATTTGTTCTTTAGCTTTATGCTCAACCCCTCTTTTCTTTGTTTTTGTTGTTGTTATTGTTATTTGTTTTGTTTTGTTTTTGAGACAGGGTTTCTCTGTGTAGCCTTGGCTGTCCTGGAACTCACTCTATACACCAGGCTAGCCTCAAATTCACAAAGATCCACCTGTCTCTGCCTCCCAAGTCCTGGGATTAAAGGCGTGCACCACCACTGCCCAACTTGCTTTATGCCACTTTTGAGAATGGAATGTCATCGGTAACTTCCTTTTAGAGTCTTCTTTTAAAACTTTTTATTGGTTCTTTGTGATTTCACTTACCAGCCCTCCCCTTGTACCCGCCTTCTACCTTTGCAATCTCTGCTGCAAGAAAGAAAAAACAATCGTACTGTGGAAGCTGTACTGTGTCCCAGTGTGTCCCATAGGATATATACCCTTTTGTTCACACGTCTTTGCTTGCAAACAAATCTTCATTGTAACACTTCATTGGTCTGGTATGAGACCTCTGGCTTCTGCTTCACTATCAATACCGGATCCTCATCGGGACTCCTCTCAGATATCCTGTTGTTTCCCAGTGTCATAGAGACCCTGTAGTTTGGATCTGTAGGACTGGGTCCTTCATGCACTTCAGCAGTTTATTATTGGGATAGATGTTGGGGTGGACCAACTCAAAGCCCTGGATCTGAGTCTGAGAGGTATCTGAGCTGGTCAGACTGCTATCTCCCTCATGCCTTTGGGGCTGACTCACCAGCAACCCCTGCTATGATGACCAGCTCTTCCTTGCTGCCCAGGGAAGATGCAGGGTCGGCTCTCTCAGTGTAGCCGACAATGAAGGAGATGGCCAATTCTCCCATTCTCATGACCCCAGGGCCAGCTCTCCTGCCTGCTATAGATGGTGAAGGACAAGAGAGGGAAGGAGAGCATCTTTCCCTAATCTGTGCCACCACCCAGCAGACAAGAGGCAGGGCCTGCTCTCCCACACTCACACTGTCTGGGGCCACTCACCTGTAACCTCCACATCTAGGACCAGGAGTCCCAATGAGGTTCCAGTATCAATAGAGTGGCCCACTACCAGGACCAACTTTACCACCTGGTCTAGGTAAAAGGGAGGGGAGGGATCTCCCCACTGATACCATCTCCTTCCTCCTTTCTCTTCCTCCTCATCACCATCCTCATCATCATACAGCAGACAAGAGGCAAGGCTGGCTCTCCCACACTCTTGCCCTCACTCTTGTGGTTACCCACAACCCCCACATCCAGGATCATCTCTACTGTGCTGCCCAGGTGAGATGCTGCTCTCCCACTTTGATGACCTCAGGGTCAGTTTCCCGGCCTGCTGTAGGTGGCAAGGGGCAAGGTGTGTGTGTGTGTGTGTGTGTGTGTGTGTGTGTGTGTGTGTGGTCATCTCTCCCTTGTCCATATCACCACACAGACAGACAGGTGGCGGGGCCAGCTCTCCCACAGTCACGCCCTCAGGGCCAGCAAACCTGCCACCAGGGTCATCTCTACTGTGTGCCCAGGCAGGGTGCAAGGTCCGCTGTCCTGAGGGCTGCAGCTGGTGAGGCATAGAGCCAGCTCTTCTGCTCTACAGCTCAAGGGCCAGGTGGTGAGGGGCAGGAGGGAGGAGGGCGTCTCTTCCTTGTCCATTCTTACGTGTCCATTCTTACTCAGCACTAAATTAAAAATTATTTGACTTTTCTCACTTTAATTCTTAACATGTGCTTCGCCGAGTCGTCCACATTACTTGAATTATATGTAACTGTCCCTTGCGTGTTTGGTTAGTTGGATTTTGAGTTAGGGTCACTTTTTGAAGTGACAGCTGGCCTCTAGCCTCCACCTCGTAAGGGCTGAAATCACAGGCCTGTGCTGCCTTCTGTCTTCAGATGCTCTCTGACAGTGTAGTCAGAGGTGATACACAGAGAAGGGGAAGAGAATGGACTGTGGTCTGTTTCTCCTATTGTGTACCCTGCCTTGCCATCTCTTACCACATGATGCCTCTTCCTTTCCAGACCTCAAGCCTGAACTGCGTTCCTTCTCATTTCTCTGTCTTTCTAGTTAGAATCCTCACTTCCTATGTTGCTCGTTTACTTTTCTGAATTGTCTGCTAAGCTCCAGAGAGGCAGACACACCATTTCGTCTTTCTGCTGTCATTTCCTGCCACAGTTTGGCACATGGTAGGAGTCTTCATTGTAAACAGGAGTCAGCTTTGGTCAACTGAAGCAAGAGATAATCAATTTGTTAGATATTACTTATTTTGCAAGAATGGAGAGCTACATGTTGAGGAAAAACCAAGAAACAAACCTCAGAGCCAGACCATAGGCAGACTGAAAAGCCATAGTATCCTTCCCCCAAGACATCATTCACTGATGCTCCTCTTGTTACTGGGTTCACTATGCACTGATTTATGAAGTAGGTGTGTATTTGGCCTATAAACAATAGAAATTATTTTCATACTTATAACTACTGAGCATCTAGAATCATGATCAAGTTACAGTTGGAGAGTCTTCTTGCGGGTGACAGACTGCCAAGTCATATGCACATTTGGCCCAAAGAATCCTAAGAATAGATTAACCTATCCTTGCAGTGCTAACTCTCAATTTAAATTCTGCAAGAGTGCATTGAATTGACTGGCCAGTGTGCCAGAGCATGGCAAACAAGTATCTGGCCTTGTGATTGGTCAAGTTTCTGTTATTGGTTCTAGAGTCTACTTTCTTTCCAGACACATGACAGGTTCTCTAGGCAGAGGGAAGAGTGGCCAGCTCAGGCTTGGGCAATGAGAAGTAAAACTGGCATCTATCCATTTCAGTAGCCATCTGATTAGTAAGAGCCAGAGCCATGGCACCTCCTCTCTAAGCCTTATCATCATCAAGCATCCAAGTATGGTCACCAGTGTTGCTCAAACTCAAATCAGTACAACGCCATAAAATAAGCAAAGGATAAGCAAAATTATTCTTTGGCATCTAATTATTTAAGGTGCAATTCTTGCCTGTGTGTGTGGTATCTGAGCAGAAGCTCTGGTTTACCTGGCAGTTGGACCCTGAATGAACTGCCATTTGAATTCTGCTTAGATGATTCTAGAGCACACAACTGCTATGTTAGAAGAACTAGTCAGTTTATTCATCTCTAAGCTGCCATATAAGGTTTTACAATAACCAGTTTTAGAAAACTGAATGTGCATACACCTCTGTATTAGTGAACTCATTCTTGTTTTTTTTAAATATTTATTTATTTATTATGTATACGTCATACAGCTTTCTGTCTGCATGTGTGCCTGCAGGCCAGAAGATGACCCCAGATCTCATTATAGATGGTTGTGAGCCACCATGTGGTTGCTGGGAATTGAACTCAGGACCTTTGGAAGAGCAGTCAGTGCTCTTACCCGCTGAGCCATCTCTCCAGCCCCTCATTCTTGTTTTTTAAAGTATGCATTTATATGTCAAAGGATATATACAGTAACTTCTGTCCAAGGCAGTAGCTTAACACTGGAAACAAACCAGATGTCTACTAACAAAAGGGTAGATAAGTTATTCAGAATTGTTCAAAAATTGTCATTAAAATGAAAATTTATTCAGAAATGGAAATGAACAACCTACAGCTACATAGAAAAGGTGTGGCTGATTCTCCAAAACAATGTAAGGTGAAAAAGCAAGCCCTCCCCTTCACCCTCCCAGCATAGACTAGGGGAGTCAATCCATGTCCTACTTTTATAATGTTCACAAAGGGAGAAATCTAGCATTGGAATTCAAAATGGTGATTCTCCAGAAAAATGGACGGGCTTTCTGTTCCTGGCAGTATCTTGTTCTTGACACTGGAGGTATTTATAATGGATAGTGAGAATTCTTGCAGTTGAATTTTCTTTATGTTTGTTACTTTTTAATTAAAAAGAATCAAAATGGGCCTGGAGAGATGGCTCAGGGGTTGAGGGCACTTGTTGCTCTTGCAGGGAACTGTTATTTGTCCCCAGCACCCACAGAGTAGCTTACAAACCTCCTGTTTGAGGAAATCTAATGCCCTCTGCTGACCTCTGTAGCACCTGGCATACATGTGGTTCATACACATAAATACATCAAGACATCCACATACATAAAATTAAAAAAGTCCAAACAATAAAACAGGCCCGTGTATGGACTAAATTGGGGAACAAAGCTGAGTGAGCTCCTCAGGTTGTGAGCTGGGTTTTATCTGCACTTCTTTGTGTATTTTAGAAGAGATTGTTAGCATTAATCAGTTCTTCTAGGGCAGTTCATGACACCTAAAAGGTTAAGAGCCCTTATCATGTATCTATAAAAGAACAGGTACATACATAAAAGTTGTTCTTTTTTACATTTCACTGTGGATGGCACATTTCAATTCTGAGATAGAACCTGCTCTCTAAGGTCGGATTCTCTACTTTGGATCATTTCACACTTTCTCAGGCTTACTTAAAATTTTCTTTCAGATTTACTTTATTAAAAAAAATGAACAGAATTAAGGTAGGTATGCCTATAGCAGTCACTCATGAGAGGGTGAAAATGGAGATGAGGCCCAGATATGATGGCTGTAAAAGCAAGCCTGAGGGGCTAGAGAGATGGCTCCATGGCATGTACCAGTTTCCACTCCATTTCCCCTGCCTCTGGCCATTAGAGCTCCTCCAAGGATGACTGCTTCCTTACTTCCCATGGTCTTCTCACCCCAGTTAGACTTCCTTCACACCCACACTTTACTGAAATGACCCAACTCAAGGTCATTGATTGGGTCTTTGCTAAATCCAGTGACTAAGTACCTCGTAGGATGGGAGTGGGCCGAGTGCTTCATCGTAGGTCTCTTCCTGCTCTACTTCTGACATAGTCCTGTTGGGGGCTCTGCATCTCCATTATCTTCTTGTAGGTATTCATTCTAATCCGTCCCTGATGCCACCCTAAAATATCGCTGGGAACCATAACTACATTTCTATTTCATAGTTTTTTCCTTGCTGAATGGTATTCAGTATCTACCACATTTTAAAGTCATCCCTTGAATTACAGCTATCAGGATTGTTATTTATTCAGTCAACAACTACTGCGTGCTGTTCATCAGGTACTACTGTCATTGTGTACAGCAGAAAACTCCTAAACCTCAAAGAACTTTTACAATATTGTGCAAAGAAAGAGAATTTAAAACAACCTCAGTAAATAAAATACATAGTATGTTGGATAATAGCTGAGCATAGTGGTACGTGCCTTTAATCTCAGCTCTAGGAGATAGAGGCAGGCAGAGCTCTGTGAGCTCAAGTCCAAGTTGGTTTACATAGCAAGTGCCAGGCTATGTAATGAACTCAGCTACAAAAAGTGTGTGTGTGTGTGTGTGTGTGTGTGTGTGTGTGTGTGTGTGTGTGTGTGTGTAGGTATATATGTATACTTATATGTAATATATATGTTAAAATGAGAAAATTAAGGAAGGAGACTGCATCATAACTATTCCAAATTCAGTCTTTTCAATCTTTGTATTTCTAGTGACTCTAGAGGACAAGTGTACATGGTTTTGGGCTTAAAGTGGAGGATTTCAAAACCTAGATATGTAGGTAGAGTCGTGAAGTGGACATTTTGGCTCTCAGAATTGAGTCAGACCTAGTAACATAAATTTGAGACTAAACACTTTATTGGACTAGTAGGTATTTTTAGTAGAGAGGAGATATGCTTAGTCTAGGCCTGGGATGGCCACCAGGAAGTTTAGAAGAATCATCTGAGTTGACAAGGTAGCAGCTAAGAGTTACTTCTACCAAGCCTGCTGACCTGAGTCCAGTCCCCAGGGCCCACACAGGAAGGAGAGAACTGACTTCTACTAGTTGTTCTCAGACCTCCAGACGGGTGAGGGGACATGAGCATGCTACCATAGTAAAGAAATAAAATGTAGGGTCTTTGTTTGTTTTGTTTGTTTTGAAACTAAGCTGGTCTGAGTAGGCTGCAGTGGCAAGAAATCTGGGAAATAAATTTCAGGCCCTGCTCTGCTACTGATGGTTTGTGCTGCTGTACACAAGTCAAATTAGCCTTCCTGGAAATTAATTTCCTCATTGATCAAATGTTGAGATCAAACCAAAGGATTTTAAAATCTTTAAAATCTGAATTTAAAGGAATTTCTTCCTGTTAATGGAAATATGATGTAAATATCTTTAGATCAATTTTTAAAAATTAAATGTTTTGTGCCAAATTTTCTTTATAAATTAGAAAAAAATACCCTACTACAGTCTTTTTTCCCGGAGCTGGGGACCGAACCCAGGGCCTTGCGCTTGCTAGGCAAGTGCTCTACCACTGAGCTAAATCCCCAGCCCCCTACTACAATTTTTTAAAAAGTCTTTTCTTTGTCTATCTGCCTCTCTCTGCCTTCCTCTCTCCCCCCTTCCTTCCTTTCTTTTCTTTTTCTTTCTTTTTTTTTTTTCCGGAGCTAGGGACCGAACCCAGGGCCTTGCGCTTCCTAGGCAAGCGCTCTACCACTGAGCTAAATCCCCAACCCCCTCCTTTCTTTTCTTGAGGCAGAGTCTTACCATGTAGCCCAGGCTGGCTAGAGGCCAGCTTAGACTACAGAGTGAGAGACTCTGCCTCAAACAAGACAAAATACAACAGCCATAAAACCAATACCACCACTTCTATCCAGCAAATCAGTTTTAAGTAATTTCAGAATATAAGAGAAGAAATTCTAATTCACAGTGCTATTAACACTTGTGAAGTGTGCTCATTCTTCTATAACATCGCCAGCACTGGGCTTAAAGGTTTTACTCACATTTGTTCAAATTAATTTCATATCCCAAAGTTTAATTATTTGCAAGATTCATGATTCTTCCAAAGATCTTAGTATTGGTATGTTTTCTGTTTTTTTTTTTTAATTTTTACTTATTTTTTATGTTTATGTGGGTTTTGCCTGCATGTGTGTCTGTGAACTCCATGCTTACTGCCCACGTTGCATCCCTGGAACTGGGGTTGCAGACTTTTTAAATGGATGGTGACAGAATTGGAATCGAACCTAGGTCCTCTGAAAGAGCATTCAGTGCTCTTAACCATGCAGCCATCTCTCTAGCCCCCTTTTTATTTCCTTTTAACATTATTTCTTGGTGCATGTGTATCTGTGCCTCTGTACAGATGCTACAGTGCAACTGTAGAGGTCACAGGAAGCTCGTGGGAGTTTTCTCCTTTTAACCATGCTGGTCCTAGGATTGAACTAAGGATTCTCTCTCTCTCTCTCTCTCTCTCTCTCTCTCTCTCTTTCTTTCTTTTTAAATGTGTGAGACAAGGACTCTTGTAGGCCAGACTGGTTTCAGACTCCATATTTAGCCAAAAATGACCTTCACCTTTCAACTCCCCAATACATTGGGATCACATGCATTTATAAGATGCCTTGCTCTTAGTGATTAGGTTTCTGTTTGAAGTGTTGGTTTTTAGTTTTGATCATCTTATTAGATGTCACATAATTTTTTTTAAAAATTACACAAGTCAGGGTTGGGGATTTAGCTCAGTGGTTAGAGCGATTGACTAGGAAGCGCAAGGTCCTGGGTTTGGTCCCCAGCTCCGAAAAAAAAAAAAAAAAAAAAAAAAAAAAAAATTACACAAGTCATTATTAACTAGAAGGGTAAGGGAATCTCAAAGTTGTTTTCAAGGGTTGATTCTCAAAGACCATTTTCTATATCATGTTTGTAGAGTTTTAGAGTCAGGATCTCTTTTGGGGTTTAAAGGAACTTTTCACAGGGGTCATCTAAGACCATTGGAAAACACAGATATTTATGTTATGACTCATAACAGTAGCAACATTACGGTTATGAAATAGCAACAAAAATAATTTTTTTGGTTGAGGGGGGTCACTATAACATGGAGAACTGTATTAAAAAGTTACAGCATTAGGAAGGTTGAGAATCACTGTCTTAAAGCCTTTTTTTTTTTTTTTCCTTTGGTTCTTTTTTTTCCGGAGCTGGGGACCGAACCCAGGGCCTTGTGCTTCCTAGGCAAGCGCTTAAAGCCTTTTTTAAATGATGGTGACAGAATTGGTAAGAAATTAGAATGTTCAGTGCAGAATTCTAAATCGTTATTTAAGGTGGAATCACAGTTCTGAGTAGTTTGTTTACAGTTGTAAGGAGAGGAATAACACAACATATTATCTGAGGGAAACAATTCATGGCCCTGCTGATGGCAGTTCACTTTAGGTCCTGGTTAACAAATGCAGATGATAATGCAAAGAGGAAGTAAAAAGTTAGAGATGTAGGGATCATGCGCAAGGGGGAAATTAAGTAAAAGACACTGCAAGAGAGGAAACTTAAGACCAGACTTCCTCTCACGCTGGTGAGCCAGGACACTTGGATTTCACAGACCGACCATGCTGGGTATAAATGTACTTTCAGTGTAAGATTGGTAGCTGACTTTTTTAATTTGTAGGTAATCTAGATTTTACTGTGGCAATAGTCAATTTCAGTTGTGAGAATGTGTCTAGCATTTAAAAATCTCTAGCTAACTTCTCATCTTACTGAGGTCTTTTTTTTTTTTAATCTCTCCACTTCCTCTTTTTGTTATTTGTTATTATTTAATTTATTTATTTGGGATTGTACCCAGGGCTCTGTGCATGCTTGGCTCCAGCCCTTTATTTTACCCCTTTATGCTACCCTCTCTTCTTAATTATTTTTTAAAACTTTATTGCATTTTAATTGAATGTTTTGTGTGCATACATGCCATGGCACTAGAATGGAGGTCAGAGGACACCTTGTGGAAGTCCGTTCTCTCCTTCCACCATGTGGGCGGGGTCTGGCAGTGGAGCTCAGTCACTAGGTTTGGTGGCATGCTTGCTGAACCTTCTTCCTGTATCTTTTAATTCAACTTCTTTCTTTTTTCCTTCTCTCTAATCTTATTTTTGTTATTAGTTCCTTTCTTTCCTTTTGTCAAGTTTAACTTGAGCTTTTGTAAACTGACTTTTTGACTACTGAAGCCTAGGTTCACTAACAAGCACTAATTTCCTCAAGGATTCTTTTTACTTCCATCCTTGAATGTGAAGTATTATATGTATCAGAACTCCAAAGTAAAGGTCATAATTTGATTTATGGTTATAGACAAGCTATCATACTGTAATTATAAAATTTCTTCAATTATAAAAAGAGTAATTGAAACAAAATCTCCTTGGTCTTGCTTGTAGCTCCAAAATACCATGATTCTGTGATGGTTCCACTTTCCTATGTTTCCTACTATTTTGACCTCACTCGTTACTGAATATTTACACACATGACACGTGTTTCTAACTGCCATGCATGAGGTATAGTAGAAGACACAGAAATCAAAGCAGCCTTTGAATTGTCTGCAGTCTGTCTGGAGACAGGTGACCGTGTATTAAAAATTCTTTCTAGTCTGATCCTGTTCTGTCGAGAACAGATGCATATTCCCAAGACACACCAGCTACTTCAGCTCTAACCTAATTAACAGCTTATGACTTCTCTAGTTCTTACACACCTGGGTTCCCATTGTACCTGTTCTGAGGCATCTTTTGTTGCCCCTTTGTTTCCAGTCCATAGTTTCTGTGTAATGAATATTGATCTTAAACTTTAAACTGAGGAGATTGGTCTTTGTTGTGAGTTGCAAGATGATCACTGCCAGCGATCTTCTGTGACTGTGTATATACATGCTATTGTATACGTTTGTAGAATCACAATCAAAAGGAGTTGGCTAGATGACAGAATGAATGTGACCTGCAGAGCTCTCTGGGCCATGTGTATTTCTTGTACTTTGGCTTGTTTCTGCACACCTTTTGTAAGGAGATGTTGCTTTAGGAAGCATCCTTTCCTTTTGCGGGCTGTATATCTGTTTTTTAAAATATATAAATGTATGAAAGCATGCTACAGGAAGTGAGGACAGGAGGTAGTATCTGAAGAAAAGTGGGTGTGGTTAAGAGAGGGTGCCACAATGTATGTGCTCCACAATCAGTGATGGATGTGCTAGTAAATAGGGCTAACTATTTACCTGTTTTTTGTTTCCTCTATTAGCAGAAGCATACTTTGCAAATACTAATGTAGTAAATAAAAATCAATTAATTCTAAAATCTCTCTTTTTTACATAATTAATGGAATCAGAATAAAGTTTATTCTGTCAATAGAAATATGTGATACTGGGAATGTGACAATAAATTAATCTAAAAATTCAACATTGAAGGAAATGATATGTTTTCTTTAATAACAATACATTGTTTAAAGTCATAGTCAAACCAGTGTTCTTACTGTATTAAAGAATTCATAATGGCAGAAAATAAATTTGGGGGCTGGTAAGATGGCTCCAGAGGGTAAGAGCACTTGCCGCCAATCCTGAAAACTTGAGTGTGATTCCTGGAACCCATATAATGGAGAGAACCAACTCCTATGAGGCTTTTTTGATCTTCACTTGTATACAATGTCATGTATACATGTGTATGCACACACACACACACACACACACACACACACACACACACATGAGATAAATGTCAAAAAAATTGTAAAGAAAATGTATTTGGACTTGGTTTTAGCATACTCATCATTCATATTGAAATCTAAACAAGTTGATATCCTGTCAGGTATTTGAAAAATTTACAGGTAGTTTCACAGATAGAGTATTTTAACTTGAAATTGTATATGCTGATGTAGTTTTTAAAAAATGTTTCATCAGGTCAGCAGATGTGTTAACTCCTTGATACCAGTGAACAATAAGATTTAGAAATATTTGAAAAAAATATGTACCATTCCATGTGTTGCTCGAAGCTGTTCAGTGAGCCTGAAGTGGAGTACTGTCCTACTTTGTAAAAGCATTTGTCTTGATCACAGTTAGCAATCCAAAAGGTAACAACAATGGCAAACATGCTGGTACAGGCGTGTAATGCCAATACTGGGAGGCTGAAGCAGAAGGATTACAAATTTAAGGTTACCTTGAGCTACATTGTAGAAACCTGCCTTTTAAAAAAAATCAAACAATAAAAGCAAGAGGTAACAAGATTGTACTACATTGTTTCTCACAACTCTTTTCACTTTCCCAGCTAAGACATTGTATCAAAATTTGCCTGAAACTTTCTAGGTCTCTTATCTCCCATTTACCAGACTGGCATCTAGGACCAACTGAGTCATGGATTCTTTTTTTTTTTTCTTCCTTCCTTCCTTCCTCCCTTCCTTCCTCCCTCCTCCCTCCCTCCCTCCCTCCCTCCCTCCCTCCCTTCCTTCCTTTCTTCCTTCCTTTTTTAGAAAAGGGCTAGCTGTGTTAGCCTTGGTTGACCTAGAATTCACTCTGTAGATCAAGCTGGCCTTGAACTCATAGAGGACTCTTTACTTCTCCCTGCCACCAGTCATTAAAATCTTATTCTTAACTGTTTCTGCTACTATTTCTCTGTCATTAGACAATGGCCCAGTGTGGTTAAAGATACAGTAAATTCCCCTTCTTGATGGACAGATCATTTTGTGCTTTAACTTGTGTTTTCTGAAAATTAGACCCAGTGAAACTTTTTTCCAGGTTAAGTGATAAAGATTTATTGAAAATTCGTGGGATGGTGTTCTACTCACACCTTGAGAAAGGAACATTGTAGAAGTCTCCAAGAAATCACACTTCCTCAACCCCACAGGCCTAGTACAAGGGAAGAGGAAAGTCATTTCTTCTGAAAGGGTTGTTGGTCTTTAGTCTTTTTTAAGCCAAGAAGGAGTAAGAGAATGGGTACAGGGGCCCATCACATGATACTGGGGTCGGAGAGGATATTCTAGAACCCCAGCTGACTAAAACTACTACCCTCCCCAAACGTTATCAGTGAGGCCACCTTTTCTTCATTCATAACTACAGCCCACAAGCCCACTCAATCTAAAGAAAGTATGCCCCTGGCTTGCAACCTCACAACAGAGCAGGCCTTGTTGTTTTCCACCTAAGGTTTGGGGGTTTTGTTTGTTTTTCCATGGGGCTAAAAATTTAACATTTTGTAGACTGGGTCAGTACTGTACCACTGAACAACAACATTCCTAGCCCAACTTTGGTTTCTTTATCCTATCCCTCTTGTATCTGTTGTTAAGGATTGATATGCCAATTATATTAAGATAGTTTTAAACATTTATAATAAAGGAAAAAAACCATTTGAACATTGGATTTATTTGGAACATGTATATGGAACTTTTCTGAGTCCATTTTTAAGTTATCTAACATATATATTTTTGTCTAATGAATGAGACACTTAGACACAGTGCCTAAGGAGCAGCCATTTAAGATGATCTCCCTCCCTTGCCCTCACACATGTGGTCTTCTGCGCCCTTTGTTATTCTGCTTTCTCTCCTACTCCCATGTCTATTTCTTTTCAAGTGTGTGTCTATTATTGACTAAAATGTGGGTTCTGAAGAAGCTGGTATTTATCGTAAAATTATTAGTAGTAGATCTTTAAGTATCCACAGATATACTAGGGGGGATATTTTATTGGAATTAATTTAACCTTATATTTTATTCTTTTCAATACAGTATTTCTCAAATCCTAAGGCCCAAAGAACTCACACACTAGGAACTCTTTTCTCCAACCGAAGCTTCAGTAATGTGTGAGTGGCTTTTGTTTTTCCTTGTGATTTGTTTCAGCTGGCTTCCTTCTATGTTAAATATTGGAAATTTAATTTTCAGAACTTTAAGGATTTGGGATGTAGTCATTATATGATAACTGTGAGTGACAAATAATTTATTAAACAAAATAATTTATTAAAAAGTATTTTAAGGTGTCTCTTGGAGGGGTAGCATAATACACAGTCTGAAATCCCAGCACTCAGGAAAATGAAGGAGGATTTTGAGTTCAAATTCAGCAGAAAAGTTCTTATAGTCTATTTAATCAACTGGTCCATTGTAGTACTGACCATTTTCAAATATAAGTCTAAGTGTGTGATTATCATATCATATCTGGACATTTCAGTAGTATTTGATACATTTTTAAAGAGCCTAGACCTCAAACTCTCAATCCTTGGACCCTTATAAGCTAGGGTCACAAGTGTGGTCACTATACCCGGCAGTGGTAGTTACTAACTTTACAAAACTCAAAGTGTTCAGAATTTTAACATAAATAATGTTATAGGTATAATGGTGTGTGTGTGTGTGTGTGTGTGTGTGTGTGTGTAGTATGTATGTATGTATGTATGTATGTATGTATGTATGTATGTTCCCTCAGATTTTCACTCTCACCTCTTGTCTTTAGAGGCAGTCTGTCTGGGTAGCACATGCTTGCCTACTTTGACCTAATGGAGTGAGATAAGAAATTGAAAGCATCTGGATTGGTCAGAGATTGAAAGGGAGAGCAACAAACCAATCTCCATTAGTTGCTGAATGGGTAAGAACCTTCTCGTAATGGCTTGCAGTTTAGTCATCTCATACTCTTATGAACAGAGCGCACATCTTGTTTTCTATTTTCAAGGAAAGCTGACTCCACTGACAGTGAAGTACTAGGGCCGGGGAATGGAGCTGCCTTCACGGTAGAGTACTTGCCTTGGTATGGAAGGGGCTGGCTTCCATGCTCAGCATGTCATGATGTCAGACTACTTAGCCTAGTCTTGGATTTCACCAAGGTTCAACTATATCTTCTATGAAAAGCTAGTGTTTGTTTTTCATAGTGGCACACGGCTTTAATCCCAGCACTTGGGAAGCAGAGGCGGGTGGCTCTCTGTGAGTTCAAGGCCAGCCTGGTCTCCATGGTAAGTTCTAGAACAGCAAGAGCTATATAATGAAACCCTGCCATGGTGAGGAGTGTTGAGAGGTTAGAAACAAAAGCTCTGAAGGTGCTATCATATACTTTAAATCATTTTAAAAATAACTGAGATACTATCTAAGCAGAGTTGCAAATTTAATATATTTTTATTAATTTTTAGAATTTCATAAAATACATTTGTATCACCTTCACCTCATATTCTTCTCTGAGGGATATAAAGTTTTGAGAGGCCTGTAAACATCTCATTTTCTTTATATTTTATTTATTTGTATGTATCTAGACATAGGTGGGTACATACATACCATGACAGGAATATGGGAATCAGAGGATAGTTTGTGGGAGTCAGTTCTCTCCTCCACCTTGGGGATCCCAGGGACTGAACTGAAGTCATCAGGCTTGGCACCAAGTGCCTTTACCCTCTGACTCATTTTGCCAGCTCCTAAACATTCTGTCTTATGAGTACATTCATAAGGTTATTTATAATATTTTGAAAAAGACAGTTGTTAAATAAATATTAGTTTATGACACAGTATTGTTAATTCAAATGAATAAGATTTCAATGCTTTGTATTAAAGTTATTATCTAGAGACCCTTTGAATTAAGTGCATGGTTTTGTGATCCCCAGTTTCCAAAAATTAATGTAAAGAAGTGTATTTTCTGAGGCCAAAGGCTCATGGAAGACCACTTCCCTGCATCAATCAATCCCCATCAGCCATAAAAAACAAAAACAAACAGGAAGTGTGTGTGTGTGTGTGTGTGTGTGTGTGTGTGTGTGTGTCTTATATGTGTGAGTGCTGGTTTATGTATGTAAGCATGGATACATTCATACGTGTGTATTTACATAGAGGCCAGAGGTCAATGTCTGATACCTTCCTCTGTTAATCTCCACCGTATGCTTTCACACAGAGTTTCTCACTGAACCTGGGACTCACCCGGGTGCATTGGAATTTACAGTCTATATCTCCCTACCTCAAGCACTCCCAGCTGTTATATGGGTGCTGCGGATCTGAACTCAAGTTGTCAGGCTTACACAGCAGCTCCTTTACCCACTGAACCAACTCCTCAGCCACTGGAGAAGGTTTTACTTTGATGTGCAACACAAATTTCCTCAGGGAAGCTTCTTTATTTTGAACTAGCATTTTCTAAAACATGTAGAGTTTTCTGGTTGTTAGGTGGTAAAATAAGGTTTATTGCCCAAGTACATTTTTGGAAATCTTGGGGTAAGCAAATGACTACTAACTTTAATATTTTCCTTTCTATATATATAAAATATATGCTATAGGCATCTGTGTGCCCCATATGTGAAACTGTGGTAACTGTGGTAACCGTGAAGAAGTTATGGTATGTGTGCATGCCTATTTGTTTGCACTTGGAATCCTTTTTCTTGTTTGCCTTTATTATAACCAAGACTGATATGAGACACGTTCTCGATTGTTCTTTTAAATACTACTTCCCCCCTGTAACAGTGGTTTACAAAGCCAGAAGCATATTACCCTGAAGGAGAAGATAAGGCATAACTGATGGTAAACTGAAGGTTTTGATCTTAAATGCTTATAGATGTATGTATACATTTGTCTTTTTAATTTATTGTGAGAGTGTTGTGCTCTCTTTATCTGAGTTCCTGTTTGTTGTATTTGCTGAGATAGATTTCCATCTATGTTTTGTGGCTTAGAATTGGAGCTCATCTTCTGCTGGGTCTTGCCTGTGGAATCCTAGGTTTAGATGTAGCCTCAAGAGCTGGCTTGCATTTGCTCCACCAGGGAAGTCACTAGTCTCAGAACACTTGTCTTCTATGTTTCTCAGTTGGAGCGGCCTAGAACCTTAAAAATGGCTTCAGTTTACACTCCAGAGTCTTACCTGCAGCACAAGCCAGGGATGTGTTGAAGCAGACTTCATTATCTCCCTGTGTCAGTGGGTAGGAAGTGTTTTATTTAAGTGCTTGGGGTTGAACTAGGACCTCACACATCCTCTGCCACCGAACTGCATCCAAGCCCAATGGACAGGTTTTAAAATCCACTCTTTAAACAATACTCTAGTCATTTGGTGCTTTTTGATTTCTGTGAGTGCATTCCAGTTTCCTGTCTGCTTTGGCGCATAACCTTGTTCCTGTCCTTGTAATGCCTTCTAGAACACAACTCCTGATTATTGAGGAGGTAGCAGATTTTCTGATTTAACATTAGCTTAGAGATTGCATTCTGGCATTTGGTTTCCTCCATATTTTGAGACTATGGGAATTTCCATTATATTTTTAAGGTTCATCTACATATTTAAAGGACTGGGGCTTGGTTTTGTTATCTACTTCAATGATCTAGGTTTCCGTGATACCAAAATTAGAATTCCTGCATTAGATTCATAATAAAGGCATGTTTTCACTTTATGGGTAAATATCTAATACTGGTATGAACAGGACCTGCATTCTTTCTAGACTTGTACTGTTGACTTGGCAGATTATAGAATTAAGATCTTTTATTTTTTGTTTAGATATAAACTCTGTGATGGGAGATGATTGAAGACAAGGGGCCTCGTGTTGCTGACTACTTTGTTGTAGCAGGCTTAACTGACATTTCAAAGCCTCTTGAAGAGGAAATTCACTTCAACGATGCCTGTCACAAAGTGGCAAGACCAAAAGAACCCATCACAGATGTTTCTGTTATCATCAAATCCCTTGGGGAGGAGGTGCCTCGGGACTATGTGTGTATTGACGTAACCCCAACTGGATTGTCGGCAGATCTTAATAATGGAAGTCTTGTGGGACCCCAGATTTATCTTTGCTATAAGAGAGGGAGAGATAAGCCTCCACTTACTGATCTGGGGTAAGTTTTTTATTATCGTTAATTTAAATTGTATGCCTTGTAGATTTTGAAGTTAACTGTGTTTAGTGTTAGCTTTTGAAACAAACACATTTGCCTGGGTGTAGTCTATTGCCTGTAATCCTAGCACTAGGGCAGGAGATTGTTTCGTTTGACACCCGCTGAGCTACATAGTGAGAACCTGTTCTGCCCCTACCACCCATAAAAACTGGGGGTGAGAGTGGGAGGAAAATTAAAAATAAAGCAACACAAGAGTTTAATATTTACGCCATTTCCGTCTCTCTGGCCTGCGGGTCCTAGTGCTCGATTTCCTGTTAGATACAAGGGAGAAAGTAAATATATTTAATGCAGAGGGTACCAGAAAACTAATGGATCATCCTCACCACAAAGTTTAAATTGAAAAAAATTTCAGTTAAGGTTCTGTGTTGCTCAGGCTTTCTCAGACTCCTGCCTCAACCTCTCAAATGGATGAAAGCACAGCCAGACATAACATACGAGTACATGTATGCTTAACCATGTATGAAATAAGGATCTAGGGGTAAATTAGAGTCCTGCTGTATTGGATTTGGGGGCTTACTCTTTTCTACTTATAATAGCATTCTTGAGATGTAAGTATATACCATGCAATCTTTTTTAGTCGTTTGAAGCATATAATTCAGTATAGTCAGAGGCGTGCAGCTGTCACCACAACATATTTTAGAATACTTTTATCACGTCAGAATAAAATCCCGCCTCATTAGTGTGCAATGTCCAGTTTCCCAACCTTTTCAGCCCTAGACAATCACCATTTTCCTGCTGGCTTTATAGATTTGCCCATTTGGGATATTTCATGCAGTGGAATTGCAGTGTAGAAGCCTTGTATGATTGGCCTCTTTCACAAAATATGTTTTTAAGGTATATCCATGTTGTAGTATGTACTGGTACTGTATCCCTTTATATGACCAAATAGTATTCCAACATATGGCTGCACTGTAACTTATTGTGCCACTAGTTGATGGATATTTGGACTGTTTATACCCTGACACTATTATTAATAATGTTCTTATGATTATTCATATACAAGGTTTTATGTAGACCTGTTTTGTTGTGTGTATGTATATATATATACACACACACATACATATACATACGTACACATACACTTGGGAGTGGAATTGCTGGGTCATATGATAATTCTGTTTTTAACCTTGTGAGGAACTTCTGGAATATTTTCCAAAGCATTTCACAAGCATTATACATTCCCACTTAGAGGGTATGGGGTGGGGAGATTCTGATTCCTTCCTAGTCTATATAATATTTCATATTGCTATTTAATTATTTGTCCTAGTGAGTATGAAATGGAATCTTATTATGACTTAATGCAGTCCTTCACTAGGTATATGACTTACAAATGTTTTCTTCATTTAAAAAATTCACCAAGCAATAATGGCATACACCTTTAATCCCAGCATCTGGGGGCAGAGGCAGGCAGATCTCTGTGAGTTCGAGGCCAGCCTGGTCTACAGAGAACAGTCAGGATTTTACAGAGAAAACCTATCTATAAAGACTAAAAACCGGGGTTGGGGATTTAGCTCAGGGGTAGAGCGCTTGCCTAGGAAGGGCAAGGCCCTGGGTTCGGCCCCCAGCTCCGAAAAAAAAAAAAAACCCAAAGACTAAAACCCAAACAAACAAACAAGCAAAAGAAACCTCCCCCAAAACAGAAAACCCATTTTATGTTTATACATGTTTTGCCAGCATGTGAACTACATGCAGTCATAGTGCCCAGGGAGGCAGAGATCTGCCTGCCTCTGCCCCCCAAGTGCTGGGATTAAAGTATGTACCATCATAGTTTGGCGATTGAGGGCATCGGATCCCCTGAAATGAGTTTCAGGTGGGTGTAAGCCACTACGTGGGTGCTAGGAATTGAACCCAGGTCCTCTGGAGGAGCAGCCAGTGTTCTTAACCAATGAGCCATCTCCAGCCCCTTCTCCATTCTTTATGATATTCTTCTCATCATTGTATCTTTTGAAGCCAGGAAAATTATTTTATTCTTTATTGTATATATGTATGTATGTATGTATGTATGTGTATGTGTATGTGTATGTGTATGTGTATGTATATGTATATGTATATGTATGCATGTATGCATTTGATTTGTCTGAGTCTCTGTTTTTCTGTCTGTCTCTATCTTTGTTCTGTGTGTGTGTGTGTGTGTGTGTGTGTGTGTGTGTGTGTGTGTGTGCACGCATGTGTGTGTATGTATGTTCTACCATGTTGGTTCTAACTCAGGATCTAACTCAGATTTTCAAGGTTTGTGACAAATGCCTTTACCCACCAAACTATCTCAGGCTAAGTTTTGATTTTATGACTAGGTAGTATTAGATCTGGGAGATCAAATGCTGCCTAAGGCAATGCAGTTAGCAGTAGCATTTTAAATAATTTATGTGTTTTTAACTCCTTTGTGTACTAGAGTGAAAGTATACAAAAAGGTACTATCTAGGCATGCAACCCTCTATAGTGTTTAATTGTGACTAAAATACAGTTATGTTTCCCATAAAATGTGCTTGATTTTATAGAACATAGAAAGTAAATATATTAATAAATAACTTAATTAAGTAGAATGCTGAATATTAAGTGTCCTTGTATCTAATTACTGCCACTCTGTTAAATTAATAAGCGCAAAGCTTTATATGAATTTTTTTTTCCTTTTTTTTTTTTTTTTTTTTTTTTTTTTGGAGCTGGGGAATTAACCCAGGGCCTTGCGCTTCCTAGGCAAGCGCTCTACCACTGAGCTAAAATCCCCAACCCGAATTTTTTATATTATTTAAAGTTTTAGTAGTAGGGAAACAGTTATCCTTTAGTATGACTGTATATTTTAGTCTTAAAATAAGTTGCAAGGTTTATTAAAAACAACTGGAAAGAGTCAGTGAAGAATGGGGCAGGATACACCCAACTCTTTTTTGCAGAAGATGGAGATGTGGCAGAATCTACAGTAGCCATGACTTTGAACTTGTTGTGTAGCCAAGGATGACCTCGCATTTCTGATCCTCCTGCCTCCTCTTCCTGAGCACTGGATCATTGGAGTATTCCAACACAGACTTAGTGCTGCACTTGGGATAGTCATGCAACTTGAGAATGTTACTTTCAGGTTTGAGGGGACTTTGTGTATTTACTTTTAAAAATTATGTTTTAGGGTATTATATGACTGGAAAGAAAGATTGAAGCAGGGCTGTGAGATTATTCAGAGCACCCCCTATGGCCGACCTGCCAATATTAGCGGCAGCACCTCATCACAAAGAATCTACATCACCTACCGAAGAGCCTCTGAGAACACCACTCAGAACACTCTGGCCGTCACAGACATATGCATTATTATACCCAGTAAAGGGGAGAGCCCACCACACACTTTCTGCAAGGTCGACAAGAATCTCAACAACAGTATGGTAAGTTAATCCTGTAGCACTAATACACTTAGCCACTTGCCAGCGAAGAAATGCATAACTGTAAGGCTTTTCTTGAAAACAAAATAGCGTAACAGATCTGAAAAATATGTTTTTAAGGATGTTGGGTATTTTATTGTTTTCAAAAGTACTTAGTTGTACTTTCACAGAAACTGTATAAGAGCTTCATCTTCTCTTTCCCTCTCCCCTTCTTCCTTCTAACTTAAATAACTTTTCCGTATTACTACAAAATCAGTACGTTAACACCATGGCTGTCCCCAGGCTTCCTTGCTGGATCCTATACATATACAGCTCTGCAGACGTGGCATTCATTGCTGGTTTTCCCTACTATTTCGTTCACCATCAGTTTTCTTCTTTTAGGCACGTGCAACACTTGTTGCAAGATCACCATTCTTTCTAAAAGTTTTTGGTTCCATATTCCCTTCTCTTCCGTTGTCCCGTTCCACCATTCTCTATAGTAAAACTTTTCAAGAGCTCAATATGTGGTGGGGTTGAGGGGGAAATGACTGAGCTGGCACAGTGCTTGCCTAGCACACATCAGGCCCCGTTTCCATGCCCTGCACTGCATTACTGGGTGTGATGAAGCACACCTGCACTTTTAGCACTTAGGAGTCTAGGCAGAAGGATCACAGATTCAAGATCACCGTTGGCCACATAGTTCAAAGCCATTCTGAGCTACTTGAGACCTTGTCAGCCTCATTCCCTGCAAGAAAGAGTTGGATATATTTCACTCCATCCTTCACCTGGGCTCTTTCCAGTTAAGGTTTTGGTTTGGTTTTTGGCTTTTGTTTGTTTTGGGTTTTTTTGTTTGTTTTATTTTGTTTTTTCTAGACAAGATTTCTTCATTTAGCCCTGGTTGTCCTAGAGTGCACTCTGTAGACCAGGCTGGCCTCAGACTCATAGAGATCTGCCTTTTTCTGCCTCCCGAGCACTGAAAGGTGCTCTAAGGTGTGCGTTGTTGCTACCTGGCTCCAGTTAAGTTTTTGACCTCTTCATCCCAAGGTTTTTCTTGTTGCTCAGGCTCATAGTCAGTTCTTTATCTCAGCCTTTTAGGTTTTGCTACAGACAGTGACTGAGTCTCTTCTCTCTTGGCTCACCAGCCATTCCTTTGTGTCTCCCAGCTGCCTGTGCAGTGGAGTGCCCAGAGTTCAGTCCTCAGCATGTTCATCTTTACAAACAAAGCTTACTCCGTTTTTAATCTAGTTTTTCTAATACAGTGTGTTGGTGACTTCTAAATTTCTGTGTCTGACTAGATCTAATTTATTGTTTCTTGTTAGTTATCTTACTTAATAGAGCACCTCAAATTTAATACGACCTGCAGTGAAATCTTGATGTACCTTTTCAGATCTTATTTCCATTGTCTTGCTTGTCTAATAAATAAAAAAATTTAACTTACTCGAATGAATAAACCTAGGAGAAATGTGAGCCTTTCTTTTCTGCTTACTATGTCCACCAATGAACTTTGCTGACTCTAATGACTCTAATTTTAAACGTCCCTTGACCTTGATCACTTCTTAACCACTTTAGGGTTGTAAGCCTGATCCAAGCCATAATAATCTTTAAAAATTACATTTACTTTTTTTTTTTTTGAGGCAGATCTCACTGTGTAGACAAGGCAGAACATAGAGATCACCTGCCTCTGGCTCCCAAGTGCTGGAATTAAACCTATGTGGCACCAGTCCAGGTCCCCTCTTGTGTGTGTGTGTGTCTGTGTGTGTGTGTGCGCGCGCACACATGCGTGTATGTGTATGTGTAATTTCTATTCAAAACAAAATTTTTACTATTCCTCTATCTTAGTTTATGTAACGTCCTACTTTCTTTTAATACTTATAGACTATTACAGAAACTGCAAATACAGGTAGTAAACACAAGTTATTTCTAGTTTTCCATTACCAGCACTGCAGCTTTGATCAGCTCTTGCCTTTTCCTATGAATGTTTCTTAAAAAGACACCGGAAGAACAAATAATTGAAAGTAGAATTGGGGGCTTGAGAGAAGGCCCAGGGTAAGCACACTGGATGCTTGTGCAGAGGACCCAGGGTTGGTTCCCAGCATCCCCATAGTGTCTCACAACAATCTGTAACTCTAGTTCCAAGGAGATCGAATGCCCTCTTCTGACCTTTATGGGCACCAGGCATGCATGTGGTCTGCATATATACATGCAGGCAAACCTTCGTACACATAAATGAATAAATAACTCATAAGAAAAAAAGGACATAGCATTGATGTGTCTGTCTGTGTACTGTGTAGTTTGAAAGACATTGACTGATTGCTTTGAAAACATGGTGGTAATTTATATTTCCTCTAGCCTTAGTCTATAAGAATGCGCCATCTTTAGTCCTACACCTTGCCAACATTGATTGTTGTCAGTTAATGTCTTGAATTAGCAAAGTATAAATTACTGTGATTTTAACATGTTTTGGCTATTGTGACATTTAAACATCTTTTAATGTATTTAAAGTCCACCTGCACCTGTGGAAAACACATTCCAAGACTCCTAGTGATACTCCTAGATTTTCAAAAAGGTTTTTTGGTGATTATGTATCTGCGTGTCTGTGTTTGGGTATGTGCACATGAGTGCAGGTGCTCAAAGGTCAGAAGCTTTGGATTCCTTGGAGCTGGAGTTTCAGGCTTGGGAGCTGCCTGATGTAATTATTAGGTCTCTGCAGAGAAGTGCGTGCTCTTTACTGCTGAGTCATCTCTCTGACCTTTCCCTTGGATTTTTGAATAACACCTAACTCTGTAGATACTATGCTTTTCCCTATATGTGTTTATAATAAAATTTAACTTGTGCATAAGGCATGGTAGATTAGCACCAGTAACTAGTAAGGAAGTGTGACAAAGCAGGAGAGCAATAGCCAGGATCACCGCTCCGATACGTTGGATCCATTGTTAAGTATGGTGAAAGTTTCTCAAATACAGGCACTGCTGTTGCTGTGGAGTGAGTAATGGGCAGATAGCAAACACTGCAAGTATATTCTGGACAAAGGGATGATTCATGTCCTAGGCAGGATGGAGCAGGATAGTGCAAGTCCCCATCACAAATGCCATGCAGGTTAAAACTTCTAACTTGATGGGGAAAGTGCTGATGAGGCCCCATCTCAACTTGAAAATATTTTGGCAGTTGGTGGCTGCTGGGGGAACGAGAGTAACTTTTTTTTTGCTTTTGTTTACTATTTATGGATGTTTTAACTGCATGTCTGTGTACCAAGTGTGTGTGTGCCTGGTGCCCATGGAGGCCAGAAGAGGGTACTGAATCCCCTGGGACTGGAATTACAGATGATTGTGAGCTGTTATGTGGGTGCTAGGAGTTGGATTTGGGTCCTTTACAAAAGCAACCAGTGCTCTTAATTGCTGAACCATCTCTCCAGCTCTGGGAGTAAGTGTTCTTTGAAGGTGTGACCACTGGTAGGCTACCCATGGTCCAGTTGATGCCCCCACACTCATGCATATGTAGGAGCACTAATTGGAGTTATTAAAAACAAACAGACAAACAAAAGGACATGAATTTGGGAGTTAAGGGAGATCCAGGGGAGCTGAGAGAGAAGGGGGAGTCACTATGACCAAATTGACCACAGGCAACTGAACTGTAAAAACTGAATGTGTGGATGAGGAAGGCCTAGCAGACATAACAGTTTTTAATGAAGTTTGCTGCATTGGATGAATTTTCTATAATTTGTTCTGTCTTCTATTATAAGACATTGAAATTCTGATTTTTAATATTAGAAGCAAGCTGTTGATATCACTAAATTTTACATGAAATAAGTTGTAGTTACCTAGTGCCCATGTGCTATGTGGTATTCTAAGTGTTTCTTCACTCCTGCCAGTGACCTTAGTAGGTATTTTACTCTCATTTTACAGAGAAGCAAATTTGAGAATTAAAAAGTGGTTCTTTTCTTATACCAACACTTTCAATAAGCTGGTGAAGCCAAGACTCAGACCAGGCTGTAACACTGCAGAACCGAGAGCTAAGCGTTGTCCTACACTGCTGATGCCCTGTTGTATCGCCTGTAATTCCTATATCAAAGCCCATGTTTATTCCCAAGATTCGTATCAAGGAAATTTTAACTAATGTATGCTCCTGTCAATTTATAACTTTGTTAAGAGTTGAACTTTTAATTGCCAATTTTCAAATTTTACTTCTCAGCATGTACAAACAAGCACTTTACAGATTTTAGATTATTTAATGGCAATTATCAGTGGATCCCTTTAATGGTTAATACAAAGTCATGCCAAGCTATTTATGTAAGAAACAATTTGAAAAGTGGTTACTGTCAATATCTAACTTTATCCTAAAAGAACTTACATGTAGATATGTCATCCCCAATTAGATGACCATTTTTTTACTTTAACTAATTATATGTAGAAAATGTCTGTAGACTAGTATGATTTAGCAATATTATGTGGCTATTCTGATTATAGCAGAAGAAAATCATGGTAGCAAATAGAATTTTTGGGGTTGGGGCTGGTCCAAGGTGAGAAAAGGTATCATTCTGGAGCTCCGCCTGGTTGTAGCAAAATTAGCCTCCAGCTCATGGTGATCTTGTCTCCCTCACTCTCCCGAGTGCTGAGATTACAAGCACAAGCCACACATTTGGTTCACATATAGTTTTAAAAGGCTATATATGGTAATAGTTAAGGCAAAGAATGTTTTTGAACTTTTTCATGAATATGGGGCCTAGCATACACTATTTCAGATTTGATATGTTGTTTTAGTATCACCATACAAGCCTACAGATGTATCTATGATTTGTTTTTGACTGGAGGAAATTGACATTGTCATTAGAACTGTTTCTAATTCTCACTAACTAATCAAGGTGTTCTAGCTAAATCTTTGCCATTGAGGTTAAAACCAGAATGTGTTTCTTTTTTCTTCCTGAGACAGTAGTCTCTCTATTACCACAGAGCATGTATTCTCCTCTGCAGAGGATAAAGAGGCATTGTTAACAGCTTGGTTAGCATAAGACTCTGGCCAACCATGTCTATGTGGACAAATTCCTTTACCATTTGTGCCTCAGTTTCCTCATTCATAGACTAGGAATATAGTGAGCCCCTGTACATAGGTGTTTTTGAAGAATAAATGAATTAGTATTAGAACTTGGGACAGTGCCTGCAACAATAGCAAATGATATATAAATGTTATTACTACTCATTATTTTTATGTGTTTAATATTTAAAGAGCTTTTTAAAAAAATATTTAATTTATTTACATTTCAGTCACTACCCCTATCATTTCCCTCCTCCTACAGTTCCTTATCCCATTCCTCCTCCCGGTTGCCTCTGAGAGGGTGGTCAGTCCCCCCCCCCGCCACGTCTCCCCCTTCTCTGGGGCATCAAGGCTCTCGAGGATTAAGTGCATCTTCTCCTACTGAGACTAGACCAGATCGACCTCTGCTACATATGTGCCAGGAGCTCTCTGGGGTCTGGGTTAGTTGACACTGCAGGCCTTCCTATGGGGTCCCTCTCACTTTCAGCTTCTTCAGTCCTTCCCCTAATTCAACCATAGGGGTCCCCGACTTCAGTCCAGTGGGTGTTAGTATCTGCTTCTGTCTCAGTAGCTGCTGGTAGAGCCTCTCTGTGGACAGCCATGCCAGGCTCCTGTTTGTAAGCATATCTTAGCATAGTAGTGTCAGGCCTTGGTACCCCTACCCCATGAGATGGATCCCAAGTTGAGCTTGTCATTGGGCCTCCTTTCCTTCAGTCTCTTAGAGAAGAGCTTTTTAAAATTTGTCTCTAGTTGTTAAATTTGTCCCAAGTTTTCTTAATGAAAAAAAAAAAGATTATAGAAACTAATGTTAAATGGTTATTTTCTTACTTTTCAACCAAGAATGGTCATTGATACTTCTGCCCAAGCTTGGAACTTTGAATAAAGTCTAAATTTTTGTGACTTAGTTTTATTTTAAAGCATCAAATTTTCCTGCTATTGTAAAGAGGGGAATTGTCATCTTCTGAAAGAAAAGTAAACAATGATTCTAACAAAATAGTAGATTGGCAATAGTTTGCAGGTGAAATCTGTTTCTACATGGTAGTGAAGTCATCGGAGAGCTCAAACACATTCCATTTTGTCAAGTTACTGCCTTTTGAAAATTAAGTGCAATTTTTTTTCTTCTCTCTTCAGTGGGGATCTGCAGTGTATTTATGCTATAAAAAGTCAGTGGCAAAGACTAACACTATATCTTACAAAGCAGGTAAGTATCATTTTGGGGAGAAATACCTTATGTAGAAATATATTGTGGGGTCTATAAGGTTAAAAACAAAACTGGCCTGTAGCCAGGTTGTGTGCCGTGTTAGCATGTGTTAGCATCAGGACTTGAGCTCCAGCCACTGTCTCTAGAGTCTCAGTTTGTCTTAAAGTGTTTTGGATGTTCCATGAAAGATCATTTTGACAAGAAGGTGGAATTTTTTTTTAAGCCTTAGGTTTAAATAACAACTTGACTACATACCAATTCTCTTTAATTTTTAAACCAGTGCAAAATATGGAGAAGATGCTTCTTTAGTATTTATGTTAATTTAGTCAAATTTAATGGTTATATTTTATGATAATGAATAGTATTAAAACTAATTTGTAATTTTATGGTGAATAGTTGAAGTTTTCAATTTTAAGAGCCCTCAAAATGTCAAACATATTGGTCTTATTTATAAGAAAGCAGATTCAACCTTTTAAAATCAGAGTCCTGGACTCTCTCTCCTTTTGACTTTCCAGGGAACACAGTCACCAGCATTTCTGTTCTTACCTTACACCTGCACTGTTGCATCAGGACCCGGGAGACTAGAACTTAACTGTGAATCCTCAGGGGACCTCACTGGCCAGCCGGCATGTGACGAGAGAGAGCCTTCGTTTATCTCGTTCATTTTGCCTTATAGATGGCAGAACCTGAGTCCTATTTGTTGAGAATCAGAGATAGTAGGAGAGCCCGCAGTTCAGATTCCCACTTTATCATGGCTCGACCAGGGATAGTGTCTACCAGACTTTAAGGCTGCTCAGTCATGAAACCTTTTCTTTTCTCTCCTTTTCCTTTCCTTTCTTTTCTTTTCTTTCATTCTTTCCTTCTTTTTTGTTTTTTGTTTTGTTTTGTTTGTTGATTGCTTGCTTGGTTGGTTTTTGTTTTTTTCAAGTTAGGGTTTCTCTGCATCCCCCTGGCTGCACTGAAACTAAGTCTGTAGATTAGGCTGGCCTCACTCAGAGATCCATCTGCCTCCGGAGTGCTACGATTAAAGGCGTGTGCCACCACTCGGCCTGTTTTTTCAACTTCTAACCCCCACAGTACTCAGTATAAAGCTCTGTTTCTAGGATACACTCAGTGGACGATACCCATTCCATTTTCATGAGGAGATTAACAGGAAACATTGGGTTGCTTTGGGATAATTTAGAAAGCGGTCAGCAGGGGTGGTGAGTCATGCCTGTAAATCCAGCACTCAGGAGGCCAAAGCAGAAGACCACAAGTTTAGAATTTAGAAATACGTTTGAAGTGACACCGTTGTGATACTCTAATCTCTGTCTACTCTTTGGTGGGTCCTTTTTCATTTGTGTAAAAATTTACATTTAGACTCCTACAGGAGAACATACATAAGTACTTACATACATGCATACAGACAGACAGACAGATATAAAGATATACCCGAGGAATAGTTAACAAAGTGGTAGAGTGAGTATGTATGTATGTGTATTTTATATATATATATCTGTATTGAAAATTTTAAATATATGCTTTAGTGCATATGGCATAAAGTGAATTTTTATGTGTGTGTGTTTTCAGAGGGTTCTCTTTTCCTTGTTACTTCTAACCTAGCCTTTGTAGATGATGTTTGATAAATGTTAAATAATTTAATAGTTACAGTCTTTGAAGGTTAACATCCATATAAATCCTACTGACATATTCAGAATTATCTGATGAACATACATGCAAGTTTTTTACTTTCTAGGTGTGTGAAATAAGAAAGCATTTTATTGTCATTCAACTTACATTTAAGACACAGCGACCTAATGTTTCCCACTGCTGTCATAGGTCTAATTTGCAGATATCCTCAAGAAGATTATGAGTCGTTCTCACTGCCAGAATCTGTTCCCCTCTTTTGTTTACCAATGGGGGCAACTATTGAATGCTGGCCACCAGACAGCAAATACCCTCTTCCTGTGTTCTCTACATTTGTGTTAACTGGAGCCTCAGCTGAAAAGGTACAGTGTCTTTTACTAGTTTGCTGGTTCTGTGTGTGTGTGTGTGTGTGTGTGTGTGTGTGTGTGTGTGTGTGTGTGTGTGTGTGTGTGTATTTTTAAGTCATAAGCTCCATATCTGCAAGAAGCAGTGTAAAAACTAAACGGAACCAGTAATACACATTTCTTCCATTTGGTTGAGTTTACTATGTCCAGAGACAGGAAAAGAGTGTTCTCCCACCCTTCCAAATGGTTTTATTTTTAAATGTTAGTGAAGACTTTCCTCATCATAAAATGTTGATTCCCTCATTGGTTCATTTTCTGTGATAGAAAAACTCCTAAATCATATCAAAGGCATTATAAAATATAACATGACTTAGAAAACAGACCTCTCTTGTTACTCTGGGGACCAAACCTTGCACTTGCAGGTTAGAGTTCTGCCCAGCTGCATCCCAGCCCTGGAGGGGCAGAGTGGCAGAGGAAGGAGCTTGGAATCACCTAGGCCAACATTCTCATTCTGTAGATAGGGAAATCATGGTACAGAAAAATGTAGTGAATTGTTTACATTCCTCATTTGTCTCACTGTCTTACTGAATAATTTTCAAACATTTCATATAAAAATACTGGTATAATATTTACTTTTTGGTTTTGTTGTTTTGAGACAGCATCTTTTTTGTGGAGACCAGGCCGCTCTTGAGCTTGCTTAGATCCTCTGCTTCCTGAGTGCTGGGATTACAGGTTTGAATCACCATGTCAAGGCTCAGTTTCTTTCACTTTTTATTTGAAAATTGTAGTTTAAGCAAAATACTATTTTTAATAATAAGGATACATGAAAATACAAGAAAGCAGTCAGCAGGGTGGTGACTCATGCCTGTAAATCCAGCACTCAGAGGCTAAGCAGAAGATCACAAGTTTGAGGCCAGCCTTAGGAGACCCTGTAATTTTTTTTTTTTTTTAAGAAAAACAAGATTGATTTTTACTACTGTATTCCTAGTCCCTGGCACCTTACCTGTACATGGCAAGCATTCATTAAATATTCAGCTGATCGCCTGTTTTGACTAAATAAAATAAAGTATATTTATTAAATGCTTTCTTGTTTTATAGGTCTATGGTGCTGCTATTCAATTTTATGAACCATACTCCGAGGAGAACCTTACAGAAAAACAGAGACTTCTTTTGGGTTTAACATCTCTGGTGGATGGAAAGTCTGATGGTTCTAGAACGATTCACACTAACAAATGCATTTGTCTGCTTTCCCACTGGCCTTTTTTTGATGCATTCAGAAAATTTCTGACTTTTCTGTATCGCTATTCCATCTCTGGACCTCATGCCCTTCCAATTGAGAAGTAAGTTATAAGTTCCAAGGTTTAAATTTCACACTCCATGATGGGCATGGTGGTACATCTCTGTGAGTTGGAGGCAGGCCTGGTCAACATAGTGAGTTCCAGGATGACCAGAGCCACATAGAGAGATCATATTTTAAAAAAACATGTCAGCCCTTTCCTAATTAAATATAAAATTGATTCAATTTTATATGGAAATTGGGTTCCTTGAGAGTTATTTGAGAAAAACATTTGGTTACATTATTTTGGTTATTTTATTTATGTAAAACTTTATATTTTCACAATCTTGTTATTTCAAACAATTTTATTTCTACCAGCAAATGTCCTAATTTATTTTTAAATGAGTTACTTGGAATAAATATCAAATACTCTTATGAAGTTTATAGCTGCTAATTTGGAGAAATTCTGGAACTAGGTTTCCTGGCAGTGTTAGAGATTAAATCCAGGGCCTTGCACATGCCAGGTAAGTGCCTTGTCATTGAGCCACACCCCAGCTTGAAAATGCTAAAATGCTAAACTGCATTTGTAATTTTTAGGTATGATTGAGGTATAATGAACCTTTAAAGTGGTCCTACGTTTAGATATGAATTTAAAAGAAATTGATACAGACATTTTGTTTTTCATTTTGTCGTTTTAATGACTTACTAAGAGCACTAAAATGTGACAAGGCTTCATGCAGTAAGACACCGGTGATGCAAAGGGCAGGTGTCACTGCAGCCTGACTTCTGCCTCTCCAGGCTGGTAGTCAGACTTCTGACTCTGAGGAGAGTTGGGAAGTACATTCAGATACAGCATTGCTCTAGTCGACCCATGCTCCTGTCTACTCTCATTTTGGTGGTCAAAACCTAGCACTTCCGAAATTCTCTGCTGTTGGAACCCCTTTAAAATCATATGAGAACTCAGTGAGCTCTTCATTATGTGTTATGTTTTTCAATACAAACATCTTATTAAAAATAAGAAATTAAAACTGATTTATAATATATTAATTCATTTGTAATCTACTTAACAATTAACAAACTAGTTACATGTTTAAACATTTCTTTGAAAAGTAACTTATTTAAAGCAGTGGTTAGTGAGAAGAGTGAATCTTTTTTAGTAATCATTTTATTCATTTTCATTTCAAATGATATCTCTCCCTTCTCGATTCCCCTCCACACACCCCTTATCCCATCCTTCCTCTCCCCCCTCCCCTTTGCCTCTATGAGGCACCCACTCACCTGCTCCCACCTTTACCGCTCTAGCATCCCCCTCTGCTGGGGCATCCACAGGACTAAGGGCCTCCCCTCCCATCGATGGCAGAAAAGGCTACATTTGTAGCTGGAGCCACAATCCCCTTCAGCTTCTTTAGTCCTTCCCCTAGCTCTTCCATTGGGGTCCCCAGGCTCAGTCCAATGGCTGGCTGTGAGTATCTGCATCTGTATTGGTCAGGTGCTGGCAGAACCTCTCAAGGGACAGCCATACCAGGCTCCTGTCAGCAAGCTCTTCTTGGCACCAGCAACAGTGTCAGGGTTTGGTGTCTGCAGATGGGATGGATCCTCAGGGGGGGCGGCCTCTGGATGGTCTTTCCTTCAGTTTCTGCTCCATTTTTGTCCCTGTCTTTCCTTTGGACAGGATCAACTCGTGGTTAACAATTTTGAGATGGGTGGGTGGCCCCATCTCTCAACTAGGGGCCATGCCTATCTCCTGGAGGTGCTCTTTTCAGGTTCTATCTTCCTTCTGTTGGGAAGCCTCTAATGCCTTGGCTAATTGAGCCCAGCTGAGTTTTCTTTCTCCGTTCTGAATTATTGTCTTGGTTGAAGTATGTGAGGAGAATCTGACCTCACACAGATAATGTAATAGAAAAGGGAGAGGCACCTAAGAAGTCATTTTAGGATTGTGGTGTTATTTTTTGGCATTATCCCAAAGTTTGGCAAGTGGTAGTTTCTTCTAACTTATTAATAATGCAAAATATGAAGCCTAAGCAATAAAGTTTCCTTCTGTGTTCTATTAAAATCTGAGGATCTCTTCCAGTCTTGACTGAACATTAACTCATGCATGCATGATCTTGTAGCATTGTGTATTGGTCATTTGCACAGCAATGGTTCATTAAGGTTATCACATCATTGGAATGTAGTCAAAGGTCTTTTTATGATATAAGAAAATCACTTGTTAACATCAATATCTATAGCATCAGAGCAGTTTTAACATTTTTATTTTATGTATATATATATACATATATACACATATATATGTATATGCATGTGCATGCGTGTTGGCATGTCCTTGCCGTGGTGCACAGGTGGAGGTCAGAGGACAACTTGAAGGATTCAGTTCTCTTCTTCCAGTCTGTGAGTCCTGGGGATTGAACTCAAGTTACTAGGGTTGACATCAAGTACCTTACTTGCTAGCCCAAAACAAAGAAACAGAAAAGGTTTGTTGTTGTCGTTTTTTGTAATGTTCACTGTGACTGTGGTGCCAGAGATCAAACAAGTCCTGCAGATGTTTCCCCTCCCAGCTGCATTTCCAGTTTTCAGAAACGTTTTTGAATATTGGAAAGCTTTTGGGTTCATGGTGACAAATTCTTACTTTTCACTTGAAAATTGGAACTTAATTATTAACAAGTATTTTTAGTTGTTTTCCTTGAAGTAATAGCACTTTGTTAATTCTGTGTGGAAAATATCTGTTAACTGGATAAGCTTAATTTGCTCATCATCTTCTGAACAAGAATGGCATTCTGTGTGGGGGAAATAAACAACCAATTCACTCATAACTCAGTCCTGTAAGCACTTTTGCAAAATCAAGATGGCAGCCATGCTTTGTCTGAAATAGTAATGCTTTATGGGTACTTATCCTTTATACAGAGTATTATAAACATACACTCCGGAATTAAGGTATAGGACAGATATTTACCACCTCAAATAACATTAATTCAGACATTCTTTTTTCAAGATTTCTTTTATTTTATATGTGTGATTGTTTTTGCAACATGTGTGCCTGGTGCCCTTGGAG
This sequence comes from Rattus rattus, assembly GCF_011064425.1. Taxonomy (NCBI): domain Eukaryota; kingdom Metazoa; phylum Chordata; class Mammalia; order Rodentia; family Muridae; genus Rattus; species Rattus rattus. The sequence continues at coordinate 59,160,585 of NC_046161.1, forward strand.
GTCAGCAGATGGTACCGGATCTCCTGGAACTAAAGTTATAGATGGTTATAAATCACCATGTGGGTGTTGGGAACTAAACTGAGTTTTCTGCAAGAAGAGCAAGTGCTCTTAACTATTGAGCCATCTCTCCAGCCCCAGTCAGAGACATTCTTAACTGCCTTGACTCTCAGAGGGTGTTAGCAGTTTCATTCACAGTGCTTTGGCACTTTCATTGCCATTTCCAACTGTGTGAGCAAGGCAAATGGAGTCTCTCAGTTACCATAAGAAGAGTTTTCACCTTTCCCATCCTCCCTGAATGGGTCTTAGACACCTTTAGAATTTCATGTATCATACAAAAGTCCTGATTTCCTGACTGCTTCAGATAATCAGTCAGATGTGTGTCTTGTGGTACTCATTCCTCTAGTCCTTATTTTCCTTCCAGTTTTAAGTAATAGTAGGGACGAGTAGTAGCCTTTCACACAGTCTTCACAGTACATAGTTAAAACACAGAATCAATGACTTGTCCAGTTCTCCATTCATTTCTAATGATCTCACTTCTAAAAGTAAGGTACTCTTTAAATAATGTTTAGAAGAAAAACAATACAAGAAAAACAGCTTATTTCTGAAGAGAATAAAATATTGTTATGTTTCATCTTTCCGCTTCTTTAAAACATTAAAATATTCAAAACAGAACTTATTGATTGGTGAATGACTGTAATCTTACTGCTCAGGAGGCAGGAGGATTACAAGTTCAAGGCTAAATACCAAAATCGTATCCCTAAGAATCATATGAGACAGTTCAGTTCAGTGAAAGAATACTTGCTGGTGTGTGCAAGGTTTTGGGTTTGATGCTGATCACCACAAAAAAAAAAAAAAAGCAAAAAGCAAAAAGCAAAACAACAAAAAGCCATCTTGTTGATATAGATTTTCACCCATTGTTAAATGGAAGGCTTATTGAGATGGGGAAGTCCTCCTTTGTTGCCCAGGCTGTCTTGAACTCCTGAACTCAAAGTGATCTGCAGTCTCCCAAGTACATGGGACTACAGACACGCACCACCACACCCAGCTTATTCATCATTTACAAACATTTAATTTTTAGTGCCTGAGATGGATATGTTACAAAATATGAGGAATTAATTAAAAATATATTACAAATATAAGAATTAGTTTCTTTAGTAATGTTGATTATTACCTGCTTAGAGAGAAGAAAACGTAAGTCACTAAAATATACTGTTTTATATAATGAGCTATTAACATAAAGTTGCTCAGTTTAATCAGAGGCAACTTCAATGATTCAAACAACTTTTTGTGTTACTTTGTTTCCACAGTACTAGGGGCTTTGGAGTTAAGTGCACAGGGCATTAAGGAGCTTGAGTTTGTGATGGTATGTTAACCACATAGCAAGTGATATTAATTTGGAATCAATGACTTTCTGTTTTTGTTTTTAAGGCATATTTCCCATTTTATGCACAAAGTTCCCTTTCCGTCCCCTCAGAGGCCACGGATTTTAGTTCAGGTAAGGTTCTTTTAATATGAAGGCCGTATGAATTATTAACAGCTCCATCAGCATGTGACATAAGTGTAACAACGTTATTGTGGGGAAGGTAGCATGAGCTCTGGAGAAGACCAGATATTTGTTCATGTTGGAATCCAGGCTCTTATGTTAATTCCATCCACAGAAGAGGACTTTGTGTGCACACACGGAGTCCCAACTCCGGGGAGGTGGAGGCAGGAGGGTTGAGAGTGTGACTTCAGCACGGACGACATAGTCACTTCTGGGCCAGCCATGTCTACACAGTGGGTCTGTCCCAAGAACAAAGTATGTGGGTTATGACCCCACACACACACATTGTCTTTAAACATTTGAAAGTCTGTGCCTTTGACAGTCATATAGTTGGTTAAATGTATTAGAATAGTTATCAGAGATAGTTGTATGTTTACATATTGCAGGAGGGAGGAAGTGCCTGTGCCTTGGATGCAACAGGGAAGTTCTAATGACTACAAATGTTTTCACAGTTGAATACATCTCCACTCTTTTGCTTATATCTTGTTTTGAGGTCTTGATAATTTAAATTGCCTGTTTATTTAATCTATGAAATGATTCATACAAAGGAAATATTTTCATGTGTTGATACCATATGTGTTGCTGGTTACCACAGCCCTGAAGGTAGAATTATTAGTATTAGAAATCATTTAGCAGATAGATATTTACTGATTGGTAGAAATGTACATAAATTTGAAGATGCAGATGAAATTAGTTGCATTATTCTACTGATACTGATAAAATTTCTAGAGCATACTTTTTGATGGCGTTGACAGTTGTTCTTCACAGCCATTCATTGCTTCATGACACCGAGTGCCAGAGTGCTATCTAGCATACACACATATGGAATTGTTTTATCTCAGTATTAATCTCTGTAGGTTATCCAGTCTCTGTTGCAGGCTCCGCTCTGCTGTTACATTACAAAATCAGCTAGAGTGTGTGCTTGGGGGGATGGAATCTCATGTCTATGATCTATTAAGACTGCTCACAAAGTAGAGAACCCATGGATTTGTTACAGGCCATAACTTTACTGACCCTAAATGTATGGTATTGCGCACATTTAACCTGTAACATAAATTTATTAAAATAGAATTGGGGAAAAGTTGAAGACATAAGAGATCAGATTCAGAGTAAGAAGTTGGAAGGAGCCAGAGATCAGGACTTGCTTTAGAGAATCCAAATAGTATTAACTGCTCTTACGCTGGTGATCTGGGAAACTTCATGGGCAGCCACAGTAGTCTATGTCTGTTATGAACACATGGTGTGTCAGAGTTCATCTTTACATTTGCTTTGTTTTAAATCTTCCAGTTATCCCCACATGATAACTTGATTCTCAGTCAGCCTGTTTCTTCACCTCTTCCATTAAGGCAAGTAAAGCTTCAGTTCTGTTTCTTTACGTCTATGTGTATACATTCCCATATCCATGCATCTGCAGCAGTCAGAGGCGGGTGCTGGGTTTCTTGGAAGGGAGTTACAGGCTGTGAGCTTTCCAACATGGGTTTGGAACTGAACTCAGATCCTCTGGAAGAGCATTGGGCATTCTCAGCCACTCAGCCATCTCGCCCTCCCTAATCATTTCTCTAAGTCTAGTGTGAACTAAAGTTATGTATATGTATATTGTCTTTCCTAGCTGAAATTCCAAGTGTTAATGGAAGCACTTTTTCATTTAACTGCTTTTTTGGCAGGTTCTTTTTACCTAATATTAGGGTTAGTTTTTGAGAAGAAAGAAAGGTTTTACAACAGTGTTTGGTATTTCTGTGTGTCCTTGTTATCACATACTATGTGATAATAGATTACGAAGGCAGGTTACTTTTAGCACTAATTGTCCTCTAAAATATACCCAAGTACATTTTCTTTTTTAAAACAGGATTTCTCTCTGTAGCCCTGGTTGTCTTGGAACTCGCTCCATAGACCAGGCTGGCCTAGAACTCAGAGATTCACCTGTGTCTTTCCCAAATGCTGAGATTAAAGTTATGTGTCACCATTTCCTGGCTCAAAATACATTTTAAATTTAATCCAAAATAAAAAAAAATACTTATTAAACGGTACATAGTTCATCATTCTAAAAGTTCAGAGAAGTTACAAAATATGTTTTCCCTACAGTATCATTTCTTGAAATTTAATTAGCTATGTAATTTTTCTGTCAGAAATAGTTATGGTATAATTAAACTATTATATTGCACATACCTTAGGGAGACCAGCTGCCATCTTTGACATTCATTTTGTAAGAATTACAGATGATTTCATCATTAGCCCTTAGCCCAGAGTGCTGAGTGTTTTCCAAGCTCTTATCTGAGCTGAAAATAAGATAGACACACTGATTACAAATGATTCTAATTGGCCAAAAGGGCTTCATTCAGGCAACAGCATTGTTGAGATATAATTTACACATCACAAAAGTCACCCAAGTAAAGTGTGCAAATCAATGATTTTATTCACAGAATTCTACATCTGTATTGTTTTAATAAAGTTTAGGATACATTATTCTGTAATACCAGCCTGTGTTCTTTGCTGCTAACCTTGATTCTGTCTGTTCCTACATATATATGCTCAAACACATACACACCAGAGTGCAAACACATACACGCATGTGCACACGCGCGCGCGCACACACACACACACACACACACACACACAGAGAGAGAGAGAGTGCCCTGTTGATCTTTACTGTTTTACAGATTTGTCTCCTGTACATTTTATGTAAATGAAGAGATAGCATACTTAGTCTTTTTATTTCTCACTTCTTTCCCTGAACACATTTGTACGTTCATTCATGTGTGGCATACACACTGCTCAGTCCTTTTCCTCCAGCTGATTCATTGTGTGGATACACTGCGTATTGTTTATCTCATTACCTCTTAGGAAGCCTCTATATTTTGGCTATTGTGAATAGCCTTGCTTTGGACACATGCAAGTTTTTTTGAGCATGTGTTCATCTTTTCCAAAAACATTATTATTATTATTATTATTATTATTATTATTATTATTATTATTATTATTATTATTGCTTCATCATAAAAAAATTAACCCGGGCTGGAGAGATGGCTCAAGGCCAGCCTGGTCTACATAGTGAGCTCCAGCACACTCAAGACCCCCTTCCTCAAAGGAAACAAACCAAAGGCCTTTCCATTAAAGTATAAGCTTCTAACCAAGCATTCTGTAACTAATTGAATTCTTTTGAGAGGACTTTATTTATACGGCAGCTCTTTTTACGTGGACTGAAGCAGATACGCAGGTGTGGTAGAGAATCCCAGTGATCCCAGCACTTAGCAGGCCAAGACAAGAAGACTGACAATTGGACACTAGCCTGAGCTCTACAGTAAGACCCTGTCCCAGTGACAACAACAAGAGAAAGATGGAAACAAGCAGAGCAGGCAGAAGATTTGTCATTTTCCGCACTGAGTGCAGTGCTGGGAAGTACAGGACCTTAAAGCTCGCACACTCATTCTTTCATACTGCTTGCGATAGTGTCTTCCCTGCCCAAAAACTGCAGTCACGTTTAAAGTTGAGCATACACAGCCCTGCTTTCCCTAGATAATTAGGACTTTAAATTGTTGGGGTTTTACTGTGTATTTTTGCTCGGATTGACAGTGGTGGGAAGTTTTCAACACTACTCCAGAATCTTGGCCCTGAGAATGCTGTGACACTGCTGGTGTTTGCTGTAACAGAACATAAAATCCTTATCCATTCCCTACGACCCTCCGTGCTCACCAGTGTGACGGAAGCATTAGTGTCTGTGAGTACCATTTCTTACATGCAATCCGTTCAGCTTAAGCTTAGTTTATTCATGTAATTGAAAGTTGTTTTAATACTTAACTACATTTCAGAAAGTAATGGACTTATACATTGTTGACTCTTAATTTTAGTTATAATTATTTAACTCATTATCAAACATTAAACTATAGGTAATAATCTAAACCATAATTTTGTATATGTGCTGATAACTTATGCTTCAATATAAAAATGTTTAATATTCTTCCATCTTTTGTCTATCCAAGATGATTTTCCCTTTCCACTGGCCCTGCCCATATGTTCCTCTCTGCCCATTGGCTCTCGCAGATGTCCTCAGTGCACCATGTCCATTCATAGTAGGCATTGATTCAAGATACTTTGATCTTTATGACCCTCCACCAGATGTCAGTTGTGTCGACTTAGATACCAACACCATTTCTCAGTAAGTACACTTGAGTCTTTACAGCCAAGACTCCATAACTTCATTATCTCTATATGTGAATTTGCATTTATAATTGCTAACTAGTGTCCTTCTGATATATACATATATATTTGTATTTGGAGTTTACCATCTCCCTGTCAGCTCTTGCTGGGCTTCAGTAGAATGTATTTAGGATGTTAGAGGTGGTTGTGTTGGAAAGAAAATATATTTTTAATCCTCAGGCTTTAAATGTTTAAGAAACATAATCTTATGCTGACTTAAAAATTTAGCACAAGGGAAATCAAGGCAGGTAGAAGTGGGATTGGAGAGACGGCTCAGTGGTTCAACTTGCAGAGGACATGGATCCAGTCCCCAGCCCTCACACAGCTGCTAACAACTGTCCATAACTCCATTTCCAAGGAATCTGGTGCCCTCTTTTGGACACTGTGGAGACTGCACATAAAATTGCACACTTAAAAACAACATTTTTTCAGATGATGATTGAGAAGCTAATAAGAACTAGTGCCAGTTACCACAATAATTTTTTAAAACCTTTTTTCTTTCGTTTTTTCTTTTTGTCAGATGAGTATGGGAGAATCACAATTGAGTTAAAAACCTATTCCTGTACAAATACTTAAATCTTATTTCTAGTATAACACTATCAGAATACTAGTGCATCATAGCAAAATTAGCATGTTTTAATTTTAAAATAATCTATAAACTTATATGTAATTTCCCCTTTTCACAATTCTGCGAAAGTAGCTTTAAAAAAATGTTTCTTTATTTCTTCGAATCCTCATTTTTAGATTAGTTTCCCATCAGCCTATAAAGAAGGGAGAAATGGCTACAACAACATGGCACCCACTGGATCAGGTTTAAACAGCCGTCATTTAGTCCCACTGAAAATCCCAAAAGCTAGTTTAGTTTTGCACTTAATAAGGAGATGTGGAAGGTTTTCCTCTGCTTACTGACTGGTATTGGGGACTGAACCCAGAGCTCATGCAGGCTAAGCATGTGCTCTGTCACAGTGGTGCCCCCCTCGTCCTTCTGTGTTTTAATAAGAGCAGTACACCATAAAGTCTGTCAATTTAATTCCAGAATTTTAGATTGACTTTCCATCTTTGCCATGTATCAAAACCTCAGTTTCTTGAACCATTAGAGAAATTGGGGATAAAAGTCATTTTGTTTAGAAGTATATGCACAGTCAAAAGGCTTTTATTCATTAAAAAAGATTAACCTATAAAATATGAGACATATTAAGACCATTTTAATATGGAATACTTAAAGCAAAGATTTTTTTCCAATAATTTATTTCTTTTATTCTTGTATTGTAAAGTACATCTCCATCACAGCCCCCTTCCCTCCTCTCTTCCCAGTCCTGCCTTTATGAATCCCTCTCCCATTGCCCTCTTCCCTTTTTCTCAGAGAAAGGGAGCCCCCCCCTTAGGTGTCACCCCACCCTGGGACATCTAGTTCCAGGAGTAAGCATCCTCTCCCACTGAGACTCAACAAGTCAGTCCAGGTAGGGGCAGGGGATGTAATGGCGGGGAACATGCTGAGACAGCCTCCCTCCACTTGTTAGGGAAACCAAAGATTTTTTTATGAGCATCACTGTGTTTTTTAGTAGGAATGTTTCATTCTTTGAAATAGTAAACTAGTACTTTGCTTTCTCACTTCACAAATGTTAGACAAGACAGTGATTTTCTTTTTAAGATTGATTTATTTTATTTATATGAGTACACTGTTGCCCTCTTCAGAAACACCAGAAGAGGGCATCAGATCCCATTACAGATGGTTGTGAGCCACCATGTGGTTGCTGGGAATTGAACTCAGGACCTCTGGAAGAGCAGTCAGTGCTCTTAACCGCTGAGTCACCTCTCCAGTGATTTGTAACACTGAACTAAGTGCTACCAGTAAATGCACACCATAATTATTATGATAGAAATTTCACAATTCCTCTTGATGCATAAGAAAGCAGGGGTTTAGATTTCGTGCACAGTTAAAGAACACATCGTTTACTCTGTCGGCGCTTGGTTTCTAAACTCTTGATCTCACTGTGACACTAAGACTTCTGCCACTAATAATGAGGTAGCTGTGACAGATAGTAATGCTGTAAATGGAGAAACCATGAGCAAAAATGCAGAAGGCTATCAGATTAAAACTCCTGACAGCTGTGTAAAGCTCCCCTACCTGACTGCATTTCACAGAAACAGTGTCCAGGGCAAGTGGGGGAAATTACATGAATAAATGACAAGGCGACACCTTTGTATGGATTTATGACAAAGACATATCTTGAATGTCTACTTCTATAGAATGGAAACAAAAATGCAAACCAAATAAATGTTCTCCTTGCTCTGAGTTCCTCCTCCTCTAGTCTAAGTAAGACAGGTGTAGGAGGGATACTATTCGGCAATGTTTATCAAGGTAGTGATGTAAAGAGTTTCTACACTGTAGTCTCCCTGTACCATGCACTTAGTCAAATTATAAATGTAAAAACTATCAATTCTTTCATAGTAGAACATCTGCAGTCTTATTCTCTACATTTATTTTTATTTTCATTCTTTGGAAAGAGGATAAATTATAAGATTATTAATTTTTATGAGGTTAGACTTCCTAGTCTACTATTTTTGCTTGTTTTTCAAAATGGTATTTGCTCTATGAGAAGCTTGGGGTGGTTAGAGATAAAGCACTGGCTTGGGAAGTTCTAGCACCCATTGTACTGAGTTACTGAGTTGTCCTTTGTGCATAGAACATAATGAGTTTGCTTGCCTACTCTTTTTCTCTTTCTTTTTCAAACATCCAAAGTGAGTATTCATTACTTTTTAAATGAAAAAATACCGAATAAATAAGAAGGAGACTAAAGAAAAACTATAGTTAAGTTCAAAAGCTTTATGGTACCTTATACCTCCTGGATAGATAGAGACCTCCTGAAGTTACCATGGTTATAGTAAGGGAGATTATAGGTTCCTCCTACAACAGAGATATTAGTTTATAAGCAGATAATCTTTTTAAAGTTATAAAATGTTTTGTAATATTACACTTTGCTCAAGGAATTTAATATTTTAGAAGCAAAACCCAGAATAATTTTTATTTATGCTTTGGAAACTAAGAAACTAAGCATATAGCAGCATATTTTAATAAGGTCTGTAGTTTCTAGGTTCATTGAAAATTCATTACTACCTTATCTTCTCCTAGGAAAAACTGCTACAGTTAGATTTCCCTGCTGTGTAGATGTCTAAGCCTTCCACATGAAAGCAAAGGGTATGCTCACCTCAGCCAGATTCTGTTATTAGCATGGTCCAGCAAATCTTAACAGATGCTGTATGCGTATCTAGTTGAGGATTACATCTTCATGCAAATTAATTTTATATCATCAGTATCCCAGTCTGCCTCTGTCAGATTTTCTTCATTAACCTGACTATTCAGAATGCGTTCCATTTTTTGTTTGATGGCTGTTTCCCCTTCATGTATAAATGTGTTAGGAATGTACCCCTCCAAAGGTCCATGTAACAAATGTATTGTTGTCTTTTCATCTCAGAACTGGTGACAAAAAGAATGTAGCTTGGAAGATTCTTCCAAAGAAGCCGTGTAAGAATCTGATGAACACACTGCATAATTTGCACCAGCAGTTGGCAAAACGTAAGTGGGCGGCTAAGGGATACAACATATTCTGAGAAAATGACTGTCTGAATTAATTTCCTTTTTCAGCTAAGGAAATATAGGTAATAAAGAAAATAGAGAATGTTTGCATGTCAACCTTGCACAGGGTGCATCTGCTCTGAATAAATGCTAGTTTGTGTAACTATGCTGCTAAGATGAGTACAATACTGGAACTGATACTTTGTTTTAAAGAACGTGGTTACTGGATATTATAACTCACGCATGTAATCACAGCACCTGGGACACTGAGGCAGGCTAATTGCCAAAATTTCAAGGCCAGCCTTGAAGCTACATAATAAGTTCCAGGCCAGCTAAGCTACTGGTAAGACCCTTTAAATAAAAATAAAGGCTATTTTAGTCTGGCATGGTTGACAGAAGCTATAACCCCAAGAGCACTCCAAGGCAGAGGCAACTAGGTTGTCACAAGATCAAAACCAGCCTTTGTACACAAATTCCAGACTAGTCAGGACTACACATCAAGACCCTGTCTTTAAAAAAAAGAAGTTGATGCTGTTTTTGTTTTTTTTTTTTTAAAGTGTTTACGACCAGGCCTGGTGGTGCTCAACTTTTAGCACTTGAAGGCAGGGGCAGATCTCTGAATTCAGTCTGGTTTACACAGTGACTTCCAGCTAGAGCTACAGTGAGACTGTCCCAAAAACATAAATGGAAAGAAGGAAGGGAGGGAGGGATTGAGAGAGGGAAGGAAGGAGGGGGAAAGGGACAGAGGGAGGGAGAGAAAGGAAAGTGTTTAGTCTTTAGGGCAAAGTAAAGTATGTTAAAAGCCAAATGAGTAACTTATACATAAGTATTCACAACTTACAGATCTACTTTTTCCTTTTCTTTCTTTTTTTCTTGGATATTTTCTTTACTTACATTTCAAATGTTGTCCCCTTTCCCGATTTCCTCTCTGGAATTCCCCTATCCCTTTCCCGCTCCCTTCCCCTGCCTCTTTGAGAGTGTTCCCCCATCCACCCACTCCCTCCCATCGCCCTACCCTGGCACTCCCCTACACGAGGGCATTGAACCTTCACAGGGCCAAGGGCCTCTCCTCTCACTGATGCCTGATAAGGCCATCCTCTGCTACATATGTGGCTGGAGCCATGGGTCCCTCCATGTGTACTCTTTGGTTGGTGGTTTAGTCTCTGGGGGGAGGTCTGGTTAGTTGATATTGTTGTTCTTTCTATGGGGTTGAAAACCCCTTCAGCTCTCTCAGTCCTTTTTCTAACTCCTCCATCAGGGGCCTGTTTTCAGTTTAATGGTTGGTTGAGAGCATCTGACTCTGTATTTCTCAGGCTCTGGCAGAGCCTCTCAGGAAACAGCTATATTAGGCTCCTGTCAGCAAGCACTTCTTGGCACCAGCAATATTATCTGGGTTTGGTGACAGTATATGGGCTGGATCCCCAGGTAGGGCTGTCTCTGGATGACCTCAGTCTCTGCTCCACACTTTGTCTCTATTTTCTCCTGCGAGTATTTTGCTCTCCCTTCTACGAAGGTTTGAAGCATCCACTCTTTGGTTTTCCAACTTCTTGAGCTTCATGTGGTCTATAGATTGTATCTTGTACCTTGGGCTAATATCCACTTATCAGTAAGACCACCTTAAGATAATAAAATTCAAAAGGGTACTAAAGTGGTCATTTTCTTGAATTTTGCCATTACTGAAGTAACATGAAGAAATAAGGATTGCCACTGGCATATTTTCTTCATATATGAAACAGAAAGCTTTACACATCAAAGACAGATGATTTAAAGAACATTAAAAAATGCTGTTGTCAGTGAACGAGGAGTCAGGTCCTAACCTCTTCACTAATGTCTGCCTTGAAACCATCTGCCATTTGCTAAAACCAAAATGAAAATTGATTTTAGGATATGAAATGTTTTAGGAAAAAAACTTAGGTAAGAACCTATCTTTATAGTGATTCAGAATTTCTGATAAAAATAAAACTTTTATTTCTTAAATTCTCTCAGTATTGTAACAATGATCCATTCAGTGTCAAGAGTTTAATACTTATTTTATGAAATACGGTCAACAGTGATGAGGCAATATGTACAGTTCTCATGTACTTATTATGAAATGTGGACATAGGAAGTAGCCTACACCTGTGAAGGTTCAAGACACTGAGCGTATAGCTTGAAATAGAATGTTAATAAAGTTTAGAGGCAACTAGCCAATTCCATGGTAGCTCAAAAGTATTGGAGTATACATATTTTAATGATGTTAAACAGCAAGCTTTAATCTTGTGGATTAGGTCAATTATTCACATAGTTTTGTTCCCTGGTTTGCTGTCTAGAAGTGCTCTTACTCCTGTGGAGAGCCACAGAGTCAGTCCAGCAGCCACTGTAGCCAATAGAAATGACTCCGCTAAGTAGTAGTCTGTCTAGTTCTAGTGAAGGACAGAAAGCAGAAGGTACAGCCTTGGGTACCAAGGACAAGATACTGCTTTTAAAAAAAAAAATGTGTATGTGTGTGTTTGTGTGTCTGTCCATGTGTGTCCATATGCACATGGAGGCCAAAGACTGATGTCAATGTCTCCCTTGATTACTCTCCAACTTACCTTTTAACTCTTGTGTATATGTATGTGTATGTATGGTATGTGGATGACGTGTCTGTGTGCTCTGTCCCTGGGTGTGGAGTTAAAGGACAACTCTCAGTAATTAGCCCTTACTTTCCACCCTGTTGGAGGTGGGGTCTCTTCTGGCTTGCTGCTGCCCTTGCATACTCCAGGCTCAATGGGCACTAGCTTCTGGGCGATTGTCCTTTTCTGCCTCCCATTGCAGGAGCACTGGGATTATTGATGCAGGCTACTACATCTGGCTTTCTATGTGTGTTCTCGAAATCCAAACCCAGGTTCTCAGATTTGCATTGACCTTTCCCCCACCAAGCCTCCTTCCCAGTGTTATGAACTTAAAGCCACAGATGTTTAAGGAATACTGGTAGTTTAGATAATTAACTGTTCCTTACATCTTAAAAGCTCTTAAGTTTTAAAGAATTTAGGAACTTCTGTCTCAAAGGTTCCTTTGAGAGTAGGTGTCCTATTATATCTAAAGTGGAATGCATTTCTTACCAACGAAGCACTCTTTGACATCACTACAACAAAGTTATGGAACTCGGGGGGGGGTGAACCTTGAGCACCCTCATCTGCAGACCACATATAAGAACTGTTCTGTTTTTCTTTTTTTTTCAGTGTGTATATAAATGGTTACTGTGGAGGTCTTCCTCTATTGTTGTCCACCTTACTTTTGAGAAAAATCTCTCAGTGAGTCTGGCTAGCCACTGAAACCCTGAGATCTCTGTGTCTTTCCCTCTTCCTTCAGCTTGCTGCTAAAGATGCATGAGGTTGCAGATGCATGTGGCAATGCCTGGCTTTTATGTGGGCTAGGGATCTAAATACATGCCTTCATGTATGCACAATAAACACTCTACCTGCCAAGCCTTCTTCATCCCAAATTTTAGAAATAAATTTCTTTATAGCAAGAGGGTCTGGTTCCAAATCAGAGGCAGGTAGTTTCAGGTCCTTTCTATCGCCCTTAAACAGTTTTTTTTTAATTATTTTCATAATATTGCTCTTTCAGAAGACCCAGATTTGACTCCCAGCATCCATATGGTGGTTCACGATCATCTGTAATCCCAGTACTGGGAGATCCAACAGACCTGGTGCACATACAGGCATGCAGGCAAAATATACACATAGTAAAATAAATAAATCTTTGTAAAAATTATACTTACACTGACAAATAGTCCCTGATTTTTTTTTTTTTTTTTTTTTTTTTTTTTGTCTAAGAGTCCTCTTGTAAAATCAGACCATGCACCATTGGCAGGAATGCTTCTGAGGCAGTACCCCCTCCTCCACCTCCCATCAGTGTGCTCTCAGGTGCTCCTGCTATGGAGGGTGCTCCTGCTGATGGCTCCTGGGCTTCTCAACCCACCTGGGACAGAAGTGACCCAGCCATGCTCCTCTAACAAACTACTCATTACAGCCAACTGGCTCTATCAAGAGACTTTTTGGTTTTTAGTCCTTCTGTTTTTAATCCCGCAGGCATTTGGACTTTATGAAGAAAAGGGTCAAAATGAATGTGTCTTCTATGTTTCCAGTACTGTAGTTGTTAGGAACTTTCTTTGCTAGTGTGTTTATACACATACATACTCACACATGCACATGTAGTTATGTTAGAGCATGAACTTACTCTGATAATAGATTTACAGAAATAATTTTAGGTGTAAGTTAGATTAAATATGCTCAACAGAACCTAAAAGTGATAGAGAAGTTTTTCTTGGATTCACATACCACGAAGTGATGTAAATAGAAGAGTTGTGGTTATATGAGCAGTTTTGAAAAAAGATATATTTGCATTAAAATTAGCGTGAGCCTTATTTTTCATAGGCAAAATTTCAAACCCTGTATTTCTTCACAGTGCAGCAGAGACCAAGAGATGATGGACTAATGGACTTAGCAATGAATGACTATGATTTTAATTCCGGAAAGAGGTTGCACATGATAGATCTGGAAATCCAGGAGGCATTCTTGTTTTTCATGGCCTCTATTTTAAAAGGTTATAGATCATACTTAAGGCCAATAACAGAAGCCCCATCTGAGACAGCGACAGATGCAACCTCGCTGTTTGCCCTTCAAGGTGAGTGATCACGTAATGTTATAGCTTTCCCATTGTTAAGCTTAGACTTGTAACAAATCACTTGTTCCCTGAATTAGTTCATATTTAGCAAAGCATGCACCTGCTGTGAGGGCCGAGTGAGTGCCGGCTCTGTAGGGCAAGTTCTTCATTAACTGGAATCCTAAGGAGAACAGTTCTGTCTGAGAACTGCAGGACCTCTGGAGCACATTTAATTTCACTTTGTTGTGTCACATTTGTGTTGAGGAATCAATGGTCTCTGTTTTCAGGGCTGCCGGGAACCCCTGGGATGGTCACCTCCAGGCTTGAACAGCCTCATTTGTCTTATTCCAGTTTGCTTTACAAATACTATTTTCTGTCTATACTACAAGGGGGGGGGAGGGAAGTTGGGAAACCCATAGTTCAATTAATTGGTATCATGCTATATATTTACTTTCTCTTGTATTTAATATTTCAAAAGGAAATTAATCTAGTAAATATGTGCTTGGTGCCATGTAATGTTGAACATTTGGCATATATCAGTAAGCAAAAGACGTACTTCTTTCATAGAGCATGAAGTCAAGAAGATGAGCAATTAGAAGGTAATAGAGTGGGCGGATTCAGTTACAGCCTTAAATAGGGCAAGAGCCGTGCACAAGCAGCAGCTGCAGAGACTGAGGGAGATACACTAGTTTATGTCTGACTGTCAAGGCAGTGGCATAACTCACTGAAAGCTTGCCCCATCTGTGGGCCCCTTTTCTATGGCTTTTCCTAGTCCCCATTTATCAAAGAACTTAAGTTTTGTTTTGATTTTCAATAAAATAGTGAACAAAATAAGAATATAGATGATACTGTTGACCAAGTTTCTTTTAGCAGAAAATTTTCTGAATCTATTCTCACATTATCTATTTATACTGAATAGCTTTCTTAAGAAGCCGGGATCGATCACATCAAAAATTCTATAACATGATGACCAAAACACAAATGTTTATTCGCTTCATTGAGGAATGTTCTTTTGTCAGCGATAAAGATGCAAGCCTGGCCTTTTTTGATGACTGTGTGGATAAAGTAAGTAGTCGGCAGTAGTCGGCAGTGCCCTGGCTTATCTTATGGGACTGCTAAAATGTTATGTTATTGTTTCTATTTATAGCTTATAACCAAAATCCAAAATAATTTTCATACTTTACCACTTACAATGAGAGTTTGGGCAGCCTCCTAGAAATTACAGCACATACTTTTATTAAATTTTACTTTATTGTTAGTAGTAGCGTAAGTGCGTGTGTGCAGCTGAGCACATGTGAGCAGGGCAGAGAACAGTCTTGAACAGTTTGAGAGTCAGTCCTCTTCTACCATGGGTACCAGAGATGGAGTAAGGTTGTTACTAAGCCTGTGTGGCAGCACTTGTGTCTGCTAAGCCATCTTTCTTAAAGCGTATTTCTTTTTTTTTTTTTTTTGAACATTTTTTAAAAATCGGATTAATTATATACTTATGTATACGAGAGTGTGGGAGGCCAGAAGAGGGCATTGGATGCCCTGGAACTAGAATTATAGACCGTTCTTTGCTACCTGCTATAGATGCTGGGAACCAAACTCAGGTCCTCTGTAAAAGCAGTAAGTGCTTTTAACCACTGAGCTCTCTCTCCATCCCCAGAAGCACTCTTAAAGGTGTTTTGTAAGAATTTCTTAACAAGGTTAAGGTGCGGTTCCTAACCCTATCTTTGCACTTATAGAGGGGGACTTTTTCCCAAACACATGACCCTCTAGCATTGTGAGATACCACATGCTTAGATTAGAGGGCATAGCATACTAGACATCATATAACTATTTTTACAACTGAGAGTTAACTTTATACTTTATATTAATTCTACTTTAAATTCATACATGAAACTATTAATTTTCTGCTCAGTCCTTTTATTATTAGGTGAGATGGAGCTGGGTTCATGCTGGAAACAAAGGAAGCAGGAAAACAGTGGCCCCGAACACACTGTCTGTTCTTGAGTATGGTTAAGAAAGTTGAGTTGCCTAGAGGAGACACCTGAGCTACAGCCATGAGCAAAGAGCTTCCATTCAGAAATCTAGCTTGACACGGGACTCAGAACAAGAAGGAGAGAGCATCCTTCCTGGGGCAGACAGGTATCCTCAGGATATCAGAACTTAACAGGATGTGAGAAGTACAATGGGGAAGGCAGTGTGGAGCTCAGAGCCTACACAGGGTCAGCAGAGTGGGGGTTGGGCATAGCAAATGGGATGTTAGACTTTGACTTGGATGAAGGAGATGCCAGCATGGTAGGCATGGAATTCAGTGTGTGCAGGCTTGTCAGAATAGGGTGAAGAGGTCATCTGCATGGGAGCAGAGCACCAAGAGGGGAGGAGGTCACATAAAGGTAGGGGAGATGTTTACATAAGTAAATGTGTTCAAACTGATAAAGATTACCATGGTTAGGAAAGAGATCTACACATATAAACTTAGAGAGAAGTAGAACAAACTGAGGTGGGGGGTTGGAAGCACACTGTTGTATCTGTGTGCATACACATGTAATCTGTGGCTTTGTATATTAGAAGAACCTGGGAGTACCACACCTTAATACCAAAGAGGCAGAGACTTTGGCTTCTAAATAGCAAAAGGGATCAGGACTCTTTGGAGAAATGATTGGTTACAGATTTAGAGCAAAGAAAAGTCCTAGATAAACTCTAAACTACCCTGTATTGGGGAATAAAAAATTACCCTAAGGATGATAGAGGCATATAACATATATCTGATCTGAGGCAACTTAAGCATCAAATGTTAGTAACAAATTATTCTGTTGAATAAATGGGAAATCATGAGTCTATGCAGACATCAATTGATAATTCAAAGTCTGATAATAAACAAACTCTTTTTTTTTTTTTTTTTTGCTACACACGTACATATTTTATTTGGAAAATAGCTTGCCACTTAACAGTACAAAATTCACAATTTATATGAATTTCTAATGGTTTTCTGCCACATTGTATCACATATTCATAAAGTGTATGCATTACAGTAGCTATCATATCTTAGTTCAGTGGTTAGTCCTCAACTTACCTAATGCTATGATCCTTTAATACAAATCCCTCATGTTGTGGTGACCCCCCAAAAATAAAATCATTTTCATGGCTACTCTATAACTGTAATTTTGCTACTGTTATGACTCATAATGTAAACATCCAGTATGCAGGGAATCTGACCTATGACTCCTGTGAAAGGGTCATTTGACTCCCAACAGGGTTATGACCCACAGATTGAGAACCCCTGCCCTAGCTGTTTATGTCTGATTACCATCAAAAACTCTTCAACTTTAAAGATCACCCAAATTTTTGAAGTCTTGATCCAAGAAAGTGTTTGTGACTATGTGCAGTCATATGTAGTGTGTGTGTGTGTGTGTGTGTGTGTGTGTGTGTGTGTGTGTGTGTTTGCACATATACAGGCAGCGTTCTACTTGAGGTAGAAAGTGGAAGATTAAGGAGAAAGTCATTCAAGTGGATTGAAATCAGCAATAAAACGACCATTTTCCAATACTAAATGGACCTGAAATTTATCCTCCTGCATCTGTAGGTAAATGTCCTTATGTTCTTGAAACAATAAATCCCCATGAACTCCACATAAAGCTTTGCAGAGGTGAGATGTGAGGTGGCCTCCATCAGAATCCACTCAGTGCTTTGTTTGCGCACCTTTCAGTCTGAGTCTTTCCACATCCTGGCTCACGCTCCCGAGTCCTAGCCTGGGAAAGGTCAGAATGCAACCTGTTTCCCAGCCTTTGTCCCCTGGGTGGCTGCCAGGCTGTTGAAAATAACTGCTTTCAAGGTCCAGATTATGCCTCCATCTACTCAGTTTCAAATCAGCAAAACCTACAGCCATGCTGTGGCAGTTTCAGCCGGCACCTTTGCTTTTCTTTTTTTTTTTTTTTTTTTTTTTTTTGTGTTTTATATTTTTATTTTTTTTTTTTTTTTTTATTATTAACTTGAATATTTCTTATATACATTTCGAGTGTTATTCCCTTTCCCGGTTTCCGGGCAAACATCCCCCTCCCCCCTCCCCTTCCTTATGGGTGTTCCCCTCCCCACCCTCCCCCTATTGCCGCCCTCCCCCCAACTGTCTAGTTCACTGGGGGTTCAGTCTTAGCAGGACCCAGGGCTTCCTCTTCCACTGGTGCTCTTACTACGATATTCATTGCTACCTATGAGGTCAGAGTCCAGGGTCAGTCCATGTATAGTCTTTAGGTAGTGGCTTAGTCCCTGGAAGCTCTGGTTGCTTGGCATTGTTGTACATATGGGGTCTCGAGCCCCTTCAAGCTCTTCCAGTTCTTTCTCTGATTCCTTCAACGGGGGTCCTATTCTCAGTTCAGTGGTTTGCTGCTGACATTCGCCTCTGTATTTGTTGTATTCTGGCTGTGTCTCTCAGGAGCGATCTACACTTCTGCACTTCTTTGCTTCATCCATCTTATCTAATTGGGTGGCTGTATATATATGGGCCACATGTGGGGCAGGCTCTGAATGGGTGTCCCTTCAGTCTCTGTTTTAATCTTTGCCTCTCTCTTCCCTGCCAAGGGTATTCTTGTTCCTTTTTAAAGAAGGAGGAAGCATTCATTTTGATCATCCGTCTTGAGTTTCATTTGTTCTAGGCATCTAGGGTAATTCAGGCATTTGGGCTAATAGCCACTTATCAATGAGTGCATACCATGTATGTCTTTCTGTGATTGGGTTAGCTCACTCAGGATGATATTTTCCAGTTCCAACCATTTGCCTCTTAATTTCATAAAAAGTCGTTGTTTTTGATAGCTGAGTAATATTCCATTGTGTAGATGTACCACATTTTCTGTATCCATTCCTCTGTTGAAGGGCATCTGGGTTCTTTCCAGCTTCTGGCTATTATAAATAAGGCTGCATGAACATAGTGGAGCACGTGTCTTTTTTATATGTTGGGGCATCTTTTTGGGTATATGCCCAAGAGAGGTATAGCTGGATCCTCAGGCAGTTCAATGTCCAATTTTCTGAGGAACCTCCAGACTGATTTCCAGAATGGTTGTACCAGTCTGCAATCCCACCAACAATGGAGGAGTGTTCCTCTTTCTCCACATCCTCGCCAGCATTTGCTGTCACCTGAGTTTTTGATCTTAGCCATTCTCACTGGTGTGAGGTGAAATCTCAGGGTTGTTTTGATTTGCATTTCCCTGATGACTAAAGATGTTGAACATTTCTTTAGGTGTTTCTCAGCCATTCGGCATTCCACAGCTAAATTCTTTGTTTAGCTCTGAACCCCATTTTTAATAGGGTTATTTGTCTCCCTGCCTAACTTTTGAGTTCTTTGTATATTTTGGATATAAGGCCTCTATCTGTTGTAGGATTGGTAAAGATCTTTTCCCAATCTGTTGGTTGCCGTTTGTCCTAACCACAGTGTCCTTTGCCTTACAGAAGCTTTGCAGTTTTATGAGATCCCATTTGTCGATTCTTGATCTTAGAGCATAAGCCATTGGTGTTTTGTTCAGGAAATTTTTTCCAGTGCCCATATGTTCCAGATGCTTCCCTAGTTTTTCTTCTATTAGTTTGAGTGTGTCTGGTTTGATGTGGAGGTCCTTGATCCACTTGGACTTAAGCTTTGTAGAGGGTGATAAGCATGGATCGATCTGCATTCTTCTACATGTTGACCTCCAGTTGAACCAGCACCATTTGCTGAAAATGCTATCTTTTTTCCATTGGATGGATTTGGCTCCTTTGTCAAAAATCAAGTGACCATAGGTGTGTGGGTTCATTTCTGGGTCTTCAATTCAATAAACAAACTCTTAACATAGTTCACTGTACCTCCCTACAAAATAAATATGAATTGAACTGTATAATGGGAAAGTCTGACAGACACCACATTAAAATTAAGTGGCCAAAGTGGACACCATCAATAATAGAACAAAATATTATGTCCCTAAAAGATGATATCTTTGTTTCTTTTCCCATTGCTAGGACGAATACTCTGACAAAAGCTACTTAAGAAATGAAGGGGTTATTTTAGATCATAAGATCATGTCATGGAAGTCAAGGCATCAGGAGCTTGAGACATCTGCTCCATAGTCAGAAGACAAAAGCAATGAATGCGTGCATGCATTTTCAGCTTGCTTTCCCTTACATGGTCCAGGGTCCTCTGCCTAAGGAATGGTGCCACCCACAGTGGTGTGAGCCTTCCCTCCTTAATTAATCAAGACAATCACCACAGATATAACTAAAGCCTATCTTTCAGATGATTTTAGATTCTGTTAAGTTGAAAGTTGACACCAACCCTCACAATTCCATCCTCTGTCAATTTGTGAGCCACCTATTTGGGTTGTAGGAATTGAACTCCAGTCTCCAGTCCTCTGCAAAAGCTGATGAGCCATCTCTTCAGCACCATTTTTAATATTTTAATAAATATTTTAAGCATACCTTATAAAATAAAATATTGACAGAAATGGGAAGGTATATCTAAGTTTTTCTCTAGAGCCTTTATACAAAAATAATTGTGTGCATGAGAGACAGAGAAATAGAGAGGGAGAGGAGGGGGAGATGAAGATTGATTTATCCATGTGGTACCAAGTCCACTGGTTATATGTATATACATCCTTTATGAACAGTGACATGCATTTGTATAATGTTATTTCCATACCAGGCTAACGGAATCATATGAGACCAAATTAGTGGCCAGGACTTAGCTAGTGACACACAGCAATGAATTAGCCCACTTGGGAGCACTGAGCGAGGTGGCAAGACTCTAAGTTTTAAAAGGAGAATTCTTATAGTGTGTCTTCTTGATGTGTTCACTGTTTTATTCACAAGTCTGTGTTTTAGTTAAATAAAAACTAGTGTCACATAGTCTAATGAGACACTTATTAACATTGTAAGCTGCACAAGACTTGTAATTTTACTCCATCTCTCGGACATCCTGTCCTAAGGAAATCTCCTGGTAGTAAATACTTTAGATTGTCTAGGTATTTCTGAAGGTTACTTATATATGTGATGGGAGTCAATATAGTAGATGATTTGAACAATTCATTTTAAAATATGAATTCCAGGAGAGTGAGAGATGGCTCGATGGTAAGAGCACTTGCCACTCTTGCAAAGGACCTGCGTTCACATCCCAGCATTCTTTTTGTAACCGATTTGTAGCAATGAGTTTTTAGCTGCACTGTTTTGTGCTCCAGGCAGGTTGCACACTTCCAGCCACACACCCAGGAACTCTTTGGGTTTGTGAATGGAAGACACACACCAGTTAATTTTAAAATACCTTGGCTACCTCAAAGGCTGGACACTCCTAAACCATCCCCTGCTATCCCAGGCCCAATCGGAGAAGTGGCCAGTGGCCTCCCACCTGAATTCTTACATGACTCATTGGCTTTATCTCCTACAACTCTAAATCTGATCTGTCTCCCACCGCATCATGGCCATCCTCTGTCTATTCTTCTCTCCCTTCCCTAGCCCATGCAAATCTAAGGGTCCCCATTAGCAACTGGCATCTTTATTGATCAACCAAAAACCAATAGGGGACAAAGACCTTCAGCAGTTGGACACACAGATTCCTGATTAAATTGTAGCTTTAGAAACAATTCCCAACACCTCTTTAAGAAGTCAGGATCCTATGGAAGATTTCTTATATACATACGTTGAACTACTTGAAGATTTTACTGACAAAGCAGAAAATCAAAGCTAAGAAGTATGGTGCAGGTATAGATTAGTAACAAAGCTAAGCAAAAATGAACTAATGAAACCCTGAGAATTAGTATAATAAACCATAGTTATTTGTATTTGTTTCGTTATAATTCAAGGGACACTTTATTGGAGAAAATAAAATATCACAAGACCTAACATGTATTTGACTAAGCTTCATGTGTAAAGTTGGAGCAGAAGTTAGTTGTCTCTGGAGTTACAGTGTTAAATAGTGTTCCCGCCTTTCGTAGTCCTGTACCCCATAAGAACACTGAACACAAAAACTCAATAAATAATTTTAATCTGCAAGCATTTTCAGAATGTTTTATTACACTTTGAGAATAATTATGTATAGACTGTTCCTTAGTTGGGTAAGTTTGAACTCATTTTTTTAAGTGAACAAATCCCCTGACCTCTGAAAGTCTAACAATGGGAAATAAATACATGAGATACATATTAGCTCCCCCACTAACCATGCCTGTGCTTGAATACAAATTAGACGTACGCCTCTTTTGACCTTAGCATATTCAAACTGGAAACACTTGAGTTCATTTTGAAATGAAAAATGAGTAATACTGAATAGAAATAATAGCAACATAAGAATTATTTGCATTTCATTTGTGACTAATTTAAGAACCATGTGTCCTTGTTCTTCACGTGATTATATTTTAAACCCATGCAGTCTGCTCCTGTAGGAAGGGACCCAGCCGCAGGCAGTCTGTAGTGGATCATTGCTGGGAGGCTTTTCTGCTTTTCAAGTCCTCATTTGCAGCATGTCCTGAGCACATCAGTGTCTTCTGGGAGGATATAAAGGGAATATGAAAATATCTTAATTTTATTCTGCATGAGGTTGGATCTATTTTTCTCTCATTGATACACTGTGCTTTCCAAAGACAGAGAAAGATGTCTAGGTGACAAATGTAAGATTTGTGACATTGCTATATTTACAATTCAATGCAAAATTTTAGACATACAGTTAAAGGACAATATCTTTGCCAAGGTATTGAATCTGTGGGTGAGTTTCAAACTGTATTTGATTTTGTAGTGCAGAGAAATACAGTTACACTACTTTTGTTCTCAGCCTAACACTGATTCATCTGGAAACTTAAGAATGAAATTCTCTTCAGTACATCAACTTGTCCATTTACGTTTTAAAAGTTCTTACTGTAATGTTCTATCTTAATTGTTTTAGTATGAACTGACTGCTTTCTAGTCTGTCATCTAGACTTTTCCTCCTCCAGCACCTTGGTTTATTGTATTAACCTCTTGCTGGAGTTGAACGGCCCACTTTGAGCCTGTGCTTCAGTAACTGCTGACTCAGTATATTTATTTCCCTGTTACTGTGAAGCTGTCTGAAAATATCTTCTCCTCTTCCCCTTGATCGCCAATTTAGTTGAATTGGTATTTGAAATTCGTTGCTGCCCTGTCTTTTACCACTCTGTGAGATACTGGCAAAAAGTCTACTGTCATCTTGACTTCTAGACTTTTGTGTCTGATCTCTTTCTTTTTCAGGGCGCCTCTAAGATCTTCAATATCCTGGAATCTCAGGAAATATGGAACAGTGCCTTATGTTGGCATTTATTTATTCAGAGAATGGATGTGTGTGGATCCTTTCAATTTGGGAATTCACTTCCTTCACGTCTAGAATTTTTTTCTTTATTTCTTTCATTCTGCTCTCCCTCTAAATTTGTATTATTTGAATATTGGCCCTCCAAACCTGATCCTCATAATTTTTCCCTTTACATCTTCTACTTTTTAAAAATGTATATTGGGATTATAGTATAGTTACAGCTCTTCCCCCTTCCCTTTCCTCCAAACCCTTCCATGTATATCTCCTGCCTTCTTTCAAATTTATGTCCTATTTTTCTTTAATTATTGGGGATAGGGTGGAGTGTATGCATGCGTATGTGTTCCTAAATACATAATTACAACCTGCTCAGTCCGTATAATGTCAATTGTATGCACATGTTTTCAGGACTGACCAGTTGGTAGTGGATAACTAATGCATCAGGGTTCTTTCCTAGGGGAGGCTGTCTGTCCCACCTCAGCTCTTTAGTTGTCTGTAGTTCTTTGTCTGGGCTTGGGACTTCATGAACTTCCCCTTCCTTCCACTTTATCATGTCTATTGGTAGTGTCCATGTTCCAGTCATGTTTAGGAAGCCATGTTGGTAAGATTTCAGTCATGGGTGTAGCTTCTGACATTTCTAGGAGACAGTCTCACAACAAGTTCTCTGTTCCTCTGGCTTGTACAGTCTTCTACCCTCTCTTTCACAATGATCTCTGAGCCTCACTTACTTGCACAAGTTGTGTTGTAGATGTATCAGTC
The DNA here is from genome assembly GCF_011064425.1 of Rattus rattus. NCBI lineage: Eukaryota > Metazoa > Chordata > Mammalia > Rodentia > Muridae > Rattus > Rattus rattus. The sequence continues at coordinate 59,184,534 of NC_046161.1, forward strand.
GGGACGAGGCTTCTCATCTCGGCATTTGATCAGGTGTGATTTTTCCATAATGCTCTCTGACTGTTGAAAAGATAGGTTTCTTTGATAGGAGTTGAAAACTACACTTACTGTGGGTGAAAGTACTAACATTTAGAAAGTAGTTAGGGATTGTGCTGTTTTAATAATGTGGAGTTTGTAGGTTCTCTGCCAAGATTCATGAACTTCACCAACCCTGGGCGGTTGGCTAAGTGTCCAGTACCAGGTATAATTTCCATCATATTGAACATATCTTAATTCCAATTTGAAAGCTGTTGGTTCCTGCTAAGATAGATATACATGCTAAGATATGCATGTGATTATTGCAGCCTTCCTGCTGTCTTGAATGCTGCTCATTCTTGGGTTCATAAGTGCCATAGCTGAATTGGGCTGTTGAGTTTTTTTCTCTCCTGTAGAAGCCTGCATGGAGCTCTCAGGTACTGTGGTTGTTAGTCCTCAGAGAGGAGGCTCTCAGGTACTGTGGTTGTTAGTCCTCAGAGAGGAGGCTCTCAGGTACTGTGGTTGTTAGTCCTCAGAGAGGAGGCTTTCTCAGGTACTGTGGTTGTTAGTCCCCAGAGAGGAGGCTCTCGGGTACTGTGGTTGTTAGTCCTCAGAGAGGAGGCTTTCTCAGGTACTGTGGTTGTTAGTCTTCAGAGAGGAGGCTCTCGGGTACTGTGGTTGTTAGTCCTCAGAGAGGAGGCTCTCAGGTACTGTGGTTGTTAGTCCTCAGAGAGGAGGCTTTCTCAGGTACTGTGGTTGTTAGTCCTCAGAGAGGAGGCTCTCGGGTACTGTGGTTGTTAGTCCCCAGAGAGGAGGCTCTCAGGTACTGTGGTTGTTAGTCCTCAGAGAGGAGGCTCTCAGGTTGTATCCAGCTGTAGGCTTCTGGCACCTCTGCCCAAAGAGTCCTCAGCAATTGAGACTTACCTTCTACCTCTGGAGGACATCTATGGCAATAACAACTAGTTGTCTATAATATTTTGTGAGTCTCTTAGACAGCCCTGACCAACAGCTCAAAGGAAGACATCTCATACCTGGTGTTGGAATTTTTGTTCCACAGTTTGTGGCTCTGGGAGGAGCATTGTCAGCCTATATTGGAAATTTTCATTTAAACTACGTGTGCATATTTATAAATCAGCTTAAATGTATTATAGGTATTTTTATGTGAAGAGTCAATAGTATGATTCCTTATGAGCCATTCAGGTATCCATACTGTTACTTAATACTCTGCCCTCCTTCTCTATTTCCCCTTCCCTGATTAGAGTCTCCCCTTTCCTACTTCCCCCTCCAGTTCACTCATGCCCTGAGAGTCTCCTCTTTATTGTCCTATCCTTCCACCCTATCTTTCAGCTTTTTGACTGATTTCTTCAATTTCATTTGTCATTCATTATAATATTCTTTTATTTCTGGTGTTGTGTTTGCACTTCCCATACAAACATACTGAATGTTTCTTTTTTATGTGATATCTTGTTCTTGCTTCCTGATTGTAGACTTATTTGTTGTAGTTGTTTTTAAGGTTTCTTCTCTCTGGTTTTCTTCCCTTCTGAGTACCTCAGCTCCCCTATTGTCTATAAATATAGTCTTTTGATTCACCCTGGAAAACAAAACAACAAAGGCTTAGCCTTCTCCCAGCATTGGTGAGAGGTAATGTTCTAACTCCTGAGTTGTGCCATGGATCTGGGAGACCTTAAATGAGGGTGCTAATGTTCTTGCTTCAGTTTCACTTTTATTCCAACTCCAAGGGCATTGTTGTGTGTTGTGTGTGTTTGTTTGTCCATAGTGTCTGTGTGTGTGTGTGTGTGATATATGTATGTTTGTGTATGTCCATGGTGTGTGTCATCATCAGTAGCTTTGTTTTTTGTTCCCTACCTTTTTAAAAACATATAGTTTTCTTTTTTATCATTTTTATTAGTTCTTTGAGAATTGCCTACCATGTATTTTAATCATTATTAACTCTTCTTCCTCAACTCCTTGAAGATTAACCCCCTTCCCTACCCACTCAATTTTGCATCCCTCTTTGTTTTTAACGCATCGAATACAGTTAGTGCTGCCCATACACTTGGTTGTGTGGCCTCCCACTAGAGTACAGCAGAACTCTTCTGCCTGTGTTTTTTTCAGGCGGCAGCTCTTGCTGGACTAGGGACCCTCCTGTCACACTCCTCCAGCACTAGGGTTATGGACGGATGCATGGTACCACATCCTCTTGCTTATGTGACAGGCAGGTGACTCACTGAGCTGTTAACCCAGCCCACACAGCCCATTTTATGACTGATTTATCCAAAGCACTAAACAGCTTGTATGTAGGCATCCTCCTGCTTCCTTTCTTCAGTGCCTGGTCAATGTTTGAACCCCAGTTCTGCTGTTGTCTCCCTCCGGTTCATTTTCTCTTGGTTTTTTATTGGTTCTTTGTGAATTTCACATCATGCACCTCAGAACTACTCATATCCCTTCTGTTCCTACCCTCCACCCTTGCAACCTTCCCATCAACAGAGAAAAAATTCTTGTTGTGGAAGCTGTAGTATGTCACAGTGTGTCCCACAGTATATCCTTTGTCTATGCTTCTTCGCTTGCAAATGTTTATTGCAATGTCTAGTACAAGGCCTCTAGCTTCTGCTACTCTATCAATACTGGAACCTCACTGGGACACCACTTTAATATCCTGCTGTCATGGAGATCCTGTAGTTTTGGATCTGTAGGACCAGCCTCTTCATGCCCTCCAACATGTTGTTCATAGATGGGGTAGATATTGGGATGGCCAATTCAAAACCCTGGATCTGGGCCTGAGAGATATCTGAGCTGTTCAACCTGCCTGTTCTCCTGCTCCCATGCCCTCAGGGATAGCTCACTAACAACCCTCACAACCAGGGATAGCTCTACTCTGCTGCTCAGGCTAGTACAGGGCCCACTAGGGACAGGGACAGTTTTCTACTATCATGACTCTGAGGCCAGCTCTCCTGTCTGCCATAGGTGTTGACAGACAAGGAAGGGGGAAGGGACGTCACTCCTTCATCCATGCCACCCACTGCACAGCAGACAAGTAGGACCAGCTCTCCATCATGTGCCCTTGAAGCTGGCTTACCTGCAACCCTGACGTTCACCCAGTTTAGGTGCAGAACCTGCTCTCTCTAGTGCTGCAGCAGGTGAGGGGTAGGGCCAGCTCTCCAGCTCTCATGACCCCATCAGAGCCAGCTTTCCCTCCTGTCACAGGTGGCAAGGGCAAAAGGGAGAGAAGGGGAATTTCTCCCTGATCCATGCCACCATCCATGCCATGGCACAGGCGACAGGTGGCAGGGCCGGCTCTCCAGCACTCATATCCTCAAGGCAGCTCACCCACAACTTCCACAATGTGTGGGTCATACTACAGCTGATTGGGGGGCAGTTCTCCTGCTTTCAGGCCACCCTAGACTGAGTTCTTTCTTGATGCCCAGGCAAGGGGTGGGGCTAGTTCTGCACAATCTTCAGACATCATCGTGTTCCCAGGCAGAAGACCAGACCAGGGATAACAGGGCCTGCTACTTCAGAGCCACAGCTCCAAACCTGGTCCCTGGTAGCAACACAGGCCAGGACCCCACCATGGTTCCAGATAGCATCAATGGCTGCTCACAAAATCCGGCTGTTTTACTAACCTATAGTTTCCAGTTCTGTCTCTCTTCATTTTACCCACATCCTCTGTTTCTCTTTCTCTTCTGTTTCTCTACCACTTACTTGCTCCTCTTAGTGGTGACCAGGGTCTCTGGGGTCCTCTCAGGAGTGCTGTGCCCCACTTATGCATTATGGCACTGGGCAGGGGTCATCTGGGCATGGTCTGCCCCCAGCACCTGGGCAGTGCCAGACTGGTGGTCATCTCAGGCTAGCTCCCTGTCAGGGCTCCATGGCACCAGTCTAGGGGTCATCTCCAGCTGGCTCCTCACCCAGGGCTGGGTCCTAAGCAAGGGGTGTTTGTTTAGACTCACTCCCTGTCCTGGGAGTCTGACTGGGCCTGCACAGCACCTAGCTGGTTGTCCTGTCAGGCTTACCCCACCCCTACCCCCAAGAGTTAGGCTACTAATCTTTTATGTTCACAAGTCAGAACCCTGAGCATAGACATATCCTCTTCCTCTCTGCCACCTACTGATGCACATGTGACATAGCAGCCGTCCCTGCACCGTCTCTGGAGTAGGCTGTCTTGGTCTCTTATTTCTAACCTCCTTGTTGTTCTCATGGGACTTTAAGAAGCAGTGAAGGTAGGGGTTGGGGATTTAGCTCAGTGGTGAGAGCACTTGCCTAGGAAGCAAAAGGCCCTGGGTTGGGTCCCCAGCTCGAAAAAAAAAAAAAAAAAAAAAAAAAGAAGCAGTGAAGGTGGGGGCTAGAGAGATGGCTCAGTGATTAAGAGCGCTGACTGTTCTTCCAGAGGTCCTGAATTCAAATCCCAGCAACCACATGGTGGCTTACAACCATCTTTAATGAGATCTGATACCCTTTTCTGGTAGTGTCTGAAAACAGCGACAGTGTACTTACATATAATAAATAAATCTTAAAAAAAAAAGAAGCAGTGAAGTTACTGTACATGTTTTATTCAGGCAGAAAGCTATAGAATTATCAATTTTCATTATTGGTAACTATACTTAACTGGTGAATTCCAGCTTCTTTATTTACCCATTGTTTGACACATGTATTACTTGTCAGTTGCTTTTGCAAACCTATAAAAACACTGTTAGCACTGATGGGTGTTTTTTTCACATTCTGTTATTTTCTTAAAATAAAAACAAAGTAGAAACATTTGAACATGTCTTGCTTTCTAAAAATAACCATACCAGGCCAGCTTTGTAATTTAGTAGAAGGTTGGGTGCCTACACGGTGTAGAACGCTGGTTGAGTCCTCAGCACCACACAAGTAGTGTTGAGTGCTGGTAGGGCACATGCTCCTCTGGCTTACTGTACTCATTGTGTCCTTGCTGGAGTCAGTATAGATCTCCTCCCAGGCTGCAGAAAGGAGCTCGAGGACAAGTCTATTAGTGTTTGGGAGAAAGGCAGTGAGGACAAGCAGTCTGTAAGTGTTGGAAGCTGTGGGTGGGTGGGGGAGGGGAGAGAGGAGACAAAGCCACGCCTTGTGAGTGGAATCTGGGAAAGGGGTCTGCACATCAGTGGAAGTCGGCAAAGAAGCAGCATATCAGAGGGGCGGAGACTCCAAAGGAGGGTAAGAAGCCCAGAGGGTCAGAAAAAGCATGCCAAAAGAAAATGATAAAAAGGAAAGTTAAAAGTTATATTTTCCTGAGTTAGAATTCAGAGAAACAGGCAGACTCAGCAAGGCTTCCATATGGGAGGCTCCATACACAGCAGCCTGAAAAGTCTTTCTGACAAGCTGAAAATAGAAAGTTAGCTGCTTCTATACAGATTTTTAAATATCCTCCAACAGGATGGAAATCAGTGTTCTAACAATAATTACTTTGTTTTTCAAAAATTAAGTAACACTAATACTCATCACTTTAATTGGAAAATAAATAATATAGAGAATAATATAAAGTAATTCTAGTGATGCTGTCACTCACATTTAACATTTTGAAAATCCTGGGTATGTGTGTTTGGGAGGAATAACATAATAAAAAAATCTATATGACAAAACATAATCACCCTCCATTAAAAAGTTAGGAATAGGGGTTGGGATTTAGCTCAGTGGTAGGCGCTTGCCTATGCGCAAAGCCCTGGGTTAGGTCCCCAGCTCTGAAAAAAAGAAAAAAAAAAAGTTAGGAATAGAGAACTGGGCCTGGTGACACAAACCTTTAATCCCAGTTCTGGGGAGGCAGAGGCAGGCAAATTCTGTGAGCTCCAGCCTGGGCTATGTAGGCGATGCTGTCTCAAAATAAGTAAATAAATACAATTAAAACAAAGATATGGATACACATAAAGTTAGAAATAGGGCCACCAAGATGGCTCAACAGGTCAGGGCACTTTTTAAGGTAGTTCTTTAGTAGGTCTTGATGGAAATGGGGTATTTAACCGTTCCCCTGTGAATGAATCTTTGCCTGACCAATATGGCTTTTAAATGCATTCTAAAACTCCAGGTGGATACGGACAAAAGTGGTGAAGTTCGACTTATAGAACTGGATGCGTCTTTCAAAAGTGAACATACTGTCTTTGTGACACCGCCCGAGATCCCCCAGCTGCCCAACGGGGAAGAGCCGCCATTGCAGTACAGGTACTCAGGGAGTGATCGACAAGGAAGCAGTCTCATTGGTGCCATGGAAGTCTCATTGGCTTCCTAAGGACTGTGATATTTTCAAAAATGCAAACTTAAAGATCTCTAATTTTTAGGTTGTAAGCAGGCCTATCCCACATCCATTAAGTTTTGAGGCATAGATAGAAAAAAAAATCTGATTTTGTTTTTTTTTTGAGATAGGGTTTCTATGAAATAAATTTTTCATAAGCTTGGGTAGATCTCTAATTGTATTTAAGTATGCCTGTCAGTACTTGTTAATTTAGAGCAGACAACACTCGCTTGTAGCACTTTATTATAGAATTTTGATTTTTATTTTTCACTAAAAGCAGTTTCTTCACTCCTGCTCCGTCTTTATGACCACACACACACATTGATTAATGTAGCTGACTTACAAAGAGATAATAAATGTAATTTAGGTTCATTTTCTATTGCCTTAATTTGTGTGCCACACAATTTTAAGCTACTATGTTTTACAGATTTTTAAGACATGAAATTTTAGGGGTTGGGGATTTAGCTCAGTGGTAGAGCACTTGCCTAGGAAGCGCAAGGCCCTGGGTTCGGTCCCCAGCTCTGGAAAAAAAAAAAAAAAAAGAACCAAAAAAAAAAAAAAAGGACATGAAATTTTAGACTTGTTGACATCAGCTGTTGTTAATTTAGGAATTTTGTAAGAGACTGCTGAGAGATTGCTAGATAGACTTGAACAATGTGCCATCCCTGCATTCGAGTCTCTCAGAGAAGCCAGGGAAGTCCTGGGTCCAGTAAGATAAGAGCCATGGGACACAGTTGTCACCTTGTTTCCAGTGCTATCTACTTGTACTTTTATCTAAGGCTATATTTCCTCTTATTTTAAATTGTTCTTATTCTTCTATAACACTTTATTTAAAGATTCTAGTTCTATTTCATATCCATAATTCATTGAATCACAGTTTGTTTTTCTTTCTTCCAAAAGTGAGGTCCTAAACTCCTTAGCAAACCTGATAAGCCAACCAGACAGTGTGAGAGTCTGGCCCCGTGTGCTGAGCGAGCGGTCACACCTACACTGCTCTTTCCATCCTTTTAAGAGACAGTATGAATTATAAAAATGAAAAATTATATAAATATATGTGTGTATATATATATATATATGTGGGTTTTTGAGACAGAGTTTCTCTATGTAGCTCTGACTTTCTTGGAACTCACTCTGTAGACCAGGCTGGCCTCAAACTCAGAGATCCTCTTGCCTCTGCTTCTCAAGTGTTGAGAGTAAAGGTGTGTGTGCCACAATCCCCAGCAGATATCTTAATGCAAAGCAACATCATCGCTGGCTGTCTTGTCTGACAAAATATTATTTTGTGATCCCCTTACCACCACCAACATGTGCAAAAATACTAGCTACTTATTTATATGAACACTAATTTTAAAAAGCTCGCTGCAGTTGCTTTGGGATTTGATATCAAGGTCATTAAAATGTGTTTCCTCTTTTATTTCCAGATATATTGAGTCTATATTTATAAAAATAGCAATACTTATTTGTTGATTATATTTTATAATCTGATAGAGAATTATAGTTAAATTCTAAGTTAATACATTGTTTGGTCATAATTCTTCTAGCTAGTAGCAATCTATTTGTGGTTGAAAGGCAATTTCTTCTTCTCTGAAACAGCTATAATGGATTCCCAGTTCTCCGGAACAATTTATTTGAGAGGCCTGAAGGATTTCTACAAGCAAGAAAGAACAAACTACCGTCAAAACCAAGCAGTCCTGGCAGTCCTTCTCCCATGTTCAGAAGAACAAAGCAGGTGATTGAAACTGTGCTGCTCATGTAATAAAATATCAGACCAGAAGTGCATCCGATGGTCATCTCCCCTTGATAACCTTTACCACATCTACCTTTGGTGCCTGATGCTCTGAATGTAGTTTGTAGTACTCAGACCTAACACTTTATTTTATATATCATACGACACAAACCCAAGAGGAGACTTTAAAATATATTCGTTGTCGACAAGTTTAACAAAAACGTTCACCATTCAGATTAATAAGGATTCTACCTTGGATTTCTCTCTAGGAAATCAAATCAGCCCATAAGATTGCAAAGAGGTATTCCTCTATCCCTCAGATGTGGTCGCGGTGTCTGCTCCGTCACTGTTATGGATTGTGGTTTATTTGTCTCCCAGCTTATGTGAAGGTTTGTCATTCCAAAGTCAGGGCTCTGAAAACAGCGTATGATGTACTTAAGAAAATGCAGCTGAAGAAGATGGATCCACCTGATGAGGTAATAACGTGGTCCCAGATGTGTTGTTAATGTAGATGCCTGTGCAGACACGTGTTTTTGTCTCTACACCTCTCAACTTGTGTTGCAGGTATGCTACCGCATTCTCATGCAGCTCTGTGGACAGTACGACCAGCCTGTGCTTGCAGTTCGAGTGCTTTTTGAAATGCAGAAAGCTGGTATTGACCCCAATGCAATCACTTATGGGTACTACAATAAGGTAATTGTTTGGATTTAATGAGGAAAAATATGTTTTTGTCATTGTACAACATTAAATTAGTAGCAAAAAATAATCAGGGGCTACTGGTATTTATTTTAGAATGTTCAGAATTTATTTTATAAATTAAGACTTTTGTTTTCTAATGTGTTAGCAATCTACTTTTATCATCTTTAGCTCGATTCAGAAGCCAGTGTATGTTTACTTATGAAAATTGTTTTACTAATTCTGAATTTTTAAATGACTAGGCTGTTTTGGAAAGTACATGGCCTTCAAGAAGTCGTAGTGGCTATTTCCTCTGGACAAAAATAAGAAATGTTGTTTTAGGAGTTGCACAGTTCAAAAGAGCTTTAAAGAAACATCCACACTTACCACAGACAGCGCTCTCAGGTAATTAAAGAGTTATAAGGTATGCGCATGGTTTGCATTTTTTCAAAACTAACTGGTTAAAGTTTATATTCTTAGAAAATTCTAAGTTCTTAAAATACTGAATATTTGGGATGGTGAGATAACTCAGTGGTTAAGAACACTGGCTGCTCCTCTAAAGGTCCTGAGTTCAGTTCTGAGCACCACATGTGGGACATGATACCCTCTTCTGGCATGCAGGTGTACATGCAGAGTGCTTAGACATTTAAAAACAAACAAAAAACATAAAAAATACTGGATATTTTCTAGGTTTTATGCCAGCCAGCAACTTTTTAATAAAAATTAACAATTATACACAGTGCCTGGTTCTGGAAGCCTTGTGAATTCAGAAGGTTTTAGAAGTTCAGTGTTTGTTAATGTGTAATGAACTACATGGGAGGCAGGAACCAAGCCACTCCAGTTCCATGTAGAACACACAACCTTATGTTCATTTTATTTTGTGTCTATGATGTGTCTAAGACTTGCTATGATCTACCATATGAGGTCATCTTTGGAATTTTCCACTGGTGGTATCCTGTTGGTAAATTAGTTTTAGGTTTCAGGTTTTCAGATTAAGGAAATTCTACCTGTATTAGACAATTCTTCCCATTTTAGAAACATATTAGATTCCTTTCTCCAGTTGTTAAATTATCAATGTTTAGTGATCTTGTTTTAGTAGTCATAAATAACTCACAATAGATTCTGTGTTATAGCTGAATTTTGCTGAGTATGTGGCACTTTCCCCTTGGTTCCATAGTAGGTTATTAGCTTTAACAGCAAACTCTGCAGTGTCACACTGGTACTTCCAAAATGCTGTGAAACTAGGTTTTTAAGCAGATGGCAGTGACAGATGCTGTCAGTCATGAGAGCGTGGATAGTGGCCTTGGCACACACCTTGTAGAGCATGCACCTTTTGTGTACTTCTGTATACATTTATTATAGTACATTTTAAAACTATACTTGCAGGGTTGGGGATTTAGCTCAGTGGTAGAGCGCTTGCCTAGGAAGCGCAAGGCCCTGGGTTCGGTCCCCAGCTCCGAAAAAAAGAACCCCAAAAAAAAAAAAAAACTATACTTGCTACTCTGTTTTTACTTTGTTTTCAATGACATTTTTGACTGTCACGTTTTGATTTTCTGTTAGGCACTTGACATTAAATTTAATGGCTACATGTAGCTTTCTTCATTATTTATTGGAGGGATTCAAAGTACTTAATTCAAGTATTTAGTTCATGATAATACAGGTAGCTCTAAGTAGCCACAATTTCTTTACCATTTCAAGGCTGCCTTTTTTTAGGGCAAAGGATCAAATTTATACATGCTGGGCAAGGGCTCTGCCAATGAGCTGTTCTTCCAGCCCCTTGGCATGTTATTTTCATGGACAGATTTTCTTCTTAAGAAATCCTATCTATGGGTCTGAGTAAAGAGTATTACACCAATTCCCTGATTTTAACATTATGCCGTGGTCATGTAGGGTTTGGTTAGGAGAAAATGGGTAAAGACTACCACCAAGAACTTTCTCTAAAATGTTAATTTTTGCAACTTTTAAATTAAACATTTTTTGGGCTGGAGAGATGGCTCAGCAGTTAAGAGCATTGACTGCTCTTCCAGAGGTCCTGAGTTCAAATCCCAGCAACCACATGGTGGCTCACAAACATCTGTAATGGGATTTGATGCCCTCTTCTGGTGTGTCTGAAGATAGCTATAGTGAACTCATATACATAAAAGAAAAATCTTTTTTAAAAATTAAACCTTTTTAAAAGAAAAGGTTTCAATTTAAATGCAGAAGTCCTAGCAGTGACTGTGACATCACTTTCACTGATACACAGGACTCGCACATAAGGGCAGGCACTGTGGTTCTGTGATAAAGGCACTTTTTGCTACACCCAGTGACCTGACTTCCACATCCCCAGCACCCACATGGAAAGAGAGGACCCACTCTTGCAAACTATCCTCTGTCTTCTACTTGTCTGGAAGTTCACAAACATGTCCATACACACGTGCAATACAAGTAAGGACTTTCACAAGCATGAAAGCAGTAGTATTAAACCCACTAAGTTCTTGCAGAATTGTGACTTTTCATTATTTAAAAACACAGGTGACTTTTAGTATATTATGAACTTGAACTCTTAATGGACAGAAACTTAAAAAAAAACATAAAATATGAAGAGTGCTATTTCTAAAAACAGCAATATTATTTCAGCCTCTTTCATTTTAAGTCTACTTTTAAGACTAATAAATGTGAGCTGGTTGTGCTAAAATGTAGCACATTAATTTCTCCTTAACTGATTTTATTCTTGATTCTGCCGTGTGAATTTAATCAGTTGTGGAAGTTGGTCTCAGGCTTAGTTCCTTAAAATGAAGAGATCTTAAAATGAAAAGTTTGCCTTTTTTTTTAAAAAGGCTGACTCAGAATACTGTGAAATCTAACAAAAATATCTTTAAAATTTTCAGTTTGTGATTTCTTTGGAAATAAGACCTGAAAGGTCCTTTAAGCAAAACAACTAGATTAATATCAAAGACATAATAGTAAGTTCCTAAGTGATATAACCTCTTTAGAATTTTTTGCAAGTTTACAAAACTTTTATTTTTATTCTTATAAACATAGCATTGTTTTATAAATCTGGAAACTGGAAGTTCATACAAAAACAGTAAGTTATTTAAAATCACACATTGCCACACATCACCTGCCACTCAAAGCCTTAGCTTTTTGTGGGGTGCTGGGGACAGGGTTGTTCTGAGACAGAGTTTCTCTGCCTTGGCTGTTCTGGAACTCACAGACCCTGCCTCTGCCTCACCAGGCCCAGCATTTTAAGAGTAATTTTAACACACTGTATTTTCTCACTCCTATGTATTTGTACTAAGGTATGGTTCTATAACTGTTTGGTTCAGTTTTAAGAAAAATTATTTGTCAATGAAGTTAAAGGAACCTGACTTTGTGGTAGAATCATTAGACATTGAATTTCAGTGACCTTTGTGTGCATGTTATGAATTCCTTGTAAATTTCTCTTCTTCATTGCTTAGTTAGAACGCAGGCCAGACATAGTAGTCCACACCTTTAATCCCAGCACTCAGGAGGCAGAGGCAGGTGGATCTCTTCAATACCAGCCTGGTCTACAGAGAGAGTTCCAGGCCAGTCAGGGCTGTGGGAGATCCCAGCTTTAAAAAATCAATCCAGACTTTTACCTAGAAAGATGATGGAATTGAATGAAGAGTGTCTAGCTCGTCTGGTTTTGTCTGTTTATTTGTTTTGGTCCCCACAGAGTAACATAAATGTCTATTTACTTGACTACAATGTGAAATTCAAAGTAAATTACCTAGAAATTTTCCCTTTCCTACATTAATGGAGGTAGGTGCTGGGCAACCAACACAATCGTGCGTTTTGACTGGAGATTACCCTGAAGCCCATGGAAAATCTAAACACTAGTGTGTACCACCTCAGTCTAGCTGGTTCCACCAAAGAAGTTTGTTACAGATGTTGTGGGAATTGGCCAGCAGGCCAAGATGTTAATCGTGTGATCCATTCTGGGAATGTCACCACTTGAGTCCTGTCACAGTCGATACCTTAGTCCTTCAGCAGACAGTGTTGCTGTCTCTCAAGACCGGAAGCAGGAGTGTTCGTTGAGGGTGTTGTGTTGCCGGGACTTTTGCAGTTGACGAGTCTTCTGCTGGTAGTTAAATTTGTGTAAGAAATAATCTCAATAAAAGTTTCTGATAAGCAGCCTAGTGTTTGTCTCTGTTTTTGCTCAGGTGGCCGGTCTGATCTTGGATATGGTTCATTATCTAAAGACGATGTTAGAAGAGAAGCTACATCTACTGAAGACACTCAAGGGGAAAAGGATAAAAAAGGGAGCGACTCTAGTTCCTGTAGGTATTGATTGTTAAGTTGATTTTGTGTGAGCTTGTGCACTTCCATGCATAGAAAATACAAATAACTTTAAGTATATAAGTGCTAGCTTTGCCTTCTATCTTCCTGTTATAATTATCTTCCTTCCCATTGATTCTCTTTACTACCTAGTACTCTCACCCAAAAGCATCGTATAGCAAGTGTGACTGCTCAGTGGTGCAACACTTTCCAAGCAAATCCTGCTAAAGTGAATGCTGTGTTAAAATAGTTGTACTAGAAATGTCTATTTTTTTTTCTTTTAGAACAGATCTCCTTTTCTGAGGTTTAATACCACTTGTCTTAGTTAGGTCTATTATTGTGATAAAACACCCTGAACGAAAGCAACTTGGGAAGGAAAGGGGATATTTGGCTTCCATATCTCCAATCACAGTCCACTGAGGGAAGCCAAAGCAGGAACAAACAAGGAAGAAACAAACAGGGCAGGACTCTGGAGACAGGACTGATGCTGACAATGGAGGGTACTGCTTACTGGCTTGTTCCCCATGGCTTCTCTCTCTGGTTTCTTACAGAACTCAGGACCAAGGCTGGCCCCACCACAATGGGCTGGGCCATCTCCCATCAATCACTAGTTAAAAAAATGCCCTACAGGCTTGCCTGCAGCCAGATCTTATACAGGCATTTTCTGCAGGGAGGCTCCCTCCTCCCTGATGACTGCAGCTTGTGTCAAGTTGACATAAAACTAGCCAGGACAATATCTTTACTTAAAGTTTATTGGTGAATTATGATTTATATTTCCCCTTTCTTCCCACTCCAAAATGTGTCTTTTACAACCAAAGAGAAAATATAAAATTCTGCCTTATATATAACCGGCTCTTAGTAATTTGACCCACACTTGATGGCCTTTAAGTGCAGTAACTTATCTGACAAGTGTGTAGGGAAGCGGTTAGTATGCTCATCGCCAGTTTTTATTTTGAAATATGTAAGACTAAAAACCTCTCTTTGTACAGCCTCGACATACATGAGTTTAATTTTGTTAACATTTCTATTTTCTCCTCTATAGTGTCAGAGAATGAGAGTGCAAAAGGAAGTGCTGACTGCCTTCCTACTCTCAGTTACCAGAGTTCTTCCACTATAGTTCGCCTCAATGGTACAAATCAGGACGGTGCTGATAAAATGTCTGGAGAATGTGAGGGTAAGTTGAATAGTGTACATTTGCATATGCAGAATGAATTCTATCTGTGTCGGCTAAGTATGTATTTTTAAATGTTTTAGAATTAGATTTGGGGGCTGGAGAGATGGCTCAGTGGTTAAGAGCACTGGCTGCTCTTCCAGAGGTCCTGAGTTCAATTCCCAGCAACCACATGGTGGCTCACAACCATCTGTAATGTGTTCCTATGCCCTCTTCTGTGTGTGAAGACATATATATAAAATAAATAAATCTTTTTAAAAAAAAATCAGATTTGGTTTTACTTAGTGGCAGATATCCTTACCCACTGAGCCATCCTACTGACACCAGTGACTATTTTTAATTTATTTATATTTGTGGGCCCTCTCCTAGTAAATTTAGGAGCTTGGGGTTTGTGTTTTATAACATATTTGTTGAAGCTTTTATTATAACAAGGTATAAGGGCACACCTGCGGCCTGAATGCTGCCTTTTGAATTTGGACTGTTGGGACTTTCAGAAAGGAAAGTGTGCAAACACGGGGAGGGAGGAGGAATCTGAGGGGACTGTACACCTAGCCAACTTTTAAACGAGCCATGTGCTTTTATAGTCTGGTGTAGTCTGTTCTACTCAGAGACTAAACGGTCCTTCAGAGAGCTTACAAGGCTAATGCCTTGGCCATGGTGTTGCATGCCTTTGACCCCACCACTCGGGAGGCAAAAGCGAGTGAATCCTGTGAGCTCCTGACCCCTGGTCTACTTAGCACACTTCAGGCAGCCCTGGCTGCTTAGTGAGATAGTGTCTCTAAAAAAAACCAAAAATCAATGTTTTTCTCTTAAAAAATACAATAATACAATACAGAAATTTGTATATTAAAACAAAGGTAAAGTTACTAAATCTACATATGTAGTCAAAACATATTTGAAGATTTTTGCAAGTGGATAAAATTGTTACCATTGATTTGGTATTGGGGCTTGTTTCCCATTGTAATAAGGAGATGGCTCAGACTTTCAAGTTCATCTAGCATAGTTAAGCTGTTACTTAATTTAGTATAAATTTATTACTGTTAAAAAGAATATCTTCCTTGGTAAGTTTTTCTTTTATAAGCAGTATATTTTAATGGCTAGAAGCATAGCCTTTCTCATTAGACAAATTTGAATTTGAATCTCAGTTCTGTTGCTTAAAACTGTATAACTTTGGCTTAAATCGATTCTCTCTCTGCATATCTGTTTTATCTGCTCTGAATGATGGGATGTTTATAGCCACAATAGCAGTAAACTGCCTAAAATGGGGCCTGCCGAGTTCCAGGCAGCCAGTGAGCACCTGCTGTTCTCATCCCCATTACTAGAATTTTAAATGTTTAAGATGACATATTTGCAGAGTCCATTTTTATACTGAAAACATATTTCTTGTTTTTCAGAAAGCACACCTGAGCTGCTCTTAGTGCCATCTCGTGAGGACACAAATGAAGTACAAACCATGCCAAGCAGATGCTTTAGGAAAAGGCATAAAAGTGATGATGAATCTCATTTGCAGCAGCAAATGCCTTGGGGAAACAGGAACCGTAATCTTAGTGGTGGGGTACTGATGAGATTTATGCTGAACAGAATTAACCAAGAAACAAACCCTGGAGATATGGTTGAAAAGTTAGGCGCTGATGCAAAGATTCTTTCAAATGTTATCTCAAAAAGCACAAGACCAAATAGTCTTGATATTGGAAAGCCACCGGTAAGATCAAAAAGAGACAGCCTAGAGAAGGAGTCTAGTGACGATGACACACCTTTCGATGCTTCTAACTGCTTGGATAAAGTGGAGTCTCCTGTTATTTTTGACTTAGAAGATTTAGACACAGAAACAGATGGTTCAAAAGTGGGATGTGTCGCTGCACAAAATCCCAAGAGGCTTCAGCGAATGAACAGCAGCTTTTCAGTAAAACCGTCTGAAAAAACAGATGTTGTAACAGGATTTGATCCTCTCTCGCTCTTGGTTGCTGAGACTGAGCAGCAGCAGAAAGTGGAAGAGGAAGAGGACGAAGATGATAACAAGAGCATCTCAACGCCATCTGCCAGGCGTAATTTAGCTGAAGAAATTGAGATGTACATGAATAACATGAGCAGTCCTTTGACAAGCCGTACACCAAGCATTGATTTACAGCGAGCATCTGATGAGAAGTTAACCAATAAGAAAAGTCCAACATTGGTCAAGGCCTGCAGAAGATCAAGCCTGCCTCCTAATTCTCCTAGGCCAGTGAGACTTACCAAATCCAAAAGTTACACCAAAAGTGAGGAGAGACCAAGGGATAGACTGTGGTCCTCACCAGCCTTCTCACCCACTTGTCCATTTAGGGAAGGATCACAAGAAACACTAGCCCATTCATCACCCTCATTTAACTTAGACACACTGCTGGTACCTAAACTTGATGTTCTAAGACACAGTGTGTTCACTGCTGGGAAAGGAGTTGCAGAGAAAGCAAGCAAATGGTACTCAAGGTTCGCCATGTACACCACGTCGTCAAAGGTAGGTTGATCGGCATTTGCTACATCTGCCTCTGCCACTACTACTCACAGCCTGCTTATGAGCACATCTGTCCTAACCATTCTCCTCAGATACAGCCTATAAAAGTCAACGAGGATTTTTAAAGAGATTTTTTAAGATTTATTTTATATATGTGCCAGAAGAGGGCATTGCATCCTGTTACAGATGGTTGTAAGCCACAGTATGGTTGCTGGGAATTAAACTTAAGACCTCTGGAAGAGCAGTCAGTGCTCTTAACGCTGAGCCATCTCTCCAGCCCTTAAAGATTTTTTTAACTGACATGCACGTATGCCTATGTGAGTTCACGTGAACCAACAGTGTACAAGTGACTCCAGAGCCCAGAAGAGGGTATAGGATTCCCAGAATCTATAGTTACAGTTGTGAGCTGCCATGTGGGGGCTGGGAACCAAACACAGGTCCTTTGCAAGGTCAGTAAATGCTCTTAAGTTCAGTATTTCCTTCAGAATAGACATTTTTGTCAGTGTCCAGTATGTCTCCAAAATTACTAACCAGGAGTATGCTGTCTCCTCCTGGGTAGCATGAAGTATCTTGTGACAGACTTGTATTTCTCCCAAGAGCAAAAATGTAGAGGAAATATGAAAGTGTAGAAAGTATGTGTTTATAATCATCAGAGAACTGTCACAGTAAGGGAACAGAAAAGCAAAAAATTACACGAAGGAACTAAACCAATGGTCTTTTTCCTCAGAAGGCATTTCCACTAATTGTGAACACAAAATGTTAAGTTTGCCATCTTTGAGAGGAGAGAGAAGAATGAAAGATGGGGGAGGGGACACAACATGTAAGACTTGAGGGCCTTAGGAACAAAGGTTTTGTCACTGGCCTTTGGAAAGCCAGTGCTACACTTGCCCACACTCCTCAGGGTCCGCTTAGACCTGTTATGTCTCATTCCTCCAGCAGAGTGGCTACATCTCTCACCATAATGTCTGACAAAGTTCTTGACGTGTTCCCTATCTTACAGGATTAGAGAAAGACATGTCTTCTGGGCCTCTCCATCATGGTGTATTCGGTTTTAAACAGCAAATGCATTCCAGCATCCCAGTTTTACTCAGCCTTAAAATCCCTTCATCCTTACCAAACTAAGGGATATCAGGCATCTCTAGTTCCTTTTAAGCAGGTCATCTTTTGACAAATACTTTAGTCTACGGTCAAACTCTCAGCACCTTTTTTAACTGTTCATACTTTCATACTAAATCTAGAGTCTCTGTTCAATGGGTCCATACTGATAAATTCAGCCTAATTCTTTTTTAGGTTCTTTGCATTATCCCACACCCATAAAATCCATTCCCACACATGCCCTAGACCTCTACTTGAATGAATTATTTCTTTAGTGGTATAGCTTACCTCCTTACAGACTACACTTTATATCTCACTTGTAGGAACCTGCTTAGACTTGTGTCTAGTTACATCTAGAGACAACAGTTGGTGGGCATTGGAGAACATAAGCATTGTCTTGCCTGGCATCTCCTTCAGGGAAAGTGATTACTGGTTCTAAAGACAATGCAGGATTGATTCCCTTAGGCAAGGTTGGAGAGGGCAATCCTGCAAGGGGTGAGGAAGCACATTTCCCCAGTACTGATGTTCCATGAGACAGGTAAGCAGAAAGCCTCTGAAAGATAATGCTTAGGAGTTGGGCTCTATGTCGAGAAGAGCAGCAAGCATCTCTGAGCTGCCAAAATGGAGGGGCTCTGTCCAACAGTCCCTGAAGTCTGAGAGGCACACGCCAGGGCTAAGGATTAAGTTCAGTGGCTGGACTCAACCCCAGTACTACTCCTTCCCCTTCCCTCCCTCCCAGAGAGTCTGTGTCTTAGGATAGTTGGCGATCTCTAGGTAAACTATAAAGCCTAGAATTGATTTGGCTCAGTCTGTGACTAAATTACAATAATCAGCTTTCATTTAGCACAAGAAAGAATATACCCTTTTTGAAGGAATAAAGTCCCTGGAGTCCTTATCAGAAGTAGGTAATGGAAACCGAACCTCAGATGATCCAGATATCTGTATTAGCAAGGGACCTTTAGGAAATTTTCACATATCCAAGGATATAAAGGAAAAGAAACAGAAATTAGACAAATGGAGAATTTCACAAGGTAATAAGGATCTTTTGGAGGAAAAGGAGAAATGAGTGTAAGCATTTATTGAGAATGCAATATATATTGAAAACGCAATAGATAAATTTGATAACAAATAAAACAAAATGAAAGATTAGAGATGCCACTTAAAAATATCTGTACTGAATCAGAGAAAGAAAAAAATTAAAAATACAGAATGGGGGCTGGGATATCTAAATTGGTAAAGCACTTGCCTGAGTCTTATCCCTAGAACTCTCATTACAAACAAACAGCTAGAGTAGCACTCTTGTACTCCCAGTGCTAGGCCAGCTAGGCCAGCCTATGTCCCGACTTCCACACTAGTGAGACGGTCAGTTTGCTTCCTGTTGCTGTGATAATGACCATGACCAAAAGCAGTTTTAGAGAGGAAAGGGTTTATTGGCTTACATGTTCCAATTACAGTCCATCTTTGAGAGAAGTCAGGGCAAGAACTCAAGGGCAAGAAGACCAGGGGGAGAAACGTGGAGGAAAACTTCTCACTGACTTGCTCCCCATGAGTTGCCCACCCTGCTTTCTCTCACTGCTCAGGACTGCCTGCCCAGGGCTGGCATCACCCACAGCACTCCAGCATGATCGCCCATAGATTTGCCTACAGACTAATCTGACTGGGGGACATGTTTAAAATTGAGGTCCCTCTTCCCAGATAACTCTAGTTTGTATCATGTTGGGGATAAGGTTGGGGAACAAAACAAAACAAAACCAAATAGCACAAAGACCCAGTCCTATCACAACAACAAAAGTAGGCAAACCCCCACATCAGAGGTGCACAGCTTCAGGCAGATCTGGCACTCTGGCCTCCTCAGGCACCTGCTCTCATGTGCATATCATACATATAATTTACATTTGTTAGGTTCTTGGTGCCTGGGAACAGCACTCAAGGTTGTCCTCTCCCTCTACTGCACTCATACACACGCCTAGCAAAAACCATTTAAAAACGTCAGGTGATAGTTTGGATCCACTGTGAGAGCATAAGTCCATTTCAGCCCACCCTATATCTATTTACTATAAACTCCAGAAAATATATATAAACAACGAAAAATTCTGCAAAGTAAGAAAGAACTGATGAAGTTCAAGTTTTCTGTTCTCTCTTCCAGTACCTCCTTGCCCCAAGGGCAGTCACAGTGGACCATCATAGCTCTAAAAACTAAAGTCATAGGAGAACCATATTTTATGTATAAAAAAATCAGGAAAGAGGCCTCTGTGGGCTAGAGAGTTTGAAGGGAATCCCATTTGAGTCTCAGCATAATCTTTGATTTACACACGTAAGAGATAGATCAGACTGACAGAGAGTTAAAACTCTCCCTACAGAGATCAAAACAAAAACACAACCCAAATACGATTTAATATTGGGCTAAAACTAAAGCGTCCATAGTCCCCAAAATATTATAGTACTCATGCTACACAAAGCTGACATTCACAGTAGCCAAAGTGAGATGATGATGGTGATGATGATGGTGACAATGATGATGCTGATGTAATAGATGAGCATGGTAGCATGTGCCTGTCATCCCATGGGATATAGAGTCAGAGGAATCTGGAGGCTGAGGTTATCCTTAGCTATAGTATATAGTGATTTCAGTCTAGCCTGGGCTACATGAAACCTTCTCTCTGAAAGGATGTTTCCAGAACCAGAGGGCTGGGCATAGTGGTGCACACCTTTTAGTTCCAGTGATCGAGAGTCTGCAGAAAGATTATCCTTAGACATAGACTAAGGGAAGTTGTCCTCTGACTTCCACTTCTGTACATACCGTAAGCAAATGACTGACAACCAAAGGCAGCCGTACAAAAACTGAAGATAAATCAACAAAAAGGAAAGGAAAAACAAAACAAGAAACAGAAGCAGGGGGTATAACTCAGTGGTAAAGTGCTTACACAGCATAAAATAAACTCAGCAGATAGATTCGAGAACAGAATACAGATAACAGCAAATATATACACACATACAAAGATGCACAGATCTGGGGCTGGAGATCTTAGCAGATAGCATTTACCACTCTTACAGGAGATCTGGGTTCCATGTCCAGTATTTATGTGGTGGCTCATAGCTGTCTATAGCTCTGGTTCCAAGGGGTCCGGTGGCCTTTCTGGCCTCTGTAAGCACTGTGCACACATGGCACACACACACACACACACACACACACACACATGCAAGCACACACATAAACTAAAAAGTAACTCAGTCTTTAAAAAGTGCAGAGCCTTAGAGACTTGTTGGACAATAGGAAAGGTATAAATAGGATAGGTATAGTTGTTATTTCCAAAGGATTGAAGGAAATGATTGTTGCAGAAAAGATATTTGAAGTAGGAATATTTTAACTCAACAAATTTGAAAATATATATATTCACATTTTGTAGATGTGACACAGCAAACTACAAAAGGATAGACTTAGAATCACGTTTGGGGCTGTAGAGATCGCTTGTTGCCAGGGAAGGGACTTGCACAGGCCTGGTACCTGAGTTCAGTTCCCAGAACCCACATAAAGACAGAGGAGAGTTATTCTCTGGCCACCACGTGAACTGTGCTACAGACCTCCAAAATAGTAGTAGATAATATTTAAAAAATGCATCTGTGCATACCAAAGAGCTAACAGCCAAAAGCATCTATAAAAAAACAACTCAAACTTTTAATTATTTTTTGGTTTTTTGAGACAGGGTTCCTCTGTGTAGCCTTGGCTATCCTAGAATTCACTCTGTAGATAGATCAGGTTGCCCCCAAACTCAGAGATCTGCCTGCCTCTGCCTCTCTAGCACTGGAACTAAACATGTATGCTACCACTGCCTGGCTCAGTTCTTTAAAAGTATTTAAAAAATTACTAAAGGAATAGAGGCCTGAATGGCCATGTATTTTTGTCATAAATCCATGAAGGGAAGAGTTGAGTGAGAAAGCACCTTTAGCGTGTTGAAAGAAGAGAGAGCAGTGCAGAGTCTGTATCTAGGGAAACACTCTCCACGGCTTACGGTAAAATAAGAGCACTTCAAGCAAGGGGAAGAATGAGTAGAAAATAGACTCTGTAAGCTGTGCTCGAGGCAGTTCAGGCTGAGGAAATTGTTACTAAAGAGAAAACTCGGATCTTCAGGAAGGAAGCATCATACAGAGCTGTCCCGCAAAGGCTGCCTTCGCCTTGACAAGTCTCTTAAAGCACTTATAATGGCTCAACACAGGGTTGTGACGCTGTAGGCTCTCCTGCCCTTAATTCAGTTGGGGCTGGTCGTAGGGTGGCTCAGGCCCAAGCTCTTGCTGCCAAGCCTAGGGACCTGAGTTTAATCCCTGGGACCTTCAAGTAAAAGGCAGAACTGACTCCCTCAGGTTATCCTCTGACCTCCACACTTTTGCCGTGGTGTGCAAATACTCCCTCCCTACAAAATAAATAAGTGTAATTTTTAATTCAATTTAAACATTTAATTCAACTGAGTTCTAAAACCTTAATAAGAAATTTCCTTGAATTTTTGAAGTCAGTTTTTGTGAAATTTTTTTCTGAATGTTATACATGTAAATTATATCTCAATAAGATTTTTTAATAGAAGTATATTTTCCAATCACAACAAAATCAAACTAAAAATATTAACAAGTATGGTGTCAAAAAATCCAAAGTTCTAAGTAACTCATGAATCAAAAATAAAGATCACTGGACCGGAGAGTTGGCTCCGTGGTTAAGAATATTGGCTGCTCTTAGAACCTTAGAGATTGGCACGTTCAGGGTGGTATGTCCTAGGGTCACAGCACTCATGCAGAGGTGCTCATGCCCTCTTATGGCCTCTATGGATACTGAGTGCACAGACATACATGCAAGCAAAATAGCCATATTTATAGTATAAATGAAGTGTTTTAAATAAATGAATATTTTTAAAAGGCCAGCTGCAGTGGCTTGTACTTGTCATTTACAGGCAGGGAGCAAGAGAACCCCGAGGCTTGTTGGCCATCAAATCTAGCCTGCTTAGCAAGCTCTGGGCCGGTGAGGGACCCTGTCTCAAAAAAGAGTGGACAATTGCTGAGGAACAGCACTTAAGGTTTTCCTCTGTGCTGTACACATGTACACACATGCCTAACTGAACACAGTGTGCACACACACACAGACAGTTGATCTCCAACTTACTGATCCAGAATGCTATGCCTTTGTAAAATTGGTTGTTTTTCTTGCAGAAGTTGTAATGTTGCTCATCTGGGTGGAAGGTGGTAGGTAGTGGTTTCTATCTGAGAAGTGACTTTTAAATAATAATTTCAAAATGTGAAGGAAATTAAGCTTATAATTATGTTCTTAGGATCAAAGTTCTGATCGTACCAGTCTTTCTTCAGTGGGAGCCCAGGATTCTGAATCTACCTCTTTGACAGATGAAGATGTCTGCCATGAGTTGGAAGGAGCCACTTCCTCCCAAGAAAGCAGTGCGGCTTCAGGGACCAAGGGAATTGATGCCAGCCGGGCCAGCCTGGGGAGCTCTGCCTCCTTAGAAGGTTTGCCCAGTTTCTGTCATGCTGCTGATCATGGGATCTTTCTTTCTTCGTGATTTGATTTTTTTTTCAATCTTAAAAGATTTGCATGGCAAACAAACAAAAATTGGGGTGGGAGGCCAAATCAGGGCACTTTCAGAGAAGTCGTGCTCCTGTCCCCATCCGTCATACTGTTTGCTTCTGTTCTAGAGGTGACTGCTTTTCTCACTTTTTGTTTATCTTTTCACTTAATATAAACACAGGTCCTTTTATATATCTTTACTATCTTGAAACTCAAAGGTAATGGGCACTAAACCTTTCTCACCCATTGTCCTGTTCACTTACCAGACTCACTGTGGCTGCCCTGCTCCCATTTTCACAGGGGCTTAGTTCCTGGGTAGTTGTGTCGGTTTACTGAGACCACTGCCCACTGCTGTGCATTAAGTTCTCCAGTCTGAATAACGTTATACCATGCGCCATATTTCACCACCTTTATATTTCCCAATTTATCCTTGAAATGGCATTTCCAGGTTCCTTTTGCAGCTGCATGCTATTTTGCATTTTCAGTACCTGCATGTAAGAATGCCTATTTTCTGTGGTCTCATCCGTATGACAAAATATGTTGGAGCAGGTGAGACGGCTCAGTGGGTAGAGCTGCTTGCTGCCAACCTGATAGCCTGAGTTGCATCTCCCAGACCTACATGATGAAAGGAGAGCACAGGCTACCCCAGCATACACACACCACAGACACTCATGCAGACACATAAATGCACTGACTAAGCACGTTGACTGACTTCTGTGTTTTGCTGTGCAGAACATGTCTCAGCTTCGTTTTTTATATGCATTCTGTTGTAGAAATGAGGTTGAGAATCTTAACTGATGCCCTGTAGTTAGGTGAGCTGATAGTCTACACCATTTTTTTTAATTGAAAAAGACATTTTAAGATGAGTGGTGGTGATGGACACCTTTAATCCCCGTGCTTGGGAGGCAGTGGTAGGCAGATCTCTGTGAGGCCAGTGCCAGCCTGATCGACATAGTGAGTTTTAGAACAAGTAGGACTGCTACACTGAGAAGCCCTGTCTCAAAACAAACAAACAAACAAACAAACAAAGAGGAGGAGGAGGAGGAGGAGCAGAAACGATGATGAAGATGATTTGCTTTCTCTCGGTTACTCTTGCATGCTTGATAGAACGAGGTAGCGTTTTATCAGAGTTTATGACAGAAGTGATTCTTAGATTGCTCCTCTTCAGTTTTCATGGTTTCGCTCTTTATGTTTCAATCAGGATCCCTGTCAAAGTTTGCCTTACCTGGAAAAACAGAGACTGCATCTTCTCTCAACACCAGTAACACCAATATCTTCCAGAACTATGCAATGGAGGTACTGTCTTCTTGTGAGAGCACCTGTGTACACTGCCTTAAAAATTCACATTTCCTTAGTATTGACAGCTGTTGGTTGAGTGACTGACATTGAATATGTATCCTCAGAAATTGCAGGAATTGTTCTATTACTTCCAGGGTTGTTGATACCTGTTGTTTTAAGTCATTGCTGTCATGCTGGGTTATTAGGACACTCCATGCTTGGTGGTGATTTAGCAACATATAAAAGTATTTTAATTTTCAACATTTGTATTTATAGCTTGTTATACACACGTTATCCTTGAACATTTATTTTGCATCATAACATGACCAGTTCTGTTGTACAAACTTGAAGCAGGTAAAGACACAGTCTGGCCTTGTCATTGACTTTTCTCACTTTGAAGATTTTTCTTTTCTTTTCAGTGAGAGAGTTAACACTTTAAAACATTCCCCATAAGGGGTTGGGGATTTGGCTCAGTGGTAGAGCGCTTGCCTAGCAAGCGCAAGGCCCTGGGTTCAGTCCTCAGCTCAAAACAAAAAAAAAAAAAAGGAAAAATGTTAAGGCCTAGGTAACTGTTACCTGGCTAGCCTGCCATTTGGGGGCTGGGGATTTAGCTCAGTGGTAGAGCGCTTGCCTAGCGAGCGCAAGGCCCTGGGTTTGGTCCTCAGCTCCAAAAAAAAAAAAAAAAAAGTTCCCCAGTTTTTCTGAAAAATATTGCTTTTAAATATTCTGTTAAATGTGGTTGCTATTTTGCACCAATTTACATGAGATTTGGACTGTGCTGGAAAATAAACAGGGAGCGCTGATGTGGAGTTGTGTTTGTGTGGTCACAAGTCTTGTGAACGGCAACAGCAGCATGTGCAGGCACACACTGGCTTTGTCATTATGCACAGCATGTGGCTGTACTTGCTTAAATCTTATGATTGTTGCCTTAGAATCTTTCCGAGCTTTAATTTTCCAATGGGTTTCTTAACTACGATATGTTTTCATTTGTAACCTGTGTAGATTATCTTGCTTCATGAAATGTTCTCTTCCCTAGGTTCTCATTTCAAGTTGCTCTCGGTGTAGGACTTGTGACTGTCTCGTCCATGATGAGGAAATCATGGCTGGCTGGACAGCAGATGATTCGAATCTCAATACTACATGCCCGTTTTGTGGCAATCTCTTCTTACCCTTTCTGAATGTTGAAATCAGAGATTTAAGAAGACCTGGACGGTAACAGCATGCCCCATTTTCCTTTCTACTTAAGGATATTGTTTCCTAAAATACCTCTTTTCTCAAAATGTCTTTGATTCATATTCTAGATATTTCTTGAAGTCCAGCTCATCAACGGAAACTATGCACTTTGCATCTTCTTTCTCAAGTCGGACAAGGCAGTCTTACATTTCAGCATCGGCCTCTGGTCTTGACACATCTTCTCTCTCTGTTCAAGGGAACTTAGATCTAAATAAGTAAGTCTGACTATGGAGAACTGTAGCTACATATATGATACATATACATATGTGAAAGAAGAAAAGTTGACTTATACCTTAAAAAGGTATAAGTTTCTGTGAAAACGTATGTTCCTGTAATCTCATCACTGAATAGCAGAGAAAAGATGATGTTTAAGGACAGTCTGGTTTAAATAACAAGATGCCACCTCAAATGGTTGGATGGATGGGTGGATGGGTGGACGAATGGATGGATGGATGGATGGATGGATGGGTGGATGGATAGATGGACAGATGGACGGATGATGGAGAAACAGAGTCCTATGGGGGGAAACATTATCTTAAGCTTAATTTTTTAAGATTTTATTTATTTGTATATTATATATGTGGGTGTTTTGCCTGCATGCCTGTTTGGAGAACAGAAGAGGAATTTAAGTCCTCTGAATCTAGAAATAGAGACGGTTATGAATCACCATGCGGATGCTACAGACTGAACTTCTGCAAGAGCAGCAAATGGCCTTCACTCTGTCTCTAGCCCCGCATTATCTTAAGTCCTTATTCCCGAGTAAAGTGATGTTAAACTGCTCTAGTGGCTTACTATTTTTTTCCATTTTTATTAAATTGGGTATTTCTTATTTACATTTCACATGTTATTCCCTTTCCCGGTTTCCTGTCCATCACCCCCCAGCCCCTCCCCCTCCCCTTCTATATGGGTGTTCCTGTCCCCATCCACCCTCCCATTACCACCCTCCCCCCAACAATCTGCTACACTGGGGGTCCAGCCTTGGCAGGACCAAGGGCTTCCCCTTCCACTGGTGCTCTTACTAGGATATTCATTGCTACCTATGAGGTTAGAGTCCAGGGTCAGTCCATGTATAGTCTTTGGGTAGTGGTTTAGTCCCTCGAAGCTCTGGTTGGTTGGCATTGTTGTTCTTATGGAGTTGCAAAGTTTAAATGTTTCCATGTTAAACTTTATGAACCTCAAAAGTAATAATATTGTTTATATGTACTTTGCTTTTGTTTTTGTTTGTATATGTGTTTGTTTTGAGACAAGATCTTACATAACCCTGATTGGCCTTTAACTTGCTATGTAATTAAAAATGACCTTAAATTCCTTATCCTCCTGCCTCCACCTCCCAAGTTCTGTTGTCCAGATATGCCACCATGCTCGGCTGTTTCACCCGTGTCTAAAGATGAAAAAACAATCTCTAGCACATTTGAGGTGACCAGCATTCTCTCTCTCTTCAGGAATAGTACCAAGTTCTAGTGTAGAAAATTTACCTTTCTGTTTATGAATATATTACAGAATAGGAAAACTTTTGGAGCTGATATAGAACTATAAAATTAAAAACACATATAGGGATCCAATGTAAGTAATCCATGTTGATAAGTTATTTCTCCACCAGGGAAATGAGCCAATTCAAGCCATATTAGCATACATATAAAGGCAGGTTTAGTGGAAAACCACTCTAGACCAGGTTCAATGGTCCCAAGGAGTGAAGCCAGGGAAGTCACTATGGGGAGGGAGACACAGGAGAAGGGGAAGAGAAGAGAGAAAGCTTTCATGAAAAGGGAGGGAGAGAAAAGAAAAGAAGAGAGAGAGACCAAAATGTCTAGATTATATAGGAAAAAGCCTCTAGGGAGGGGAAGCCCATCCCCTAGCCTGGAAAGTTCAGGGTAGAGGGCAGGGTATGCCGGGTTGGGACTGAGGGATGCTGGGAGAACCTGGAATCCAGGTCCTGTTTTGGTGTGTCAAATATGCACCTCAGCTGTTATACTGAGTCTGAATCCCAACATATACTTAAATACAGAAACTCTCTTTTGCAAAAGTGCCAGATTCACCATATGCAGCCAAGTAGATGAAGCCATGTTTCAGCTTCGTGTGCAGAAAAAGAAAATGCCTCTGTAGTCCTGTCATGGCCAACACAGCCCACTTGGTCATAAATACTTAGACTCTAAAACCAAGGCCTCTGCGTGCCCCTTCACCTTCTCTCATAGGTTGCCTCTCTCTGCCTCTCTCTCTGCCTACCTCCCCCCTCTCTCTCCAACTCCTGAAAGAACACATATCCATTTTGTCTACTGTGTATATCAAGGGTTAGTCATGACACTGTGTAAATCTACTCACTAAACTTTTTGAATAAATGAAATGAATCTTCAAAATTAAGTCTGTTTGGTCCAATTATCACACTGCTTAAAATATATCTTATTTCTTAGTTGATGACTGAGTAGCACATTTCCTTTGATTTGTTTTGCTGTGCCCAGTTCTGATTCTAAAAAGAGTCAACATGGTTCTTCTACTAAGATGAGATGAGATAAGAAAGTCTAGGCACTGACAGGATTTCTTTTTCTCTTTCTTTTTTTTTAACGTGCAAGCAAATCTAAACTACAGGAAAATCCATGTGCCCGAAGTATTCAGATCCCTGCTCACAGATCAAAAACTGTTGTGTCAAAATGCCCATTATTCCCAATGGCCAGGAGCATCAGCACATGTGGCCCCTTGGATAAGGACGAGCCTGGGGGACAGAAGCTCATTCCTACAGGCAGCCTGCCGGCCACTTTACAAGGACCTACAGTATGTGTTTCAGTGTTTTTTCTTGTTTGTAAAGTGATTGTTTACACAATTATGTTCCCTTGGTCCTGAAGAACATTGTTAGCTTTATATGGAGCAATCATATTAATTCTATAGAACAATCTATATACTATAGAACAGTCTATATACTATAGAACAATTACATCATTGTCACAGAGTCCTGATCCATGATACAACATGTTAGCTTTCCACTCATGGGAATCACAGGCATGTTCCCATCTGTTCTACACTTAGAATGATAGTGCATCCTCATGCTTACACCTGCCATGTGTTTTCTTCAACAGGATTCTTTAGGGTTAGAATGGCACCTACCAAGTCCAGACCCTGTCACTGTCCCATACCTTAGCCCCTTAGTGGTGTGGAAGGAACTTGAGAGCTTATTGGAAAATGAAGGTGACCATGCAATAACAGTGGCAGACTTTGTGGACCATCATCCGATTGTCTTTTGGAACCTGGTGTGGTATTTTAGACGCCTCGACTTGCCCAGTAACCTGCCTGGATTGATTCTTTCTTCTGAGCATTGTAATAAGTATTCAAAGGTAGGAGAGTAAAGTTAAAAGGCTAACTAATACTGCCATCACCGTCATATTGTTTGCATGTTCCTCGTGATATAAAATGCGATTTGCTTCTGTCTTTGACATTTTCACTCCCATCGGAATCAGCACATAAACAGAACTGCCTTCAGTTGAATTTGCAGACCAGCAGTAACAAGTCATGGTTTCAGCCTTCTCAAAATAACACAAAATGGAATTGAATATTTTATTATCACATATTTTATTATCATTAATGTGTAAGTTACTCTTATGGAAAGGTTTATGAATTAGTGCCCCCCAATACTTCTTTCAGAAATAACAAAGATCAGTTCATTTTAGGGTCTCTAATTCACACTGTAAGTGTGCACTCCCCTTCTTTTCCTTCCCTTACTCTGAGTTTATTATGTTCACTTATTTATTTAACCCAGTTTTTAAACTAGTGCTGAGGATCAAACCCAGGACTTCATATACACTAGGCAGGGACTGTACCCCTGAGATTCAGCCTCCACTGTTTTGTATTTCCATTTCTGTGTGTCTGTGCATGTGAGCACTGATGCACACTGGCTCCGGGTAGCCTCAGGAGCCAGCACTCCCCTCCCACCTTGTTTGGAAGCAGGGCCTTCTGTTCTGTGCTGTGAGCTCCAGACTTGCCCGTCCACAAGATCCTGGGAATCCTCTTTCCACCTCCCATCTTGGGGCCACCAGGGGTGGGGAACTATAGACATTCTCATTGCTGTGTCCCGCTTTTACAGAGGTTCTGTGATTTGAACTCAGGTCCTCACACTTGTGCACCAGGCACTTAACCCCTGAATCAGCTACTCAGCCCTGAGACACTGCTTTATAAGGGTGTTCTTACCTTTCTTTTGCTGGACCACTGGAGTGCAGTCTCTAAGCTCAGGAACTTTTTGTCTTTTCCCTTGTACATACATGACTGTGACCATGCATGTGCTTTTGATTTTCTTCAGGACATTGTAGATGAGTGACAGAGATACTAGTTCAGCCATAATCGTCTTGTCTTGGCAAGGGTCTTGAACTGAGAAATAGTGAGTGGAAGGAACGGGCCTGCTGGATTTATTTCTCCATAAATCTGTAAGCAGGGACAAGATTAGCCCTGTGGGATGTCCTTTGTCATTGGCCTCAAGCACCTTGTTAAATCTGCTGCTTAGAGATCATTAGCCTCTCACCTTAGCAGATCTTCTTTCAGTGGGTATCAAATGTGTAAAAATATTATTTTCTGTTCTTTATTCTCTCCTATGTGTGTGTCTTTAAATTTTTTATGAGGCTTTGTACTTTCTAGTTTTATGTCAGCTTGGCACAAGGTACAGTCTTCTGAAATGGGGGAATCTCCATTACAAAATGCCCCCATCAGATTGGCTTCGGGCAAGCCTGTGGTGCATTTTCTTAAGTAGTGGTGGATGTGGGAGAGCCTAACCCACTGTGGGTGGAGCCACTTCTCGGCAGGTAGTCCTGGGTGCTAGAAGAAAGCAGGCTGAGCAAAGCCATGGTGAGCAAGCATGAAACTGTTCCTCCATGGCTTCTGCATTACTTCCCTCAGTGATGGAGAGTAACCTGAGAGTTATAAGCTGAGATGCCCTTTCCTTCCCAAGTTGCTTTTAGTCATGTTTTTATCACAGCAATGGAAACACTAAAATAGACTTTATAAAATATTTACAAAATTTTGTAAGGATCAATAATAAATTTTTATTTTATAACCCAGATTCCCCGCCACTGTATGTCTGAAGATAGCAAGTATGTTTTAATACAGATGTTATGGGACAACATGAAATTACATCAGGATCCAGGGCAACCCCTGTACATCCTCTGGAATGCCCACAGTAAGTGCCGTTAGAGAATGCTAACTTCAGGAGAGTAATCTCTGCGTCTTTAAAAGCTCTGCTGTGTATTGACTTCTGTGTCCCTGTGTTTTTGTCTTACAGGTCAGAACCGCACTCTTCTGTTTGAGAGTGAGTGTTGACTGGTTGCTGGGGTGCCTTCTGTGGAGCTGAGTGCTTGGTTTGTCTGGGGGGGCTACTCTGTGTGTGGTGAAAGGCTTGCATGTGTCCCATGCAGTCGCACCTGAAAAACGTTGCTTGTCCCAATCTCTCCTTTCCCTTATCTTTGTTCCCACCCTGGCTGCTGATGTAGACTTTCCTTTGGGGGTTGTATTAAGGAAAACTATTTTAAATTTCATGTTTGAGGCCACAAAGCTCTGCCAGCCTATTTTTATCATCAATTGTCTTATTTTCCTGTTTCACTTCTCTCATTTTTAAACTTGTATTTCTTTATCCATTGCTCTTGATTTACTGTGAATGCTTTGTAACTTCTCTGACAGTTGTTAGCTGATGTTTAATGTATTCTCTCTTCTACAGAGAGCATGTCTGTCATTCCCTCTCCTGTCTTTTACAGCTCAAAAATATCCAATGGTCCATTTGTTACAAAAAAGTGATAACTCCTTTAACCAGGAACTGTTGAAAAGCATGGTGAAAAGCATTAAAATGAACGATGTCTATGGACCCATGAGTCAGATTTTAGAGACCCTGAGTAAGTGTCCACACTTCAAAAGACAGCGGTAAGTCTTTGGCTCAGGCAAGCGGGCTACCTCTCTAAGGAGAGGCACCCTGTCTGTTCACTGTCTTATACTGCTCTATGCTTACATAGCCTAAAAGGAGTCTAATCTTTTCTCCGTATCTTTTTGCCCACAGGAGTTTATATAGAGAAATATTATTTCTCTCACTTGTGGCACTGGGAAGAGAAAACATTGATATAGGTAACTCAATGTCATTAATACCATAGTTACAAGCTGTACAAAAACTGTACAAAATACAATACACAGTATATTGTAGATTTTAAAGGGTTTTCATTGGTGGTCTTAATTATTGTATCTTTAACTTTTTAGAAACATGAATTTTTACTTTTAGCAACACTTTAAGATATATTATTTTTAAATGATGTGTATGTGTCTATTTGTATGTAGATTTGTGCATGTGAGTACAAGTGCATGACAACAGAGTCATGCTAGTATGTAGTGGGCATGTGTGCATGCTAGTGTGTAGTGGACTTGTGTGCATGCTAGTGTGTAGTGGGCATGTGTGCATGCTAGTGTGTAGTGGGCATGTGTGCATGCTAGTGTGTAGTGGGCATGTGTGCATGCTAGTGTGTAGTGGGCTTGTGTGCATGCTAGTGTGTAGTGGGCATGTGTGCATGTGAGTGTGTAGTGGGCATGTGTGCATGCTAGTGTGTAGTGGGCATGTGTGCATGCTAGTGTGTGGATTGATGTCTATATGCAGACGCAGACAGGCACAAGACAGCAAGGCCTGTGATTGGGCAGTGAAAAAGGAAAGTGGGTACAGAGTTTTTGTAAGGTGGGAGAAGTAAGAAAGAAGGGGAAGAAGAAGAGAAGATGGAGGAAGAGAAGGGAGGATGACCACCCCTGGGTGTCTTTATTTAGCCACAGGTAGCTATGAATATCATATAAGGGATGGATTATTATAAGATAATTTGTCTTATCTAGGTGAGCAGTTTATATCAGTATTAATTGACTCTGAGTTTTTTGTGCGGATGTTTTGTGGAGTGAGAATTTACTGATATAAATCTGATTAATAAATTACAAGCTTCTAGATTTTTGAGTTCATAGCTGAGAGTCGCAAAAGAGGGCTGCTGAGGCCAGGGAGTAGCTGGCACTGATGTGGGACTAGCCATGGAGGCAGAGAGACCGCCAGAGACAGAGAGTAACAGGAGGTAGCATCAGTTTTCTATTATTTACCACTACACACTATTGTAGTGCACATGTGTGCATGCTAGTGTGTGGTGCGCATGTGTGCCATAAGTGGCTGCTCAGTCAGACCAAGTAAAGCATGCCATGAGATTGTTGATTTTTTTTTTTTGAAACACATTTTTCTCTGCAGCCTTGACTGTCTTAGAACTCTGTAGACCAGTCTGGCCTTGAACTCAGAGATCTGCCTGCTTCTGCCTCCCAAGTGCTGTGGTTAAAGGCTTATGCCACCACTGCCTGACCGATAATATTTTAAATTAACACTTTAAGAAAAGACTAATTTAGTTAGAAGAAAATAAATCTTTTCATAAAGAAGATACAAGGACAAGTTGTTTTAAGGCCTCAGCCTTAAAAGCTTCAGCTATTAGGGCTGGTTAGAGGTCTCAGGGATTAAAGGCAGTGGGCACCATGCCTGATGACCTCAGTTTGAGCCCTAAAAATCACATGGTAGAAATAGAGAACCAAGTTGTTCTGTAACCTATGTGCCATCACCGTAACACATGTGCATGCATGCACACAAGCACAGTTAAATAAATATAAATTTAAAGCTATTTAGATATGAATTGAAATCACATAGAGATCAAAAAGGTTTAAAATCTTTATTTAAAAAGAATAAGTATAAGAGCTGGCGTGGTACTCAGTAAGTAAAAGCACTCATCATACCAAGCCTGATGACCTGAGTTCAGTCCCTGGGTCCCACTGTGAAAAGAGAGAACTGACTCCCAAGGGACCTTCTGCCTCTGCACGTGCACATCATAACACACAGACACACGTACATATGTACAAACAACAGCAACAATAATAGGCACTTTGTAAAATACGTTCAAGTAAATACAGTTAGGGCTGGAGAGACAGCTCAGCAGTGAAGGGCACTGCTCTTTCCAGAGGACTGGTGCTCAGTCCCCAGCCCCCATGTCAAGCAACACACAACCACATGCAACTCTAGCTCCAGGGATCCATGCCCTCTTCTGGCCCCCATGCTCACTCACACACAGGCACACAGACATAGTCACACCACACATACTCATCAATAAAAATAAATCTTTGTGTAAGCCATCTCACATGGGTTCTGGAATCCTAACTCCAGTCCTCTGGATGAGCCACAGGCACATTTATTAGCCGAACTATCTTTCCAGCCTCACAACCCTTCAAAATAAAATAAATTGTACAATCAGGGGACGCTGTACTTTGGACCTTGCTAGTCACCAAGTTGAAATAAAGTTGGGAAACTTTGGATGAGTTCCAATAGAAATGTAAACATTGAAAATCAAGAGGTAAACTATAGAAAGGACTAGAGGTAACAACTGGGCTGTCTATAATTTTGTTTGTAAACAAATATTTTATGGCTTGACTTACCCTTGCCATTAAAAAAAAGGTTTCCTATTACAAGCAGAAAACTTTGAGCAGAATGCCGTGAATATTTGCTTTGTTATTTTAACAATTTGAAACACTGGAAACTTAAAATTAAGAAATTTGACATTTTTTCATATTTAATTAGAAAATGATTGTACAGAGATTGTCAGGAATCAAAACTAGTAAAAGAATGGTCTACTAGAAAATGTCAGGCTAACCTTAAAGGGAAACAACACATAAGGAAAGTATCAAAACCATAAATACAAACCCTACTTGGTCAGGAATTGCATTAAATGTAAGGCAGTTAAACTCTGCAAGTAAAAGGCAGATTGGAAGAATGGAATTTTAAAATATATGACCCAACAATATGCCAAATTCAAGAGATACATTTTAGACTGGAAGACAGTCTTTCCATAGAGAGTGAAAGGATAGGAAAGGCAGTCCATACCCGTCGTTCTGTCTTAACTGTGATAAAGTCATGACCAGAAGCAGCATGGAGAGGGAAGGGTTTACTTCCTCTTGTAACTCCCAAGTCATGGTTCATTTCTGAGGGAAATTCAGGCAGGACTCAAGGCAGGAACAGAAAGAGAGGACTTTGAGGAGTGCTGTTTCCTGGCCCACTCCTCTTGGCCTGCTCAGCTTGTTTTCTTATACAACCCAGAACCACCTGCCCATGGAGGGCACCACCCACATTCCTCACTAATCAAGCAGACGGCCATCAGACTTGCCTGCAGGCAATCCAATGGAGACATTTTCTCAATTGAGGTTCCTTTCCCCCATAACTCTAGCTTGTGTCAAGTCAACCAAAAAAACTAAACAAACAAAAAAACTAACCAGGACAAATCCTCAAAAGAGAACTATAATACCATACAAAAGTCAAGTAAAACAATTAGAGACCAAAACATTTTATTATGAGTCAGTCTACCAAGATGATACAGTGATAAAAATATATTCACGTTAGGGAAAAACATAGGCATAAATCTTTATGACCAGAGTAGGTGGCAGTTTCTTACAAGTGCCATCAAAATCACAAAGAAGGGGCTGCTGAGATGGTTCCGCAGGTAAAAATGCTTTGTGCACAGATCTGGCTTCCTAAGTTCAGTCTCTAGAACACAGATAAAGGTGTCCTCCAACCTCTACAAATGTACCATGGTGTGCATGAACATGCAGTGCGGCGTCTTGCGTCACACACACACACACACACAAACACACACACACACACACACACACACACACACACACACACACACACTCACCCCATACTCTCTCTAGACATCAACAAAATTGAAACCCTGTGTTCATGAGTGGACACCATCAGAAAATAAAAAAATTATAGCAAAACTCATATATGATTTATATGTCATATATCATATATAACAAGATCATATACTGATAAAAGCAGAGTATAAAGAACTTTTTATTTAAATTTTCAAAAATTTGTACATATATGCAATGTATCTTGTTATATATACTCCTCACTCCCTCTCTCCAGTCCTTTCTGTCTCCCCAAGATATATTTCTCCCAATTTTATGTCTTTTGTTTTATAACACACTAAGTCCAATTAATGTGCCTATATATTCATGGGGCTTATGGTCATCCACTATGACATGAGCAAAAAAAAATTTATAACCTAACAAAAACAATCCAGTGTAGAACTTGGCAAAGGATTTGACCATTTCCTTCTCCAAAGAGAGATATACAAATTGACTACAAAGCACAAGAGAAGATGTTCAGTATCTTTATTCATGCATGAAGTGTAAGTCAAAAAACCAAAAACAAAACTAGTTACTACTTACAACTTGAAGAACACCCATCAATAGAAAAACAGAAAGAACAAGTGTTGGAAAGGATGTGGAGGAATTGGCTGTGTACGTGACTGATGGGAATATAAACTGATGTGGCTGCCAGAAGCAGTTCTGTGTCATCGAAGGTTGACACAAGTTCTGTGTGGCCCAGCAGTCCTGCATGTGCACAGATGCCCAGGGTTACTGAATGTTCTCGGGCTTCTGCACAAAACATGTGTGACAGTCCCAGTAACCAAAATGGGGGAACGTCCAAACAGAGGTGGAGAAATAAAATGTGGCATGTCTGTGTGATATGATATTACTCACAGGTAAAAGTTGGCCAGCCAAACACGGTAGATGATGTGCTAACACTTGAAAGGCTAAGGCAAGAGGGTCACAAGTTTAATCAAGACCAGCCTAGACTGGATCTGAATCTGAAAGCAAAAACTGCCAAGACAAGGAGTGAAAAGGCAGTGCTCCATGCCGTGCTCCAGCAAGCAGCACATACAGTCTTGAATATTCTTAGCAAAAGAAACCACACAG
The DNA here is from genome assembly GCF_011064425.1 of Rattus rattus. Classification (NCBI taxonomy): domain Eukaryota; kingdom Metazoa; phylum Chordata; class Mammalia; order Rodentia; family Muridae; genus Rattus; species Rattus rattus. The sequence goes on from NC_046161.1 coordinate 59,221,067, forward strand.
GAAGTCACATGCTGGATGCCTGAAAGTGTGTAAAGCGTCCAGATAGGAAATAGGTTTGCGATTTCCAGTGCCTAGAAGGGGATGAGTGGGAGAGTGCTGCTGACTGCTTTTGAGGATTTTGGCATGATGAAATATTCTGGAATTAGAGAGTGGTGATGCTCGTACAATTGTGAATATACAAAAAGCAAAACAATGAAAAACAAGCACACTCATTTTGACTGGGTTACAAATTAGTGAATTGTGCATATGGAAAGTATACCTTAAATTTACATAGTTTATCTGACCAAAAAGAAGAATTTGTTAGCTGGCTTTCCCCTGTAGAAGCCCATATCACTATAGAATGACCAGTGCAGACGAGAGCTAGGAAAGTCAGAAGAACCAAATAGCATCTAGAAAGAGTCATGGCTATCTGTGGGGAAAATACCTAATGAAACTGGCTGGGAAAGGCTGAATATTACATGAGTTTCAATCACTGAAGCTGCTGGGGAGGACACTAGAACCTGAGAAAATGAAGAATGTATTCTTTGAGTGGGGCTTTTTAACTAATGAGACAGAAAAGGTACCGAGAAACAACTCAGCTTGCATTTACTGTCCCTTTATTTTCTACCCAGTAGAACCTCAGCACATATGCAGACTTTACTCTTGCCCTCTGCCAAGGGGCATTTTATTAAGTCCCTAGAAAACTGTACTTGGTCGTGTTGTTGGCTATCACCCTACCGGAGTCTCCGCTGGGCACCACTGTGGCACATTTGATAAGGCAATATGGATGTCTTCATCTGCGTAAAATCCAGGCATAACTGATAGCTGGTTCATGTCTCCAGGGTTTGTTTAAAGCGAACTGCACCTATGGGACAAGCCTGTAACTCCAGCTACCCAGGAGGCTCAGGCAGAAGATTACAAGTTCAAGACCTGTCCTGTCTTCAAAGTCAGTTCAAGCTAGTCTGGGAAATGAGAATAAACTTGTCTCTGAACAAAAAGTTTAAGAAGGGCTAGCAGGTAGCTAAGTGTCACAGAATTTGCTTATCATGTACAAGGCCCTAGGTTCACCCTCCAGTGCTGCCAAAATAGTAGACTAACAGTAATCGTTATAAAACCACAGCCTTCTAACAGGAACTCTACTGTTTCCTACGAGAAAGAAGGAAAGGTCACTTTAGGACAGTATCAGAAGGTTCTTGGCTGTGCATGATGACACATGCCTCTAACCCTAGTTCTCAAAAGGCTGAGATAGGTAGGTTGCTACAAGTTACAAGCTGGCTTGGGCTACATAGTAACTTTAAGGCCAGCCTATGCTACATTGAAAGACAAGATCTCTAAAAAAATTAAAATATTAAAATCTACACTTTTCCCACCAACTCCCCACAGTAGGAAACTTAGATAAAAACACATAAATTCCAAGTAGAGCTTAAATTTTACCTGTAAAAAAAATTAAATCTTAAATGTATATGGATCCATTTTTTTTCTTAAGCTTGTTTTGTTGAGAAAAATCACCATGATTTTTTCTCTCTTTCTTAGCATTAGGAATTAAACCAAGGGCAACCAGGTATAGTGCAAGAGCAAGTGCTCTAGCACGTGCTGTGCTCCCAGCGCTTGTTCCTTGTTTTGGGACAGGTTCTTCTTGAACTTGTACTGTAGCCCAGGCAGGCCTTAAGTGATCTTCTTGCCTCAGCTCCCCCAGAACCCTGACTGCTGGACTGGGATAGGCATTATTCTGTCGCCTGCTCTTAACTCTGTTACTGACCATGAAAAGCAAATTACAAAAAGCTTGTGTGTGGAATTCAGAGGGTTGTTTGTTTGTTTGTTTGTTTTGCACTGATGTTTGATCAGAATTGCCATGCTCAGTGCTCCAAGGCTCCCTTCTTCAGGTTCTGTATTCGTGAGCCTGTGGGTCTCAGAAGCGCACTGGAGATGCATATAGCAACTTGACTATGGTCGCTATCAGACATGAATTTCTTGTTTTATTTCTTAATGACACTTTGCAGATGCGTTTGACAAAGAATACAAGATGGCTTATGATCGTCTCACACCAAGTCAAGTCAAGAGTACACATAACTGTGACAGGCCACCAAGCACGGGAGTGATGGAGTGCCGGAAAACCTTTGGCGAACCTTATCTTTAAGACGTGTGTGTATATGTATACATTCAATATATATTGTATAGTCAGTGTACAAAGTAACACTTTTAGACTCTAAACTCCACGTTTTGAGAATGCATTTGTAAATGGATTGGAAAGTTCAGGTGGCTTTGTACAGAACGCTTTTGTGAGACAACAGTGACCGACAGGGAGAGAGCCACTTACTTCCCATTTATTTCTTCTTTATCACCCCTGTAAAGTAATCAACTACTCTATGATGAGGAAGTCTCTTTTAAAACATTGGTTGCCACAAAATTAGACTTTCTTATGGTTTCTCTTGGAAGAGACAGGTGGGAAAATCACGTGTGGAGCATAAGCAGAGATGTCAGATCCAAGTGTGTCCTGCTTTCGTGGACGTCCGTGGACTGTTCACGCGTTACCATGAAGTTCTATTATACATATTTTAAATTGTTTATAGTAAGTTGATATTTTTTTAATTTTTAAATTTAATATAGCAAACTTAAAATGAATTTAAACTTATGAAACAAGTGTTTATTTTCTTTGTGTCTGCTCTTTGAAGTAATTCGCACAGCTGCAGATCTCTGTATATCTACCTATATTTTTTTTATTACTTGAGAGGAAGAACTTTAACAGGTCAGTGCCAGTGTTAGTGCCCTTGGATTGCACGCTAGCTCCCCTGAATCTGACTGGGGAGAGGGATTGAGGGAGGCAGGGTGAGCCCTGTGCAGGGAGCACCAGACAGAGCGCCTGCGCCATGCCTGCCCGTCTCCTCCACTAGAGTAGATGCGAAAATACCCAGGGGAAATAACTCACAACCCAAACATCAACATAAATCTTAGTGTGGAAACTTACAGATATCAACTTACAAACGTCAACATGAATCTTAGTATGCTATGTGAAAACTTACAGAGGGGAATTACTGACAACTGACTCTTCCAAATTTTACCCAAAATATTGGGTATGAAACAAATTGCACTATAAAATATGTATCTGAAATATGGTTTAATGGGGTATTCTGTTAATACTATATATAGAGAGATTCAAAGTATTTTTGGAAGCAGAAAAATAGTAACCGTCTAAAAGTGCATCCAGAGAGAATTTCCCATATTGAGGAACTTAGTTTTTTCAGTAAGCTTCAGGATCTGAAGTTCATGGAATCTCAAATGTAAACTCTACATGATCAGACAATAAACTCAATGTTTAAACACCATTAGTATTAAATTGACTTAAAATACATTTTTAATTATATTATTTCTAAAACCACTTTTTTTGAATAATTTCTCATAAAGAAAAGGCATCCTTTGGCCTCTGGAATTAATTATTCATGTATTTTCAGTGTATGTATATACATTTGCAAGGGTTGTCATTTGTAAAGGAAGGCTAGCCATTTTAAAACGAAGAAAAAAAGGGGTGGTCCCAAACTTGATGTTTAAAGCAAGTGGAGTCCATGATGCTTGACCTGGAAATAAAGTAACTTAAGCCCCAAGACTCAGCAGTTCAGCCGCAGAAAAGCTGCCTTTCAGTCCCTGCCACCACTGAGTAGCCAGGCTGAAGCATTTTTTTTCACAGCTTTTGCCCCCTGGCAAGTTGTGGGGAGAGCATAAAATGTGAATCTTGAGTTCAGTTGGTTTGAGGCTGAACTTACTTACTTGAAAACACTGGTGCTATGTGCGCATACCTACGGCTCCTGTCGATCCACTTGGCCGCACGGCCTCACTGCTTCACATTCTCCAAGTCACTGAGAAGTACATCCGGTCTCTTCAGAGACTGAGAATGTTCAAGAGGAGGTGTTTGGCACTGGTGGTAAACATGCCCTCTAACAAGATTTGGGCTCTCGTCTGTGCTTTCTTCTTTCTTCCCTCACGAGAGCAGTTTGCCCTGCTGCCTCCAGTTTCTGTGATGCAAACTGTGTGGTTTGTTGGTTTCAAATGTCTGCCAAGCACAGAGAGGCAAAGCTGGCCCTCACACTCACTCGGAAAGCTGAGCATGACCTGCCTCCCGCCCTCCCCTGAGTTTTGTTCTCTGTCTCTGAATAAAGTTATATTTTTCCTGCTTTTAATCCCCAGGAATGTTACTGTATGAAGATAATTTTTAAAAATAATACCTAAACATGGACTAGAACTCAGTCAGTCCTGCTCCAAAGAAAACTAAAATAAGGATTGTCTTTTGAAACAATTTAATCCAAGCTGTTTTTCAGTTTTTTTATTTACCATACATTTTGGAATATTATGGCCAATAATGTTGGAAAGTGGTGTCCTTTCCCTCTACTCCTTATTTTCCATTCTTAGTGTTGCTTATGTTTAAATTGTTGGAAATAAACCATGCTCTTGTTAATATAGTTTAAGACTCTCATTAGGTTTGAATGTTCCTGTGTATGTACATATACTTTAAATAGTCAGCGTTCCCTCCTGTCGCCAGATGTCACAGTATGTAGCTGTTCATCTTCTGGTTTTGTTCTCTTTTCTGTTTTTTTCTAACCTTTAAACCCCCGACACTATCAACTTATCTTACTATAAGGTTGTCTAGTATGTCTTCCCATTTTTGTACATAGAGAAGTGACCCTGAAAATGTTGGTTCAGCATTTTAGGCAATAAATACTTATTTTTACTTCATGCTGATAATTATTATTTATTGGTGCAACTAACAAGCATTGTCTATTCCTATATATAATTTGTGTTGTGTTTTAATTACAGAAGGGAAATGCTTCTTTTAAAAATGGGCAGTAGTTCAGCCTTATTTTATTTCTCCCACCATAGTTTACAAACTGCTTTTAGGCACTTCATGTCAGAATGAGAAGGGAAGAGTGAGCAGGCTCAGAGGCTGTGACTCCTGTGTGCTTAGTGTGCTTGTCCCTTTTAGACCCAACACAAAGCTTTCTGCGAACCCCAGCAGCTGCCTCCTTCGTAGACGCCAACATCCTGAGGACTTGCAGGCTTGTCACCCCTCACACTACCTTCCTTTGCTAGCCCCAAAGAAACCGCATCGGGTGGCCACAGCGTTTGCAGGAAAAGCAGAGCACTTGTCTGTATGGGAATTGTTGAGTCTGACATCTGTGTATGTGCTCACAGGGACAGACTGCTGGGAAAACTCCTGCTGTCCATGGTTGCTGTCCTTTAGATGGTTTCTTCTTGCTATTTAGAGTTTTTTCCAAATGAGTCTCTTTCACTGTAGTGACTGGTGGACAGTCTATAAAGGAAACATGTCGGCTTCTACTCACTAGTCACAGGAAAGGACCTGAAGACCAGAAGCACAGCTTTGGCCTGGCAGGCTAACTTAGGCATGGACATCCTCCCAGCGACCCCCTAAGGATGGGCATGCTTCATAGGGGCCAATCCCACAGCACTTACAGGCTGTGACTGCAGATAAGGACAGCCACTTATTTCAATGTATCTACCAACCTATACTTTTCAATATAAATTTCATTCCCTGCCCCCTCAGAACTCATTTGTTAAATAAACAAGAATTCTGCTATAGACAGTGTTATTAAAAAAAACTTTTCAGATCTGTTGGTGACAATACAATATAATGTTCTAAATATATACAGTAGCCATTTCAAAACATACCAATTTTCAAATAAGTATATTTTAGTTCGTTATATAAAGTTTTTTTTTTTTAATTTTTTTTTTTCCGGAGCTGGGGACCGAACTCAGGGCCTTGCGCATGCTAGGCAAGCGCTCTACCACTGAGCTAAATCCCCAACCCGTTATATAAAGTTTTAACCCATTTAACCAGGAAGTCCTTCATAGTGTTAGAAATATCTCTTACTAGGACATCAAGGAACTGTAACTGCAGGGGGAGGGAGAGGACACCCTGCAGCCCCAGTTCACACTCCTACCTGTGACAGCCCAGACTTCTAGACTCAAAGAATGAAGTGGGACCTGCTTCGTGTAATTCCACATCATTTGCTCTCAAACGAGAGGCCATCTCAGTATTATCTTGGCATAGTAGCACACTAGTTCATCTCTTTTTAAAGGGCATGCTTTTATAAATTTATATATATACATATATACATATATATATCAATTTATATATATATTTATACGTCATATATATATGTATCTTAAATTTAATTGGTTCTTTTAGAAGTCACACAAATTGAGGCTTGAGAGGAGGCTCCTCAGTTAAGAGCGCTTACTGCTCTCCTGCAGGACCCAAGTTCAGATCCCATGTCCATAGCAGGTGGCACCCTCTCCAGCTCCAGGAGATCCAACACCATCTTCTGACCTTTACAGCTGCATGCACGTGTGTGAGCACACACACATTAGCATACATGCAACCACACATGTATGCATACACACACAACATTGTAAGGGATAAAACCCAGTGGTCCTGCCTCTGCCTTTCACCTGAGTGGTCACCTGAGACCATTGGAAAACACAGATATTTACATTGCAATTCCTAACAGCAGCAAAATTACAGTTATGAAGTAACAATGAAAACAATTTTATGCTTGGGGGTCACCACAGTGTATTAAAGGGTATTAGGATTAGACAGGTTGAGAACCACTGTCTTAGATTTAATCTCCACTATTTTATATATATATATATAATTTCAATATTTAGAGGCTGGAGAGTTAGCTCAGTGGTTAGAGCACTTGCTACTTTCTGAGATGACTCAAAGTCAGTTCCTAGCACCCACATCAGGAGGCTCACAACTGCCTATAACTCCAGCTGTAAAGAATCTGATCACTCTTCTGACCTTTGCAGGCACCTACATACATGTGGCATACACTCAAACACAAACGCACATATATGTAAGTAAAAAAACAAACTAAAGTTACATACATTTTCTGTGCTCCTGAAGTATTTTCTTGCCCCAGTGAATCTCCCACTCATCTGTCAAAACCCAGCTTTTCTTTTCTTCTTTAAAATTTATTTACTTATTTATTTTAAATGTAGGCGTGATTTGTCTGCATTTACACCTGATAGATGGTTGTGAGCCACCATGTGGTTGCTGGGAATTGAACTCAGGACCTCTGGAAGAGCAGTCAGTGCTCTTAACCACTGAGCCATCTCTCCAGCCCCATCTTTTTTACTTGTCTTTTCCTGTCACAGCATGAAGTGATGGGAGCTATTTTCTAGGCAAAGGAAAGAATGCAAGATAATTCCTGTTAGTTTTAATCATTACATGGTTTTGTAATCGTGGAATATCTCACCCTCCATCACCCAGTCTCATAAGCACCTTTGGCTGTTGGCAAGGTAACATCTTTGAGGCAAGCTGGAGCTGGCTGCTGACAACAGGAGGGTGTCCAGCATTTTGGTGTTAGCCTCTCCTTTCTATGGGATTGGCCTTTCCTGTTCTGCTATGGCCTGTGGAGGCCCCACAGAAAAGTAGCACCAGGAAGAAGAATTAAGAATATGAACTCTTCATACAGCGAGCATGAGGACTGAGTTTGATCCCCACCACCTACATAAAAGGCAGGTGCTTAGAATCCCAGTGCAGGGGAGGCAGAGAAATAGAGCTCTGAGCAGGGCTGAGTATGTCTATCTTGCTTAATTGTCAAGTTTGAGGCTCAAAGGGAGATCTCATCTCAAAAAGTAGGAAGTGAGCAAGAAAGACACCCAGTGCCTAGCTCCACATTTGCAAATACACCTGCACGCACACAGTATGGAATTTGAACATAATATGTTCTTTATCAGTCTTCTCTTGAGCTTTCTCTCCAGATGACCTAAAGATGGGGTAACTGCACCCATGTTTGTAAAATAAAATACCAGTGGACCCACAGTTTTCATTGAAATTTAATAAAAGTTACTTCCAAAAAAATGGGAATTTTGAAGAAGTACAGCCCATCTTAAAAGATGAATGCTTGAATACCTCCACCCTCCAACACCAGAATGACCCATTGCTTTCCTTTCTCATCTGTCCTCCTATCTTTTCGCAGGCTACCCCACCACTCCTGGTGTCTATGGCGTCATTTGCAGCATAATCTGCAGACACTTCTGCTCCTTGTGCTCTGAAACCAAAGACATGAAAGTTGCATTTCTAACATTCTCCTCAGCTTGATTCTAGTAAAAGCGGCGGCCAAAGGTATTTAATACGCAAGCATAAGGAACTTCATAGAAAATATTTAACCATGACTTTTTTTAAGGTGTCCTTTGTGACCTTAAAAGTAGATAACCAGATGTAGTGGCCATCCTTCCAATCCCAGCACTCAGGAGGCAGGGGCAAGTAGGTCTGTGAATCCAAGGCCAGCCTGGTCAGCATAGCAAGCAGTACTCTCCTTTCTGCTGTGTCATCATTGTGCTAATCATCTTTGAAATTTCTCCTGTGTAAACTGTTTTAAGACCCACTGATAAACTAGTCAAAGGACTAGGCTTCTTGCTTTACAATCTGATCTAGATTGGCATACAAGCATAGCACTGAGCCCTAGATGTCTTCATGCATAAGCCAGACTCGGCCCTCTGCAAATGCATCCCTTTGACTCTTTCGTGACAGTTGTCACTCCTGGGCAGGAACATGCCCAAGGGCAGCTGAGACAGAATATCTAATCCTTTGAAGTGACCGGTGATGGAGACAAAACGAATGCAGATTTTCCAGTAAGTGCATATGTTTAAATAGCCCTAAGGGTAGTTTTCTTTCTCAAATCTCTGCCTCCAATTCAAGCCAAAGTATAGACTTTCATTCCCTGGGCTGCTTTCTGTTTTAATTTCCTTTTAACACAGAAAACATTGGCGTGCATTTTTACAGGACTGTGGGGTAGAGTGATAAATCTATGTCTGCCCCCGCCCCCAAGCCTTCTCTTCTTAAACTCATTAACTGAACTCATAATGACAGCAAACCTGATGCGGCATCACCAGGAGGAATAGCTCGTGTGCAACAGGGTGTGTTTAGGGCAGTGTTAGGGAGAACAAGCCTTCGATACCTGCATGCTGCACCATGGCTCCTCAGGGGTGACCAGGGGATCGTGAGCAAGGGTGCTTGTCTTATTTCTGCCATCCCAGCCCTAACCCCAGGTCTCATACGGGAAGCCCTCTGACTGCATGACAGCTGCTTGTCTGAGTGGTAGGAGCTCTCCCTCCCAAGCTAATGTTCTTAATCCACTAGAAGCTCAGGTGTTTGGAAAGAGAAGCCTCAGTCATGGTGACAGTCACTTCTGAGGGTCTAAGCTGCCCACTTCACATTCCTGATCGTGTTTATTATTTGATTGGTGTGGTAAGACGGACAGTAACTTCCAGCCAGGTCTTCTGCTCTCTGTCCATCTCGAGCATCCGTGACTGAATCAGACAGATACAGGACAGGATATGATTCGATCTTCTAACATCACACTGATCACCAGGAACACAAAGTAAAGAAGGAACATGGTGAAGCCCAGGATCTTGTTCATTCTCCATTTACACGAAGCGATTGAGAAGATAACAAACAGGAGCATGAGAAACAGCAAGACAATGGCACAGAACAGGCCGTTGCTGCTGACAGGAACAGGCTGCAGCGCATTGATGAGAGAGAACAGGAGCCAGGGGACAGGCAGGCTACAAAAGAAAACCAGCATGAATGGTGGCCATGTTGTAACGCCCCTGGCGCTTGATTAGGGTGAGTGGTGTCTTACGGTTTTCAGAGCTCTTATGTTCACACTCACAGGATGAAGGAGAAGCATTAACCTCAAATCATGAGGAAATGCAGGTTAGAGAAACAAGCTCTTGGCAGAGGGCTCAAAGCTTGTCCCTGAGGGCCTAGGTTAAGACAAGTGCTCTGAGCTGGGCATGTTAGCATAGCACTAGGCACTGAGGACGCTCAATTTTAGTCTAGCCTGGACCAGTGAGACTGAGTCCCCAAAAAACAGTTAAAAAATGCCCTGAGTCTGATACCTCCACCCCCACCCCACCCCATCCCCTCCAACCCCATTCCTGCCCACACTTCCATCCCTACCCACACCCCTGAATGTTTAGCGACATATATAGGACTAACCCTAGTCAGTGTGGGACTAGTTTCTCAGTTTTTATGATTAAGGCCTACCTCAGGATAAATTTTCTTTAGTGATCAGATCTTTCTGATACCTACACCGCCTACTGCCTCTCCCTAATAGCCACACACACACACATTCCGGGCAAAATAACCAAATACAAGACATGACCAGGTAAATGAAAGTGACCCAGGTGCTCTGAAGGCACTGTGAAACTAGGGGGCAGGGAGGGGGTGGTTAAACAGGAGGGTGGGATAGTTGTTGTTTCTACAAACCTCCTCATTCCTCTGAGCTAGCAGGAGCCCACATACGAAGGAGAAGGAGTGACACGGCCCAAGACCCTGCTCTACCTCCTTAAAGGACAGTATTCTCTTGTATTGGGAAATAGAATGGATGGACCTCACATCTCAATTCATCTGTAAAGTCCAGTCAGCGAATTTAAGGCCATGGCGAATGGAGGGAGGATACTCCATTGCCTCGTAAGGACTAACCGTACAAACGCCCTTTTGTTGCATCTATAATGAACAAAGAAAACCCGGCAAGGGAGCGATGCAGTTTCTAGTTATTCTGAATACGCCTTAGAAATTATCATCACCACTCACCCCACTGTGATATCAAATATGTTACTGCCCACCGAGCTTGACACGGCCATATCTCCCAGGCCTTTCCGGGCAACGATCACACTGGTGATGAGGTCAGGAATTGAAGTGCCTGCCGCTAGGATCGTCAAACCCATAATCTCTTCAGAAATCCCAATGGTTTCACCAACCTGGTAAAACAGCAACAGTGATGAGAAACCATGGCAACCCCAATGGAAACCATGGCAACCCCAGGTGGAAAACCAGAGTTTACAGCACCAGTGACACCATGGCAACCCCAGGAGGAAAACCAGACTGTACAGCACCAGTGACATACTACTTTGTAATCAAAGCACTGAGGCTCCAAACATGCCCTCTGCAGGACAGGAATGGGTATGGGGTGGGTGATAAAAGAGCCAGGCCCCTGCCTCAGGCTGCAGGGAACCACACAGCTCTTCACTGAGGGCTCTAAAAGTCTAATGATACCAGATGTGTCCTTCACTGTCATCCCAACTCTAACAACTCTTCATGCCCAAAGAACTGCCCCTTCAATAGTCTGCTCTGTCAACATTTCTTTCCTGGCCACGTGAGCTATGCTGTGCACTGGGAGCTAAGCCAGGCTGCAGACAGAAGTTTGGACAGTACTTCCCATATGCTTAGCCTAGAGAAAAGCCAGACATTGTGGCTGTGTGCTAAGTTCTGGACAGAACACAGAATCTCGTGGTCCTCAGGCAGAGGAAGACTGGCATGATGCCATCGAGCTGACTCAGTGAGGGAAGGGATTTCACCAGTCTATGAGTCCGGCCAGCCTGACCCACTGGAATCCGGATGTGAAGGGTCTACTGTGCCATAATATAGTTGAATATCAGTTAGGACAAAAAAAGCATTTGGTGGCATGGAAGTCTACTTTTAAAAAGACTTTACAAACAGCGTGGGAACCCCAGCCGCCCTGGATCCTGACAGTCCTGGATCCAGGAGACACATCTTAGATGGCAAATGCTAGGACCTGCTGGTGGAAGGCTGAGCTACTGTCCACTCACCTGGTGAGCCCACCACACCATGAGGTATGAGAACATGGCTATCCAGATGATGGATCCCAGGAAGGTGATGACAAAAAACTTCCTGGCCTCCTGTAGGGGTTGCAAAGGGAAGAGAAATAAGTTGCAGGGGCTACTGGCCTTTGGCTCCTCTCTGAGGGAACCCCAAAACGTGACAAGGTCCAATGGATGCGTAATCATGAGGAAGATTGGGAGCAGTGTGCATGGAGCCGTGGCCCTGTCCCCAGGGAGCCCCTGGAGCAAATCAACAAGAAAAATCAATAAGAAAAGAAGTACAGGAGCCTGGCTTGTCAGACGCATTCAGCAGGACCAGGCAGGAGATTGCTAATGGACTTGCTCTAGAACCACACCCAGCTAAGTACTTGAATTTGGCTTTTGCACTTCCCACTGCCCCACTTCTCTCTGGGCTTTGAGTGGGTTGTATTATTTCCCCACAGAGAGAGTGTCTGTGGAGAAATAGCCATTATCAAGCCAGGTTTTCAGACTACCTCTTTGAACTCTGGGTGGGGTTCAAGGCCATCATTCCCACACTAAGATCAGAGTACTGAGATTGGAATCCATGAGGGACTGGTCCACACTGTTTACTGTGTCAGACTCAGGGCACACCTCAGGTCTCCAGCTCCTGACTCAGGTATGGTGCACTGACCCCTGCAGAGCTACAGTCCCACCCACATCCTCACGGTGAAGTCCATCCAGCTAGGTTCCCCAGCCTTCTACGTAGAGGCCTCTCAGAGCCAGAGCGGGCCTGGGACACAGCTCTCACCTGCCTCCGTACATCAGGTATTGTCAGCCACAGTGGGAACACGATGGGCAGGAGGAAGAGGTAGATGGCCTGCTTCTGCCTGCTCTCAGGCCATTCCAAGGACAGAGGCTCCTCACTTTCCTCCTCCTCTTCCTCCTCTTCCTCCTCTTCCTCCTCCTCTTCATCCTCCTCATCCTCCTCTTCTTCACTGTCCCCTCCATCACTTCCCCCTCCACCGTCTGCACCTTTCTCACCTTGGGTGGTCTCACATTGATCTTCAGCATTGGCTTCTGCTTCACCCTCACCATCTTTCACCTCAGTGTGGTCTGCTTGGGTTTCACTTTGCCCTTCATGCTCATCTTTTTCTCCTGCCTCGGTTTCCCCCTCATGTTCAACTTTTCCTTCTGCCTCAGTTTCCCCTTGATGTTCAACATTTCCTTCTGCCTCAGTTTCCCCTTCATGCTCATCTTTTTCTCCTGCCTCGGTTTCCCCCTCGTGTTCAACTTTTCCTTCTGCCTCAGTTTCCCCTTCATGGTCAGCTTCTTTTCCTTCTGCCTCAGTTTCCCCTTCATGGTCAGCTTCTGTTCCTTCTGCCTCAGTTTCCCCTTCATGGTCAGCTTCTGTTCCTTCTGCCTCAGTTTCCCCTTCATGGTCAGCTTCTGTTCCTTCTGCCTCAGTTTCCCCTTCATGGTCAGCTTCTTTTCCTTCTGCCTCAGTTTCCCCTTCTTGTTCATCTTCTTTTCTTTCTGCCTCAGTTTCCACTTCATGTTCAACTTCTTTTCCTTCTTCCTCAGTTTCCCCTTCTTGTTCATCTTTTCCTTCTGCCTCAACTTCCCCTTCTTGTTTCTCTTTCCCTTCTGTCTCAGTTTCTTCTTCTTGATCATCTTCTTTCCTTTCTGCCTCAGTTTCCCCTTCTTCATCTTTTTTTCCTTCTGCCTCGGTTTCCCTTTCACCCTCTTCACCTGTCATGTCTCCTCTGTGTTCAGCCTCATCCACATCTTCCTACAATCCAAAGAGAGCAGATTAATGGCCGGCAGCATCTCTGTCTGATGGTCATCCCACTTGTTCCCTGTTTTAATTCTGTCAGAGAGCATCTGAACAGTTAAATATCCAGGGGAGAAAACTGGCCCAGCAAACTTCCCATCATGCCATGCCTGCCCAGTAGTCATCCAGCTTTTTTTTTTTTTTTTTTTGGCTACTTCCAAGGCTGGAAAACTCATCATCTAAAGCAGCATCTCCACCTTGAACAGCATCGGCGAGTTTGAAGTCAATATCTGTATCAAAGCACCGTCACCACACAGTTTACTCTTGGGAGACATATGCAGCACACCTAAGGACTCTTCCACAGGACAGCGCCTTCCTGAGCTGAAGCTTTCTGTGTGCTATGGCTTAGAGGCTGCCACTGCTAGATGAACTTGTTCTAGTTAGCCATACCATGGGTGGAACATCCAAGCTGAACTACGCACACTGGAACAAGACTATCTCCTCCCCTGTCCTAGGTACCAGCCTTCCACATTGCCTAGTATGGCCTGCTGCTTTGCCAGACACAACACTTTGCTGAGTCTACTGAACTCGCAAACTCCTACACTGTGTGGACGATGCCGGTACATGCACCTAGCTGTTGCACATTCTTGCATGTCAGGCACAATAGTAAATGATGTCAGGAATAGCATTTTCTTCATTTCATGGTCCCAGCAATACATAGAATTGCACCCATCTTACTAGTGGAGAAACTAGGGTAGAGGAAATTGCCCATGGTCTACAGTTTGTACGTGATGGCATCAGGATTTAAATATCTCTAGTTCAATTCTCAACCTCTTGACCACCAAACTAACACCCCAAGTCTGAAGAAACCTTGGCTTCCAAAACTGTTATCTTAGGGATCTTATTAGAAATGCAGATTTCTGGCTTTACCCATATCAGCTGACTTAGCACCTCTGAGATGGAAGAGATCATGTGTAACTCGCATGCTCATTGTCCTACACACTAAAAGCCACTAATTTTGATGGTCCCAAATCTGAAATGACCTGTAACATGATAGTCTATTCCCTTGAGCAAGGTTTTTGGGTTTTTGTTGTTGTTGTTTTGTTTCATTTCGGTTTTTTGTTTTTGTTTTTTGTTTTTTTGTTTGTTTGTTTGAGATAGGGTCTCTCTGTGCAGCCCTGGCAGACATAAAATTCAGTTTGAAGACCAGGTTAGCCTTGAACTCACAGAGATAGGCCTGTATGTGCCTCCTGGGTGCTTGGATTAAATGCACACTCCATCGTGCCCGGTCTGCCTAGAAATTTCTTAAGCCAGGATACTGGAGGACCTGCCCTGGGCATACTGACTCAATGGGTAGGCAGGGAACAACTTTTTAAAGTTTTTCCATATTCTCCTAATATGCAACAGGAGTTGAGAATCAGATGAAGAAGCAAAGCGTTACTCTCTGAACATGCCTGGGCTTCGAATCAGCAATGAGGAGTGAAAGGATTTGTCTGCAATCAGCCCTGCCTCTCTCCTCTGGCCCTGAGCAGGAGCAGGCTTCCTGAGATGGTCGTTCATTTAAGTCATTAGGTATGAGGCCACCAGCTGTACCACCTTCCCTGGCTCCCAGAATAGTTACTTTGGGATCTTACTAGGAATGCATGCTAACAGGTGAACAGCAGCTCCCTTCTGTGTTGCGGTGAGGGCATCCATTTTCCCAGGACCCCAGCTGCCTGGTTATGCACCAGATCCCCGACCTGTGACTTAGGATGAACAGATTCTAAGACTGGTCACTGGTTGGTCCCTATGGACTAGAGGGCTAGACTAGTAGTTTAGGGTTAAAACCAGGCATAGCATCTGCACGCAGGGAAAACAGGGAGGAAGGGCAGCAAACAGAGTCATGGGAGCCTTCCTCGGCCTCTACCTGGCTCCTTGTGAGGCTCAACTTTATTTCCTGGGCTGAGGCTCCAGATGCTTCTGCATCCTCCTCTCGCTCCTTTTCCCACGAGTTGGCCACAATGGGCCTGCTTGGTGCTCACATACCGGAAGGCACCAAAACCGCCCGACTGTGGATGAGGAAAAATGTGTGCCTCCGCGTGCTGACCAGGAAAAGCAAGGCTAGAACTTGCAAACTTAGGGTCTGTTTATTGCCAGTCACTTAACCCGTATTGAATACAGGCAGGATGTTTCCCTCCGAGGTGGAGGCTGAGATGGCTCAGATTTGGATGCTGCCTTCTGGAACCTCGCCACCTGGTAGGGGAACCAGGTGAGGCTCAGAAAGCAGGAAGCAGCTGTGGAAATCCCATGTCAAGTGCAACATCCCATGAGCATTTGGATTCTGGGGTGTCGGGGAAACCTCACAGACAAGGGAGCTTTCTACCCATACCAGGCTACATAAGGCTATCTAGGGATGGAGAGAGAGGGGCTCTAGAGAGAGGGAACAAGACCCGTGGTTGAAAAACATGAATATAAAATGAGCCTGGCCAGAGAGTGCTGGAAGAAGACTGTCTCAAGGCAAAGTGGCGCTGAGTCTTAGGAAGCTACGGATGAGGGGAGTACAGCAACAGTGAAGGGCCTCTCACCCAGCAACACTCTTCCTGTTCTTCAAGCCACCGGTGGTCTGGGGCAGTCTGGACTCAGCCTTCCGTTGCTTGGCTGGCACACTAACAATTCCTTATGTTCTGATAACATGTGACTATTCATACACACCCTGAGATACATATTATCCCACACTGGGGTGCTGTCATGAGCTTTCTGCTTCTGGAAACTGTGTGCATTGTTTTTTTCAAATGACTTCAGAGAAGGGGCGTGGTTCGCCCCACAGGGATAAACAGGATTTCAGGCCTTCCAGTAGTTATTATTTGGCCAGAAAGCCCTTCCTTGGCCTCTGAAATTCCTCCAGCTGTGCAGAGGCTGAGAGCCTACCTGGCAGCCTGGATCCTCCTCCTGATCTCCCTTGTCCTCTGGAGCAGGGGCTGGAGTGACCGTGACCGCAGGGAGCTCGGCTGGCTCCTCCTCTTAAAGGACAAACATGGGTTAGATGAGAGCTGAGCAGGTTCTGGGAACAGCTGCGAGATGGCAGGAGAGACTATAGGGCATTAGCACGAGGGAGGCCTTCAGGAACTGGGAACTACGCTCGCCCTGTCCCCTGAATACGTTAGGATGAGAGGACATCTGGGAAGCATTGCCCTGTATTCACAGGCATTTCCTGGAATTGTGATCAGGGATGCTGCAACTACTTGGGTTAATGGAAGCAGGGAGGGCTGGTCCTTTGAAAAGGACCTCACTGAGTTCAAAAGCAAACCCTTCTAAGGCCATAAATCAGAACGGTAGAGAGGCGGCCCTGGACAATATGAAATGCTTAGCTTGGCTACGAGCTAACAACCTCTTGGCTGTGTGGCTTTGGGAAATTCATGTCATCTCTCTGAACCTTGGTTTTCTTGGCTATGGAATGGAAAGAATGGCCCTCTGTGGGCTGCTGTGTGAGCCAGGTAAACCCGGTGTGCAGAGCCCACGAGTCAGTGCTGTCCCGCTTGCTAGGCTTCTGTCACTGGGCTCCAGGTCCCCTTCCCTCAGTAAGCCTGCTCACTTCAAACTAGTCACTAGCAACAACGTCCTTGAGTAGAAGAAATAGTCTCACTTGGGATGAGATTTAGGAAATAGGATGTGAGATCTGGGTACCCCCTGGCCTTCCCTTGTCTGCCTCATCTGAGGAGAACAAAGAGGAAGCTACGGGGAGCCTGTCACAGAAAAATCACTGAAGGAAAAGCCTCAGGGGCACTGACTGGCATGTGCCTCAGTGTCTGCTCTGCACTGGCTATGACAGGAGCAGGGGCAGAGGCAGGAGAAACCTAGCCAGTGGCCAGTCTGGTCATCTTCTCACCGTCTGAGCTGCTTTCTGCTTTGGTCTGGGGGAGGACTCTGGCTTCCTGATTCAAACTCTCCTGCTTGTCCTTGGAGGGGCGGGCTGCAGAGGAGAAAGGAAGACATCTTATCTGGGACCACAGGGACCGCTCTCTCAGGACCCTGTGCCTCCCTATGCCCATGGGGCTGGAAGGCTAGCCTAGGCCTGCGGTGTCTGGGTCTGATCGCAGGAGGCCTATTGCTGGCGCCCCATCTGTAAATTTGGCTGAGTCCCTGTGCCATCACTAACTGGCTATGACCTTAGGCAAGTTGCTCCCCCTAGTTCCTCTCTGATAAACATATGGCTGGTTTGGGACCAACCTGTAAGATGCATTTCCTTTATGACTTCAAGCAATGATTCATTTGAGACCTCTGACCTAAATTCGGTAGGAGAGCCCCTGCCAGAATCAGTCAGTGATGTCCATGATGGCCAGGAAGAAGAGATCTGATGGCAGAGGGCCGTTTTTGCCATCTTGGACTAGGGGAGCAGTAAGGTACCTTTCACAAACTACTAGAAGTCAGGACAGCATATTCTGTGCAGGCTGTTCCAGGGCTCTGCTGCCCCTAAGTCTTCCCTTTCCTGCAGAACACAGGCAGGGATCAAGCTTTGGTCATACCCTTTGGATCCCAGACACACGGAATCCAAGTGGGCTCCCATCTCATTGGAGACCTCTAGAGTGGCAAGAACAGAATAGCTGCCCTGACTTCCAGGCACAAAAAAATAACAGAATGGGCCCCTCTCCCTCCATGACTGTGTGTCAGGCAGCATGTGTGGAGGTCAAGAAGGAAGAGAAATGGACTGAGAAGTGGGAGGTTAGGTGGTCCCCCTGTCAGCTGTGTGGTCTGAGGGTGGGGAAGGGCATGCAGGGCAACGGCACAAATGGACACATGAAGTAACGGCCACATGGATCCGCTTCTAAATACAGGCTAGCTCTGTCCACAGACACTGGGTCACTTAGGAAGCCTGTGTGTTCCCTGCAAATGGCAACACCATGATGCGCCCAGAGCCCTGACTTGAGGATGCACGAGATAGGGATGCTTGACCCCGGCAGCACTTCAGCCACACCATCAGGCACACATGCTGGAGTCTAAGGTGTGACTCTTGACCCAGCTAGCTGGTTCCTCAGCCTCGCTGTTCCTCAGACACTTCACCTGTAAGAGCCTTCCCAGGGTTGTAGTTGTAATTGGTTGGCAGGTTTATTTAAAACAGCCCCTAGATGTCACTGTGTTACCTTTTGACTGTAACAGTGGTGGTGGTGGGCTGAGAGCAGTAGTGGCCAGAGTTCTAGATGGTTTGAGTTGGGGGAGACCCTGAAGATCATCTAACGGGGAAGGGAGTGCAGGCAGACTGCAAGGATGCTAGGAAGATGGAACGAAGCCTCCACAGAGAAAACCAGCCTGGCGTTTCCTCCTCGATCCCTGTGCTCTTAACCCTCCAAGTTGTTCAGCTGCTGCTGCCGGTGTGGCAGGAAGTTCATTTGCAGAGTCACTGCTACGGCCACTCTGGTTCCTCAAGGTGTCCTGGCACTTAGAACTTCAGAACAACTCTGCCACACCCTCCAGGCACCCATCAATAGCTGGAGCGTCCTGTTTAACAGAGGACTTCCATAATCAAAGGAAGGCAAGCGGGGCCCACCCTGGCCCTGGCACATCTGTTGACTGCTGGCTGGAGGGACTCACATCACTTGTCCTGGCCTCTCATTTCCCCGATCACTCCCAGATGTCTCCTTCACTGCTGCCCTCTCCCACACACCTGACTGAGAACACAAGAGGAGCATGGGAGCCCAGGGAGGAAAACACTAAACTGGTGGGGGAGGTGAGAGTGCAGAGGACAGAGATCACCTCTTGTGGAGAGAGCTGCATCTGGGAAGTTCCACCGGGGAAGGGTGGAAACACCTGGATGGCCATCTGGAATGTGCCTGGGAAACAGACATGTGGGGTGACTGGAGCAAAGGCCTGGGGGACCTAGCCCTCCTGGGCAGAGACACTGGCAAATGATCAGACTCCAGCTGCATCCCAGGATGCACCTACAGTCGTTCACTGGCCAATGGCTTACCACACCCACAGTTCATATACCAGGTCGCGGCTGGGACAACGGTCACCAGCTTCTCTGGCACTGTCCCCTCAAGTGTCCTGTCCCCACCCAGCATGGCGGGATCATCTCCTTAGTGCCAATCTCCTCTGACCTCGGCCTGGCCCGAGCATCACATAATCCTGTTAGGACAAGCAGGCCAGCTGGCAGCTGATACTCACAGAGGTGGCCGGGCCCGGGAGCCCCACAGTCCAGGCAGAAGTTCTTTGTTTTCAGGAATTGGCTAGAGTCGGTGGTTCTGCTGGGAATGGCTAGGCATGACTTAGAGAGCCAGGCCAGGTCCACCCCAGCTTCAGCACCTGAGGCTGCCCCCATCTGCATATTTCTTAGAGGTTTGGGGCTGGCTTCTCCCATGTTGCCCAGGCTCACCTCGAAAAATTTCTAAGGGAGGTCTCACGGCTCCTTGACACTCTTTTGACACTGCCTTTTCTAGTACAATATACTTTTAATGCCCCTTACTGTGTCTGAAGGGGTAGGCAAGGGCCTTATGCAATTCTGAGATCCGAGAATGTGCCCCTTAACCAGAAAGGCCAGTCAGGGGTCTTCCTGGGGCCCATTCTTTCATGTCATATTGAAGTTCTCTTGCCTAACTGCATACCTAACAGTTGCTTTTTACTTGGGCTGACTTCTGCACTAGGGAGCCAGAAAGGGTCCAAAGGGAACAGAAGAGTTCCTGAGAGGCAGGCAGTAGGGTGTAAGAGACGTGGGGTAGCACTGTGGGGAAGTGAGCAGACAGACTTGTGAGGTATGGGACTCTCCACCATTGCTACTAGGTCAAGTTCAACTTCAGCACCTTAGACACTGTGCACTGTTCCCCAGAAATGGCTGTGACATATCCTGAGGTGTCCTTTAGGACTCCTGACTGGATCGGAATAGGGAGAGCAAGCTTCCTAGGACCCAGAGCTGAAGACAAAGCAAAGAGAGATGCCAGATGCTATGGAGGTGACCCCTGAAGCATCCCTGTGGGTCACTAAATCTGTCCCAACACAGATCCAAATAGGCCATGGTATCTGTGTTCTGCCCTTCTTCACTTTGCAGGCAGAGACATTGAGGCAGAAAAACAAGAGGGTATTACTTAAGGACCCCAGCCGCCATGTTCCACGTAACTCTGTCTTGGTGAGCTCAGGTCTTACATTTTCCCTGTCCTCCAGGCTGTCTAGCTTTCACTACCTACTCTCTTCTCTGATAACTGTCCCCTCATCCCAGCCCACAGTCCCTAGCATTCGCAAGTCCCCAGTTCTCTCCAGTAGCAGGAGGGGAGGCATGGCACGGGGAAGACAGGCAGGTGTGAGGCGGCCTTGCTTACCTTCCCCCAGGGGGTCCAAGCTGTGGAGCATGAGGTGGTAGATGGTGCTGCGGATGATGCTGTTGTGCAGCGAGGCCGAGCTGCTCCCTCGGGTCAGCACAGACGGGAGCTGAGCAAGGGGAGAGCCGGACAGGCCTCAGTGGGTCCCTGCCCAGGTCAGGGGAGGGGCTGCAGGAGAGCCTCCCCTCCAACCTGCCTCCTTCCCACAGAGACCAGAGAGAGGGCATCTTTAGCCCCGTGCCCCTGCTTCCTTCACCTCCAACTCTCTCTTGTCCTTCCTTTGATTCCTCTTGGACAAGCGCCTTCTGCACCCTACATGAGTCCCACAATCTCCACAGGGAGCAGGCCACCAGGATCAGTGGTACCGTGTGATGGAAAGGTTTGCACCTCCCAGCAAGCAACCTTTCTAAAAAACACATCCTCATCCACATCCACACAGGCAGGTGCCGTGCACAGCCCTTTGGATGTTGTTCTGTGCCCAGAGATAAGCAACACTAGAATCATCTACATAAAGGAAGGACAGGCAAAGGGAGGTGATACATCCAAAGGCAAGCAGGGAGACTCAAACTAAAAACCCAGGTCTACTTACTGGGAGCCCACTTTGACTTTATACCCTCAGAAGCCTTCAAAGGCACTGAAGTAGGCACACCTGGACTACACACAGATGTGACACACACCTATTCATAGCAACACACTGAAGTACTGTAAGATTACCCTTTTCTCCTATCTCACGCCAGTTGAACTCTTCTGACTCCTAGTGGCTGTGGCTGTTACAATGGATATAGGAAGTTTCAGCCCCACTGTCCCCATACCCCTACTCCCAACCCTGCCTCCTTTCAAAGTTCCCATAATTCCTTTCACATGGTGCCTTAAGCCAGTCTTTCAGAAACCTTAGGCCCTGCCCCCTAGTTCCTTAGCTCTGGATATGCTGAAGCCGTCGATAATAGGGCCTCCATCAACATTGGGATTGGAGAGTAGAATTTGAGTTTCTCTAGTCCGAGTTGCATCTTATAGATATAGAATCTGATTATCTGGGACAGACATTAAGAATTTAGTTCCCAAACTAGCACCACGTGGAGCTAAGAGGCCCTCACCACACATCCTGCTCCTTCCTGGGTCACCCTGGTAGCTCCCAGAAGCCTCCCAGGCCTCCCTGAGTTGACCAGGTTGCACAGCATCAGGACTATAGCAACCTGGTGTTCAGGCACATGCTGAAACCCTGCAACATCCCTGCTCAAACCGGGATGCTGCATTGACCCCGCTGGATGAGCTTCACACATCACCCACCTTCAGCTTCTTGTTATCCTGTTGTTCATTTTCCTCAATGGCACCATCACTGGGCTGCAGAGGGGAACAGAGGTCAAGAGATGAATCACAGGATGTCATGGAGAGACCCTGCCTTTTCAGCTCTACTTGTCCTACCTGTGCTCCTGCAACCCAGAAACACCTCAGAAAATGTCTCCACATGCCCACCATCTTTTGTCTCAAATGTGTCACCTGCCTGGAAAGCACATCCCAGGCTCCTCCTTCCTCCTCCTCCTCCTCCTCCTCCTCCTCCTCCTCCTCCTCCTCCTTGCCCTGCTTTTGTTCCTCCCTTCTCATGCTTCAGGTCTCCATTTAATTGTCACCATCCTCTGTGCATCTCTCTGTTTTTTTTAAATTCTTCCACTATTATGTCTATGGTGTTCTGTCTATGTATATGCTTGCACAGCAGAAGAGAGAGCTAGATCTCATTACCGATGCATGTGAGCCACCATGTGATTGCTGGATTTGAACTCAGGACCTCTGGAAGAACAGTCAGTACTCTTAACCACTGAGCTGTCTCTCCAGCCCCGTCTATGCATCTCTTATGGATGCCTATTCTTTTCTGTCCTAGCATTTCCCCCAGTTTCTTTGCATGTAAACAGACATGATAAAGATGTGATGTATTTATTAAGCAGATGATGGATCCACTTCGTCAATTTCTGCTCCTTTTCTCTGTCCATGCCCCTTCCCTTTGCCAAAGATGCCCTCTCTGTTCCTCCCTGCTAACCTGGATGTCATTTGCTCCTGCTCAGAAAAACCAGGGTGGATTCTGTATAAAGCCTTCTCCATGACCCTTTAAGCTGTACCCTACCCTCAATCCCACTCTTGCCTTGAAAGTTGAACAGCATTAGCACATCTTGGGGTCAGATAAGCGCCTGCTGAGAGTGAGAAGAAACTCAAGTCTGAAGAAACGAGGCCCACCAGACTCATTTTCTTTGCTTTCGTAGCCTTGAAATGCCATCTGGGTGATATATGAATTGTCTACTCAACTAGAGTCCAATCTTATTTATTTTTAGAGATGGATGTACTTTATAGCCCAGGTTAGCCTAGAACTCACTATCCAGTCCAGGCTGACCTTTGTGGTGATCCTCCTTCCTCAGCCCCCTTTATGGAGTGCTTTACTGAAGTGAACCACCATCCCCTAGAGCCTACATTTGTCTGCCTGTGCATTTGTCTGTCTGTGCATTTGTCTGTCTGTTTTTGGTTTTTTTTTTTTTTTTTTTGGTTCTTTTTTTTCGGAGCTGGGGACCGAACCCAGGGCCTTGCGCTTCCCTAGGCAAGCGCTCTACCACTGAGCTAAATCCCCAACCCTGTCTGTCTGTTTTTACCACACAGTGAACTTTCGATATAGTCATCTCTGGTCCCCTGACCTGTGGCTCTCAACAAAGTAAGAAGGGTGCACAGACAATCCCAGGTGGCCCGTGGCACTATCTTTAGACACCAAGGTCACTAACCTTAGTCACTAGCCTTAGTGACTATCTTTACAGTCCCTCTGCTTCCCTCACTGGCCACCAAGACCCACCCAGGAACAGAACACCCTCATTCTCTGTTCGGCTTTGAAAATACCACCTGCCCGCAGGCTACCCTCCCATCCAGTCCAGTCCCTCTGCTCCTATACTGAGCATGCGCTATTAGGGGTGTGCACTGTGCTGCATAAGGGACTGTGTTGGTGGTTATGAGGAGGAAAGATACTGAGGACCCGGAGTCTGCATTCAGAATTGAGACATACCACACAGATGCACGGCAGAGCAGAACACGGGTCACGATAAAAGAGGCATAAATGGGGCTGCTGCGTGAGGTGCGCCAGGAAGGCTTCCTGCAGTGGGCACAGTGACGACTTTTGAAGGGTGTGTAGAGAAGGCTTGAGTGAATGGCCGTCTAAGTGAATGCTACAGGGCTGAAATAGCCAAGCTGAGTGATCAATAAGCTGCTCTAATGCCTTCGTGACACACCCGAGAGTTATCGAGAAAGAGGTGGCCTCAGGCAACACGGGTTGGCACTGTCCCACCCACCTCACTGTTCATCAAGTCCAGTGACCTCCCATCAAGTCTGACAGAGGCAAAGAAGTGGGGGCAGACTCCATTTCAGAATGGTTTGCTCTGTGCACAGAGAGCCGAGAGACCGATCTTCGCTCCACAGTGCACATCTCTAATGATTTTCTGCTGCTCAGATCTACTCAAGCTAAAATAACTGTGTGCTCGTGGGCAGTCTCAGTACGCACGTCTAGCTTTGAGGTCCTTTGTGGGTGGGGGGTGGTGCAGTGCATGATTTTGCTGTTTAACCCCGCCTCGCCTTTTTTTTAATTTTATTTTATTTTTCTTGGGTATTTTATGTATTTACATTTCAAATGTTATCCCCTTTTCCCCCTCTCCCACACCTCCTCCCCTCTCCGCCTCCCCTTGAATGCTGAGTTACATGCTAACTCGATTCTCAGCCATTTCCTTTTTTAATTATTGTATTTTGTTTATTATTGTTGCTTTGTGTGTTTGTGCGTGTGCATGTGTGTGCGCGTGTGTGCGTGTGTGTGTGTGTGCATGCATGCGTGCTTGTAAGTCCAAAGACAACTTTGCAGAGTTGATTGTCTTTTCATTTTTTGTGGGTTCCAGGACTCAAACTCAGATCAACAGACTTTTGTGCCAAGCTTTTTTCAAAAGGTTTGTTTAATACGAATGAGTGTGTTTTGCCTTCTTGTGTGCATCTGTGCCACATGGGTGCCTTGTGCTCAGGAAAGTCAGAAAGGAGTGTTGGACCCCTGGAACTGGAATTAGAAGTGCCCGTGAGCACATTCTTCTGTCTGCCTTACAGCCCATACCAGCGAGCCAGCAGGCCTGGGCTCGGGCTGCTCAGCTGGACCTCCACTCTCCTGCTCCAGACCCGCGAAGCCTCTAGAGTTCGGCTCTGCTCTTCTCCACCCCTCAGCCACAGTGACTTTGAAGCACATCAATCACACTGTGCCCCTCCTCTATGTTCTAGAACCTCACTGCCCGCTAGAGAGAGAGAGCCTCCTGCTCACCCTCAGTGCAGCACTGAGAACAACTGGGTTCTCTTTGGTTTGACAGTGTTTTACTGTGTAGCACTGGCTGGCCTGGAACACAGAGATCTGCCTGCCTCTGCCTCTCAAATGGCCACCATGTCTGTGACTCATTTTAATAACCTACTTTTTATTCTGAGACAGCCCTGGCTGTCTTGAAACTCACTCTGTAGACCAGGCTGGCCTTGAACTCATGGAGATCTGGCTGCATGTCTCCTGAGTGCTGGGACTAGAGGTGTGTGCCACCACCACCACCCAGCTAAATAACATACGTAAACCCAGTGCCTCCCACATCTAAACTTTGTTGTTACTGTGCCAAGGACCAAACGCATAGATCAACTGTATCAGACAGACAATCTACCACTGAGCTATCCCCACAGTCCTCTAGCTGCTCCCCTGCAACACAACATAAAGGAGTTGAACGGTTTGCGTTCTTTTCTGCATACTGAGCGCTCAGTGGGCATCTCACACCTCTGCACTCATTTCAAGTGCTCAGCTGCTGGGGCGGGGAACCATGCTCTGCACAGCACAGCTGCAGTCTCACTCCTCACAGAAGGCTCCTGTTCCCCTGGTCCAACCTCAGCACAGGGTGGCAAGACCACACTCCTTCAGGACCGCCTCCTGTACCCCGCTCTGCCAGGCCTCCCTACCCTCTGCCGTAGAAGTCCCACACATTTCCACACGATGCTGTAACTATCTGCTTTGACTTCTCCATCTTCCCCACTGAGGAAAACTTTTTGTGTAGCTGATAAGGCTTAGGTTACAGGCCCTCTCTCCCCTTACATACCTAATTTTGTAGAAGTGGTTTCATATTCTCCTTCTTAATAAGTATCAGGTACCAGATACAGAGGCTGGACCAACTCCAGTTCCTCCATTAAGCTGAGTTCCAGGAGAGCCAGGAAGTGTGTTTTGATTTGTCACTGTGTCACAGACCTGACAGGCCGAGAGTATAAGACAGGCTCTTTTGTGGCCTGCTCTTTCTCTCTCAGAGCTTTGGGCCTCCCTTGACCATGCAGAAATTCACACTTCACACCCAGACCTGGTGCCCCATCTTCAGGGTCCTGTGTGCAACCGCTTCCTGGGCAGCCATAGACGAGCCCAGACTCACCACTCCTGAGTTTCCTGAACTGATTTTCATTTTCCCTCCAGGCTTCTCTTTCTTTGTGGCTGTATCACTCTCTGCTCAGGCCAAAAAGCTCAGCACCATCCCAGACTTCTCCCACCCTCCCTCCTCGTTGCCAAGTTCAGACGATACCCTCTTCAGAACATCTCCACGGACAGCTGTGTGCATGCATGTGTGTACCTGTGTGCATGCGTGATGCAGGCTCACTTGCCTTGGTTTCGCCCTGCATTCAATTGTGGTCCAGACCTAGTTGGTGGAAAGTTCTGGAAACGAACAAATTGTAATTTCTAAATTGTATGGTATTCTGAGTAGCTTGATGCACTTTCAGGCTGTCCCCGTCCATCCCGCCTGGGACATGAATCATCTGTGTTCAGTGTGTCCACAGTATATTTGCTACCTGCCCACCAGTCATTTAGTAGTCATCTTAGTTCAGACCGTCCTCATTTTTGCAAGCTTGTTCTCAAACAACCGTTATCTTATTTGATAAGGGCTTGAAAGTACAAACGTAGTACTCAAAATTTAGCTATGCCAAAGAAAAGATCTATAAAGGTTGTAAATTTTAGATCTGCCCAGTAGGGATGGTGACACGCATCCCTTGTGGATGAGACTATGGTGTGCGTGTGTGTGCATGCATGTGCAAACACACATACTCAGCTGTACAGCTGGGTGCTCCAAACAGCTCCTAGTCAGACTTGCTGCTACCCCTCCTTCTGTTACTATGCTCCTATAATTCATTCTCGACACAGCAGTTTTGGGATAACCTCTAAAACTGGACTCTGATCATCTCTTCCCATACCTCCAATGAAACCCAAACTCAGCATCCAATTCCCAGGCGCCCTCCCCTCCCCAGTGATGCCCTGGACCAGTCCCCCTGCCTTGACCACTAACAAATGGCACTGTTGTGCCCAGTCCTTCCAGCCCTGAGCCTTTGAGAGTGCTCTTCCTCCCTGCAGACATGCTTGCCCAGTTCTGAAACCCACTCTTTAGCCTCCCATGTTCCCCTCAGGGAGGGTCCCCATCAGCCTGTCCCTGTGTGTTTCCTCACAGTAACCCGTCACACTCTGAAATTCCCTTATTAACTACCACTCTCATCTCTATGCCCCCTCACTAGGCAGGTGCTTGTTGGGTTTATTCTCTAATTGGTCCGGGTGGCAGAGCATCTAGAATGCATGCTGCTCTTCATAGAGCGCCACCATGAATATTACTTTGATATTTAACCCCATCATGATCCATGGGAGAGAATATCACTGTGCTGTATGGATGCCTGAAACACCTCTGCAGGCACACACATATCCGTGGGAAGAACAAGCAGGAATAGGCTTGTGTGGATGTTTATGCTATGCTATTAATATTTGTTTCTTGTGCCATCTGCTGGCACTGGCCGTTTGGGGAACTCTAAAAACTTCATCCAGTTATCTAAGGAAAGGTGTGCATTAGGCAAGCGCTCTACCACTGAGCTGCAGCCCTGGGCTGGGGGAAATGACTCAAAGACTGAGAATTCTGCTGGGATTAGTGTTGGAGGCTGTGTGAACTGTAACAATGAGAGAGAGAGAGAGAGAGAGAGAGAGAGAGAGAGAGAGAGAGAGAAAGAGAGAGAGAGTTAGTTTCCATCTTATTCTGACAATTAGAAGGACATCAAGGACTAGTTAAACAGTTGAAGGACACCCCTCAGCCGAGCCATGTTGAGCACAGTAGCTTCTCTGGGACCTAACATGCATGGGACCCACAGAGGTAGGAAGGGCCAAGATGGCCTCTTTCTATCCATAGGCTCTCCATTCTACAGCAAGCAGCTGGCTATACTGGACACTGATCTGATCCTTTAAGACAAGTAACCCTCAGAGGAAAAAGGGAGACCTTCCTCTGCAGACAAGCCTGCTTTCCCTGGATGTGTCTTGCTGGTTGAATGAGAAAATTCCTGCTGGGGAGAAAATAGGCCACAGTGTTCAGGACCAAGTGCCAGGCTTTTCCTCAGAGTCTCACATCCTGACGAATTCTTTGGTGCGGAGTGTAGAGATAGGTTTCTGTAAGAACTCATATCCTTACACCCCTTTCCGCCATTGGCACTCCATGGGGCTGCTCTTCTGTCCCTGGCTGGTCCTTTCTGGCTAAGCTCCTCGGTCCACATGCAATGAAGGAAGGGCCTGTCACCCTTGGACGCCAGTGAGCCCTCTGTAGAATGCTGGCTCTCTGTGAGTGTACATGGCTAAAGAGGCCAGAGGTTTGCAACCTTGGACCAGAAACAATACATAAAGAGCTTCAACACCCCATATAACTTTTCAAAGAGAGCTAAGTGAGGCTGGGGCATCCGGGCAGACACCTCCATTGCTGTACTGGGGATCGTAAAAGGCACCTTACACCGGTCCAGTAGACGTGAACCTGACAGTGCTGCCGTAAGTGTCAAAAGAGACCCTCTAAAATACTACCCTCGGGCTACTGAGATGGCTCTGATCTCCATGAAAGCATGTAATGCACACACCAAATAGACGTGAAGAGGTAAAAACTAAAGATGTAGTAATTAATTGAAAAGCAGAATCAGATTAGAACTCAGGGGATCTGGCTACACTACTAAAGAAGTAGTAAATACTTATTACTATATGGATATCGAATACATATATATATATATATGATCGATACGACATCGTTTCTTTCTGGAAATAGTCTTGAATATATTTTATTAGAATTATAGCTCCCAAGAGACTCCTTCACTCTGATTCTAGGTGCTCAGAACAGAATGCAATGTAACATGATGACCCAGCTCAGAAACCTGGCCGTGCCTGCTGGGTGAAATTTCAAGGCCCTCCAGTGGGAGAACGCCTGCACATAACGGTGAGGCCGCCCCTACTTGTCTTCCTCACGGTGTACTGTGTAGCTATTTACTTCCTGGCTACAGGATGCCATGGACTGTGAAAGAGAGGTATAGTACAGCTTGCAGAGCAGAAGGTGTTTATGCCTGGCTTTAGCGGAGTCTGCTGCTGCCTGTGGTGTCTCACCCCATTCATGGAGACTGAAGGCCTGCGAGAGCAGCAACATGATTTGTGGCTCCCACACAGGATTCTCTTCCTCGATGTTAACTGTATCCCTCACACGGCCTTTCATCCAGGTACGTAAAAATAAACAGTGTGCAGAGTTCCGTGGATCAGGAGATAGTTAACAGGCTGCCTGAGTTAAAACCCAAACATACTCATTCACCATCATCACTATCACCAGTTAGCTGTGTGACTTTGGCCAGGTTACATGCCCACTCTGAGCCCCTGTCTCCTCATATGTAAGATAGGGATAACAGTCTCGTTTTGTAGCATTTAATAAGAAATTGTGGTGGTGCACAACTTTAATTCCAGCTCTCAAGAAACAGAGGCAGGTGGATCTCTGGAATCAAGGTCAGCAGCCTAGTCTATACCAGGACAACCAGGGTTACACAGAACAACTCTGTCTCAAAAAAGAAAGAGAGGAGAGGAGAGGGGGAGGGACAAAAGTGAGGGAGGGAGAGAGACAGGGATTGTAAAGGCACGTGGACCTCTCACGAGTAGGATGGATTCCCTTCCTGACTCTGTTCATTGAGCAGGAATCCAGTCTCCGAACTGGCCTTGAAGAGATTGAACCAAATACTTCTAGACTAAGACTCTGGGCTCAGACTTTGGGATACACTTAGGTTTCCCACCCAGTGGTGATGCAGAAGCCGATAGGGCAGAGGAAGTGGGAGGAGCTAGTCTTTTGTCTCTCCTATGTTTCTCTTCTTACCTGGTTAGGGCTTCACTGCACTAGCTCTGCTCGCCGACTCCCGGCATGCCTTGCTTCCCCCACCCCCTTTTTTTCCTCCAGACTAATCAATTTCAGAGCCATGGCTTATGGAGAAGGCCCAGTTTCTCTGAGTCCTGCCTTCTCCACGGATGTTTAACTAAAGGGACTCATTGAGAGGGAGAAGAGGGAGAGAAGGGAGAGAAGGGAGGAGAGGAGGTTGCTTTCATGGTTTCATCGGTAAGGAGAAACACTTTGCAGGGCCGGTACAGGCTTACACTAAGCCACAAAGATTGAGAACCAGTGTGGTTTGCTACACCAAATACTGAGTTTGCACAGAACTGCCTTATGCATCAGTGCGGCAGCTTGTCCTCTCACTGTTGGTGACATATAGTAACAACTTAGTCCCTCGGATCAGATCATAGCTCTTAGCCAGTTAAATCC
Source organism: Rattus rattus (assembly GCF_011064425.1). Lineage (NCBI taxonomy): Eukaryota > Metazoa > Chordata > Mammalia > Rodentia > Muridae > Rattus > Rattus rattus. The sequence goes on from NC_046161.1 coordinate 59,251,342, forward strand.
AGACACAAAAATGGTGATTTACTCTCTCTGTAGGTAAAAGTTACCCCAGAATGGAACTCTAAATAATTCTTAAACAGCTATAATCTTGAGTTATTAATATTTACTACTATGTGGACATTATTCGTGGCAAGTCCAATGCATTCATACGTTAAATACTGTTGGATTTACCCTCATGTATGGTTAGTAATTCAACATTTCATTAATAATACTGTCGATTAAAAATCCTTCTGAGCACAGGATTAGTTTCAACACAGAGTAAGAACACAGTTGCCATCAGCCCCTGCTTACTGCTTGACAAAGAGCTGTTACTATTGGCCTGGACAATTAAGTTGGACAAATTCTCTATTAAAATTATGCAATTATTGAATAATTAATATTTATTTGACTATTGTTACTTATAAATATTTATTAATTATTTAATAAATAATGGTTATTTAATGATTATTAAAGTTTTGCAGCACTCACTTAGCGAGCTTTGTTTTGATGGCCTTGCTCAGGTGCAGCAGAAATTTCAGAGTGTGTTGAGTTTCATGATACACACCAGGGGTTTTCTCAGAGAAGTCAGGACTCCATAATGAGGCCTGTCCATGGAGGCTCCTGCTTCCTCAGCTTGAATTATGCAGCAAGGAGTCACCCTCTCTCTCTAAGCCTGTGGCTTCCTAGAGCAGCAGCCTGACAGGAAACAGCGGTGATTAGGGAGTCAGACCCAGCCAGCACTGTGACCCCAGGCAGGACTTTCCCTGTCTGTGCCCGGTGTAAAAGATAAATGGAGGAACAACCACTGTGTGGGGCTGATCAGAACCAGAGTGATTTGGACTCAGACATTAGCATAGAAGTCAGAGTTAGACAGAACCTTTTGGTAATTAAAGAACTCTATCCTTTACCCTAGAGACTGGGAAAGGGTGGGGAAGAGACCTGGCCAGGTCATACCATTAATTGAAAAGCAGCATCAGATTAGAACTCAGGGGATCTGGCTTTTGGTTCCATGCTCTGACCAAAAAAAACAAAAAACAAAAAAACAAAAACAAAAACAAAAACAAAAAAAAAACAAAACACTGTGTTACTTCAAAAATCCCAAAGGAAGTGCTATAATCCTTTGCCTCCTGTTGCAGAGGTCGGTAGACATCCTGTCCACTCATCAAAACTGCTAGGGATTAAGTAGCTGCTAAGTCCTCTGCTCTCTGCACGGAAGATTCTGCTTCCACTAAAAGCTATAAGCCAACCTTTTCGCAAACTCACTCTCCAGAACTGGAAAGACAGGGGTCCCTATTTGGGATTTGTTTTCCCGAGGTCACCGCCCCAGATGATGTCATCTTTCAAGTCGCTGAACCATCCAGTGAATTTAAGCAGGAAAGCCCCACCCCCAGCCCCCGGCAGAGAAGCCCCAGCATTGGTGTGTCGGATAACAGACCTCCAGTAGATACAAACTGAAGCCTCCACCCGGGGTCTGGTTTGTCAGTGAGAGAGCACAGGGTGGGGGTGGGGGCTTATCTCCAGTCATAGGTGGGAAAAAACCCCTCCTTCCCTAGACTCCACCTAATCTGCACTCTTTCCCAAGTCCAGCCTGCTGTAAACAAACACACTTGAAAATAATGGGGCCGCCTAAATCAGAACTCCCTGTACACGGAAGAAATCAGCATTTTCCCTCTCTCTCTCTCTCTCTCTCCTCTCTCTCTCTCTCTCTCTCTCTCTCTCTCTCTCTCCTTCCTCCAAAGCCGGCTCAAATGGCATTTCCAGACACCCATCAGACCAAGCTGGATTCAAACTCTGACTCCACTGCCTGCTTGCTATGTGACCCTGGATGAATGTTCTAACTTCTCCTCCAGCTTCAGTTTCTTTCCTGAATAGTAAGGATCACAACCAAGGCCCCTTGTTTAGGATGGCTGGGGTAGAGCCATGGTCACAGGTGCTGGTGGCGGAGCACAGGCAATGCTGTAAATAAGGAAACAGCCAGGGAAAGGAAGCAGCTGCCTCTTGCAGTCTTGCTCTTCCCTGCTCTCTTAGCTTCCTCCTGCCCTTTCACACCAAAGAGGCCTGGGAAAGCCGGGACCAGACTGCCTTACCTTGCTGAGGTCTCCCAGGGCCATGACTTTGGCTACTGGCCTCCTGCTAAGCTGCTCTTTCACCCAGCGTTCAATCTGCTTGTTCCACTTCATGGTGAACACATAGAGAGCGTAGGCCAGCAGCAGCAGCAGGCTCTCCCACCAGGCAATGAGACTATCCAGGAAAAAGACTATGAGCATAGACAAGTCAAGGATGTAGAAGGAGACATCTCGGAACAGGGGCCACCAGGTGAGGTTGAGGATCTCCCGGGAGAAGAGGGCGCAGGTGCCGATGACAAAAAGGATGTTGAACACAGCGGAGCCCACGATGGTACCAATACCCACATTGCTATGGGAGATAAAGACACCAATGAGAGAGGTGAAGAGCTCAGGGGCTGAGCCTCCGGCAGCCATGAATGTGGCCCCGGCCACATCCTCGGAGATCTGAAGCTTGTCCGTGATGACCCCCAGGGCTGGGACAAAGTACTCATCGCACACGATGGCCAAGGCCACAAACACGTACGTCATACCAAAGATGTGTAGGACCACCCAGCCCTGGCGTCGATCCTCCACACTGAACAGGTCTGGGGGATACTCCGCCTTGGGGTGGAGGTTTGGCCAGCCAGGCGGCAAGGCTGAGGGACCGGAAGTAGGTGCCTCTGGGAACAAGATGGCTGTCATGCTCGGAGATGGGGTCATGGGTACAGCTGGGGCTGGCTCCACAACCACACAGCGGTGGACCTGTGTGGTCAGGACTGCCTTGACTTGGGGAGTTACTAGGGTGCCGTGTGCTGTGGAAGGTCTCTTTTCCCTGTTGGTGGCTGAGGCAATTCTAACAGCTGGTGTACTGGTTCCGGACAAGGGATTGCCAATTCTCCGGGCAGCAGTAGAACCTTCAGTGGTTGCTGGGGTGCTACCCATCCTGATGCTTGCCGTCACTTGCTCCTCAGAGGTGGCAGGGGTAGGCTGCAGGACTGCTCGCAGGGGAGTGGTAGAGCTGTTTCTTTCTCCTCTTCTAGGACTTCCCAGGGTGTTCTTCCCCACCAAACTTGGAGAAGTCGCGAGGTCTGTTTCTACTTCGCGTGTTAAGAAAGTCGGGGTGTTCGGAGCCATTCTCCTGAGAGAAGTTTTTCCTGCTGTTCTCTCAGATCTGGGCTCTAACATCCTATAGGTTGCCATGGTTTCACTGTCTTTCTCTGTTGATGTGGGGCTGATGGTGCGGGGCGCACCTGCTGGGGATGGGGTATGCATCCTTCCTTCTTCCCTGGCGTGAGCTGGGCTGGAGCTCTTCCTTCCTCCCCGGGGTTTTGGGGTATAGCTTTTTACTCTCTGTCTGCCTGAAGTTGAGATGAAGTGACTCGGTGCTCTGCTAGGTGTGGGTGGGATGTTTTCTTTTTGTCTTCTCGTGCCAGCTGTTGTGGGGCTATAATTGTTCTTTAGTGACGTTGGAGTGATCTTGGTTGTTATGGGTGGATTGGGGGTGTCCTCCATTGCTATGCTAGGTGCTGCTTCACCTATGATCATTGTGTCTTGGGGTGCTAGCATCTCTCCCTCCACTTCAGAGCTAGCCTCTGGAGGGTCACTGCCCACCACTGTCATCTCATCATTGGGGAGGTCCCTGATGGCCAGTTTAATAGGCTGCTGTGAGGAGACTTTTGTCCACGTTAAAGGGGGATTCTGGGGTCTCCTCAGGTGCTGATAAGTGGAACCAATGATCAACATTCCCAGGAAGAAAAGGAGGCGACTCCAATGAAGCCTCTTTGGTCGGAGTAACCGCCTCTCCTGCGTCCCCATCCTGATCAGTTTCCCCATGATGGCCAGTTATGTCTGATTACCGTAGGCCTTTCATCCTGTCCAGGGAGAGGCGGAGGCTGCTCTGGAATTCATGTTAGTAATCAGGAAAGATTTCTCCATGAAGCCCAGCCTGGGGGTATCCACAAACCTAGAGGGGAAGAGAAGTTATTTGCCTTCTTCTGAGATCTAGAACCCTCTTATCCAGAAAAGTAGAGAGATGGAGGTCCCAGGGACACAAAGTATCAATCAGGCCAGAGACCTTATTCTGAAGAAGCTAACCACTCCTCCCCTCCACTCCAGGGTGCAATGCCTGCTCTCAGGAGACAGTATTCTGTGGACACGCCAGCAGTGCGAGTTTCTGAGTGAGTCCTGGGGGGCTTTAGGATTCTCCATGTCTTTCCTGGTCTCCCTGCACCCCTCAGGTCCAAGCCTAGGTTGCTAGGAGCTTAGTAATCCATAACTGGGCCCCAGGCCACAAATCTCAGCTTCTCAAAGGCAACAAGAAGCTAGAGAGCATGATTCTAAAGGTAGGTAGCAAGAGAAAGCAGTGGACGGTGTCTCTGAGTACATTAGCCAAGTGAAGCTCTACCTGCTCATGTGGCTTAGTTTTTGCTGTTGAGGTTGGAGTTTGTTTTAGACTCTTTTAAAATTCTTGTGCTGTCTCATCCAGAGAGGACAAAGTTTAAGAGCCAAAGGGCTTCTTATCAAATGGTGTGCATTGGTGGGGGGAAATGAGAAATGGAGCCAAAAGCCAGGACTCTCAGCTCTACCGCCTACCAGCAGTGTCGTCTGAGCAGGCTAACCTTACTGCCTTCACCACAAGGTGGATGTTGTTGGTTATGCAAAACCAAATTCATATCTGGGGAAGGGAAACTGAGGACCACTGGTCAGGGGGACTTCATTTTCACGGTACGTTTGACTAGAATGCTTTACCATGTGTATGCTGTAATAAATGCAGTTTTTGAGACAGGGTTTCATGTAGCCCAGCCTGGCTTTGAACATCACATGCAGGCAAGGACGATCCTGAAGTTTTCATCCTCCTGCCTTCATGGTCCAAGTCCTGGGATAAGCATGTGTCACTATGTCGACTTTGTGCAATGTCCCAGAACTTTGTGTATACTGGGAGAGCACTCTACCAATTGAACTGTATCCCAAAACATTTAAGTTTGATTTATTTGTAGGAATCTTACCCATATAAGTAGTAATGACATCGGGTTATAAGAATCCTGAGAGACCAAACACACATAAAGTCTATGAAAAGCATTAGACAGACTCAAGAACCATTGGGGTTAGTTTTATCAATGCAGGAGGAAAGACTCTCAAAGAAACCTTGTTTTATAAAGAGCCTTGAGATCCAGACTTGGTGAACATCCATTAAATCTCTATGTCTAAATATACAACAGTTATTTTAAAATGCCTGGTTTTGCATGGGCCGAGTAACACATAGATCTCTCCAGTATACGTTTTCCCTCCCCTCTCCCCCTCCCCCTCTCACCCCCACCGCACAGATACCCTGAGATGAAACAGGAATGCTACCCTTAACGTCTCACAGCTCCAAGGAACCCAGACATGAGCCTACAGTGAATCTCCCAGGCTTTTTGTAAACCACACTAACCTGAAGTGTCAATGTGCCAGCCTAGAATATCAGAGCAGAACCATCAAAGGAGTAGGAATAAGTGAGCTTCCTCCTTTGCCCTGGTTACTCAGACCTTTCCCTATCTTCCCCCCTTTGTGAATGCAGCACTTTTCGGTGAGCCCATGTGCACCTCCTACAGGAATTCTAGAGGGTCTCTCTTTTCCCCTGCGTGGAGGTGAGCTGGGGTCTGGCTGAACCCTCCTACCATAGCACAGCATTTACCTTCAGACCTCGACATCTGTGTCTTCCAAGTTCAGTAAACTTGTCAAAATCCAGGGTCTGGAAGAGTGGGTCTGAAGCTGAACCCCAGGGAACACCCCATTCTCCTCCTGCCAGCTCACCTAGGAATCCTAATTCAAGGGTCGAGTATGAAGGGCATGTCAGGGGACGCATATCCAATCCTGCCTAATACCCGCCTCCTCTAAGAAGCTTATGGGGCATTGTACAAGTTCTGGGTCCCAGAGCCTCAGAACAAACCTGAGGGGGTAGACCTTTCACCGGGGTGAAATAGAATAGACTCTCCATGGGACTGCCCCCACCAGAGTCAGGTGGGGAACTTAAATTTATTACTAAGCTATGGGAATTCAAGGCCATTTAGGGCTTCCATGATTAGATGGGAGGAAAGACATGGACAGAGGCAGAAAGTTCTCTGAGGAAACTGAGAGAAAGTACATGGGGCTTAAGTGATCAAAAGACATCAGCACCAGGCTCCACTGGCTACCGTGGGAGTCCAACCATAAGTGTAAATGTGGAGACAGTAATGCCCGTCCTGCCTAGAGATAGGGTGAGTATGAAAATCAAGTTGAAACTGAGGGACCGAGAGGAAACTACTTTGCAAATTTGAAAGCATTTTGGAACGTATTTTATTCAGCCAAAGGAAACCCTTAGGTAATCATGCTGGGACATCACAAGGACCCTAAGACATTGGCTCCTGAGCCTCCTGAGCCTCTAGCCCACCACTTGGAGCTGATCACTGTGGCAGTTTGGGTCCCGTGCCCTGCAGCCATGTCACGCACTAGGCAGAGTTAGATGAATCTGAGACGCTGAGAGAACAGGTGCGCCTGCTCATCTAACTGCCTGGTGTTTACTACCTGCCTGCCTCTCCTTCCCTTGTTTTCCATGAGTACAGGAGTAGCTGCTGCTTTAATCTGACATAACAGGTAATCCTTCCCAGCCTCACGCCTGCCCCATGTCACCCCAAATATCCTAGAAGAGTGAATGGTAACTTGCTTCCTCTGCCAAACCCTGCAGGGGCACTGCAGCTGGAAGAGTGAGATAGCTCTCTGTCTGTCAGTGACACCCGATGCCTTTGCCTAGGGAAGGAAGGTGATCTCTGACAGTCATGCCTCAGGCAGAACCAGGCTCACTTCCTTTTTTCAACGTTCTGTCTGGCCCACAGAGACAACAAAAGGAGGACAATTGACAAAGTGGGTTCTCTTTTCTTCTATTTAAAGTGCTATTTCTACAGTGTAGAGCATCCCGAGAAGAAAGTCCCCAGACAAGAGATCCCTTTCTGTCATATCCTCCACTGTGTTAACCAGTTCTTGCTAGGGTCTAACCCACATTTTACTCAATAGAAACTATTCTAGTTTCTTCTGTCCTACCCTCATGAAATTGAAGCACCTTTTGAAATCCAGTGGACAGTAGGAGTTTGCAGTTCGTCTAGGAATGCAAGCATCATGTGCACTAGTCCCGAGAGCTTGGCCTGACTTCTGAGATGTAAGTAAGTAGTGCTCTGGTTGTTAGGAGGAAGGAGATAAGGACACTACCGGGTTGACAGGGTTGTCCTGAGAATTAAGCAGTTACTATGTAAGGTGTGTTAACAGTGCCTGGGGCTGAGGCTGTTACTTTGCTTGTAGGGACCATAGGTTACCAGCTGCTGGCACTGTAGACAGGTGTCACACAGGGCAGAAGATCCCCACACAGTCCATCATGACAACTCTGTGCATTGTATACTTGTGAGTCTGATCAATGCTTGCCTCTGACTCTTGTAATGAGCTCCAAGAGGACAGGACCTTTTGTCTTATCTTTTGCTGAATCCCCAGAGCTCAGAGCAATGCCTGCCACTCAATATATTCATTTTGACTCTGAAGAAAAAGTATATCCAGTCAGGCGCACGCCTATAATTCCAGAACTAGGGAGGTGAAGGCAGGACGATCGGGAGTTGGAAGTTAGCCTTGGTTACCCAGTGAGTTAAAGGCCAACCTGGGTAATACAGTGATAACCTGGGTAATGCAGTGATAACTTATCTCACACAAAAACAAAGTTATCATAGGAGGTGGAGGCTGAGGTGGGGTTTGGAGGCCTGACCTACACAGAGAGAGGACTGATACTCAAAGACTTTATGGACTTTCAGTGGGGAAAGAAAGTCCAGCACCTCTGAGAGAGGGAAGTTCACGCACTTTCTCTACAGATGCCTCATTTTATCCTCTCCTCTGGAACAGGGTGGCAGGACAGACAAGCGCTCTGACCCTCACAATAAACTCATGGTAACCTCACTGGCTAGAGAAGCCAGGGCTTCAAGGTTTGACAAGGTAACAGGGGGGCTTCTCCTTGTCCTTTCCTACCCTCTTCTAGAACAAAGGAGCGATCTGATGTGGAGAGTTTGAGGACAGGGTTGTTTACCTATTTCTGAGTCTACCTCAGGAATTGGTACTGTGATTTGAATGAGAATGGTCCCCATAGGCTCTTGTATTTGAATGTTTGGTCCCCAGTTGGTAGAATTGTTTAGGAAGGATTAGGAGGTGTGGCCTTGTTGGAGGAGGTGTGTCATTGAGGCAGGGGGTGGAGCTTTGAGATTTAAAAAGCCAATGCCATTTCTAGGTTCTCTTTCTCCCTTCTCTTCCCCCTCCCCTCCCCTTCCCCCTTTCTCTCCCCCTCCTCCTCTCTCTCCCCCTTTCCATCTCCCTCCCTCTTCCCTCTCCCTCTCTTTCTCTCTCTCTGCCTCTTGCTTATGGATCTATGCTCTCAGCTACTGTCCCAGCACCATGCCTGCCTGACTGCTGCTATGGTCCCTGCCATGATTATCATGGACTCTAACCAACCTTCTGGAACTGTAACCCCCCAATAATCTCTTTTATACGTCATGGTGTCTCCATAGCAATAGAAAAGTAACTAAGACAAATTTCAACTGCATAATCAATTGTCCTGTAAAGAATGGACACAATTCATCAAGAGCTACAATTCAAATGCCTTCAGACCTAGGCAAGAAAAACTCCTCTACCTCTACCAGCTCTAGCAGGTCTTAATGGAGATTTCCCGGGAATGTGGCTGCCCAGAGAATGAACAGCACACTGAGAGATACCCCAAGGTTAAACCACTCAAAAGTATTAAGAGACTTTTATATGGGGTACTATGTAACCCACTAATAAAATAGTGAGTCTGACCAAGAACAAGTCTCCTAGAGTCTTGTATCCTCAGGCCCCTCATTCATGTGACTAGGAAGATAAGAGTCCCACAGGATCCCACCACGTTAGAGTGAGAGGAACCATAAAAAAGCACACACATCAGCCAGGCACTGTAACTGCACAGCCTTTGGTCTTTGGCTTTTTTTTTTTTTAATGTTATTATGTGTAGGGATTTTAAATGGGGATGGAGAAATGGCTCACCAGTTTAGAGTGAGCACTACGTTCACAGATACCTGGGTTCGTTCACAAGCAACTATGCTGTAGCTGGTTATCAACTACCTGTAACCCTAGCTCCAGGGGCATCTCATCTGGCCTTTGTAGCACATGCATGTACCCATGCACAAGACACATACACATAGTTATAAATACACATAGTTACAAAGCCTTGTGTACTTTTCCTTTTAAAGATGCTACTAAGGTTTTATAAGACTGAGTAGCCAGAATAAGCGAGTAGGAGCCTTGATCATAAGGACCTTTAAAAATTTAGACTTTAAGACTCTTTTCAAAAAAAAAAAAAAAAAAAGACTCTTTTTCAAACTCCAGAGTGTTCTGAGGAGAGAGATTCCGTTCTTTTTCTTACAGAAATGTGGCAATTGCCAATTTCTCTGCTTTTCCCTTAGACTTTCCCCACCCCCAAAGACCCCCTTTACTTCCTGCCTGTCTTCTTTCCATATCCAGCATCACATGAGACTGGCGGGGGAGGGGGTGTGTGTCCAGTGGTGGATAAGGCAAGGTCCTGTTTGCAAAGTAGAGAAGTTCATTGGAATTGAAAATGTATAAAAGCTTTTCTTTGTTCAGTGAGTCTGTCCGTGACTTTAGAATAGAGAGAAGCTTTGTCACTTTCCCAAATGCTCTGGAAAAGACTGAAAGAGGATTGAGAGCAATTAAAGAAAGAGGCCACAGTTTCTTCGTGAAGCATACTGCACGGGGAAAGAGACACAGAGGAGGAGCCTGGAGTTAGAGTCTTCGGAGGCATAGCAATAGTTTCCATGGTTGAGGGCTGGGCAAATGGCTGTAACATGCTTGTGCACAAACTTGAGGATCCAGATTTGGACCCCCAGCACCAATGTAAAAATACAACGTGATAACACGAGTCTGATTCCCGAACAGGAGAGACAGGTAAATGTCAACCGGGAGCTCAGTAGTCAGCCAGTCTTGCCAAGATGTGAGTCACACCATCTCAAAAACATTACAAGCAGAGAACCCAAGAAAGACGTCCCATGTCAACTTCTGGCCTCCACACGTGCATGCACTCACACACTAATGTGTACACAGATCATGCGCACCAAGATTTCGAGGTTTAGGTATTAATCAGATCGTGATCCAAAGAAACAAAACATTTAAAAAGTGGAGAGCCTCAGATTACTGGATATTTGAAAGCCAACTGGAGGATAGTAAAGATTTATTGTTAATTCTTTTAAATTTGATAGCAGCCATATAATTATGTTTTTTTTTTTTTAAAGAAAAGGTTCTTATGTATTTGGGGGGATTTGGAGCTATGGCTCAGCGGGTGAGAGCACTGGCTGTTCTTGCAGAGCTCAGGGTTCTCAGCACCCACATGGCAGGTCACAGCCACCTGTAACTCCGGTCCCAGGGGATCTGACACTTTCTGCTGGACTCTGCTGCCTCGTCTCTCCTCTGTAAGATGGAGATGGGATCCCTGAGCGAACTGCCTAGCTGGTTAGCTGGGAGCTCTGTGCTTGGTTGAGAGACTGTGCACAAAAAGAAGGTGGAGAGCAGCTGAAGAAGATTCCTGGTGTCGCCCTTGGGCTCCAATTCCACTGCACTCCTAAGGCCATGTATTCATGCGTACACAGCACACAGACCCAAGAAAAGGATAAGGCAGACCAAAGTTCTTATTTCTAGAGCTATGTACTAAAATGTTTCTGGACAGAATGTTAGCTGTCTGGGATCTCTACCAAAATATTATGCAGAGAAGTAGGATGCAACTGAAATAAAATTAAAGATTTGAGTTAACAATTGGCTGGTGAAGGGGGATTTGTTATGCTCTTCCTCCATCCTTGTGTGTGCTTCTCTGTGGTGTTTTTCTTTTGAGGGCGTCTAAGGGAGGGGGTCTCACTATTATGTACCCCTCGATAGCCTGAACTCAATATGTAAACTAGGCCATCCTGAAAACTAGGTATCTGTATGTTCTGCCTCCCAATTACTGGGATTAAAGGTGTATGAAGCACCAAGCTGGCTGGTTTTCTTCTTTTTTAAAGATGGGGTTTCACATAGACCAGACTGGCTTTGAATTTAGGAAGTCAAAAAAAGAAAAAAAAAAAAAAAAAAGAAACTTAGGAAGTCCATCTGTAGTTGAATTTCTGATCCTTTTGTTTCCACTTCCCGAGTGCTTGGATTGCAGGGGAGTACCATCAAGCCTTATTTATGCAGGACATAGGACCTAGGCTTTGTGCATGCTACTCTTCCATTGAGCTCCATCTCCACCTCCAGAAAATGTCTTGACATTTTTATTTTGTTGGTGTTGTTGTTTTGTTTTTAAAGAGGGGGTCATATCTGAGATTTCACTAGACTTCTACTCTGGTGGAAACAGTGTGATGAAGAGGACAGAAGTGCGATGTAGGACAGAAGGGGAGAGTGTGAAGCTTGGGCAACACATGAAAGTCAGTCAGGGCCAGGCGAGATGCAGCAGGAAGGATGATGAAGGCCATGGGCCAGCACTGATGTATAAGAGGGGAGGAAAGTACACCATAGGGAAACGAGCCCATGGCTCCCCATCTCTCCCTCTCATTCCACTTTTTCTGTATTCACTACTTAACCTTTCTGTCTGTAGATAAAAATCTTGTCTTGGGGACATAGTGAACAAACTATGAAATTCCAGTTCAGTTCATGGGGCGCAGAATTTTGTCACTAACTTCCGTCTTACAAGCACACTATGACCAAACCACTCCACCTTTTCAAAGCCTGTGTCACAGCAGTTCACTATTTTAAGTCAGGAAATAAGGGGTGAGATATTACAAAAGTGATGTTACTTATTGGTTTCCTTTAAAGTATGTGTGGGAACATGTAAATACTGCAGGTCTTTTGGATGGGAAAGAGACTTATCAGTCACCTAAAGCTTGAAAGGTATTGCCTTTGAATCGCTCTGTCCCTTGTCATCAGTGTTCTGACTTTTCGTCACTGAACAATCTTCTGATTCGGAGCTGATCATGGGGCTCCAGTAACAAGGAAAAAGTACCAAAGCATGTAATGGTTGCTGTGAGTTACCTGGTCTCCTCTCGATAGTTCTGCCTTTTATCATCAATTTTAACAAATTGACCTTTTCCTTTCTAAGTCACTGAAAATTCAGCCAGCTGTTCAGCAGGACCAAGACAGCAAAAATCTGAACACCCATCAGATCATTAATAATGAGCAAACTAATAAACTTAAGTTTAGTCTGTAAGACCATAAACCAGACCATGTATCTAAGCTGGCCTAGAACAGCAAGCCATGGCTGAATCATAGCCACAGTAGGGACAACTAGACAGATAACGCCTCTGCCTGCATAGTCTTGGCGAGATCCCACCCAACAAGGGGGACAGGGTGTGTTAGAAATTACGGCCAAGTATTCAGTTTTATTTGCCTAGATTCCCACACCTGTTCAAGCATAGCAAGGTCTTTGAGATGTTGAGACTAGCCTGGTTGGGAAAAGACGTTCTGAACAGGAACTAAGTCTACAGGCCGTGGGGCCTTGTTATTGGTTTCCCAGAACCTGGTGTTGCTTTCTCTGCCACCTCTAATAGAAGGAGGAAACAGCAAAGAACAATAAACACTCTCTCCCACAGAGTAAGTTGTGATAGGTCTGTTCTTTTTCTTTTTTTAAGATTTATTTAGTTTTAGTTATGTGAATACACTGTTGCTGTCTTCAGACACATCAGAAGTGGACATCAGATCCCATTACAGATGGTTGTGAGCCACCATGTGGTTGCTGGGAATTGAACTCAGGACCTCTGGAAGAGCAGTCAGTGCTTTTTTTTTTTTTTTTTTTTTTCTTTTTTTTTTTTGGAGCTGGGGACCCGAACCCAGGGCCTTGCGCTTCCCTAGGCAAGCGCTCTACCACTGAGCTAAATCCCCAACCCCAGTCAGTGCTCTTAATCACTGAGCCATCTCTCCAGCCCGATAAGTCTGTTCTAAGAGTGTCCCTTCCTTATCCCAATTGCAACCCATAAGCTAAAAGAAAAAGTCATATGCCTAAGACCTTCTAGGGAGCTCTGTGTTCTCACTTGTAATTGCTGTAGTGAAGTACTGTAACTACTCAGCGACCTGTTGCCATCTGTTGATGCCTACCACTACCTGACATTCCCTGGGCTGTAGGGTTAGCAGGTCACCTTTTGCCCACCTCACCCTCCCATCCCCACAAGGAACTCCCAGAGGCATATACTATGCTAGGGACACCCAGTGGAGAGAAGCAGGCAGAGATCCTCAAAGCCTTACAAGGAATCCTAAAAGCAAAACCCTCACTCAACACACCCCAGGCACGAAAGCAGTAATTGAGCCACGCTTCCCCCCTTCTCAACCTCAGAGTAGGGAAATAACATGGAACGAAGATTCCAATGCAAATTAGGCTCAGCGCAGCCAGATGCTTACAATCTGAGCACTCGGTCGGGAATTGCAGTTTTTTAAGAGTAGGAAGAGCATTCTGTCTACTGTGCAGAGGATGTGACTGAGAATTCTGAAGAAGCAATGACAGAAATGTGAGTTAGACACTGGCCAGGGGTCTACAGGTTAGTAAGAAGACAAGGGAGAGATTAATGGAGGGACGCACACAGGGAATCTGGTAAGACAAAGAGGGGAGGGCCAGAAACCCGCAGGGCTCAGCCTCAGGGTAAAATTGGGGATCCTTGGGCGAGAGGCAGAGAAGAAGTGCCCCCTAGTGTCCCAAAGGAGCCATAGCCCAGCTCCCATGGGCTGGAAGCCCCGCCCAGCCCAGCCCGGGCTGTTCTCTGGCTCCAGGTTCCCTTGTGTCGCGCGGCCCTTAAGTTCCGGCTATGGCGCGTGGGCGGAAGGTTTAAGCAGACGGACAGAGGCTGGAGATGGGCTCCGGGTAAGTCAGGGGATCTGTCTGTTGAGGGCTGTGTTTGGATGTCGGTTAGGGTTACAGGGGAAGGAACAGCATAGGGCGGGCGACGGGCCTTCTCTGCAGTCTGCATGAGGTGGTCGTCTCTGGGCGCTGTTTCCAGGGCCTGCGACCGGCCTTCCCTCTGTGTGGCCCAGGTCTTCAGCGTGTTTCTTGTAAGCAGCGAGATTTCTCGCTTGGGGCCGAGTTCTTTCTTCCCCTGAGAGACTTCCGTCCCTGGACCCTGAGACTTCCGTCCCCTCTCCCCGAGAGTTCCACACAACAAACGTTTTGGGCTCGTTTTAAAGGTAAAAGTCTATTCTCCAGTCACAATCCAAATGAACTATGCTGTGTTTCAGGCTATCCATTCAGATATTAATCATTTGAGAATTTAGAGGGACTCGTAGGTAGAAAAGCCAAAGTGTATGCACTTAGAAACTGAAGTGGAGCTCTGAAAGACTCCTGAGAGTCAAATTGCCGTGAATGGGCTAATTATCCCCTTTAGGGTAGGACTATAAATGTAATTGATGGCTTTTAGAGCAGTCAGGTGGCGAGGATGTATCTTCAGGAGTAGATGGTCTGGGAGAAGGAAAACTCTCAGATATCCGAAATATTGTCTGTAAAATGGTACCTGTTGGAAAGGCGGAGGGCAGTGTAGAGAAACTTGAAGATCAAAATCAATCTAAGTGAGAAATACATCGTGTTATCTACTATCAGCTAGTAATGAAAGATTTTATTTTTTAATTTTGTGACTAGGCCCAGACTGCTTGAGTGAAACAACTTTCAGAGACGTTCCATTCTTTCGTTTACCCCGGTGCTTACAACCTGAAAACAAAATTGGATTGGCACAAGTCGGCCAGGGCTGAGGAAGTGCACTTGAGACCTGACACAAATGCATCAGTCAGGAGAAAGAGCCAGGTTCCCAGGTGTCTCCGGAGAAGGCCAGACCGACAGCTGTGGTCACACATTGCCGTGCTAATAGCAATTACATGGACTGGAAGTGCTTGTTGATACTGGATCCAGACAACTGTTTCCTAATCTCTTAAGAGGTGAGGACATGATCTTCAACTTTTAAAAACCATAGAGGCCTCCAGGTTTTAAATGTGACCCACAAGAGCTGGATAAACTATACCCAAGCAGAAGTGCAGGAATCCCTGGTGTCTGTGCTTAAATAAGAAAGTGTATTTCTGTGTACAGAGTTAAGATGTATAATGTATTTTGCTAATGAATTAATGCATGCTGTGAATAGGGGTAGTTCATTGGGTGTGTTGAATTTCATTGGGCACTTATTGTGTGCCAGATGTAAGTCTGAGTCGATATTAGGAGCAAATTCTTATGGTGATCCTTGCCCTTCGCCACCTCATTTAATACAGTTCTGAACTCATTTTTGTTAGGCAGCATGGACTTAGGAAAATGCTAGTGTGTAGCAAATCAGGGCAGCAATGCTAGGGTTGGGGGTGAGGCCATGTCACCTCTCAAAGAGTGAGTATGTTTAACATTGTTTAAAGAAGCAGAGAGAGGGATACATATTTAATGTTTCTTTTAGGGGCTCGAGTGGAGCAGTGGTTAAGAGCACTTACTTCTGGGGACCCTGAGTTAGGTTCTCAGCACCCACAGTGGGCAACTCACAACCGCCCATAACTCCAACTCTAGGGAATCTAACGGCATCTTCTGGCCTCTGAGGGAACCTACTCAGGTGTGGCGGGCACTCATACAGACACACACTGAATAAAAACTAAATGAGATTTTATTTCCTACTGTCTAACACTTTGGACTGCTAAGAGAGTCTGAAAAGAAAACTTTTCTCTCTGGATTAACATTATTGGTGTAGGATACATGAGATGATACAATATCTGAGGTGTATCTATGGCCAGTATGCTGTTAAAAAAAAAAGACTTCCTATTTGATCTGAGTCCCTAGCTCTTACATATAACATCATTTCCATGAATTAGCATGTGCTGAGTTCCCAGCAACCTACTTACAAAAGGAATTGTAGAATGTCACACATCTATAGTTGGGCAGTCTGCCTCTTGTTAAATTAGAGAACACTAAATTTTGACCCTGTTGAGTCTACCCTAATTCTATATAATGTATGCAGTGATTTTTCCCATTTTGGTCCTTTGAGACAGGGTTTCATATAGCTCAGGTTAGCCTCAAACACCTTATGTAGCTAAGAATGACCTTAGAATGACCTGTCTCCACCTTCCTAGGGATGAGATTACAGGCATATGTACCTCTGTGATTTTTGAGACAGAGTAGTCTTACTTACGATATAGCCTTGGCTATCTTAGAACTCACCATGAAATCCAAACTGGCCTTGAATTCACAAATCTGTGTCTTGGGTACTTGGATTAAAGGCATATGCCACCTCACCTGGCCTACAATGTGATTTTTATGAGTTCTCATGCAGTTTACACACACACACACACACACACACACACACACACACACACACACACACACACAATGTGAAGTGCTTTTTTTAATTCATTTTTTGATCCATAATCTGTGTCCTTTACTTATGGCTATAAAATTTTATTGAATCTGCAGATTAATAGAGGATCAACAGTCTGAATCCACATGAGCAGATTTGAGTATCTGGAAACTTTATTCTTTTTTTTTTTTTTTTTTTGGTTCTTTTTTTTGAGCTGGGGAAACTTTATTCTTGAAAAAACCCCATTTTATTCTTCATATTGAATCTTATTTCATAATTTTAAATATGAAACACAATATTCATCAAGACACTGGCAAAAAAAGTTATCAGTTGTTGAGTAGTGCATGCCATATACTGGCTAGCTTGTTCTTCAGTAAATTGTTAAGAAGATGAAATAGGAGTACTTATTGAATTAAGTTGTGTAAAAGTGGAAGGTATGAAGTTAAGGACTACTGGAGTTTAATAAATTCAGTTTATATCCTTGGTTTATGCTGGTTAGTAAGTGTGTCTAGGAGAGGCCCTCATGGTGAACTAGGCTTTGTGCTTCCCTTCTCCTTTAATTCTGTGGTGCTTACCACCACATTGTTCTGGGAAATTGGTTTAAATTGTGGTTAAGAAAAGAAAAATTCCTTCCCAGGATATGTAAGACCTCATTTGTTTTCCACAGCATTTCTCTGGTTGTAGCTGGCTGTCTGCACTCTGAGGGAGTGCTAGAATTGTTCCATCATGCCCACTGTGGTGGTAATGGATGTATCCCTGTCTATGACCCGACCCGTGTCTGTCGAGGGGTCTGAAGAGTACCAGCGGAAGCACCTGGCTGCCCATGGCCTGACCATGCTGTTTGAACACATGGCCACTAACTACAAGCTTGAGTTTACAGCGCTGGTGGTGTTTTCATCACTATGGGAGCTGATGGTCCCCTTTACAAGAGATTACAACACTCTGCAGGTACGCATAGGAACCAGCTATTGTAGATATATTTTGTTGACTGTGATTGTGTACTGATTTTAGAACTTGGAATTGTTTCATAAGTGTGTAGGTATACAATCTAACAAAACAAGGTTCACAAGGTCCTAACTTTCCTCCGGCAGAGCCCTGAGATAAGGATGTTGTTCTATTTTCCGCTCTTGGTGTCTTGGAATCTGAAGACAGTGCTCTCTATGCTAAAATCCAGCATCTTTATGTCTAAATTTCTCTCCTTTCTGCTTTCCCACACAACGTAGGAAACTGAAAAATAAAAATTTTAAATTATGTTTATCCTGACAAATAACTGATTTACAAATACCAAGATACACTTTTAAAACCTTGACCAGTAGGTATTGTCTTCCAGACTTTTCTGTGGTGTGCTAAACAATGTACTTTCTGACATCTTTAAATTATCTGTGTTTCCAGGAGTGCTTAGCATAGTACTTGCCCCCAGTGAGCATTTGTGGAATTAAACTGAACAATTTAAATGAAGGTTAGGCAAGTTAGGAAACAAGGATCAACTTAGCGTAAATGTAAAAACTCTATATGGGAGAGGGGCTAGGGAAATGACTCAGCAGCCAAGAGTGCTTAAGAGCACTGACTGCTCTTGCAGAGGAAGAGGGTTCGTTCCCAGCACCCACATGGCAGTTCACAAGTGTTTGTAACCCAGGTCCAGGAAACCGAGACCTCTTCTGACCTCTAAGGGCTCCACACTCACACATGCATGCATGCACACACAAGCTAGAAATATATATGTATGGAAAACATTTGTGTTAAGGCATTCCTTACCCCCCCCCCCCGCCACTGCCTTTTTTTTTCTTCTAAATGTACTGGATCACTGGAGGGGGGTTGGGACAGAATCCTGTGGAACCCAGGCAGAGCTCCAATTTCTTGATCTTCCTCGGCCTCTCGAGTGCTGGCATTACAGGCTCATAGCAGCATGCTCGGTTTGTATGGACTTCCTTAAAGGTGACTAAGCTTAAGGATTCTGACCCTCCAGAGTTCTGAAATCTGGAGAATTGCTGCATGGAAAGTCACAGTTAAGATGGAGCCCTGACATCAGGCTGCCGGGGCTCTGATGGCAGGCTCTGCCCCCTCTCCTCACCAGAAGTTACTCAGTCAGCCTGTACTTTGGTTTCCTTGTTTACGAGGAGGAGTGGAATGATGGTCAGACGCGCATCAAGTGCTGGGAATGGCATTTAAGATGTGGTTAAGTTAAGTTTGGTGTGTCCCCATTTTTTTTTTTTTTTTTTTTTTTTTTTTTTTTGAGCTGGGGACCCGACCCAGGGCCTTGTGCTTGCTAGGCAAGCGCTCTACCCGCTGAGCTAAATCCCCAACCCCTCATTTTTGAGTTATCATTTTCCTTCAAGCCTACTTAGACACAGGCTTGGGACTGCATACTCTCGCCTAATAAGAGGAAGGCATAAAGAAACTAATTTAATTGTTCCTTATAGTTGAGAAAAATCTCTCACTCTTTCACTGTTTTTCTTTTTTTTTTTTTTTTAAGATTTTATTTATTTTATTTATATGAGTATACTATAGGTATCTTCCCCACACACCAGAAGAGGGCCTCAGATTCATTACAGATGGTTGTGGGCCACTATGTGGTTGCTGGGATTTGAACTCAGGACCTCTGGAAGAGCAGTCAGTGCTCTTAACCGCTGAGCCATCTCTCCAGCCCTCACTGTTTTTCTTTAAAGAATCTCTCGGAGGCTCTGTGACCCCTTTGTAGCATATGTACTCTGAAAATTTTGTGTTTTCTAATAACAGTTCAATCAGCACTTGTATTTTTTATTCAACAGGAAGCACTGAGTAACATGGATGATTATGACAAAACCTGCCTGGAGTCTGCATTAGTCGGTGTTTGCAATATTGTCCAACAAGAATGGGGTGGAGCAATTCCTTGCCAGGTAATAATAGATTCTTTCCATCACCCTAAGTTAAAACCCAACTGCTGAGTGCTTCAGCGCTCCACAAACTGTATTTTATACTGTTCGTATCTTCTGAAAATGGCACCAAATGCTAGGGCCGTAACCCAGTGGCCGAGCACCTGCCTAGCAGGCACAAGGCACCAGGCCCAATCCCCAGTGCTGGAAAAAAGAAGAGAGAGAGAAAATAATATATGAAAAAGGCCCCAGACTAATTCAGACTAGTTCATCATACTAATTTAATCCAAATTATGCTAATATGCACATGAACCAGCAAATCCTGCCTCAAGGAAAGCACCTTCCTAGTAAATTGACGTAGAAGGGACAGAGGCTCACAGTGGAGTTAAGAACTGCAGTCCTGGGAAGGTTGTAGTTTTGACTGACAGAATTGTAAACATCAGTGCAATCTGGTCTCTCTTCATTACCTCAGTGTAGAATTTATTCAGCAAACTTCTGTCTCAATTCTAAATTGTGTGGAATTGGGGAGAGAAGTATCATAACCTCACTTACTCCCATTGTGGAGTCTACATGGTTCCACATTAGCATCAAATCAAAGCAGAGTGGCAGCAGCAAAGGGAGTTAGATGTGTGGAAACAGATGCTTTGAGAAGTGGTGGATAATTAGAAGGAGAGGTAAACACTGCTGGCAGGAAAATTACAGCAGTCTGCAGTTTCCCTGTGTTGGGGCTTTGTAGGATTCTGTGCCATTCACTCAATTGCAGTGATGTATGATAGGTGCCGTCACATAGTAAGCAGGTGAGCATGACTGTTGCTTTATTTACAAAACTAGGCAATGGTTAGGGTCCGGCCTGTGGGCCAGATTGCCCCGGAATGTGACATATGACTTTCTATTAGAAGGTCAAGTCAAAATTCAGTATCAATGGCATCATTGGTATTTTATTTTTAAATTCACTGCAAAATTGTGAAGCCAGACTTGCAGTACACTCCATAGTATACATTGCCTCTAACTCCAGTGCTCAGAACTAGCCTGTGCTACCAAGTGAGACCCTGTCTTACAAAACAAAACAAGGGCAATAGAAGAGAAGGCTAGAGGTTGGTTGAAAGACATGAAAGGAGGTAAGAAGTAGTGGACTGCCTACTCCCTAGAGTGGGGGATGCTTACATGGTCAAATACAAGGAAACTTCTTTTATTTCTGTGAAAACCATACTGTTTGAACTCTGAGGGTCTTAAAGACCTTGTGTTACTTTATAGTTAGGTCACTTTAGTAAACACTTGTTAAAAGAAGACAGCAACTGGGGCTTGAGAGATGTCAAAGTTAAGAACACTTCCTGATTGTGCAGAGGACTGGGTTTGGCATCCACAGTGTGACTCACCTGTCTGTAACTCCAGCTCCAGGAGACCTGGGAGATGGCTTCTTTTGTCTTCCCCTGAATCTTACTTAGGGTTT
This sequence comes from Rattus rattus, assembly GCF_011064425.1. Taxonomy (NCBI): domain Eukaryota; kingdom Metazoa; phylum Chordata; class Mammalia; order Rodentia; family Muridae; genus Rattus; species Rattus rattus. Next base: position 59,272,013 of record NC_046161.1, read on the forward strand.
ACTGCTGTGAACAGACACCATGACCAAGGCAACTCTTATAAGGACAACATTTAATAGGGGCTGGCTTACAGGTTCAGAATTTCAGTCCATTATCATCAAAGCAGGAACATGGCAGCATCCAGGCAGACATGGTGCAGGAGGAGCTGAGAGGTCTATATCTTCATCTGAAGGCTGCTAGGAGAAGACTGCCTTCCAGGCAGCCAGCATAAGGGTCTCCAAGCCCATGCCCACAGTGACACACCTACTCCAACAAGGCTAATAGTGTACTTCCTGGGCCAAGCATATATAAACCATCATACCCTGCCATGTGACATGCCTGTATACACATGTGTACACATACATGTACACACATGCAGGCACTCAGACATACACATAAAAAATAAAAATAAATCTTTAAGAAGACAGAAAATGGCCTTTGGTTAATTCATTTTAGGAAAACAGTATGTACGTCTGTGCACTAAGAATATTCTAATGAGTATCAGATTTTCTAATAGTAAACTGAATAAAAGTTTTGCCAACATCTTCTGAAGCGGTAGTCAGCACACAGCAGTTTCATTGGTTCTTCTGTGGTCATGGGTAAGAACTGGTTTGTCCCATGCAGACTTCACCTTCTCATGTTTAGTTTATTATTTTTAAAAGAGGAAAAGAAGAACCTGAATTGGAAATGAACTGTGTCACAGGGCCTAAATCCACTTAGAGTTACTAAGTGAATCAGATCCAAAGCACTGTATGAGAAATGATGGTTATTGGTGATTTTACAGCCAGTTAACATTAACTTTATTTAAATGTGGACTTCTTTTGACCAACATTTTGAACAGCTGGATTATGTCTTCATTATCTGAATAAAGTCTATTTTGGCATTGCATGCAATGTATCATAAAAACAGCATCTGCAGCTGGTGGGGTAGCTCAGTGGGTAGGGTGCTTGTGCTTTGAAAGCCTGGCAGCCTGACTCAGTCCACAGAGCCCATGTGAAAGTGAAAGAAGAGTGCTGACTCCACAAAAGTGTCCTCTTACTGTCACAACACATGTCATGTGTAACACACTTACAAGTGTATAAACACATTTACAAGCTTCTAGGTAAAAAAGCTGCTATGAGAAGTAAACCACTACATAGAAATCATTGGTTCTTGGAAGAAGAAATTCCCTGTAGACAATTGACTATTTTCCCGAAAGATGAGGCCTTTCAGGGGCCTCCTCCATTCAGCATTTTAGGCTGGGGAAGTCAGTGCTGGTGCTAGTATCCCACACGCTGCAGCCACCTACCAAGCTAAAGAGAGCCAACTTACCCTTCTTTTGGGATGCTTAGGAAGTCCACCCAGGGCTTCACTACCACCTAAAGCAGAAAGGGAAAATGGCTTTTCAGATACCGTATATTTTATTGGCCTGTTCAAAATGCACATTAAACATGCATATTTTTAAGGCCTTGTTTACTGCTACCAAAACGGCCTTATAGATATTTTTACACTTTAAAAGTCAGAAGGATGGGGCTGGACAGGCTCAGTGGTTAAGAGCACTGACTGCTCTTCCGCTCTTCCAGAGGTCCTGAGTTCAATTCCCAGCAACCACATGGTGGCTCACAACCATCTGTAATGGGATCAGATGTCCTGTTCTGGTGTGTCTGAAGACAGCTACAGTGTGCTCATATAAATAAAGTAAATAAATCTGAAGAAAAAAAAAAGTCAGAAGGACAAGTAACAGTACCAGATACACTTTTAAAGCAGTATCTTGGTTGACAAAGAACAAGATTTGTCATCTTTAAAACTAAAGTAGCGGGGTTGGGGATTTAGCTCAGTGGTAGAGCGCTTGCCTAGGAAGCGCAAGGCCCTGGGTTCGGTCCCCAGCTCTGAAAAAAAAGAACCAAAAAAAAAATAAATAAATAAATAAAATAAAGTAGCAAAATTCAGACTTTTGGGCTGGATCTTCTAGGGACACATACAAATGAATCCTACCATTTTTCTAACACCAGTGCTTTAAACTATTAAACTTATCTAAGAGTTGGGGTTCTGGTTTTAATGCAGTTAAGTGAAAATTGTCTGTGATTGCCTTTTTCCTTTAAATGTTTGAAGGTGGACTTTTGAAACACAATTAGAGCTGAGTGTGGTGGTGTACACCTCTATTCCCAGCACACAGGAGGCAGAGGCAGGCAGATATTTAGAAGTTAGAGGCCAGGCTGTTCTACAGTGAGTTCAAGGCCAGCCAGAGGTTAAAAGTGAGACCCTGTCTTTAAAAAACAATACTACTACTACTGATAATTACAATAACAATAATAATAAAGTAAATGAAAATGTGTACCTTTTATATACACAGTTCATTAACTTCACAATGCATATACGTATATAAACACTACTTCAATTAAGATATATTTCCGACATACCTCCCATCCCAGGTTCAGGAAACCTAGAGGAAGAGGCTGAAGAAAGAATGTGAGAGCTGGAGGATGGGGAGGACGCTATCCCACTCGTGAATTAATTCACAGTAGTTGTAGTCCCTGCACAAGATCAAGCCATAGATTTCCAGTGGATCAAGGAGGGGCTCATGAATCCCCATCCCTAGCTAGGAGACACTGGCAACTGATAACTTCTGAAGGAAGGAAAGTAATTTTTCCTTGGTAGTGTAGCCCTTTGGAGGTTCCTAGGTTGTACTCAAAAGGTGATTTTAAAATGCAGAGAGGAGGTGGGGAAATAAAGTGGAGAATATTTTGGGGTAGCCTGGGGAGCAATGAATGGGTAAGGAGAGTGGGGAGAGTGAATGTGATCAAAGCATTTCTGTAGCTGAGCTTCTCAAAGACTGAAAGATGCTCCGTGTGTGTAAAACATCAAGTGTGTCCATCACCCACAGAATCACCCCATGGGTCCTTCTGACAAGTGTATACTGTAACAAGAGATAATTAAAAAGGAAAAATAAATGTAGACTTTAACGTGCAATCCTCCTGTCTTTCTACACAGGTTGTTCTGGTGACTGATGGCTGTCTTGGCATTGGCAGAGGGTCACTGCGGCACTCCCTTGCCACTCAGAATCAGAGAAGTGAGAGCAGCAGGTTCCCGCTCCCCTTTCCTTTCCCGTCGAAGCTATACGTCATGTGCATGGCCAACCTGGAGGAGGTGAGACTTCCTTACTCCGCTCTTTTTAGTTTGATTAACTAAATTTTAGAACTTGGTCTCTTTGTTGATACATTTGTTGATGCTTTTTTACGTATGCCATAACATTGTCCCCGTTGATTTCAACTGAGGCTGGTTACACTTTTAAAAACCTCTGCATCTCAAATGTTCAGACGCAGGAACATAGCCTGCGTTGTCTGGGTTGTCTTTCTTCCTGCTGGTGGATCCTTCCTTCCTGTTGTGGAGGGTCCAGTGTTCTGTTGGGTGCTGTGCCCCTTATTTGGGGATTCTTAAATCCATTGCAGCATAAATGTTGAAAGAGTAGGTGTGCTTTAATTTTTTTGGTAAAATAATGCTACTGTTAGAATGCTTTATTAAATGCTAGACTGCCTAGTTTTTCAATTTGAGAAAGTCATTTGACTTTTCTCTACTTCAATTTTTTCTTTCATTGTAAAGTGTAGATGAGAGGCAAATAGATCTCTGAATGTGAAGCCAGTCCAGTTCATAGCAAGTTGCAGGCTAGCCAGAGCTCTATAGCAAAACCCTGTCTCAGAGAATATAGACGATAGTTTTCCTGTGCAGTATTAGAAAGTCCAAGTTCCGTCTGATGTGGTGCCATCGACTTCCATTCTTTATTACTTCACTCTTTAGCCTTGAATCAAATTGTAGGTATTTCTTTGTTGTTTTCTATTAAGAAAACCATCTCAGTCATTTCCTGCTAGTGTTACAATGATGCTAGTCTTAGTGTACTGAGAGTGATTGGTGATCCGTACCATTTAAAGGGTCCCCCTCCCCCTCTTTCTGCAGCTTCAGAGCACTGACTCCTTGGAATGCCTTGAACGACTCATAGACTTAAATAATGGTGAAGGGCAAATTTTTACTATTGATGGCCCCCTGTGTTTGAAAAATGTACAGTCTATGTTTGGGTGAGTATGTGTGTAAAGCGTTCCACCTTGATATTTAATTCAGAGTATAGTTTGACAGCTAGTAAGAATATCTGTTTCATTATTGCTGATTGTATGATTCAGTTTTCCCCAGGAGCCCGTCTCTCAGATCAAATGATTGGAAGCAGTAGGTTTAAAAGTTCACTTGCTTTCTAGTTAAGTATGACTGAGTCTATGTATTAGCCTGCAAAACCGACTTTCTTATCATCTCAGTCCGTTCTAAGTTTAAATCGTTTGGGCCTTCTCTGAATTGAAATCTTATCACAAAATGTCAGCTTGTATTCCGTGTTCCAAATGCTCAGGTTGAGTCTTAGAATCAATGGGAAATGATAACAAAAATCACATCTTTAAAGATGTCTTGTATATGTGTCGTGTCACTGTTCTGTAACATCTTCTAGAAAGCTGATAGACCTGGCATACACACCTTTCCATGCTGCTCTCAAGTGTGGCCACCTAACAGCTGATGTACAAGTCTTCCCTAGGCCAGAACCTTTCGTTATAGATGAAGAAATTGATCCTATCCCTAAAGTCATTAACACAGGTAACTTTTTTGAAACTTCCTTCTTAATTTTTCTGTTATCTTTAACTTACCTAAGAGGTGACAGGCTTTGTTTCTTGGTGAGATCTTGAGCTAATCTACAATCCTGAGTCACTATAACTACACATTACTAGAGTTTAAAAAAAAAGTGGTAAGGTCTTCAGTCTAATGTTCTCCCAGCTGAGCTGTTTGGTAAAGACTCTGAGATTAGTTAGCGTCGTACCTAATGCATATGAAGACTGTCTTCTAGACCTGGCTCTGGGACTTTTGCACTGGGACCCTGGAAGTTAGTTGCTTCGTTCAGTCCTAATGACTGGGTGTGGGGAATGAGCCAGTCAGTTGCTAAGCTCTTAGTTCTGGTAGACTGAACCGTTCTAGCCCTGCTTCTTGTATTATGACTAAAACAAAATGCATTTTGCATCCTGCTGCTTTGATCTAGTGCGAGTTTGTGGATGCCGTGCTTAGCTGAATTGTGGGAAATTGTAGGAGAAAATTGTCTTCCATTGGTTGGAGGACTCCTGAGTGGTGAGTGCATGTCAGAGCTCTTAGGGACAGACATCATCACTCTGTGTTGCTGATACCCGGTCTGATATTACTAGATGCTCAACAGGTAATTGCCCATGCAATAAATGATTAGAAATAAGTGGGTAGTAAATAAATGTTCATTGCTTGGGGTGTAGATATTTTAGGTGGAACCATTTAGGTTCATTGTCACAGAATGTAGTAAACTGTACCAAGGTTTAGTTGCCTTCAAACTAAATCCTACTTCCCTCCTGCCCTTTACTTAAATATCTCTTTTCTTTCCAGTATAAACTTTTGGTCTTAAGATACTTTGTAACTCGTACCTAAGTCACTCAAGTGTTTGTTGTAAGCCCTTCGGTATGCAGCTGGGAGCTGTCGGCCCTTAGATGCTCAGCTAGGCAGGTGCTGACAGCAGCCGCAGGGAGGGCGCACCCTGCTGTATCACAAGAGTAGTCATGGTTCTGGGATTTTGGAATTGCTCTGCTAGGATGGCTGTGCTTCTGGATATACTTAGAAGAACTGAACAACAACTCAGTGAGTACTGTTAGAGGCTTCCTATGAAGAATAGTGTTAGTCTATTCTCTTTACAGTTTTTAATACTTTCAAAGTTTTGTGTTAATTACTTACATAATCCAACATTTTATTAAAAATTCAGTTTAGCTTTAGTTTTTTATTTTATTTTTGAGATAGGGTCTCACTAGAAGGCTCCAGCTGGCCTAGAACTCTACCAGTTTTGCCTCCCAGGTCCTGGGATTAAAGTGCTCCATACCCACCTAGGAACTTTTAGGTTTTCAGGAAATACTTTTGGGCTACAGCATAACTGCTATAAAGAAAATCATTATTGTGTTATTTTGTATAGAATACTTTTCTTTCTCAAGTAAAGATTCTTTTTGAGTATGGATGTGGTGTATACACAGAGTGTGCAGGTGCATGTACCCAGAGGCCAGAGAAAGACACTGTGGGTCTCGCTCTATCATGCTCTGCCTTATTGCCTTAAGGCAGGCTGCAATCTCCCAGGACCTCTGTCAGTATGCCCTAAGCCGGGAGTTACAGGCCCGTGAGTTATGCTTTGGTTTTTGTGACATGCTGGGGATTCTAACTGCAGTCCACATGTTCAAGCTTTCTTAACCACTATGCCATCTCACCCCCAAAGGAATGCTCTTAAAATGCTGGCTCTCCATTTGAGGTTGTTGTAGATACTTTGTTTTAGCACACTCCTTACTGCCCTTGATTATACAGAGGAATTTGACCTTTGCCTTGATTAAGGTACTAGTCTCATAAAAATAAATTTTACCTAGTGTTTTTATAAAACTTGAATTCATTAAATAAAAGTCATTATAGATTGAGCTACTGAAAATGAAAATTATCTATGATCCTTAGAAAAGTTTAACAATTCTTCTAATTATCATATTTGAAGTTTTTGCCTTGAAACAGTGTTTTTAGAATCTAACACATAGACAATAATGTATTTTCCCTATTGTGAATACTTCTGTGTTGATTCCTTACTTACAGATTTGGAAATAGTGGGCTTTATTGACATAGCTGATATTTCCAGCCCTCCAGTTTTGTCCAGGCATTTGGTCTTGCCCATAGCACTCAACAAAGGTGAGTTCTCTTCTTCTTTTTTTTTTTTTTTTTTTTTTTTTTTTTTTCAGAGCTGGGGACCAAACCCAGGGCCTTGTGCTTGCTAGGCAAGCACTTTACCACTGAGCTAAATCCCCAACCCCTTATCCCTTTGATTTAAACGGAACATTATGTAGAAGTCATTCTTCAGTGTCAGCTGGCTCACTGGACAGAATTTAAAAGAAAAGAACTGTTACTGAATTGGATTGCAGAAATTAAGTGTTGCCTCGGATCCCAGAATAGATTACGTGCTGCCTTACCCTGTAGAAACTTTTGACAAGTCACATTGTGCACTGGTCTGTGGACTCATGGTGGAAGACCTCTTCAAAGGTGACAGCTCTGAGATCCCTACCCAGGGCTTTCCTAAGAGGAACACCCTGAGAGAGACGGGAAAGGACACAGCTTTGTTCTGCTGGTTCCACCTGTCGTGAATACAAATGTGATTGAACGTATCATGTGTGACTCCTCTTGTGAGGCTTCACTGCAGATTGTTCATTGCCTCGTTAGGGACTGTGAAGTCCTATCCCCAAATTCAGCATCTCTCTGAAGTATGCCAACCTCTAGCTGTTTGAAATGGTCATTTCCTATGTTCTAAGCTGACCATCTACCTCATATTTATCAGTTCTTTTCAGGAAATATGTGTAGCAGGGCAACATCCCCTCCTGTGTCATCTATGCTCTGTGAATGAATGTTTCATGATGAGAGCTGGAGTAAAAAACATCTCATGAGCACTTAGTCAGCATTCACAGCATACAAGGTCTCACTCTATCCTGTAGGCTGGCCTCCAACTCAGCCTCCTAAATGCTGGGATTACAGGCATGAGCCACCATGCCCAGTTCATAAGCAAAGTCTTGATACTCATGTACAGCAGCTTACTGGGATCATAGTGCCTATGAACAGGGCAGGACTAATAAGGAAAAGCAGAATAGTGCAGTATTGTAATGTGCATTGAATACCAATCTATACGGGAAGATTCCTCCGATTGAAGTAAAGAGTCTCTGAAGAGATCAGACAGATGTTTTAGAGGAAAGTTAACTAAGAAGATTGACCTACAGCAGAGTGTGGGAGACCCTGGAGTTGGGAACTTTAGCCAAGAAGCTCATAGAGGAACCACTGTGTACTTTGAACTTGTTTCTCTAGTGTGAGGGCTGTCAGCTTAGACCACACCTGAAACTTCTGTGTCTAATTCTGTTTAGATGGGTGCCTCGAGCCTCCAGTGGCATCTCACTGAATTTTCTGTAGAAATGCTATGAAATTGTTTTTATATACAAAAACAATTGGGCTATAATTCATAAGCCACAGACTTGTATTTAAAGAGGGTTGTTAGAGTAAGAAACGGGCTCAGTAGGAAGGTGTAACATATCCATCAAGTCTACAGGCTTAGGTTTCATACCCAGTAAACCCCCCCCCCAAAAAAAATGTTTGTCTGTCTGTTTTAAACAGGCTAGGAAATGATGTAGTTAGTAGTGTGGTAAATTTCTTGCCTTGAGAGCATAAAGACCTGAGTCCAGACACCAGCACCTATGTAAGACGCAGAGTGGGTTCGTAGGCCAGGTACACTGGGGGAGACAGGTCTCAATGAATGTTTTAAAGAGAAACTCTAGATGGGGTAGTAAAAGCTTATAATCCCAAGGTAAGGAAGCAGAGACAGCAGCAGCTCTGAGGCTCACTGGCCGCCTTGCTAGCCTGGTCGGTAGGCTCCAAGCCAATTAGGAACCTGCTCAAAGTAAATGCATTTCTAGAAATAACACGAGATCGTCTTCTGGCCTCCACATGCATGTGTATATGTATCTGTACACATGCATTTTTTAAAAAGAAAAGAATCATAATTTCTCTTTTTTTGAGACAGTTTCTTTTCTCTGAGAATCAACCCTGGATGTCCTGAAACTCACTTTGTAGACCAAGCTGGCTTCAAACTTTCAGAAATATCCCTACCTTTGCCTCCCAAGTGCTAGGATTAAAGGTGTGCACCACCACCCAGGTCCAAGTGGTGCCTTCTCAAAGTCTATCTGTGGAGTTTGTATTGCCACCATCACCATCCATTTCCGAAGCTCCGAAGCTCCCACCCACAGGAAGCCTCCTGACCATGAGTCCCCGTCCCTCTTCTCTGTGGGCTGCCTCTAGGATACGTCTCACATCCACGCATGACTGTATGATTGGAAAGTTTTTATATGGACAGTTAGTGGGAAACCGTGCTTTTGTGCCTTGTTATAATCCTCCTTTACAGCACCATGTATTTTCCCTTCAAAGCATGAGATAATCAAGAGTTTAGAATTTTGTAACTAATATGCTTACCTGTTTTACAGAAGGTGACGAGGTGGGTGCTGGCATCACTGATGACAATGAAGATGAGAATTCAGCCAATCAGATTGCTGGCAAAATACCCAACTTCTGTGTCCTGCTCCATGGCAGCCTAAAGGTGGAAGGAATGGTGGCACTTGTTCAACTAGGGTAGGAAGGGTTTGTTGGCATTGATTGACCCAGAGAGAACTGCACAGGGAAGCTTCTCACAGACTTAAGGAAAGACATGGAAAGATCTTGGTCACCTTTTCCTTTCCTGCCATACCCTTCCCACCCCCATCGCCTTCTAGATCTTAATTATCCCACAAAGTAAATGGGAAACGGACTTTTGGATTACATTGATTTAATGGTGTGTATCTTCTCTTTTAAGTTGTCAGTCACATATTTGCTTTAGAGAGAGAATTTTGCTGTGGCACCTAAACTACTCTCACACCTATGATCCACCTGCCTCAGCCTCTGAAGTGCTGGGCTTACAGCTATACCAAAAGGTTTTCCTCTTTAAATCCTGTGTGGGTGCTGAGAGCCAAGCCCTCGTCCTCTCAAGATGGATAAGTGCCTTTCATAGTGACCTGCTCTGTCTCTGGGCACCCACACTACTGCTGCTTGTTAGCTCATGCCACCCCAACACTGCACAGAGGAGGAGACTGAAGCTTCGAGAGACAGGAAATGGCCCAAGATCACAAAGATAGCAAACTCAAGGGCCAGAGTTCTTAACCTGCATGCTTAATGCAGGACTCATGGCCGCTCTGTTGCCTTCCTTCCCTGTGTGGAAAGCACTAGCTTTCCTATTGTTGGAAAGGGGTGGGGAGGTGTTGCTCTGGCCATGACCTGGCCTTTGGCCTTGTCAGCTATAAAAGGTCAAGGAGTTAAGATTAATCACAGGAAGCAGATCTCCATTTCTGCTTGAATGAAAATTCCCAAAAGAATAGTTTTCTTTTTTAGATGTATTTTATTTTAATTGTGTATATACACACGTGTGTATGCATGTTCAGGTGAGAGCAAGGTGTCCTTGGAGACCAACGGCTGGAACTAAAATCACAGGTGAAGTGACTTGGTCCTCTGCAAGATGGACAAGTGCCTTCCATAGCAGCCTGCTGTTCCCCAGCACTCATGCTTCCGCTGCCTCTCACTGTGGGGATCTCCCAAGGCTCCTTCAGAAGCTTGCGGCAGAGTGTTCCCTACAGGGTTACCTCTGGTGTTGCTGCTGTCACTCCAGGAGGCAACTGGAGGGACCCTAGGACTTCAGCTTCTATTGCTCTGCCCCCAGGCTCCTACCTACTGTGCTTTCGTGGCTCTTCTCTCTTTTAAACCCTTTCAGTGTACATGCACTCTCAGACACAGTTACACACATACATACTCACACTCACACATACTCTCATGGAATACACCCATACCCAGTCTTACACACACACACACACACACACACACACACACACACACACACACACACACACACACAACCACAGTTTTGTCTGACTCATTTGTATCCCAGAGAGCTGGAAAAACTATGTTCCTTTTCAAGGTTAAGATTTGGCTTTGGTGAGAGTACTGGGCCTAACCTAAAAACTTAAGACTGTGTGTCCAGAAAAGCAGAGCCTACATTTCTATAACTCGACAGTCCTAGGCTTGACATTCTGATCGTCCGTCTTCTCTCCATCTAGTCCTGAGTGGCATGGCATGCTCTACTCCCAAGCTGACAGCAAGAAGAAATCAAACCTCATGATGTCTCTCTTTGAGCCTGGCCCAGAACCTCTCCCATGGCTTGGGAAAATGGCACAGTTGGGGCCCATTTCAGGTACAACCCGGACAGATCTGACTTGTTTGCCGTTGTCGTCTCTCTGCTGCTGTGAATGTCTTCGAGTGTTATCAGAGCACTCCTGAGCTCTCTGATGCTGGATGCATACACAGAGGACCTCAGAGTATTTAAGGTTTGAACTCAGCATTCTCAGCTCAGGGAAAAGAAGCATTTATATTGAGGGAAGTGAGCGCAGTGTCATTCGGTGCTCCGAATGGGAAACTCTGTGTGTGTTCCCATTCTCAGGCGTTCTCAGGCCATGCAGCCATCTTCCTTTTGGAAACGCTCTCCCCTCCCTTCACATTGCTGCTGTTTCTAGTCTAGCTCTCTATCTCTTGTCACCATCATGATCAGTGGGGCAGCTGGAGTTCATCCTCCTGTGGCTTTGGGAACTTAAGGCAAACCTCGTTCCCTCTCCATGGATCAGGAAGTAGAGTTGAGCTGGTAGAACTGGCTTGTAACCCTTAATTCCCACCCCCATAGAGCCCATTTCTGGGTATTCGCCCTGACCAAAAGGGGACATTTCCCATTCAAATCTCAACAGGAAGTATGTAAGGTGCATGATACAGTGTAGGAATGTAATTGTAGATGTCATCTTTTCTCCCTCTTGCCTCAGTTTCCAGAATGTCCTTAGTTTCTCCTGTTGTTTGTGCTCTTTTGTTTCTTCAGCAGTAGTGGGTTCAGACTCCCATATCTGGTCCTTGAGTCTCAGCTGGTGTCCCCCACATTTGCATGTTGCATTTCCAGTTCTCAGCTGGACTGCGTTGCCCTCACTTCTCACTGCTTATACTGCTTCTGCTCCCTCCGCTATGCCTTTGGAACTGCTGTCCTCAGCCTCCAGCTCTGTACCCACCGTTACCCTTGACCCAGTTGACTCCATTTCCATTTTAGAGCTGTCTGCCATCTATCCCTGTGCCTGTGAATAAAAGAGCTGAAGTTTTCAAAGTCTAATAGGGAGTAGACTCAGCTGAGTGCATTAGGTCAGGTCACAGCCAGGAGCACAGGTGACCAGGAGCTGTCTGACTCAGGAAGGAAGACAAGGCTAGAGCACTCAGCACAGCAGGAAGGGAGGGCGGACAGTAGGTTAGAGCCTGGCTGAGTACGACAGCTCTGGAAGACCTATTCTGTGATACTGGGAAGCCACAACAGAGGAATAACCATAGTTCCTTCTGGCCATTATGACAGCACTCAAGACAGCAGTTAGGAGATGGGGTGCATTCCAGGCTAGTGGTGCAGTTCAGTTAGCCTGGCAATGTATGAAGCTTGGGTTCAGTCCTCAGCACCTTGTGTCTGGGTGTGGTGATGCGCACCTGTAATTCCAGGGATCTGCATGCTAGGAAACTACAGGGGCTTTAACTAAGGTGTTTGGCTATATAAAATAATTGGGAGTGTGTCTGTGTGTGTATGTGTCTGTGTGCATGTGCATGCGTGCACACATTTGTCTGTGCATGTGTTTCAGTGTTGAAACAAGGTCTTGTACTGCAACTCAGGCTTTTTTCCTGCCTTGTGTGACTCCAGAGTTAACTAGCCACATGAGATTATTTAAATTTATTTAAAATTAAAGAACATTTAAAGTTGAGTTCCGGTGTAGATGTTTCTTGTACCATAGGTTTGGTAAAGGGTTCTGGGCTAAAATATAGAACTGTGTGTATGATGTAGCTTTAAGTTTTCCCAGTACATGTGTTTGGTTTGCCTTCTTTGGCCTTTCTGTGCAAAGCTAATGTGAAGCCGGTTCCTTTTAGGACACTGTGCTGGTGTTCACTTTGCGAGGTCCCTGCAGATTGTTCAGTCTCCCAGTTCAGTGACTTTTATCTATTGAACAGGTTCTCCAGCATGACAGAAGTTAATGTAATTCCCTGTTAATGGTGGAGTGGTTCAAAAGCTAATCACCTAATTGGAAATATAATTGGGTTTGCTATGTGTCATTTTCAAAACTATCTTTTTCTTTAAGATGCTAAAGAAAACCCTTACGGGGAGGACGACAACAAGAGCCCATTCCCCCTGCAGCCCAAAAACAAACGAAGTTATGCCCAGAATGTGACTGTCTGGATCAAGCCCAGCGGCCTGCAGGTACACAGTGCTTACAATGCTTCAATGAGGGCTGGCAGGGGTGTTTGATTTGATTGCTCTCTCCTTTGATACTGCGTAATTCATTTATTATTTTCCAAAAGGACATGAGATGGCCTACAGTGAAACACGTAGACAACACAATCATTTTTTAGAAAATTTAGAGCAATAACAAAACCAGAGGCAAAATGGAAACAATTGTGCCTGGAACCAGAGGCAAAATGGTAATCGTGTTTGAGGACTTTGATTCTGGGCTTCCTGCTACAAGATCAAAAAAGCAGCAAATGCTTGTGTAGTTTCTCTTGTCTAGTAACAAGCCTGGCAACGTTTCTGCACAGGCGGATCTGCTCAGCACTGGATCTTAGGTTTTATTTAAACGGCTCATAAAGTCTAGACTGGACCCAAATTCACTCTATAGGTTAGGCTAGTTTTGGACCCCTAATCCTCTTGTCTCTACCTGCCAAGTGCTGGGACTGCAGACCTGAACTATCACACCTAGTTTACCAGTACTAGATCCCCATACCCCAAAACACCACACACACACACACACACACGCACGCACGCACGCACACAAGGTTTCACTGTGTAGCCCAGATTGTCCTGGAACTCTGTAGACCAAGGTGGCCTTGAACTCAGATCTATCTGCCTCTGACTCCCAAGTGCTGGGATTTGGTAATAAAAGTGTGTATCACTACCAGCCAGCACTGGATTTTTAAAACTATCTTTTGAGAATTCTGTATATCAGCATTATGTATTTGATCACATCCACAGCTCCTCCTTCCAGGTACTCCCGGACCCTCCCCAACATATTCCCTCCCCAAATACATAACCTACCAAACCCAATTAGTGCCACACATCCACATGGGTGCATGAGTAATCTACCAGGGGCGTGACCCTTAAGAGAACATACTCTCCTTTACCAAATGGTCATCAACTGCCAATAGACCTTCAGTGAGGGTGGAGCCTCAGGAGCCAGCATTGCATTTTAGTTTAAAAGTCTTCGAGTGCTCCAGGCAGAGGTGCTGCACACCTACAAATTCTAGCACTCCGTAGGCAGAAGCAGGGGATCTCTGGGTTTGAGGCCAGCATGGTCTACAGAGTGAGTTCCAGGACAGACAGGGCTACATAAAGAAACCCTGTCTCGAAAACGAGTCTTCATGTGCTAAGGTTGTGGGGTTTTTTTTTTGGGGGGCGGTGTGAGTAAGACAGGGTCTCACTCTACTGCAGCCTTAGCTGGTCTGGAACAAGCTATGTAAACCAGCCTGGGGTTAAACTCATAAACAGCCCTCAGCCTCTGCCTCCTGAGTGCTGGGATTAAAGGCTTCACTACCAAACCTGGCTGTTATTGTTTTGGGGTTTTTTTGGGGGGAGGGGTGGTAAAAGAGTAAATATTAAATTTACCGTTGCAGCCATTTAAAAATGTCCAGGTCAAACACTGTTTGTTACTGGGTGATCGTTGGCATGTAGTTCCAGACAAGAAACCCTTGTATGCTTAATCACTGACCATCTCTCCAGCCCTATCTTAAGTTGATTTTTTTAAAATGCCCTGTGAACTAAGGGTCCAACTTCATTCCTCTGTATTCATTCAGTCACTCTTCCCATTGATGGTCTAGCCATAGGTAAGTGGGTCAGTCCCATCAAACATTTTAAAAGAGGACAGTGCTTCAGCCATTGTCGAGAAAAATACTGATAGCCATCTCAGAAGGAGTCTTCGTGTTGACACTAAGTCTGTCCTTAGTTCCATGTCTTTAAACACTTAAAGCTACTCATTTGTTTTTTCTCTCCAAAGCCACAGAATTCTAATGGTGAACTGTTTTTATGCTTCATAGACAGATGTACAGAAGATCTTAAGAAATGCAAGGAAGCTCCCTGAGAAAACACAGACATTCTATAAGGTGAGACGTAGGAAAGGTGGATGGACCTAGGGATGTGCCCTCGGTAGGGGTGTGGACAGAGTATGAGTGTGTACAGCAATTCCAGGGAGGTGCGCATTCATCAGTTTTCCTATCAGTCCAGTCAGGAGTGGCTGGCTAGGCTGTTCCTCCCTCACAATCCCGCTAGTGCTTAAATGACCCAGTCCTGTGCAGAAGATTGCTGTGAGGCACTCGGGCAAGCAGCTGGAAGGGACCAAGAATCCCAGCACATCCTCACCACCCCTGTGGGGATTAGTGCTAACCCAGCAAGTGCTGCATGTGATCCCTGGGAAATGTCACAGAACACAACAGAGACTGATCACCAACGTTAGTGGAAGGGAATGGGTGTGCTTTGTGATCATGCCTAGCTACTCTAGACCATAGCTTGCTGTGCAGACCAAGCTGGCCTGGAACTCAGAGGTCTGGCCGGACTCATGGTTCTACCCCCTTGTCCTTTCATTAGAGTTTGGCTGAATTAGATTAAGTGCAGTGTGAGGTAGGCCTTAGCTTATGTACTTAGTGCAGTGTACAGGGGCTAGAGATGGCTCAGAACACTTTCTACTCTAGAGGACCTGGGTTCTACTCCCAGAGGCTCACAACCATCTGTAACACTGATTCCAGAGGATCTGACCCTCTGAGGGCAGATATGCACATGGTGTACACACACACACGTACGTGTGTGTGTGTGTGTGTGTGTGTGTGTGTGTGTTCAAAACACCTACACACAAACAAATGTAAATAAAATTCACCGTCAAGTGCGCACGTCTTCTGGAGAGCAGCCCCTTGTCTGAATACCCCCTTACCACCTTTATCACTGTTGTCTTTAAATCCACCTACTAGCAGTCTGCGAAAATTGGACAAAGTACAATTTTAATCAGAGTTTGACCAGAAAGCTTCTCAGCCAGCCAGCCAGACCCCCCAAACTCTGTAATCCACATGAGCCCTTGGCCTGGGCTCAGTTGCAGCCCATCTCTGCAGTTTGTACACACGCTTGCTTCATGTCTGAGAATTAGAAAGGGCCTGACAACTGGCTGCTTCAGTTCCTCAAGTGGATGACGAAGGAAGGGGTCTCCTCCCTGTGTAAACAAGGCCTCTCAGAGCACAGCAGCCACCGAGCTTGTCCACAACACGCCCGAGTGGTTGATGGGGTACCCTCTGCTGTCCTTTCCAGATGTGTTTACTGTCACTCCACGTCTAATCAGAGAGCGCCAGGCTGGGCCAACATCTGGAGCCAGCCTTTTCCATGCCTGATTAAGAGAGGGAAGCTAGTCCCAGCATCAGTACAAATGCTGTATGCATGGTGCTTGCTGTGCTTGGCATAACTGCATTAACTGCGATCAGCTTGCTGCCTAATCTAGCTGCTGGGGTTGTTGCAGACATCACTCGCCAGTTACGCATCACACTGTAGTCCCTGGCAATTGTGTAAAAACTGCTTCCTAAGTGAGGGTCAGACAACTGACTCTAAGGGGAGTGCTTGGAAATCGTGTGAAGAGAACTATCCATGTGTTTCAGGAGCTGAATAGGCTACGAAAAGCTGCCTTAGCCTTTGGTTTCCTGGACCTGCTTAAAGGGGTGGCCGACATGCTGGAGAGGGAGTGCACCCTGCTGCCTGACACAGCCCACCCGGACGCGGCATTCCAGCTCACCCACGCTGCCCAGCAGCTCAAGCTGGCCAGCACTGAGTATGCTGTATATGACCTCAACATCACACCCCTGCACACAGACTTCTCGGGGAGCAGCACGGAAAGGATGTGATGCGAGCCCTGCAGCTCCTTCACACTCATCTGTCTGAAAGTGATCTAGAGCTAAAACCCTCTCCAGCTCCTTCAGCTCCCCTCCTGAGAAGCTGGACAGACAGGAGAAAGCTCAGGAAGAAGCCTACTATAAGGATGTTCTTAAACTTCTGTGTTTGGAACGAGCAATCTAGATGTCTACAACTTGCCTAAGTATAAGCTGATGCCATTGAGTTTCCATTTTTTCCTTAGACCTTGTTAAAACACAAGTGGCGATGCTCAGGTACTTCTGGTGTATCTCAAGGTACAAACTTTTAGACTGTAGCCACAATATGTGTCAACCACTCCTGTTCATGTTTTTAAATGAAAATTAAATATTTGATTTTCTATGAAATGATTGCACTTAGAAACAAATGGGTGTTTTGATCTATCTTATCCCTTGAATATAATGCAGCTTCCAAAATGTCAGACTCCTAAGAACCAATGTTTCTTGGCTCCTGCATAACTTCCTAGTTTCTGACAGTGATCAAGCCTAGTACCTTGGCCAGGTTCTGGCCAGTGATTCTGAGAGCACTGATGGGAGTCAGGCCTTCCAGGCTGTGTCTGCACAGTGCTTCATGACTGCCTTCAGCACTGCCCTAGGCTCCCACCAGAGTCACTGTGCCTGAACAAAGCACTTTATCCATTTGAAAATCATGAGGTTAAATAATCTTTAAGCACAAGTCATTAGGATTTTGACTGTAAATGTTTTAATAGAAATACACAATCTTTCACTTTCTCAGACAGCAACAGAGGGGGTCCTAACAGCAACTAGAACATGGGGTTTTGCACAGGGATACGGCATAGCTGACTGCAAAGCTGAACTGCTAGGTTTGCCCCACAGTCAGTGGAAGGAGCGCCAGAAGGTGACACAACAACCGTTGACAGAAGCTGCAGACCTGGAAAATACTTGGGTGAGATGAGGTGTGTCAAAGCAGCCAGTTTAGTGCTAATCCACTCTGGGCTCATTTCAACCACACAAGATGGGAGCGTCCACCCTCGAGCTCTTTTTTCTCGTGTCACTTCACCACTTGGTTTACATGGAATGTGGTGAAGAGACTCGAGATTTCTTGTACAGTGGCCCCTAAGATCTGTATTCTGAACCAGTTCCTCTTTTGGGGAGCTCCCTGCAGGAATCCTGGTGATTTGCAAGCTCAGGTTCCTACTGCATACAGTTTTTACCAAAAACAAAACAAA
Organism: Rattus rattus; assembly: GCF_011064425.1. NCBI lineage: Eukaryota > Metazoa > Chordata > Mammalia > Rodentia > Muridae > Rattus > Rattus rattus. The sequence continues at coordinate 59,289,785 of NC_046161.1, forward strand.
ACCGGCTCTGGTGGCTCTGGACTTTAATCCCAGCACTCAGGAGGCAGAGGCTCTGTGTGTTCAAGGCCAGCCTGGTCTACAGAGAGAGTTCTAGGAAAGCCAAAGCTATACAGAAAAACCCTATCTTAAAAAACAAACAAAAAGGGGGGGAAAAAACCCAACTAATAACAAGGAAAAATAGTTCAAAAGAGTAGTCTCACCAGTCACTCAGAGAAATACACAAGTAAATGGACTGAGCTAGCCCAAGAATTATAGATTGAGAGAGAGTGTGTGTGTGTGTGTGTGTGTGTGTGTGTGTGTGTGTGTGTGTGTAGCCCAAGACAGCGTGAAAGTGTGTCTGGCCTACTTCAGTGTCTGTGCTGGCCACGGGCCGGCATCATTACCACAGCTGATTCCAGCCTGGCTCCTGCATCCCTGTTCCCTCTGACCCCGGCAGCCATTCACATTGGGACTTACAATCTGTTCTGCAAGTAATGTTCCCTTCTCCAGTGTTGCAGGCAGTTCTGATTTAGCTAGGAATGAAGGAGTCATGGTGCTCCCAGGTTCTGATTGCTTTCTCTAAATCACTCTGCCTCTTTTGATGCCTGCTAAGTGCTAAAGTAATGGATGTCTTTAGCCAAAAGACATCAAATAGAAAGTGTTTTCCAGCCCTGCTCTGACTCAAAAAATGTCAGTGACCATGTGTACCCAATTTTTAAACAGTCAGTGCTATCCCACTACACAAGTGTCGGCTTGGTTATAAAACATACCGGGTCACTTGACAATGGAAAATGTAGTCTTGTTTTTTTTGGTTTTCACAAGCAGTAGCAGAAAGACCAAGCCCTAACTGTGAAGACAGACAATGACTGTAGGGAAGAGCACAGACATGAGGAGGGCCACCTTTGTCATTAAATACCTAAGAAGGGACTTGTCGTCAGGTACCGACATCCATGTCATGCAAGTACAGCACTAAGGTAACAGAGGTAAATTCAGGAATGTTACTGGGGAAAGAGACAGCCTTACTTTAAAAAACAAAACAAAACAAAAAACCCTTACATCAGTACAAGAAGGTAAAATAGTAAGAATCAGATTCCGCTCAAACGAAGCTACCAAATTTATCCTTAGTGGAGTTTTTTCTTTTTTTGTCCATACCGCCGTCTGCGCTGTTTATAAAGGTGACGGAAGTTAATATATAACCCTGGGGAGAGAAACAGGTGGTTAGAAGCAGCCTCGCGGCAGGGCAGTGAGGTGTCTGTCTGTGTGGCTCGGCCTCAGCTCTGACCTGCCGCTCAGACGCAGCTTAGCCCACAGCAGCGCAGCGCTAGAGGCGGTCCAGCCCCTCACGACCTCTGACGCAGGTCTAGACAAAGACGACCCTTGTCTAGTGAACCATACTTTATCTCACGCCTATAATCTGCTCTTCTGACTGTCGAATGTTTTGACAGATTTTAATATTGATATGGTTATCAATACAGTTCACCCTACGTAGATGATTAAGTTCAAGATTTTTTTGCCTGTTCCCCGCAACCTCTGTATACATTTAATGAATGCCCAAATCAGAGCTGGAAGGCTCTTCATGAACACATAGTAAGCTGCAGTCTAGAAGTACAATGCAAGTTTCAATTCTATTTAACCACTAAGTTCTGTAGCTTAGCCTCACCTTGGTTCCTTCGCTTGTACAACAGGGATAAAAAAGAATGTGCATAAAAAATTCCTTGACCTATGAACATACACTACCTGGTTAAGACCCAAAATTGTGCATTTTGGATTGACTTCATTTTGAACAGTAACATGCACATACTCTCCAATTATCGATTTTTGTTAGTGTTGCTTAGGGTCAGTGCATATTAAAGTATGCCCCCTCTTCCCTGGAGACAGGACCTGACTCTATTGCCTAGGCTGGCCTTGAACTTAGGCAGTCCTCCAGCCCCAGTCCCCCTGCTGCTGTGACTGCAAATGTCAGCCAGCACACAGGGCTCTGTCTTGACAGATCGGGGACCTCCTAAGTGGTGTAATCTCCACAGTAAACGATGGAGATCACTTGGCTTTTTAACTTCTCAGAACTTTGTACTGTTCATCTTGTGCGCTGAGATGTTCATTATTGACCCCTTCCCTCCCTTTTCTTGCACTGAGCCTTGCCAGTCTCAATTATGGCTTTCAATTCTACTGTTAAGTGTCCCTCCCAGAAAGTGCTGTGGCCCCTAGGTGTCTAACTCTTAGTCAGTCATATCAGGAGCAGCCACGTGGACAGGTCTGTGGCAGTGACAAGAGTAAGCTCAGAACTATGCTCTGGCAGTAAGAAGGCCGAATCTACACAAGCCACAGCCCTAGCAGGCTTCTGGCTGAGTCTAAATCCTGGAACCAAAAGCACCTCCCAGGCCACTTGTTGGTCGTCAGAAACTGATAACAATTCTTGTTTAATAAAGCTGTGTTTATTTAAATCTACCAAGTCGAATACTGACAGGTAAAGGGACTCCTCTGAGTTACAACGGCTTTCAAGGAATTAAGGTTTACTTCTTGTAAACCTAGTTCTTAGCATTTACAAATAAATCTAGAACTTGTGTTTGACGCAAACCTAAATTCCTAAGATGGTCATGATAAGCAGGGTGCTTCCCAACAACCTCGATGCTCAGAGGCCATCACTACCTCCTGCCTTTGCCACAGCTCCATTTCCTCCTCAGCCCCAGCAGGTCAGAGAAGGCAGCAGTTATCTCCGGCTGTTGTTAGGGCTCTAGTGGTCCATCGGGAGATAGTGTATGTATTTCCTCAATATCCACATATATGACAACCCCCACTGACAGAGCAGTCACAACTCAGCTACTGCAGACCTGAGAGAAGGATTTCCATATGCAGAATGCTCTCTCCTGGGTCTGTCAGCGCAAATTTAACCTTTCCCCAGCCACTCTTTCAGAAGTAGAACTATAAGGATGCTAAAACTGAACCACTTAGCTATCCTGTCTGAAACACGACAAGACATGTACACAGAGGTAGTACTTACCTAAAAATAACATTACAAGATAAACTTGAAGGAAGAAGGAGAATCTGACTTTCATCTTCAATGGATATGGCAAAGTAAAACTGAACCTTCCTGACTCGTTGAATACTGGAATAGACTGGATCACTGCGACAGCTGAAAACAGAGAGTGAGAAGCAAATGGAAGGAGGCTGCGGCATCAGCACCCGGCACCTCAGGCCTCACAGTGCCAGCCTGAGCTGCAGGAGATGTTTCCTCCCCCAGTACAGAAAGCTCCCAGACTTCTCCCACTGCCTCTAGGCTGTCAGCTGACTGCTGAGAACAGCTCAGCACTGGCTTCTGCTTCCTCACCTATAGAATGGGGGGTCGGGGGAGGCTCCTGCCCGATCTACTGGGTAGGGGGTTGTCATAATAAAATGAAGTTACTAATAAACTCTCTCGTTGGAATACTGAGAATAGCATTAAGTTCAAAGCATGCAGCACAGGGGCACCCAGCGTCCACACCTTCTGCAATGCGACCCCATGTCCCTGGAACAGTCACACCCACAGGACATGGAAAGAGGCCATCAGGACGTCCCTGAGGTCTCAACACCACATTGATTAGACTACGGTTGGCAGAGGGAAAGCCAGCCTCTTAGCCACATGGGCACCTCTGAGGGCTATTCTATGAACCTAAAGTTTCTAAATGTACCTTCTGACAGACATCCCAGGGGGTATAAGGGAATCCACATGGTGTACCGAAGCCACGTAAGCACCTTCCAGTCCATGTCAATGCAGGACAGCATGTAGAAGGGGTACCTGTGGGGACAGATGAGCATTCTCACACCCCAGTTAGCCCTCCACCTGGAGCGCGCGGCTCAGAACAGATGACAGTCCTCACAAACTCCCATCAGACGCCATCCCACCTCCCCAAGCCGTGAATTCTACCAACAGGCGCCGTGTGCTCTTCAAGGAACCTTCTTTGTTCTGCCTCATGCTGGGTGCTTGGGACCTACTCCTAGCTCTCATCTATGTTCCTAGTAGGTAGAGAGGCCAAACTGCCTCTGGATAAATGAATGATTCTATAAAATTATACGAGACCCTCTAATCTAGAATCAGAAATGCTTAGTCTTAAAGAGACACCACACTGGGCATGGCAGTGCATGCCTTTAAGTCTCATGGCAGGAGGGAGAGGCAGCCAGACCTGAGTTCCCAGGACAGCCAAGGCTACATAGTGAGACCTGGTCTCAAAAATGAAAAATAAAAATAAAAAATCAAAGAAATCAATTTCTTTCAAAATGTTATCATCAAAGACCTTGAATCTGTTTCAAATCTTTGTGTCCAGCATGCAGGAGGGTACAGACCCAAGCAAACAGAACATGGTTCAGCAGGCATCACTGCCCCGTCCCACTGCACCAGGAACCCTGACAAACTCACTATACAAACCCAGCCGAGGATGCCCCACTGCATGCGACACAATGGGAAAACAGGAAGTATGGATGACGGGTTAAAAACGGAACACTGCTCAATTGGATAGATTTTTGTTTTGTTTCTGAAAGTCTCAGTGTATAGGTCAGGCTGACCTCAAATTCATGGCAATCCTCCTGCCTCAGCCCTTAGAGTGAAAAAATTAGGTAAGCTACGATCAAGATGAGAGTCGCTTACCTACCGTGCCCTCAGGAAGGCGCTCTTAACTAACCCATCCAGCCTGGATCGCCCGCCTCAACCTCGTCTTCCTCGAGACTTTTCAAGTACTTCCTTCCCTCCTGGTGGGCCTTGGGTCTTTACAACACAGCAGTGAGACCCTGAATTTGTAATGAAATGGGTCTTTCATTCTTTGGTTCTCTTTGGTCCCTACAGTCTGGGCTCTAATCTGTGCTTTAAAACGGTCTGATTTAGCACTGCAAAGCGCACTGCTCACTGGGATCCTCACATGTGTAATCCTAGTCCCAAACCAAACGAAACTCCAGCCAAAGCAGCACACACACTCCAGCGGTAAGCAAGCATTTGTACGCACCTGAAAATTTCAATTGCGCTCCATGAGTAAAACACAAAGAAAACCACGGCTTTGTTCTGCATTTCTTCCATGGTGCCGAAAACGAGAAACAGAATAAAATTTCTTCCAAGAAACTATTAAAAAAATCCAAAAGAGTGGGCAAATTTAAATATTGTATGTATCTGTGTGTGCACATACCTACCTATCTGTCTGCATACCCACAGCACATTCATGCACTTACACATGCTCCCTCTTTTAGTCTTTAAATGTTTTACATTGTGTGGGTGGGTGGAAGGGAGTATGCCATGACGAACTTGCAGGAGTCAGTGCTCTCCTCCTCCTGAGTTGCAGGAATCGAACTAAGGTTGTCAGGCTTAGAGCTTTTACCCATTGAGCCATTTCATGCTCCCTTGTTACAAACCAGTCTTTCTAGATAAAGGGGTACTTCTCTGTGCATGGATCTACATAACGTACATTAGAGTGAAAGAAGATGCCTCCCCAGTGAGAAGCCACTCTACCACTTACAGTTTAATAAAGGAAAAGACCTTTAATACAAGCGCAGAACTGGTTCTGGCTGGTGCACAAAGGGAGCCAGACTGAGTAGAAACCCAGCAGTGTGTATGGTTGTAGGGGCCCGAGCTACACTTTGAGCATATGAACATGTTTCACAGAGACAGAAGTCCCAAGGACTGGTTATCATAGCTGTCCCCAGATAGACAAGGGCTGCTCTACCAGACAGCTTTACCCAGGGTCATCCTCCCTGCAGGGCAGAATCGTGCTCCTCCTGGTGAGAGAACCAGGAGCATTTCGTTCTTTTAGTTAAATTCTGCTCCGTGTGACTTAGTATTTCCTAAGCACGTTTACCAGATCCTTTATAACAGAGTTGTTATCTTGTTTCTCCAGTATCAAAAGCGCACACGCGCACACACACAGAGTATAAAGGATACTGCCAATGAGCATGGGGGCCTCCACAGCCTGCAATAAGGAGCAGAGCATCACAGACACAGTGACAGCTCTGCTGTATGCAATACTGTCCTGTGCTCACCACTCCCAGCCTAGTGCTGGTACACGCCACCTACATAACATGCTATTTCATGGAGTATTATGTGTATGTGTATATGTGCCACTTGTATGCGGATGGTTTGGTGACCAGAAGGCAGCATTCAACACTCTAGAGCTGGAGTGACAGGTGGTTGAGAGCCACTGACATGGGTATTGGAAACCAAACTCATCCTCTGAAAGGGCATCAGGGACTCTTGACTACTAAGCTGTCTCTCCAGCACTCGTGTGCCTAGCACTCTGCCGTTCATAACTCATGCACATGTATTCCTCTGTAATTGTTTCTGTATTTATTAAACTAACCCACACGCAACGCCAGAGCAGCTGCAGTACCAGAATGCACCACCATGCCAGCCAGCCATTTCTGTAAACTGTAACATAGATATAACCTCTTCTTTTTTTCTTCCTTGAGACAAGGTTATGCTATGTAGTCCTGGCCGTCCTGGAACTCACAGAGATCCACCTGCCTCCACAGTCCAACCGCCACAGGGATGTTTTCTATTCTGCAAGCCCTAACTCACAGCTGTGATGACCATGGCTCCTCCTACTGCTGCTTCTGCTATTTCTTGTACAAATGTCTTGTGTCTTTGGTTTTATGATTTTTGACTGGAAGCCTCCCATTTTCTTTGGAAACCAATCTGTAAATTCTTTGAGACAAAGTTTTTTATAAGAATCATTTTATTTTATTTCGTAAATCCACTTTAGACTCTCCATGTTTTGATTTGTTTTGTTTTTAATATTTGTTTATTTCATGTATGTGTCTTCAGAGACACCAGAAGAGGGCATCGGTTCCCATTACAGATGGTTGTGAGCCACCATGTGGTTGTTGGGATTTGAACTCAGGACCTCTGGAAGTGCTTTTAACCTCTGAGCCATCTCTCCAACTTGATTCATTTTATTTATTTATTTATTTATTTATTTATTTATTTATTTATCTTTTTTTTGGTTCTTTTTTTGGAGCTGGGGACCGAACCCAGGGCCTTGCGCTTGCTAGGCAAGTGCTCTACCACTGAGCTAAATCCCCAACCCCGATTCATTTTATTTTTAATAATATGTATGTGAATGCAGGTACTTCTGGAGGCCAGAGGCAGAGATCTCCTACCACTGGAATCTGAGGTAGTTGGGAGTGACTGAACTCAGGTCTTCCACAGTAGCCTTATGCCCTTAACCACTGAGCGTCTCTCTGGGTCCCGAGGGTAATTTTAACAGACTCGTCTGGAGTCTGAGGGTAGCAGTGGTTGAGGATCACTTTAAGGTCTGTAGTGTGAGGACTGTGCAAACAGCAAGGAGACGGGAATTGTATGACAGATCCTTCTGGAGGTCTCAGAGTCCGCTGTTTTGTTTCGTTGAGGCAGAGCTCACCAGCTACGTTAGGCTGGCCTTACACTTAAGACCCTCCCCTTAGCCTCCGTGCTGGGGTTACTCTATGCAGCTCACAGTCTGTCCCTTTCCTCTAGAAAGGCCGACACTTAAGACAGGTTTTGTGACAAGACTTGTGGGGGCGGGGGAGGGGGGCACAAGTGTAATTATGTCACTGTCACAGCAGCTCTCTGGAATCTGCCCTACAAGGGAGGTCTCACTTCTCTGCTTCACATCTCCGTACCTTGTGAAGCTAAGCTCTGCATGCCCAAAGCCACTTGGCTTTCTGACCTGCTCATCACTAAGTATCTCCCTCCTCATCCACATTAGCAGTGCGCTTCCTCACCCAGCTACCTAACCTGCCATGCGTCCTCAGAAAGAATTCTCCACAGTGTTTCTGCAGAGCCAAGCAAGCACATTTAGTCTCCTGGCCCATGATTATTTCATACAGAAAATGTCTTCACCAGACCACCTGAGCTACTTAAGTACCGGGCCAGACTCTTTGCTCTCCTCACCCCCCTGCCTCCTAGGCTTTGTCTCCATTGTTTTCCTACCGTTCCTGCCCAGAATCCAGGGACTGTTCACTTGAGTGGCTCCTGCCCTCACGATGCTTAGTAACCCCTCGATATATAAGTACTTCAACCAACCTGGGGCAAATTTAGCCCCCACTTCCATGTCAAAATAAGCCTTGTCCAGGCCCAGAAGCTTCGTACCCACCATGTCCCACATGAAAGGTACCCCGTAGACAGATGGTGATTCTGAGTCTGTCCCTTACACTTGGCAACAACAACAACAAACCCTGAATTCTTACTTAACATAGTTTGCACATACAAGATAAAATGTCACACACTACTAGTTACTTTTTTTTTTTTCGGAGCTGGGGACCGAACCCAGGGCCTTGTGCTTGCTAGGCAAGCGCTCTACCACTGAGCTAAATCCCCAACTCCTACCAGTTACTTTTTAAACTAAATGGACAGCCTCTTCCCAAGGGAAGAAAAACCCATAAATAATACATTCTGCTGTGCTGACTACTACTTCAGACAGACAAGCACACAGTGCACACAAATTCAGCACTGAGATGAGAGCGGCAACTATGCCCGACGGCTTGCCTCTGTGGTTGGCAGTGTGTTCCTCACAGTATGTGACCTGCTAAGAAGCAGGCCAAGGATAATAACTGACAGGGAGCGGAGAGGTATTGGAGGAAACAAAACCACTTCCAGTTGTGAACCTTTAGCAGCTAAAGCCACCAGCACACTTACCTGAAAACCAAACTTCCCTAGATTAGAAGCTCTTTATAATTTTATCACTTCATGAAAGTGTAATAAATAACAAAACAGGCCAGCCACGTGAAAATATGATCTGGAAAATACCAGTGCTTTAAATTTTCCCTTCAAGGCCGGGCATGGTGGTGCACAGCCTCAGTACTTGTGAGGAAGGAGGGTCTCTGAGTTGAGGATAGACTGGTCTACAGAGCGGCCTATGTAAATCAGTGTTTAGTAACTGAAGCCTGGCACACTGTGACCCGCCCACTGGATACTGAAATCCTTCACGGCTTGTCCTCACAGGCAACCCTTCCATACCTGGATGAGAGCAGGCAGCACCGGGGAATTCGTTACCCCAATTGCGGCATTGAGGGTTTCCACTAGTGCCAGCATCTGGCAGAAATACATCATGTCAGCCACGGTGTGGAACGTGTCATAGAAGGACTCTAGGGCACAAACATACATGATGGTCGGTCAGTTCACGTCATCTAGCAGAGGCAGCTTCTCCACTGAGACCATGCCTTACAGGAAGAGAACTTAGGACAGAAAACAGACATGAAGTCAGGTTCGTGCTTCTACCCTATGCGGGACAGGCTTCAGGACCCCCAGAAGGAGCCCCTCTATCTCCAGAGCGTGAGCACAAAGGCCCTGCTTCCTTCCCCTGGTTAAAAACAAAGACGAAGGCACGCCTGGCTTCCATTCTGTGACGATCTGTTGAAGAGAACAATCTTCGTACAAGACAAAGTGGTAACTATTTTCAGATCAATTACCTCTTCTAATTTAAAGCTAAATCTCTAACATCTATATTATATGGGCAATCAAAATTTCAATTACATAAAGATAAAAGTACTGAGTAAAATTATATTGCAGGAAGGCTGTAGAGATGGCTCTGCAGGGAGATGCACACGTTTCTCAGAAAGAGAACCTGAGTTTGATACCCGGCACCCATACCCGGCAACTCGAAACCACTTACGACTCCAGCTCCCTCTGCTGGTCTCCACGGGAACATTCACTTGCACATCCCCACACATGCACGCACTTTTAAAAACTAAATCTTTTCAAAAGTTCATCATCATCGTCATCGTTATTATTATCATTATTATTATTATTATCATTATTATTATTATTATTATTATTATCATTACTATTACTATTTTTTACCGTGTTTGGTGGTTTGGCCTGCACGTATGTCTATGCACCACTTGTCTATGCACTCCCTCTGGCCATGGGAGACCAGAGGAGTTATCTGATCACCTAGCACTGGACTTATAGACATTTGTACCATGTGGCTGCTGGGAATCAACCCAAGTCCTCTGGAAGAGCAGACAGTATTTTTACTACTGAGCCATTTCTCCAGCCCCTAATAAAATCTTTAAAATTAGATTTCAAAATCCTTCACAGTGTTTGTACCTTAGGACTAATAATTCTTAGAATTTTGAGAATCTATCCTAACTAAAAAGAGGTAACAATTTTTTTTTTTTTTTTTTGGAGCTTTTTTTTGGAGCTAAATGGGACCCCCTCTGAAACATTTCTAAGGGCCTAATAAGAGTACAGACTGTTTCAATAAATTATTTGATAAAAATTCAAGATGACCAAATGAGGCTCACACAAGGCAGGACTGTGAGGCTCACACATGGCAGGACTGTAGGCTAAATCCCTCAACCCCTCACACATGGCAGGACTGTGGATTTTGAGGCTCAAAAGGCCTTATTAATAGGGCTCACAAGGTTGTCCTCTGTGAAACATTTCTAAGTGCATTACTGTATAAATGGTCTAATAAGAGTACAGACTGTTTCAATAAATTATTTGATAAAAATTCAAGATGACCAAATGAGGCTCACACAAGGCAGGACTGTGAGGCTCACACATGGCAGGACTGTGAGGCTCAGGCTCACAATGGCAGGACTGTGAGGCTCACACATGGCAGGACTGTGAGGCTCACACATGGCAGGACTGTGAGGCTCACACAAGGCAGGACTGTGAGGCTCACACATGCCTCAGGCACTCCCGGTCTTCACCAGCCCTGCCTGCACACACTGTTTCTGCATTCTTCCTTGCAGTACTTCCCAAGCAGGCATCACTGACATTCGAGGCAGGACCATCCTCTGTCCTGCACCCTGGAGAACATGGGGGATTCCTACCCCTTGACTGCAGAACACACGCAGCCCCTCTGAGTCACTGAGACAGCGACACACATCTCCAAATGCTCCCAACAAAACCAAAACCAAACCCCAACAACAAAAAGGAAAGCCACGGGCAGATACAATCATTATCTATATATTTTTAATCTAAATCCTCAGTTAAGAGGGTCCATAGAAAATATAAATTACAGGTGAAAACTGATCACCAATTAGCCAGCAGGCCTGCTTCACTTGACAGCTTTTGGACTGGATCACTTTATAGCCTCAATGTCTTATGATGCTTTGTGACATGTAGCATGCATGTGTGCATGTGTGGCTGCACACATGCCATGGTGTGCATGTGGCTGTCAGAGGACAATTCTGGGTGTTGGTTCTCTCCCCTCACCACGTGGGTGGTGAAGGTAGACTTTGGGGCTTGGCAGCAAGCCCCCTTACCTTCTGAGCCCTCTTGCCAGCCCTATAGCCAGCAGCCTCGTCAAAACCCTCAGCATCCACCTGCTATTTTAGGGTGACACAGCGAGCACCCATCCACCTGCCATCTTAGGGTGACGAGGTGAGCACCCATCCACCTGAAGGTCCCTGTTTTCCTTCCAGGATGACAAAGCCAGACTTAGAGTAACTGTGCCAGCCGAGACTTCTCCATTCTCTCATGGGACCTCATGAGGGCTGCTGCTCACAGGGGACTAAAGCATGTGGCTTTCCTAATCTGCCACTGTGCTACCCGGAGTCCAGTGTTGGGGACACACACACACACACACACACACACACACACACACACACACAGACAGACAGACAGACAGACACACACACACACACACACACACACACACACACACACACACACACACACACAATCATGACTCCCCCTTTCAGCTAAGCAGCTCAGCTGCCTCAACCTGCAGGTGCAGAATCCAGCGTCAGACAGTGGGGTTTTCCACAAGAGGCCATTTCTCAGGCTGGAGAGATGGCTCAGTGGTTAAGAGCACTGACTGCTCTTCCAGAGGTCCTGAGTTCAATTCCCAGCAGCCACATGGTGGCTCACAACCATCTGTAAAAGTCTTTAAAAGAAAAAAAGAGTTCATGTCTCTCTTCTCAAACAGTGTGCATTTTCTATTATAATTTTATTTTCCCCATACCTACTTTGCAAAAGAAACTGAACAGTCAATTGACCTAACTCAGACCACTGGAAACTCTATTCTCTCTAATCTTTTTTGAGAGCGCTCGTTTACAAGCTGCTATGATCAAACAGGAGAAACAAGTTATACATTAATTTTAGCCTCCTAACCGTTGTTTATGCTACTGTTAACTTTCTAAATGCTCCACAAAACCACCCTAGTGGCTCTTCCCCAGAAATTCCTCACTGATGAAGACACATGAGGAGTTAGTAACTTAATGCCATGTGTCACATCCGCAAAGTGAAAGCGCTGGGCCTGCTCCGGTCAGCCTCCACCAGGATCTGGAAACAAGTGTTGGGGAAGCACAGGGAAGGGCAGGAAGGGCAGGAAGGGCAGGAAGGGCAGGGCGTCTGTTCACATCCATGGCAGAGAGCCACCTCAGCTGAGGTAGATGAAAGTCCATCCTTACCTTTTCCTAAAATAAAGAACCGCACTGTGAGGTTGACAAAGATCCAGGAGAAGCCCAGGAGCTGCACGAGGTTGTACATGAACAGGTACCCTTTCTTCAAGTTCGTAAGAGCTGCAAAGCAAAGCAGGACAGTGAGCCGCGGGAACCAGGAGGGAAGCCTGAGCTGACAGCTCTAATCCTCCTTTACCTGGTGGCCTGAGCTTCCTTCCCCTCACAGCCGTGAGCAGCTCAGGAGAAGACTCCAGCCCTGGCAGTGGACGCAGGAAATCTATTTCCCTTCAGCCCTTGCTCGTTAACACAGTTCCTCTTCTCTGGCACTCGGGGTGGTGTTTTGTTTGGTTGGTTTTGGGTTTTGGGTTTCGTTTGTTTGTTGCTTTTTTAAGATTATGCAGGTCAAACTGGCTCACATAATAGGAAGAATGAAAACAAAAACCAATTCTAACATTTGGTCGTATATCCATGGAGCCAGTCCTGTCTGAACACAATGTACCAGACACTGTGAAAGGCATAACGGGGACACAAAGACAGTGACAGCACAGCCCTGCCTCCTAGAGCTTATGATGGGCTGGAAAGCCACGCACAAGCAGAGGCAGATGGAGGATGTCTTCTGAAGAAAGACTCTAGCCTGGGGAACAGGCAGTCTTCAGGTCCATGGGATAAGCCAGGAGCTGAGCAGGATAAGGACAGGAAGATGTGGACACTCATTCTGTCGACAGAAAGGCTTGGCCTCACAGCCCCTCACAGGAGAGGGGAAAGAACAGTCTTGGGCAGAGAGGTGGTGTTCAGTTTTTGGTGCACAGGCCAACTGTGTTATCAGTGCTCTCATCAACACTTGGCTGATTCCCAAACCAATTAATAATACAAACAAAAGCCAGCCCATCTCATGGAGCCAAAAGACACCAGCTGTAACACACTTAAACTTCTTCACAGTGCAAAATGTATACTTCCTTCCCCAGCATGAAGAACCCTATCATCAGGAAACTATGATTAAAAAAAAAAAAAGTTTAAAGCCTTGTCTAGCACGCTAAAATCCATGTTTTAAGGGTTTTTTGTTTAACTATGCCAAGTTTAAAACACTAAAAAAAAAAAGTTAAGGTAAATATCAGAGGTGGCTTTCAAAACAGAACTTTATTATTGGGCCAGTCATGTTGGTACCCAGCGCTCTAGAGGCAGAGGCCGGAGGATATCTGTGAGTTTGAGGCTAGCCTGGTCTATGTAGTATGTTTCAGGCCAGCCAAAGGCAATTTTGAAACCTTATTGCAAAAGTTAAAAACAAAACAATCATCATCATAGTCATCATCGTCGTCGTCATCATCGTCATCACTACTATTGCTGATGTGATGTGGAGGCAGGCACATGTGCTGTGGCTCAGTGTGGAGGTCACAAGTCTGTGACGTCAGTCCTCTATGACGTCAGGGTTCTCCTTACACCCTTGTGTGGTTCCACAGGCTCAGTTCAGATCTGTGCAGGCATTGTCTTCATCCAGGTGGCTCCTTACGCTGGTCTTTGCCTCCACTAATCCTCTTTAGAGACTAGGTTTTTATCTTGTAAGATGATTTCTCTAAATCTGTGATCACTCCAGTTTTTTTTTTTAAATTCACTTAACAACACACACACACACACACACACACACACACACACACTCAGAATCTTAGGTGTGTAAAACACAAGATCTATATCAAAGTGGAGCTTCTTGCGAGATCTACCCCTTCAAAGCATTTCTGGGAACCCTTGAGGGACCAGAGAAGACAATTTAGAAACCACTTCTTTAGTCTAAAGCTACTCCTCCTGTACTTATGGCAGAGCTGCGATTTGGCACGAGCCTCACCCCGTAATGTACTTCACAGAGGATTTCCCAAGACCTGCATGAGCCCGCCACTGGGACACTTAGCTCACGGGGCTCCACACCGCGAGTTCCTCTAGTGCTTCCCCGCAGTGTGTGTAACGGGCGGCTGTTCCAGCCAGGCACCATCACCACGAACGTTATATATTCACTCATAGACCTTCCTTCTAACAAACGTTTGGTTAGATACGATGAACTTTTTTCTAAAATTCTTTAGAGCTGGGTGGGGTAGCACACACCTTTAATCCCAGCACTCAGGAGACAGAGGCGGGCTGATCTCTACATGTTCAAAGCCAGCCGCCGGGCTTACATACTGAATTCCAGGCCAGCTAAGAGACCGGTGTCTCAAATAATAATAATAATAATAATAATAATAATAATAATAATAATAATAATAACAACAACAACAACAACAATAACAATAATAACAACAACAACTATTAAAAAAAAAACAAACCAGGGGCTACAGAGCCAGCTCAGTGGCTCGGTGGTCAAGACCACTTGATACCCTTGTAGAAGATCTGGTTTGGTTCCAAGCACCCACATGGTGACTCACAAGTAGTAATAGCTTATTTCACGAGCTACAACACTCTCTTCTGGTCTCCTGGCGCACCCAACAGGCACGTGGTACAGACCTGCATGCAGAACACTTCTCACCCTGAGAACTGATAACCACTGGCATCCTTGACGGCCCTTCAAACTTCAAGTGGCAGAAGATACCAGGCTGAAGGAGTGTGGCCTTAGTTCTAGAAGAACCACTTCTTAAAGAGCTATCTTTTTTGTTTTAATTTTATATGTAGGCACATTTCCACTACCTACACAAGGCGAGTGTCATCTGCCCTTAGTCCGTCCATAAGAGCAAGGTTTTTTTCTGCTTCGTTAGCCTTGTTTCTCAGACAAGGCTAGTCCCAAACAGAGAGAAAGGGTAAGGCTTTAGTGTGGTGTTCATAGCTTAAAACTAAACATAAACTGGCCCAAGCTTGCATCAGGGTGAAATTCCCCACTCTCCCACCATGCCGCATCTACCCAGCCCATCACAGATTGACTGGTAACCCCCTCAGACACTTACTTTCAGGGGAGCCTTCGCTTTCTAGTCTGAGTTTATTTAGGCGTTCTTCCTCCTAGAATTTAGACAAAAAATTTTCAAGAATACAAGTTAGAATTCCCAGGAGCCACACAGGCCTAGGTGCCAGGAGCTTGACCTGACCCCCTCAGGCTGCCTCTTCCCGTTGTGTTCAGTGTTCAACAGAGAGACTGCTGCAGTTCACGGCCTGAACAGTGAGTGTAGTACCCCATCCAATGGCTAATCAGCTAGACTGCCTGGGGCCATCCTGTGCTGTGACAGCTCGTTATAGCACCAGAGTGGTAGCTCAGGGTAGGAAGTGCCATTCCAGAGGCTGCGTTCCTAGTATAAGCTGTGGAGTTTTGTTTTTGCTTTTTTCAGAAGCTAAAATCATAGCCGTTGTCAGTGTAAACTTACGGTTGGTTTGATATACAGACAGAGACATCAAGGTCTATTTCTCAGTATCTGTATGTGTGAGCATGCACACCTGTACTTCTGCACTCTCAGCTGAGCTGGGTGCTAGTGTCACTCTCCAAAAATAAGACAGCTTGCCTGGGGAGGCTGCTCTCCCAGAGGGCCTACGTCTGATTCTTAGCACCCACATCTGAATGCCCTCCTCTGGCCTCTGTGGGCACAGACTTGTAAGAAGACAAATACCAATACACATCAAATTTTAAAAAAGATAGCTCCTTTAAGAAATGGTTCTTCTAGAACTGAAGCAAAGGATAAACGAGCTGTACCTGATTACAGAGTGCCAGAAAGTAAGGAAGAGCGAAGAGAAAAGGAAAAACACCTACAATGGTGAAGTTTTGGGAGACACGAGGCTAAGTGAGGGCCTGCAATGGCCACAACTGGGACGACGTGAGCCACGAAACAGTGTGAGATTACGATCCTAAGCATAGACACTGGAAACGACTCAGTAAAGAAATGGGAGGGAACACGTGAATTTCTCACGCAGAAAATTTCCAAACAAAGGATATGGAAACAAAACTCCCTACTCTGAAAGTGTGGCCTGGACAGACTTCCCTCCAGAGAGCACAGAGGGTGGGAACAGGACCCCACAAACACTGTCTTGGCCAGCAGGCCCAAGCTTTGTGTCATCAGTGCTGAGACTTTTGACTCTGTACCTTTGACATGTGCTAAGAATGGTACTTTACCTTCCCTGAGACCCCATCACCTTAACCTGGCCCTGAGGTAACAGCATTTGAACCCCGAGTGACGCAGCCTACCACACTTACATGATGAGCACCTACAGCCATGTGCAAGCCTGAGTCGGTGTGTAACGTGTCCCCATCCTATCAAACCCTCAGGAGCTCATCTTCAATAGTGAGGGCTTAGCCTGCTCACCTTGGCTCTCAGCTCCATTTCTGCATCAGATTCATCCAGCCAGCGATCAAAGTCAGGGGCCAAAAACAGTGGGCGCTTCTCCTGCTTGGTGAGCCTCTCCCACCAATGACTCCCCTTCTTCTGGACTGTGATGTTCACCTGCCTCTGGGTCAGCCTGTATGCCGGCTGGGAGAGAAAGCAACAGAGTTAGAACTCCTTTCCGGCACTGTGCAGTGTGCTGGTGTGGCTTCACAGAGAAGCTGCATGGTGTCTCCCCTCTTCCATCTCTGCTGCTACAAGCCACGATACGTGGAGAACATTCTTCCACCAAGAGCTCCTGGAAAGAGCAGCTGGTAAGAACAGCAGTGTCTTTTTCTGGCTTTTCACTCTGCCTCTATGGGAAGCCCATGACAAATTCTCAGCACCCACGCCAGGGCTGACTATTTGAGCCACCACAGAATGAGCTCCTGCACAAGAAGATTCATAGACTCAAGCCACCAGGCAAGAAGTACGAACCTAACGCTAAAAGAAGGAAACTGCTTCTGTGCTCATGAAAACCTTACAGTGAGGGCTTCAACAGCTATTGCCTGACTCTCCTCTGCCATCACTAGAGTAAGAGAATACCAGACCTGGAAGCGAGCTAGAGATGTCATCTGAGTCCTTATCTAACTCATGAGGAAAAAAAATGGACGTTCATATCACAAATGATGGCCAAGCCCAGATGCAGCCCTGCTGCCCTGGCTCTCCAGCACTCCCACTCCTCGGCAGCTGAACACAGCAGCATCTGTCCCACCACAATGGTGTCTGTTCCAAACGCAACAGCATCACTCCCACTGCTCCCCTTCAGTCTGTCCTTCGTGTCACTTAACTACTAGTTCACACTTCTTAAAGTGGAACGGTTACGAGAAAGCAGAGAACATACCTCTGGCTTCACGAGGTCTAAGAACTCCAGGTGAAATTCATAGACATTGTCTCCTTTGGCACCGTGTCCCTGAGCTGCAAAGGAAAAAAATGTGGACTTTGTGAATTTAAGCACAGCAAGGCCACCCCAAACCCAGCCAGCTACAGTGCTTTGGAAAAGAAGGCAAAAGTTAACAGCTCCCATCAAAAGTGTGGGAGCATGGGAGCACGAGGGCAGAGCTAGCCAACCGCTGGATAAGCCAGACTGTGGGCAAAGGAGCGCCACACGATTACCGACAGTCTGCTCTGGACCATTTGAGATACCTTCATACGGCCTGCTACGCCCAGTACAACAGCAGCAAAAAGGTGAACAAGGAGGAGGAGGAGGAAGAGAAGGAAGAAGAGGGAGGAAGAAGGTGGAGAAAAAGAGGAAGAGGAAGAGGAGGAGGAGGAGGAGAAAAGCCCAAAGGGGGCACATATGTAAAATTTAACTTTCCCGTTTACTTTGATTCTAAATCCTGAGTAGAAAAAACATCAGATATCTGTGCCATCCTGACTGGGTTAAGACAGGCTGCAGGACTTGGGTGTGGCTCAGAGGTCCTTATCTGCCAGCATGCATCAGGCCCTGGGTTCAAGTCCCAGTACAAAGAGAGAGAGGTAGGGGGAGAGAAAGAGAAAGGTTAAGAGAGACAGAGACAAAGAGAACACTAACTCAAAGATGACTCTAAATTAAAACCTTCCATCCAGGGACAGAATGAAGGCAGAAACCTGCCTGTCCTTTAACAGTCCCAAATGCAACAAGGGCAGAGGACGGGCAGAGCTGAGAACAATCCTGGAGGTAGTCACTCCATCCCTAAGCTGTGACGTGACTCTCTCTTGGTCCAGTGCCAATGACCACTAGACCCAGAGACTCCACAGGACACTCCTCCCTCTACTCTTTGCTTTCTCTTGGTTCCCTCTGGGTTTCTCTTCCCTCCTCTGGCCATTTAGTTCAACCTGCCTAACACTTGCTGTAAATGGCAACTATATTCTAAGTCCATACATTCCTTAAAGTAGAACAGTTCATAGGCTGAATCCTTAAGCTTACAATACCACCACAACTCTTGGAAAACAGAACAAAGCCAGACTGTAATTTCATGGAAACATAGCAGGGTGGGTGGAATTACAGGCGCAACAGAAATTCCTCTTTCCAATAACCCCGGGAAGCCAGGGCTGGCTACACATGGAATGACATCACTTAGGAGGTAAAGACAGAGGAGTCAGGTGCTGAAGGTTTATTCTTTATTCTCAGCTACAGGGCAAGGTTGAAGCAAGCCTGGACTACTTGAGATGCCATTTAAAAAACAAAAACAAAAACAGACAATAACTCTAGAAAACTAGAATGGCAAGAAAGGAAGGAGACTTATCTGTGAACACAGGCCCAGTGTCTTGAGCACAGCAGGAAGCCTACTGAGGAGCTACAGAAAAAACATGGGCCAGATTCTTGGAATCAGACACCATCAGAACAACAAAGTCTCAAAAACCTGTCACCTGGGCATGGTGGACACAGGCCTATGACTCGACCCTTACAAGGTTGGGGCAGGATGTACAGCTCAAGGCTATCCTGGACTACACAGCAAGACCATGTCTCAAAAATCCTTTTAAAAAAGGAAAGACATGAGGTTGGGGATTTAGCTCAGTGGTAGAGTGCTTGAAAGGCCCTGGGTTTGGTCCCCAGCTCTGAAAAAAAGAAAGAAAAAAAAAAAAAGGAAAGACACGTTCCACTGGGTTGAGGACACAGCTCAGTGGTGAAGCCGTATTCAGCATTTGGGAGGCCCTGGGGTTCATCCCCACCCACCCCCACCGCCTTCCTCAGCACACACGTAATAAGCTGTCCACCTTTGTCTCCATTTTAGTTGTCTGTTTGCTTGTTTTTAAGAAACTGAAGGTTTATACACTTATTTTATGTGTGTGTTTGCCTGCATGTGTGTCTGTGTACTGTGTCACTGGTTCTATTTCAGCTTGGATCACAGATGTAAACAGCCACTGATATGTGGTAATATCTGACTGTAAGAGAGCCATCTAAATGTTCCAAATACTCTGATAAAAAAAAAAAAAACTATTGAGGATGGATGGAGAAACAGCTCAGCAGTTATAAATAGCTCTTGGTTCTCTTACATAGGACCAGAGTTCAGTTCCTAGCACCTATATATCTGTTCACAACCGTTTGTAACTCCAGTTACAGAAAATCTGACACACTTGTCTGACCTTTGTGGTCATGCATATACATACATACATGCATACCATACATATATACACACACGTATACACAGTTTTCACATGTTTGCAAAGTATGGTGGCACATGCCCTTAATCACAGCACTCGGGAGGCAGAGGCAGGTGGATCTCTGAGTTTAAAGCCAGCCAGGCCTACATAGGGAGAGCCTATTTCAAAAACAAACTAAATAGGTAAGATAGGTAGGTAGGTTGATAGACAGACAGACAGACAAATGATAGAAAGAAAGAAAGAAAGAAAGAAAGGAAGGAAGGAAGGAAGGAAGGAAGGAAGGAAGGAAGGAAGGAAGAAAGATTACTTTTATTTTTTTTAAAAAAAGAGAAACTGCCTTCTGATTTATGCAGAGGGCTCGGAGCACCTGCCCAGATACTAACCTTTGAAATGCAGCACATTTTCTGAGATGCTGATAGCAGGGTTCTGTGAAAAGACACCAGAGACACAAGAGACATTTTAATATGGAGAAATTACAGTAAAGGAGAAGTTTCTTCCCCTCCTCCTCCTGGAGACTGACCTCCTACCCTATGCCTCCCCTCTAAGAGTGAGGGATCTGTGTCAATGGGTACCTCACTGACTGCTACCCCCTCCAAGGACTCTAAACTGCTCTAACTCTGCAGAACGATCAGGCTATGAATCAGTCCATTACGATGATGGCTAGGCAGGCAAGGAGCTATGTGAGGTGAATGAGGGAACAGACAGATCTCAAAGGCTGCATCCCTGAGCACCCTGTGGAACTGATGACTCACTTCCTGTGAGAAGGTAGCACAGAAGCAGGCCTAGAGCACGGACAGGCAGTTAAGGGTTATTCAAGTTGAGAAGAGAACAAGCACCATGGGAACAGATGGTGTAGAACAGGGTGAGAGCCTTGTACCAAAATGAAGACAGAATTACAACAGGGCTGGGCTCACAAGAGTTGACAAATCAATTTGTGGGTACATCAGCCTCCGACTCTAGATTCCCTCAACTTCTAACTGAAAAGGAGAATCAGGTTCAAAACTTTCCCAATTTCTCATTTATCCCCAGAAACAGGTTTAATGCACACCTTTAGCAGCCTAAAGTAAAACTAAACATTTTTCCACTGGAGAAAAGCCCACCTCCTACTGACAACTCAAGGTGGCTCTGGCGAGAGGTGCTGCGTCCCAGTGTCATCTGCTTTTCTGCTTGACTCTCAGCTCTCTGTGCTCTTTCACTCACTGAAGGAAATCACCAAGGCAGAGAGAAGCCTGGAGAGCTGGTGTACCAGGTCAATGGGCACACACATGCTCTATGCACAGCCAAGAGCAGCCAGAGAAGGGGAGGGAGAAACCCTGATGAATGTCGAGCTTCAGTGAACAACCTCCTGGGTAGAAGTAATGGCTTCACACAGATAAGCCAGACTCTGAACAGTCTCTGAGACAGGAGGACAGACAGAACTAAAACCTCATCCAAAACAGGACTGCAGGCAGTTATATGCCAGGGCACCACGATACAGCTTTCCAAGTACATTCCTGTGCCCTGGCCACTCTCCCAAATACTACACAGTACTTTAGATCTCCAGAAAATTAGAAGGCACAGACCAGTGGGGAAGCATAAGATCAAAGCTTAAACCACAGTATCTGCTCAAGTACATGGACCCCAGTGCTGAGGACACACAGAGGACCCTGCCTTGATTCACTGGATTTATGCAAGAGCAGCAATATCTACCCCAATCTCCCAAGAACTCACTTGTGGGAAGAGCTGTGCTGGGAACAAGGCCCTCATCTTCTGTTACTATATTTTCAAAACCGATAGAAAGAAAAGATTTATCCCAGAAGGAACTCCTCTTCCGTGAAATAGGCAAGGATGACTGTTCTCACCCTGACCACTGAAAAGGTGAAGGGCCGTAATCTGGGGTGTGGGGTTCCCAGTAAAAGGCTTTTTTGTTTTCTTTTGTTTTATTTGGTTTTTCACCATATTAGAAACCTAACTCAGAGCCCTGTGCGTGCTAGGAGAGTGCTCTCTACTACTGAGCTATAGTCCCCAGCCCAAGAAATAGGCTTCTATGTAAATATGATACTTATCATAGGAAGCTCTACAGTTCTGCGATGCCTTAGAGTTAGGTCTTTTCTTGTGTTCCACATACTCTAAATCCATTGCATGGCAAACAAAAAGATGTTTGGGTAGCCTCGTTTTTCTCTCCTCAGACAGGTATGTCCAAACAAGGCTGACATATCTGGTCATACTACAAGCTAAGTAGTTGGCTAAACATGTTTGTGAGCCAGAGATCAAGTCCTAACTCAGCCATAATAGGGTGGGTCCTTCCCAGCTGAACACTGTGCATGTTAGGTGGTGGTCATGGAAGAGTATCTTTCAGTTTAAAAAAAAAAAAAAAAAAGGCTTATGCAGAGCTAAAGAAATGGCCCATTGGTTTAAAAGTGCCAGCTGTTCTTCCAAAGGACGCTGGTTCAATTCCCAGCATTCACATGGTGACTTACAACCATCTGTAACTCCAGTTCCAAGGGATTTGATGGTCTTTTCTGGCCTCCTCAAGAGCCAGGCATACATGTGGTACACAGACCATATATACATAAAACAATTAAAATAGCCAGGCATGGTGGTGTATGCCTTTAATCCCAGCACTCAGGAGGCAGAAGCAGGCAGACCTCTGTAAGTCTTGAGGCCAGCCTGATCTACAGAGCTAGTTCCAAGACAGCCAAGGTTATTACACAGAGAAATCCTGTCTCAAAAAACAAACAAACAAACAACAGAATCAACAGAGCTGGCCTAAAGGTATAATGACAGCAGCACAGCTGCACTATGGAGCTACATTAAGGGCTAGAGAAGCTTTTGTTTGTTTGTTTGTCTGTTTGTTTGTCTGTTTACTGAAACAGGAGTTGTCCCTGGCTGACCAGAAAGACCAGGCTGGTCTCAAACACACAGAGATCTACCTGCCTGTGACTCCCAAGTGCTGGCATTAAAGACATATGCTTACTCCTACAAGGACTGAAAGATCCCACTGGCTTGGCTACTTGAACATGACGTCATGGCTTAAGGGTCTGCCTGATGTAAACAACGGTTAGGGAGGAAGGTGAATTTGCTTCTAGCTACCTTGACCTAAGTGCAGGGAGAGATTCCCAGTGACAGTCACACATTTGGCAGATCTTGAGTTTTGATCTAAGGGACAGATCATAAGGAAGAAATTACATGCCATGCCTCTGGGAACTCTAATCTTAATTAAGCTCTAATACCCAGCACCCTGCTGGTCTGCCAGCACTGAAGTCCATGATCACTTAGCTGAACAGACATTCTCTGGGCAAAAGCCTTTTCTGACTTCTCAACCTCTCTCTGCCCCTCTCTCCCTCTACCTTTCCCTGTCTCCCACGTGTCTCTCTCTCTCTCTCTCTCTCTCTCTCTCTCTCTCTCTCTCTCTCTATCTCTCTCTCGTGTGTGTGTGTGTGTGTGTTTTTTTTTCTGTGTGAGAGAGAGAACAGTCTCACACAGAGCCTTGGGTGACCTAGAACTCACTGTGTAGACCAGGCTAGCCCTGAAGTGTTTCTAGTATTTTTATTTGATGCTTTTGTTTTTAACAGAGAGGCTGATTAGCACGAACCAGCCTTTTTACTAAAACAGGAATAAACCTTTGCCTATGAAAAGCGCAAAAGCGCATGGCTAGGAAAAGGAGCAAAAGATGGCCTTGAAGTCAACTAGACCTGGGTTCATCTTATCTTGATCATTTTTATTTTCTTCTCTCAGCCACCTTCGAATCCACAACCCTTCAATCACTGTGATTTTAAAATAATAATATTACCCAGTAAGATAGCTCCGGGTAGTACTTACAGTCAAGACTGGAGTCTCATCCTCAGGACCCACATGGTAGGAGAAAACCAACACCTTGGGTTGTCTCCTGACCTCTAAACATGTGCCCTAACATACACATACACAATATGCATGCACGCGCACGCGCTCACACACACACACACACACACACACACACACACACACACACACACACGCACACTAAATAATGTGGGAGGAAAAGTTAAGCAAACAAGCAAAATCACATTTGAGGACTGTTCTGGGCATTAAGTTGGAGAACATACGGGATGCTGACCTTAGTAAACACAACCTCATTGCTCTCTTCCTCCTCTTAAAACACCTAAGTGTCTATGCCTGCAGGACACTTTATATTCAAAATCAGAGCCACATTAATGCCTCTTCCTCCCCCTTACCTCCATCAGCTTAATCGACAGCTTCTCCCGCGTCCATCTTTGCACAGTCCCTCAACAGTGTCTTGGAATTATTGTTTATTAGTTTCTCTGACCCTCAGGCCCTACACTGCTTAATAGCAGGGGCCAGTTATGTTTGGCTCTATGTCCCCGATGCCTCAGTAATTGTTTAAGGGTATGAAATTAAAGCAACTCACCCCATTTCCACAGCCTCTGACGTAAGTGCAGAGTTTGTGAACTTTCTACCAAGCAGGCCTTCACACAGAGGGTTTCCTTCTCACGCACAGACTCTGCCTGAGTGTGAAGGGAACCTGTGTACACAGGAGCTAACGCAACACGACTGAAGCTGCAGCCTGTGAGAGGCCCTGCTTCCAAGATGAGCCTTTGGCTGACATCAGGAAACCTACCTGGCTTCCCTAACGTGTGCCTGCCATATGGTTTATGATGGGACACTAGCGTTCCTTCTGGGACTATGGGATTTTAGTATATACTAGGTGGGGTTCAGCTGGGGAACCAGCCCTTCCAAAAAACATGGGCATCCCTGGGCAGAAGCATTACACATAAGTTAATGTATTTTTCATTGCTAGAGAAAAGGGCATGGATTTTCTCTTTTACTTTTTTAAAGTTTATTTCTTTTTTTAGTGTTAAGGAAAATCGAACCCAGGGTCTTCCACATGCTAGTCAAGCACTCTCACACAGTTACATTCCTAGCTCAGATTCTCTTTTTTAATCCATTCTGCCAAATCCATTACCATTCTTATTCAATATTCAAATGCCAACAACTTGGCTAGTGAAAATCCTTCAGACCGGCTCCTGTGTCTTTCAGACATGATCTTACACTCTCTGGTGACCACTTTTTCTGGCCCAGACTTGAGGTGGGGTCTTTCCTTAGTAGGAAGTCATGTAGAAGACATCACATGGACACGCTGCTGTAGCAGGGTCTTTGCCACTTTTTGTGGGTTGTTCTTTCTTTTACCCTGTCAGCCCCCTAGCACTAGAGAAGACAGAAAAATGAACAGAAAGGAAAGAGATCCCTGAAGAGAGTCAGAGGTCAGAAAGGCGGTGACATTAGTGTTAGACTAATTCCTGCTGATTGAGGGTTTCAAGTTCCTTGGGGCAAATTTGATCTTCATCTTCAGGATATCTAATTTCTTCTTGTTGTTGTACTTAATAAACTGTAGCCAACAACAGCCAACAACCCAGCCTGTTTCTCAGGAGCTCTACCATTTATATCCCCTCTGCCAAGTCCCCAGAACAACAAACATCACACAGTTGCAGAAACTGTGCAGCTGGCAAGATCACACCCCTGCTAGAGCACGAGGTAAATCATAGGCAGTGCTAGGGACCGTCTGAAGCCCCACATCCCACCCACACCTGGGAGTAAAACAAAAACAGACTCATTATATTTCTGTGTTTTTAAAGAAACCAAAATTTACCGAGTGGTGGTGGTACATGCCTTTGATCTCAGCACTTGAGGGGCAGAGGCTGGTGGATCCTTATGAGTTTGAGGCCAGTTAGGTCTACAAAGTGAGTTCCAGGACAGCCAGGGCTGTTACATAGAGAAACCCTGTCTCGAAAAAACAAAACAAAACAAAACAAAACAAAAACAAAAAAAAAAGAAAGAAAGAAACTAAATCCCAAAATTGTCACTACAGTTACCTATAATCCTCTCTTCTTCTCCTCTTCTTCCTTGTTATAAATTTAGCTTACTTATTTTGCCACACTAGTGACTATACCCAGGGTCTTGGCAAGCACTCCATCCTAACCCATTAAGTTTACTTTTTATCTGTATGATCTAGCCTCCACTCCCACACTCTATTGAAATCACTGATGTCAAGACCATCAAAAACATGTATGCTGCTAAATCCAGTAGACAAGCCACCCCAGATTATTCAACCTATTGTAGACACTGGCCACGGGTGACCACATCCCACTGAAATGTCTCAGAGAGCTGCCTTGGGCTACTCTTTCTGTCTCCTCTGTTGGCTCTTTTTCACTTGCTTGCTTTCCAAATGCACAGTGTCTGGGCACCCCAAACCTCCTGCTCCTGCTCCTGCTCCTGCTCCTGCTGCCGCTGCTGCTCTCTTTCGGTTTCGCTCAGTGTTCTGTCATAATCTGGTATCCTGAGAGCCAAATCCTGCCCACAGTGTGGTGTGCAGCCAGAGAAGTGTGCTTTTGTTTCTCCTTCACTGTCTTTCTCCCCTACCAAAAGCTGTATTTCCATTTGGTTTAGGCTTTGGCAAGGTGTCCAGGGTGATTGAAAAACTGCCTTGCAATAAGCCGTGAAGCACAATACAGAGGCGCCCTCGGGGCTGCCAGGCTCTGGAGCCTCCTCCAAAGATCTGAAAATGAGCCTTCCAATAAGCCACTCGTCTCCTGTAGAACATCCTCATCCTCACCCTCGTCCAGGAAGCAGCTCTGCAGGAAGTCCCAGAGAAGAGCCCTCATGCAGGCAGAATGCAGGACATGAAGATCCAAGATGACTGACTCGGCCCAGCTCTCCTCTAACTTTACCCCACTTGTCCTGAGAGGGGTCTTGAATTTATCCACTGCTGCTGTCCTCAGAAGGATTTCCCCGTAGCTTTTCCCTCCCTGTAAGTCCCTCAATTTCACAAGGCTCTTTTGTTTTCAATGCTATCTGGAAAAATTTTAATCCAGCAACATGGTTGCTCTGACAAACAAGGGAACATATCCAAAGACCTTCTAGGTCTGTGTGGTCTGGCTGGAATGACTCACCTTTAATCCCTCTGGCTGGAATACAGACATGCCCTTAGTACACACCTTTAATCCCAAACAGTAAAGGTAACATTAGTTTGTAGAAGGAAATCCATGTTTGAAAGGTGACACCTAATTGAGGAGCAGACAAAGGGATGAATCAGAGAAAGATTTGACAGAATGAGTCAGAGATAGGATAAGCCCAACTCTCGAAAGAGCAGAGAAAGAGAGGCAGCTTAAGAGAGCAGCAGGGGTGGGGAGGAAAAAGAGAGTGCAGTTTTTTACCAAGACAGTTTTACAAAATCAGGTTGCAGGTGAAGACAGAATGAACCTGTGAACAAGAAGGAGCCAGGAGACTGGAACAAATTGCCAGTGTCAGTTTAAGGCCAAGCAGAACAAGTCAGCCAGAAGCTGAGAGAAGCCAGTTTGAATCAGTCAGCTTGAGAGGAGTTTGGGCCAGAATAGCTGAGTTGAACCAGCCAGTCAAGAGTTCAGAAAGAACTTAGAAAGATTGAGTTTATTCAGCAGTAAGCCCCTGAGACAATCCATCTGGTAAATAAAAAGTTACTTTTACAACACCAGAAATGGAACCCAGGGCCTTGCACATGCTGAGCAGGTACTCTACCACTGTGCAATACCCCAGTCCTCCTGTGGCTTGTTTTTTTTTTTTTTTTTTTTTTTAAATTGCATGTATTTTGCCTGCATGTATGTGCATATATAATATGTATGTTTAGTGATTGCGAAGGCCAGAAGGGAACATTGTACCCCTTGGAACTGAAGTTATAGATAGTTGTAAGCCACAGTGCTGGTTAATTTTTTGTCAACTTGACACAAGCTAGAGTTATCTGAGAGAAGAAAACCTCATTGAAAAAATACCTCCATAAGATATAGTTGTAGGGTATTTTCTTAATTAGTGATCGATGGGAAAGGACCCAACCCAATGTAGGTGGTGCCATCCTTGGGCTGGTGGTTCTGGGTTCTATAATAAAGCAAGCTGAGCAAGCCATGATGAGCCGTCCAGTAAACAGTTCCCCTCCAGTAGCAGCAGCAGCAGTAGGTCCTGCCTTCAGGTTCCTCCCCTGTGTGAGTTCCTGACCTGGCTTCCTGCAGTGAAGGACTACAATGTGGAAGTGTAAGCCAAATAAATTGCTTTCCTCCCCAACTTGCTTTGGTCATGGTGTTGCATCCCAGCAATAGTAACCCTGACTGTGACAGCTGCCATGGCAGTGCTGGGAATTTAACCTGGGTCCTCTGCGGAAGCAGCCAGTGCTCTTACCACTGAGCCTCCAGCCTCCGTCTATGGCTTATTAACATACAGGGCTCTGCTCGAATGTTATCTCCTTGGAGATGTTCCCAGAATACTGAAGCTGCAGAAGTCCTTGTGAATTACAAACTTCAGATTCTTCCTGCCAATCACTCAATGGAAGCTCACATCTTAGTTCTAAGAACCTCTTACTGAGCTGGGTGTGGTGGCCATTAATCCCAGCACTAAAGGAGGCAGTCGGATCTCAACCAGCCTGCTCTACAGACAAGAGTTCCAGAACTGCCAGAGCTACACAGAGAAACCCTGTCTCGAAAACAAAAGCAGAAAAACACCAACTTACTGAACACCATGCTTTCCCACAGGGATGTTCACTGACAGCAATAAGCCCACCAGTTTAGCTAAAAAACAAATGAACACTCCGGTGTATAAGAAAGTACGGATCCAGCTTAGCGGTGGTGGAGCACCTGTAGCAGAATTTTAGCAGAGCCACTGTATCTGGCATGACTCTGGAATGGTGGCACCTAAGCTCTGAGGTAGCGTTTGTCACTGACTGCTGCCTGAGATTTTTATGGGGTTTTACTTTTAAAGGACTCTCACAGCCTTTGCATAACAGTCTCCAGACATGCCTGGCAAACCAGGACGTGTCTGTATGGCTAAAAATTGCTTAAGGTTCTTTCAATACAACCCCGAGAACAAATAAATTTTGTTATACAGAAACTGACTTGCTGAAGATGTTTTGTAACAATAAAGCTCTGCAAAAGGGTTTGGGCTCAGTCCTTGAGAGGCTGCTTGAGAAGCCTAAAATCATCCTGCCTTGTCGCTCTTAGATCAATAGTTCTGTATAACCCAGAGCTCCTACAAGGCACACCTTTAATCCTAGCACTCAAGAGGCAGAGGCAGACAGAGCTCTGAGCTCGAGGCCAGCCTGGTGAGTCCAGGACAGCTAAGGCTCTGTTGCACAAAGAAACCCTATCTCAGGGTGGGGTGTGTGTGTGTGTGTGTGTGTGTATACAATGAGGTCCATGTTTTACATATCAAACTGAGGTCCATGTTTTACATATCAAACTGAGGTTCATATTTTACATATCAAACTGAGGTCCATATTTTACATATCAAACTGAGGTCCATATTTTACATATCAAAGCAGACCTGCCCTCCAGGTTCTCCCAGACATATATATGTGTGTGTGTGTGTTTGTGTGTGTGTGTGTGTGTGTGTGTGTGTGTGCGCACGCGCATGCGTACGTGCACTCACGCATTTGCTCTCTCTCTCTCTCTTCCTCGCGCGCGCGTGCGCACGTCCCCCCCTTCTACTCTTCTTTTGTGTGCGCCTTTTCTCCCTCCCGTCACCCGAGCCTTCTCTTCCCACAACTCCCCTGACCTCAATCCTTGGAGCCAGTGAGCAGCTACCCAAAAACCCTATTCTAATCTAATCTGACCTAAATTGGATCATTTCATTGGTGAAGAAATAACCATCATACACACACAGACACTCACACACACACTCACACACTCACACACACACACACACACACTCACACTTAAAATAATGGTGCATCTTGTAATCAATTAAATCTAAGATACCATGAAACTCTACTTTTCAAAACAAAATACTGCCCTGAATTCTTCTAGCTCATATTTGGAAATTGTTTAAGAGTCTAAAACTATCATGTCCAAAGGGAGATTCTTGATTTGGGCCCAAAAAGTCTTAGGTATTTCAGTAAAATACCATTGGATACTCTGTGCTTACACCAAATCATTACAGCTAGTTGCTGGTTACTTCCCTTCCCAAAATGAAACCTGTGGCAGAACCTTCCCCTAATGAATAAAGATTTCAGGGAGTAGGCAGGGACTTCCAGGTCAGAGAGAGGAAGAGGAGAGGCAGAAGAAAGATACTTCCTTTCAGACAGGAAGGACGATGTAGGCAGCAGAGGCCACCAGTTCAGGTGGTGGATCTGTTGGGATTGACTACTGGAGGATTTAACTTAGAATGGCTTACAAGTTAGGATGCGAGTTGCTGGGCCCGGTGATTATTGTGTTACCTGTTGATTCTAAACTAAGATTGTGTGGCATTTTCCTTCATGCGGCAACTCAGCTGGGTTCCAGAGAGAAAGGTACTGCTGCAAAGCATGGGTCTGTGAGAAGTGCACCCCAGCAAGCTGTGTGAATTTGGACGTGTGGGGCTAGTGTGGCAGCAATCCGCCATGGTAACTTACTGAGCCAGGTAGAGAGATTTCAGAGCTCCCAGTCAGAGTCTGCCAGTCTTCTAGAGGCTGGAGGGATGGTTCACTGGTTACAAACACTGTTCTTCCAGAGGAAGTCGGTGTGATTCCCAGCATCTACATGGCAGCTCAGAAACTGTCTAAACTCCAGTGTCAGATCTAATGCCCTCTTGTAGCTTCCATAGACACTGCATGCACATGGTGCACAAACATACATGCAGACAGAACATTCATACACATAAAGTACAAATAAACCTTTAAAAGAAAAAAAATGGTCTTCCAAAGACATGCTTGCAATCCTTCTACCCAGAGGTGGAGGCAGGAGGAAAAAAGTTCAAGGTCACCCTTAGATACAGAATCAGTTCAAACCAGCCTGGTCTACTTGTCACCCTGTCTAAAAGAAAGAAAGCAGGAGGTCCTCTCGAATTTCACATCTCCTTCGAAATGATCCACATAGCGATGGAGAAAATCTACCACTCCAAAGTGCTGGGACTCAAACGTTGGCCCTTGCCACATGATAGGCAAGTACACTACCACTGAGCTGTAGCAGCAAGCCCCTGAGTAATTTAAAATACAGACTCTAAGGGCTCATGCTTCTGCTGAAAACTCTTCAATAGTTCTCACAGCTCTACAATGAAGTGCAAACTCCTTGCCATGGCAACAAGGCTCTCCCTGACCCACATCTTTAAACCCTCCAACCTCCTCTCCTTTTCCTTACAACGCCCCACACATACTAATGTCCTTTCTGTTCCCCAGGAACCCTCCACGCCCCAGTGCAAGTCTGTGGTGCAACACTTGTCAGGGTGTCGTATCTCTCTCTGGGTTCCTCTTTTCCTCCTAGGTTTGGCTACTTTGTCTCTTTGTGTGTGTGATGAAGGGGATCCATCCTACAGCCCGTCCAGTATCCAGTGAGTTACAAGCCCAGTCCTATTCCGTGCCTCCTGCATAACTCATTCTATCCTTCCACTTCAGACCTCATTTCCTCCACTCGGCCTTCCCTGACCATTCAGTCTGCCTCTGCCTTCTCGGGTCTCCCTTTATACTGCATACCATGACCAGCACCTGGTCCATGGCCTTGGACCTAAATCAATTCAAATGACCAGGTCAGTGTACTGCTTTATGAGTAGTTTTGTTTTGTGGTTATGAACAGTGTAGAGTTTCTGAGTTTTATTGTGAAATGTTTCAAGCAATTGGCCAAACACTGAAAACTGTAGCAAACACTGCCATCCATGACTGATATCCATTGACATTATACTCTATTTGTCTGTGGTTTAAAAGGAGGTAAGAAAGACACTGGTGCAGTTGCGATTAAAGTACATCTTCAACTCAACCAGACATTGCCAAAATGTTCTGCAAAAAAAAAAAAAATTGCCAATTAATACTCAAACTAACTGTATTGAAGATGACTCACTGAGGGCTGGCGGAACAACAACAACAAAAAAATACCTCCTGTTGGGCCAGAATGATAGCCCGGTAAGCAAAGAAACTTCTAGCCAAACCTGACCAAGGTCTATTCCCCAGACTCAGGTGATAGAAGGGGAAAGCCAGCTCTGAAAGTTGTCCTCTGACCTCCACAAATGCACTGTGTCTCAATCTTGAGCACACACCCTGTTGCATAAACACACAAAGTGAATATA
The DNA here is from genome assembly GCF_011064425.1 of Rattus rattus. Classification (NCBI taxonomy): domain Eukaryota; kingdom Metazoa; phylum Chordata; class Mammalia; order Rodentia; family Muridae; genus Rattus; species Rattus rattus. Next base: position 59,321,542 of record NC_046161.1, read on the forward strand.
ATCTTTCCCTTACTTTGAGACAGGGTTTCACGAAATAGCCCTGGTTAACCTGGAACTTGCCATGTAGACCAGGCTGACCTCAATCTCACAGATACCTGCCTCTGCCTCCCAAGTTGTGGGACTAAAAGTGTGCACTCTCATAGGCCCTGCTTATTCCTGAATCTAGACAGGCAGCATTTCAGGGTCCTGGACATTCATTCACCTGCTTTCATTATCTCTTCTTTTTGTCTGCTAGAAAACACACGTTTTCTTACTCTGTTCTTCATGAAAGATGCTAGGTGTTTGCCAGGGTATTTGGGGCAGGTATATTCTTCAAACTTGCCTTGCTCGCCAAGCTTCTCCTCTAGGGTTTACATTTTGTTTCTTATGATGTTCTTCTGTGTTTCTAATACCAGTCTCCTCCATTTTCCTCAGCAACTTCACTTTACACGGTCAGTTCCTTAACCCACTTTAAAGTGATTTTTGTGAACGGCCCAGAGGCAGAAATCTTATCTTTTTGCCACTTGGATTAATAGTTCTCCTAATCCGATTTTCTGAACGGTTCATCCTTTCTCAATGACTGTGTAAAGCCATCCTGGTCACGTGACGTTTCTTATGTAGACGGGTGTGCTAATGGGTGGTGTTCGGCTTCCGTGTTCCACGTGTCTAGCTCTCATCTAAGACTTAGCATCTCGGTCATATAAACCCCACATGCTTAGCTGGCATGCTAGAGCCATGTAAACCACGTAAACCTCTAAGCTCAGTTCAAACATCAAAAGAACCCTTCCTATGAATCAGATATTACTACTCCCATGTGATCACCAGCTAATAAGTGGGAAAAGGCCCAACCTCACACCTTGGATGACCTTTCTTTCTACCAGACACTTGACAAAAACAGTATCTTCCAAACTGGCTGTGTACTCTGAATACAACAGAAACCTTGCTAAACGAACACTTGCTTTAAGGACCATGGCGGCTGAGACAGAGCTGTGTACTGATGCTGCCCAGTGCTATTCTGAAATCCCCACTGCCTCTTCCCTACTGCTCACCTCAAGCATAATGCCACCAGTGAGGTTGTTACTGTTCACACCCTGTACACAACTCTGCAACTCCAGAGACTGATGTGACAACAGGGCCGTGCACCTTGTCCTGGGGGAAGGCAGACTTGATCACCCCCCACACACACACTGCTGTGGAGTTCTCAACCCTTTGAAACTCACTCATCAGCTGTAGGTTTCGCTCTAAGAGGCAGAACAGTAGTGGAAAGCTGCCCAGGAGTCCAGAACCTGCCTTAGGGACCAACGAGAGTGAGTATTCCTTAAATGGTTTGCACTAAGCAAACGAATTGCTTCATCTTGAGCGGACCCTGGGCTAGAAGTTGTTTCAACAGAGCTGGAGTAGATTAATCGAGAAAGCAAACAGAGGCAGCTCATGGCATTCACTAAATGCACAGCAAGAGCAGGTCGCTCTCTTATTGGCCATTACTAGCTCATAGAACAACAACCTCGGAAAAGATTTTTCTGAAAACAAGAGGAGGCAAAGGCTAATGCACGATTGTGTATAAAAGCAAACACCTGGTCACACTGCCACCAAAGACACACCAGACACCCTTCCTCTCTTGGCCAAAGTGAACACTACTTCTCCAGAACAGTTTAACCCTGTGTCTCTGCGCCTCCTTACTGTTTTTCTGAACTGCCTGTCTAACCACAGCAGCTAAGCTACAGTGAGCCCCCTCTTCCCTTTGGTCTCCCACAAGCACCAATGCTCAGGTCCCATCATCAGTTTTAACACACTCTTAATAGACACTGACACACACACACACACACACACACACACACACACACCCCACCCCCAATCTCCAAAGAGTAGTTCAATAAACTTGGTTTTAGCTACAGGTGGCCTCTCTGGAAAGTTCTCCCAGTAACAGGTAGACACGAAGCCTTCTCATCTATGGAAGCCAGTTCCAATTCAAGGAAAGAGAGGCAAAGAATTATTTTAATACCGGGGACCTGTTTCAACACCAAAACTCAGCTTTACCAACAGATATATTCATGAACGGCCTTTTTTTGTTTTCATGTAATTTGCTTCCTTACAGACAGAATGCTCTGGAAAAGTTCCCTGTGCCCTGGGAAAGTGGAGCTTGTCTGACTCATCTCTGAAAATCTGTAGTACATTATACATAGTATTGACGTCGTGTTCTTTAAAATTAATGCCTCAGACTAGCAGATATGAAGCCCCAGAAAGATCAAACCTCCATGGAGGCATTAGGGACTCATTCTTCCCAAAATTTCTTTAAAAGGACTTTTCTCTAAAAGAAATTTTCTCCTTTTTTCCCTACCTTCATTTTTAATATGTTTCAAACATGAATCTTGGGCATGGTGGCATATACCTTTAGTCCCAATACTCAGGAGGCAGATCTCTTTGAGTTCCAGGCTAGCCTGGTCTACATAGTGAGTTCCAGGCCAACCTGGTCTATACAGTGAACTCCACGCCAGCCATAACTACATAGCACGACTAACTCCAAAATATAAAAATTAAAGAAAAAAACGTTTTGGGTTTTTTTTTCTATTTTAGCAAAGAATCCTGTAGCAGAGTAGAGGACAACAGCACAGAACAGTATTCATCCTATTATAGAAAAGCATTTATTCAGGTTTGCTTACACCTTAAATGAAATGTACTGCTTACTCAAAGACATTCTGGCCAGGATTAGCTTCATCGGTCACAAGAAGAAACTACTTACATTCCAGAAGCAAAGAGGGGACTCAAGTGGACATGGGTACCTAGACCCTGCAAGAAACTATGCCAGCTGAATTGATGAATCCAGACATGTATCTAATTTCGAGCAAGAAAGAGTTCAGAGGAGCGAAGGCCGTTAGAATACCCTGGATGTCAAGGAGACTAGGGAGTAAGGATGTCTGTAGAAAGAACATTCCAGACCAAAACCACTTGCTTCACACATAATACTGAATGGTCTGGTTAGAGACATGGGAAGTTTCCAGGGATTTGACTTGCTCGCATTAATAGGCAAACGAGATGAAATTAATGCTTACGGTAACACGATAATTTCTTTACGCAACTTGATAAGGCTGAGCTCGCAGCCTTATAGAGGATGGAAATCATTTCCTTGTCGAGCGGGGGTGTCGATTTCCATCACTGAACGGTTGGGGGGTTGCCCCCGCCCAGCCCAGCGACTGGCCTTGAGAACGTCAATGGGCCGCTCCGGCTGGACCTCAGAGGCCAGCGCTGACGTCCAGCCACGGCCCAACAGGCCACTGTCAAGCCACACTTTAGATCCACGGAGCTCATCCCACAACTCAGAGGGCCTCGGGCAAGCCGAAGGCCGCGGGCCAGCCTCCAGGACACCGCTGTGGCTCCCCAGGATGCCTACCAGGAACAAAGGGGATACCGGGGGCCACGCGCAGAACGCCGGACGGCACCTGCAGCCCTAGGGGAAACCCGGGCGCCCCACTCGCGGCTCCCGGTGGCGCACTGCAGGAGCGCATACGCGCAGGGCGGCCGACGGGTACCTGGGGGCCCCGATCCCGCGCGCACCCCGCAGCCGGCCTTTACCTGCACGTCACTCAGCTCCACGCGCAGATACAGCTCGCGGTGTCGCTGAGCCCAGTAGACGTGCGGCGTCAGCACTTGAGTCTCCATGGCCCACGCTGTCCCGGGAGCGGGGAGGCTCGGCTTGCTGCGCCTCGTTACCTCCGCCTATGAGCCGCTGGAGCTAGCCGAACGCAGGCCGCAAACCCGCACGCTCCGCAGCCCGCAGCCCGGCTGTCTCGAGATGCTCCACGCTCGCGGCCCGCGCTTGCGCAGTGAGGACGGGGGAGGGAGCGCGGTGAGAACCCGGCAAGGGAGAGGGCGGAGGCGGGACGTGGGGGAGGCTAGCGGGCACACCACGTGATCAGCGGCGGGCGCTGTGGCCTTGGGATCCGAAGCGTTCCTGCTCAGTGCTTTCCGCCTACCGTGCGTCAGGGAGGTCCTTGCACAAGAGCATGAAAGTGAGAGGCTCTTATCTACAAAGAGAGGGCGGATCGACATCGTTGGAAGAGCCTTGTGTGCAAGGAACTCTTCCAAGTTTTTATGAGTGAAAACGCAGCGTTTAGTGAGAGCCGGCTTCCTCCCTGGGCTTCAAAGCCACACACAGAAAGACAGATGAGACATTCAAGACATACATTGGTGTTGCTTTTTCCCGGTTTTCTTTCTTATTATGTAGCACTAGGTGACCTGGAACTCACTAAGTAGACCAGATCCAGGGACCCGCCTGCTTCTGCCCACTTAGTGTTATGATTTAACTCGCATGGCCTCAGGCTTCCTGTTTTAAGAGAGAAGGTTTCCTTTCACTTCCCTTGGTATCGCTAGCTCAGTTCTGAGCATTTAAGGACCCATGTGCTCAAGTCTATAACCCCAGCTCCTTGCAGTGTTATCTGTTTCTAAGTTTTTCTGCAAAGAAGTACAGCTATTACGGACCTATCTCCAGGCCACTAAATAGAGATCAGTAGAAGGACTGTATCTGAGTTGGTAGAGTACTTGTCTGGCATCCATGGAGCCCTGGGTTTGATCTCCAGCACCACGTAAATCAGGAAGAGAGGTGAAGACTCATAATCTCAGCACTTGAGAAGTGCAAAGTCATCCTTAGTTACATACTGAGTTCGAGGCCAACCTGAACAAACAGAGGAAAAGGAAATAAAGGAAAGTGTATCATCCAGACTACAAAGTGCAAGTGGGGTAGGGTGAGGGAGATTAAACAGCAATGCAGGCTGAAACGGGGTCGGGGTGGGGAATTTTATGATGGTGTCAGTCAAATGAAAAAGAAACAAGACTGTCCTGTTAGCATTCTGTCTAAGCTCTGCCTCGCAGCTACTTGGCAACAGCTAGGTATGCCTGACACTATAAAAGGGGCTGCTTGCCCCCCACCCCCACTTCTTGCTCCTCTATTTCTCTTGTTTCCTGCCCCCACCCTTTCCCCATTCCCTTACCCCCTCTCTCCACGTGCTCATGGCCTGCCTCTACTTCTCTACTCCTCTTCTCTCTCCCTCCCCCCTCCCTCTGCCTCTACTACCCTCTTAACTCCCCTCCCCATGCCCTGAATAAATTCTATTCTACACTATACCATTCTGTGGCTGGTCAAAAGAACCAACCGCTCTTTAAAAGTCACCCTTGTCAAGTTGTCACAGGAATTTCACCTGCATTGGATAAAACTCCTACCTCTGGCTCTTCTCAGGCTGCAAGCTCTCCCCAAGCAACCTCTCCTCATCTCACCTTTTGAACTCATGTATGGATGTCTGGTCCTAACCTGGTCTTTTGCAAAATGCTCTCCCCTCCCAGACCATCTACTCATCCCATTGCTTTGCCACCTCCGCTCTCCCCTGTGGAACTTTATCATCTACCTGAGCCACACACTGTCCCCAGCTCACCGCCTATCAACATTAGAGACCAAGTTCTGCTATCCTCTCCAGACCATTGGCCCTCACCCATCTCTCCTAAGTGGCAGGGCCCTTTTAAGGTAATTCTCATGACCCCTACAGCTGCTAAACTTGAGGGACTCTCTCATCGGGTCCACCTGTCTCACTTCAAACTTTTCATACCTTCACCTAAAAATTCTTCATACACGTCGACCCTAACAGGACCATGCTCTAGAAGACATCAAGACCACCCACCGTATCCCCAATCCCAGAAAATGAGATTCCACTCCAGTAACTGCGCTCGCTCTACCCCACTGCATTAGACAGGGGCCTCTCATCCTCCCCCTGCTGTTTGTTTCCATTCAGGGCAGCCCTTACATCTGGAGATTGGAGGTTCAAGAAACCCCCACAGATAACAGTCTTTCTAATTTTTTCCTTCTTAATTAAACCAAAAAACGGGGGAATGTTAGCACTCTGTCTAAGCTCCACCCCACAGTTACCCGGCAACAGTCAGGTATGCCTGACACTATAAAAGGGGCTGTTTGTTCCGCACTCTTGCACTCTCTCTCTCTCTCTCTCTCTCTCTCTCTCTCTCTCTCTCTCTCTCTTTAAAAGATTTATTTATTTACGTATGTGAGACTACACTGTCCCTTTCTTCAGACACACCAGAAGAGGGCATCAGATCCCATTACAGATGGTTGTGAGCCACCATGTGGTTGCTGGGAATTGAACTCAGGACCTCTGGAAGGGCAGTCAGTGCTCTTAACTGCTGAGCCGTCTCACCAGCCCTCTCTCTCCTTTCTTGCCCTTGCCTTCCTGTCCCCACTTTCTCCCCATTCCCTTACCCCCTCTCTCCACATGCTCATGGCTAGCCTCTACCTCTCTACTCCTCTTCTCTCTCCCTCTTTCTGCCTTTCTCTGCCTCTGCTACCCTCTTAACTCCCCTCCCCATTCCCCGAATAAACTCTATTCTATTGTGTCTGGTCCCTCAGGGGGAAGGGATGCCTCAGCATGGGCCCCCAAAGGCACCCCTTTCCTCCATACTGACTACACCTCCATAGACATAGCCCCCTCTCTTTATCTTTTTATAAACACATCACCCTCTCTCTAGAGACAGCCCTCCCAGTCCTGTTTGGCCCAGGGCCATGTCTCCCTTCTCACAGATCAGTCCTTACCACTGCAGAGAGCTTTCATTTGGTCCTTGACACTGATAAAGGCTATTGCCAGGACTTACACCTAGTTTCTGGTGTTGGCAAGGGATCCTGCTTGGCTTTGATGTTCACCTTTTTACAGACTCATCTGCTGATGGCCGAAGGACTTTCCGAAATGGAGACGGTGTAGATGGGCATAGAGATCAGTTGGTAGAGCACTTGCCCAGCATACACAAAGCCCTAGGTTGGATCCCCAGAACCACCAGGCCACATATCCCAATCAATGGTCCACATACGTAATCCTACACTGGAAGATGGAGGCAAGAGAATCAAGAGTTCAAGGACTCCTTGGAATTAAAGTCTGGCCCGGGATGAATAAGACCATGTATGAAGCAAAAAAAAAAAAAAAAAAAGGAGGGGTGTGAAGGGATTTGTTGAATTCAGCTATTTGGGGCCTCACCTATGCACAAACCATCTTAACCAGTTATCTATAACCAAAACTGAGTTTGTCTAAACCACTAAGGGAGAAAAACTGACGGACAAACCCAGGCATCTAGTAGGGAACAATCAGATCATATAGCTAAAACCTCCTAACTATGCCGAGGGGGTGATACTGTGCCCAACCTTTAGCAGAAAGATCAGCTCATCAATCACAGTTCAAAGGAAATCACACAGCTGCCCCCACCTGAGTTGGCACTATCCTTCCATACCAGCCTTACATGCGGGCTGTGGCCTTTCCCCCTTATTCCCTCCTTCCCATCTGATAATTCTAGTTCTCTAATCTGCTTAAGTGACTGCCAAACGCAGACACTTGGCAAATATTTGTGCGTAAAGTGCATCAGTGGTGGGCATAAAACAGAGTAAAATCCATGCGTTTGTTTGCATGCCCAAAGACATTACTATGCGTCTATGCATGAAAACAATCACCGTGGGGAGAGAAGGAAGCTGAGTACCTGGTCGACCAGGATGGGAGAAAACATTTCACCATATACCTTAAAGCTAGTGTGTGTGCATGTGTGTGTACCTGGTCATATAGCTGTGTGCATGGGGGCTATATGTGGGGGGGTATATGTGGGTGTGTTTATGTATGTGTTTGGAGGCTAGAAATTAATAGAGGTGTCTTCCTCAGCCACTTTTTGAAACGGGACCTATCTCTCACCGAACCTGGAGCTCATCGGTTTCACTATGCTAGCTGGTGAAGAAGTTCCAGTGACCCACCTATATCCACTGTCTCAAAACCAGGTTCACGGACAGGTACCACTGGGCCTGGCTTTTGCAGGAGCCAGAAGAACTCAGGTACCCACACTTGCACAGCGGACATTTTAAAACTGAGCCGTCTCTCAGGCCTCCTCAAGTGTTTTTTGAGCATATGACAGAATTGCCTATTCGAAAGGTAACTGTGAGAAGAAAATCGGGAGAAACCCTGTTTTTGTTGTTGTAGCTTGGTGCAGGACATGCCCCTAACCTAGATCACTGTTTCCTGTGGTCACCAGCACTCAGTGTGTGTGCTGTCTGCTCACAATCACTTGCCCCTCTAGATTAAAAGCCCAGACTGCCATCTTAAAACATCTAACATGATGCCTTTCAGAAAGGAGATACTTAAAACATACTCGTATAAGATTACTGGCAGATAAAAAGAGAAAAATGTCAATGATAGTACCTAGAAATGTTCTGGTGAAATTGGCACACCCATGCTTAACATAACTATGGGCAGTTTAAAATTTGCAGAACCATTTTGCAAAGCGACATTGCAATATATAATAAGAAAAACATTTGCGCTATACAGTCTAGTTGGATTTTAATTTTTTCAAACACCTATTTTTAATCATAGTTCTTTTTTTGGTACTTATTATCACTTTTACTTACAACAAATTATTCCCAATTTCTTCTGCTCAATAGTTCTTTGAGACAATCCATCAGCCTTAGCCAATCGGAGAATAAAACCATCTGACTCGCCCATCCTGCGAATGGCCCTGCAGATGCCATAGGTTTTAAACTGGCCATTAAACTGGCCTGTGCCCCTGTCAACCTCAGCCACATTCATCTGGAAGGATGTGTGGTCCTTGGCAGCAATGATGTGGTTGCTCCAGGAAGCATTTCTGCAGCACGTACAGATTCACAAACTCACTGGCGGCGGCGTTCTGCATACTGAGGACATCCCTGCTCACAGGTCTACTAAGAATGCAGAAAGTTAATGACAGTTCTTAAACACTTTAACCTCTTTTGTAGCCCATCACCCACTGGAGATAGTGGGAAAAAAAGGATGGGGTGGGGGGATGGACCTATATAGAAAGGTTCTTTGAAGCAATTCCTATCTGTGTTGTCTGGAAATTGGCAGTTCAGTTCACCAGTTAGCAGGCAGCAGCAGCTCAGTCTACTCAAAATTTCTTTATGGATAGACCAGAAGTTCAGATTGGTAAGTAGGAATAGAGAACAAGAATCAGCAGTGGTGATACTTCCTAGCAGAGTCAGCAGTCCTCCGCCTCTCTCAGGGAAGCAAAGATCAGCAAAGATGCAAGACCAACAAGCACTGCACAGCTGGTTGTACAAGCAAGCCAAGCTCAGCCGCCATCACTGTCCATCAAGTCCTTTTTATACTCTCTCCAAGCAATCATGTGTCCTCCACGGGTCTTGCTTCAGCATCGGTCTCAGCTGACATCACTCTGTCAATCAGCCTGAGTCCACAGAAGTGCAAGAAGCCACAGCACACCACCAGAAGATATTAGGTGCATTTCTCTCTATGGAGTCCTGACAAATGCAGCTCAACTATGCAATGTAAGGCAGCCAATACATGGGTGTCCTTAGCAAAAAAATCTCTCATCATGTGTCCTTGCATGTACTTGCTTTAGCAGAACATCCTCTCTCCTGTGTCTGCTTCAGCAAAATATTCCTTTACGTGTTTGCCCCAGCAAAAATACCATCCAAAGGACTTTCCCTTAAGTTTCCACATCACCTAGTGATTTACCTTTTGTGGATTTTAGTTTAAGAAAATCGTTCCAAGGAAGAAAGATGCATTAAGCATCTATAAATACCACACAATTTTTTTGGAGTTGCAACAGTGAGACTCAAGAGCAGAGATGCCAAATTCTCCTTTCAACAACTCAACTTCATATGTAAGACAAAATATCTGGAAGGGCAAAACAGCCTAAGAATAAACACATTGTTCCACTAAAAACAGACTTAGAGAAGCCAACTCATCCCCAGACAAGGAACTCTAGAGAAGGTTCTGAGAAAGACATGCCTGGGTCTGAAATGGAGAAGGGGAAACCCTGCTTCTAGAACCAGTTTCTCATGGGGCTTAAGCAGCAGGTAACAATTTACCATATAATGTACATGACACTGGATTTACCTGTGACTGAGCAAAATTTTGCTTTTTGTTCCTACATGAGTGAGTCACATAAGTCCAGGTTGAGTTGAACTACATAAAAACTAAGACAATTCCATACATGTAGCTTGAAAATGTTTCTCTGCTCACGTGTAAAATGCCCATACACAACAAAAGGCTGGAGCTAGTGGCTGGGTTTGCTGAAGGACATCGGCTGCTGAGTTTGTGACTTGAACGAAGAAGAAGATTGAAGTCATGGCTGGTCCAGAAAGTGATGGCCAATTCCAGTTCACTGGTATTAAAAAATATTTCAACTCTTATACCCTCACAGGTAGAAAGAATTGTGTCCTGACCACATATGGAGGCATTGCTTTGTTGGTCCTATACTTTAAGTTAAGGCCTAAAAACACCCCCGCTGTGAAAGCAACATAAAGGATTTTGAAATGTCTGGCCTCATCTGTTAAGTCCCATGCCTGAAGAAGCTGATGTGAACTCATCATGTAATACTCAATATGTACAATAAACTGTGAACCCGGAAAAAAAAACAAAAGGCCTATGGCAAATTAGCAAGATTGTTGATATGTCTTTCAGTTATGTTCTGCTTAGACTATAGTGAAACTTGGGAGGCTGCTGCTTGCTGCTGGAGAGATTGCACACAGGCTTTTGTATGCCTTTTGGGTTCCCCAGGCTTTATCTTGCTTTGGTTTAGTCAAGTTCTACATCTAGGACAAGATCAGTATAGTATGTGCATGTTCATGTGACTGCATATGCAACATGTGTTTAGCGTGCATGCATGTGTATATATATGCATGTGGAAGTCACAGGTAGACATTGAGTGTCTTTCTCAATCGATGTCCACATAATTGATTATTTAATTAATTCTGAGACAGGGGCTTACAGTGAACCTAAAGACTGCCCAGCTCTGCCAGCCTGTCTGCAGAGGGGCCCAAGAACTACAGAGTGTATGCTGCCGAAGCTTGGCTTTCTATGTAGGTACTTGGACTCAAACTCAGGTCACCAGACTTGCATGGCAACCACTTTACCAACTGGTTTAACTCCCCAGCTCCTGAGACCACTCACCTTGTTGGTTAATTATGGGAGTTCCATCTAAAAACTGCCAGTAAGTGGCCTTCTGACTTAGGCAGATCACTCTTTTCTGGGAAACAAAGAAGTAAGTATAGGGGATCATATATGTGATATATAATACATTTTGTATATAAATATATGCATATATATGTACACGAAGATGGCTATAGAATGTGTGCACATGCTTGTGCACAGGATCTAAGGGTCTTGTCCAAGCAGAATGGTTCAGGCCCCAGCTGGCTCTGTGCTCTCCACCTTCTGCATCTCTCACATCACCCTCATTAATAAGTCAGCTGACTCGAGCGGGGACCCCGCTCCCCATTGCACATGAGGATTTCTAATTTCCTCCTGTGCATCGTTTCCTTTAGTGATGTCCATCTGAACTGTGCTACTGCTCTCACTACAGTTGAGAGAGAGAGAACGCCGAGAAGGGGCTGACATCCCTGTTGGCGGGGAGAAGAGCAGGATGTGGGGCCAGCTCTGCCTCATTCCCGGAGTTTAATTCCTTAAACCCGGTCACTGGAAGGCTGCCAGAGTCTGGACTATAGACCCAATACCTCAGACAAGAACTGCCTCCAGGATGTAGCCTAGACCCTACAGAAAGAGGTCTCAATACAGGAAGGTCTCACCTTCCACTCGCAATCTCCCTCTAGGTAGTGGTTTGCATGGTTTGCTTCAGTCTGCAGGTGGGTGGGCCTGATATACTAACTTTTTCTCATTATTTATTCAGTTTACATCCCTTTCAGTCCCCACCCCCATTGTGCTTCTTTAAAGAAGATTGATTTGTTTTTATTTTACGTATATGGGTTTATCTATAGAAATATGTGTATATTCGCTATGTGAGTTCCTGGTGCCGAGGGAGGCCACAAGAGGGCAGCAGACCCACTGGATCCCACCAAGCCGTTGTATGGGAACTGGAACCCAACAAGAGCTTTAAGGGTTCTTTTTAAAAACGTATTTGATGCTCATTGGAACACAGGCCTGTATGATGGTGCCAGAAATCCTGGAACTGGAGTTACAGACAGGTGTGAGTTGCCATGTAAGTGCTGGGAATTGAACTTGGGTCCTCTTCAATAGGAGCCAGTGTTCTTAACCACTGAGCCATCCCTCCAGCCCTGGACCAAGTGTTCTTAACTGCTGAGCCACCTCTCCAACCCCCATTCCCTGCTGAGTTATCTTAGTCATGCTTCATGATGTAGGTAACTTGTCTTTTTCTGATCAGTGCCAAGACTACAGGGTGGCATAAAATCGGCTAAGCTTTATCAATAACATATAACAAGACTTGGCGAGGCCTGACTTGCTTGGCCAGTAGAGATATAACATGTTCACATAAAGTACGCGCAAAGGGATCAGGCAGGCTTTGGGGGTGCGGTGGCAGAGGGGACAGTTGTTGTTCTTGTTGGTGAGGGCTTGTTTTGTTTTTCATTTTGTTTTTCTTTGTTTGTTTGTTTGTTGAGACAGTTATCTCTGTGTAGCTCTGTTTGACCTGAAGCTCACTTTGTAGACCAGACTGGCCTCAAACTCACCTAGAATTCCCAGTCTTTACTTCCGGAGTGTTGGGGTTAAAGGCATGTACCACCGTGCCTGGCACTTCTCTGGGTTCTTGACAGGCACACTGAAAACGGCTGTGCTGAAACAAAAAGGAGATATGAGATATGGGACGCCCACCCCTGAGATGGGAGCTATGGGACACCAGCCCCTGAGGCGGGAACTATGGGACACCAACCCCTGACACAGGAGCTATGGGACACCAGCCCCTGAGGTGGGAGCTATGGGACACCAGCCCCTGACACAGGAGCTATGGGACACCAGCCCCTGAGGCGGGAGCTATGGGACTCCTACCACTGAAGAGACAATTCTTGATTGTGCTAAGCAGCTTTTATGTTCTTGGCAAAGGGGAAAGAAAGCCATAGGTTATAGAAAGCTGCAGGGAGAGAAGTTATCTTTCTAACAGTTTCCCAGGGGAGACTGCTTGGAACTCCCCACGAATCTCCTACACTCTCCAGATAAGCTCTGGCTAGAACCTTGCTCTGCAGCTGTAGGGATGCAAGTGCTGTTGCCAAGATGCTGTGCTGCAGACATTGCCTCACAGCGTCATCAGACTTTGAGTGGTTTGTAAGTCTCGGGGCTGAGGGATTGAGCCCAGGGCTGCAGATGTGCCAAGCACCTTTCTGTGAGCGAAAAAAAGAGGAGCTTGAGACATGGCCACACTCTGTAGCAAGGCTTGCCTGCTCCAGAATGCACTAGATACGATAGGCTGGCCTCCATCTCACTGGATAGCTTAGGCTAACCTCATACTCCCAGCAGTCCTCTGATCTAGTTTCCCAATGGGGAACTGCAGGTGCAAGCCGCCACACCCTGCTGGGGAGCACCTGTCCTACCACTAAGCTACATTCCCAGCCAAGGGAGGGTTTGTTTGCTCAACTTAACCGTGGCACAGGGGAGAAAAAATAACTCTGAAAACTTACACATCCGAGTCTGACTCTCTCACTAAGTTGTCCAGACTTGTCCTGAACTTAGAATCCTCCTGCTTCAACTTCCTGAGTACTGGAATTTCCAGCCTGTACCACCAGACCTGTTTTCTAATTCACTATGAGAATGCAAACTGCACAAAAATCAGGAAATTTGTCCTTTTTCCTCACTCTTTGTGGGCCCAGATTTGAGAACAGTGTCAGCAACAGTGTATTTAAAGTCTCAAAACCTGCTCTCAGGTCAGAGATGTCAAGTGGGATACTTAGAGAAAACCACTGTTCTTTTAGGGAGCTCAACCTCAAAAAAATTAGAGTGAAGACTCCTTTAACCCTACAGTGCGCCAATACACACTGCAGTGGGACATGGGGCCTGTGGATCCTTTCTTAGTGCCACTACAATAATTCCAATGACACACACTTCCCAAAGGTAACAGGAATGGGGGGGGGGTGAGGGTAGCTTCTCCACCAATCCGGCCTCCGCCTACTTCCCCAGCTACCTCACTACTGTTCTTCTCTTTCCCTCAGCTAATGTACAATGCAGATTAGTAAGCAAATGATGGGTCAAGGCCTCGGAGTGTGACAGCCCTCCGGGCCTTACTTCTCTATCTTTCATGTCTCAGTGTCACAGACATTGTTCTCTTTCATCACAACTAAAGAACGAGTTGTTATATCCATTTACAGAGAGAAGGCCCTAACCTGAAAAAGAATGGGTGGTCTACTAAAGATCTTAAACATTCAAGACGAAGTTCTGGAGGCTGGAGAGATGGTTCAGAGGTTAAGAGCGCTAGCTGCTCTTCCAGAGGTCCAGAGTTCAATCCTTAGCAACCATCGGTGGCTCACAACCATCGGTAATGAAATTTGATGCCCTCTTCTGGCATGCAGGTGCACATGCCCATAGAGCACTCATATATCTAAAATAAATAAATAAATAAATATTAGTTAAAAAAAAAAGACAGATCTCTGTATCCAAATTCACGTGTTTTCCTCCCCATCATAACTGTAATGCTGAGGTCTCCAAAATCATAGTTGGCCTCTGGCATCTCAAAAAGGTGGGAATTTTGGCTTTCCACTCTAATGCAATGTGTGTGTGTGTGTGTGTGTGTGTGTGTGTGTGTGTGAGAGAGAGAGAGAGAGAGAGAGAGAGAGAGAGAGAGAGAGAGAGAGTTTGGATGACAGCCTGCTGGACCTGGTTTGCTCTTTCGGAAATCTTGTAGGCTCAAGTGCCTGTACCTACTGAACCATCTCACCGGCCGGTGAACAGGGAGTTTATCTACTTTGAGTAGCCAACAGAGGTGGAGTGAAAGTCTGTTGATTTCTTTTGGAAACCCGGCCCCGCTACCCCCCACCCCCGTCAGACAGTCCATTTGGCGCGCCTCCTCCCGCCGCTCGGTGGCGCTGTAGGGCCTGCTCGCGCGCGGAGGTGAGAGTCATCCTTTCTTGGTCCGGCCGCTAGCCTTCCTCTGTCGGAGGGCGGGGCTCGAGGAACCGGAAGTGCCGAGGCCTCCGGTGCTGTCTTCTCCGCCGCCGCTTTTAAGTCCCTTCGTTCGCCGCCTGGGTGCCGCGGGGGCCGCCGCCGAGGAAGCTGCTGTGGCCCCGACGGGAGCGGAGGCGGCGCGGCATGAAGCGGCGTAGGCCCGCTCCATAGCGCATCGGGACGGTCCGGGCGGGCCCGGGGGAAGGTGCAGTATCCGCCCGCTCTCCCTCCCCTGCGCCCGCGAGGCCACGGCGCTCCGGCCGGCCGCCCTCGGGCCGCTCCCGCAGGGAGAGCGGGCGGCTGGGCCCCGTTGGCCGGAAGAGGAAGCGCACACTCGGATTGCGAGGCCGCCAACGTTCGCTAGGCGCCCCTGAACGCTGGCTGCTGCCCGCTCGGACTCGCACGTCCGTTATCTTGATAGAGCCTGGCTCGGGTTGGGATGCCGGGGACGGTCCGGGCTTACGGAGGAGGAAACGGAAATCCGCAGAGGCGAAGGGGTTCGCCTGAGGTCCGCCAGTGGCGGATGGGATTCACCTTTGGACTCGCTGCTTTTCCCCAGCCGGTGTTCCTTCCTCCTGCTTCACTCTAGATCCATTCCTCCGCTCTCTCTGTCTCGCTGCCATTCTGTTCCACCCATTCGCTACAGGGTCCTTGCCCTTCCTGTCCAGCTTGCTCATCCTCTTTAACTAAGCCTTGCTGTTCCTACTGTCCTCTCGCGCCACATTCGCTGCCACACCTCTCCTTCCTCATTCATAGCTTTCAAGCCCTTACCTGGATAAACTTTCTCAGCTATAGACACCGAAGAGTGAAAAGGCTAGGCTCCGGTGAGGTGTGCAGGGTCTAGACGACTGATTGGTCGTTACTGTAAAAAGCTACGGGATGCCATTTCTGTAGACCCCACCCCAAGAGTCCCGAAGCTCTTTTTAATCCAATATGTCATTCTCGAAATGAGGGGCTTCGCACTTTGAGGAGATGTCTTGACTCTTAGCCAATTGCTGCTAACATCTTTTACCCCCTCTTGCCACATAGCTCCCTCACCTCTATGTGACATACAGAGCTTGGAGTCTAAACTGTTAACAACATGCAATTTATTGTTGCAAAAATAACACACACATTTTTTTCCTAAGCTAGACTATCAACTGGCTTCGTGATTATTTTTTCTTTTTAGAAACGCTACTTATTGGGGTTGGGGATTTAGCTCAGTGGTAGAGCGCTTGCCTAGCAAGCGCAAGGCCCTGGGTTCGGTCCCCAGCTCCGAAAAAAAAAAAAAAAGAAAAGAAAAGAAAAACTACTTATCTCACTTATTTTCAATATTATGGCAAGAAAAAGAATGCAAAAATGGAATACACTTTAAACGAATAGGACATCTTTGTCAAAAATTCTAGCTGGCTGTAGTGGTGCATACCTGTAACCCTAGCATTTGTGAGGCTGAGGCAAGAGGATCTTGAGTTCAAGACTAGCCTTGGCTACAGAGAGACGCTGCCTACAAACAGAAAAGTGAACACAATTTAGTTGATTAAATTCAAGTTCCCTTTCTGCAAACAATGGTCCATAATGCACACTCCATTGTACTGAATTTATTCTCTCACCAGCTTGATATGACTTTATGTAAAAGGAACATAGGCACATAGAAATAAATTCTATCTTTGTGTGTGTGTGCTTGTGTGTGCTCGCGGCTCTACATGCACATGTCTTGGGGATCGTGAGGATAACTTTTGGGAGTCCTCCCTTTCCACTTCGTTGAGGCAGAGTCTCAATTGCTGCGTACTCCAGGCTAAGCCGATTCTCCTCTCTCTGCCTCCCTTGTCGCATTAGGGGTGCTCGGTTGACAGACGCTCAAATGCTTTCCTGGCTTTCCGAGGATCCTCAGACTTCTGCTACAAGGGCTTTTACCTTTTGAACCAATTCCCTGGCCCTAGAGATAAATTACATCTGCTAAATTCAAGGCTTTACATTTGACACCTCACATCTACATGCCTTTTAAAAAAGGCATGTGTGTGTATGTGTGAGGGTATGTGCATGTGAGTGCAGTTCCTACAGAAACCAGAGGAATTGGACCCCCCTGAGAACTGGTCTTATGGGTGGTTGTAAGCAGCCAGAAATGGCTACTGGGAACCAAACTTGGGGCCTCTGCACTAGCATTATTAACTCTTAACTGCTGAGCCATCTCTGGCCCACTTTTGCAATTTTTCAAACCTATAATTTTCCCTTTAATGTGTCTGGGCATCAAGATTTACACCTCCTATCAGAAGTTAGCTACTCAATTTGAGTTATATGTTTCTGGAGAAAGTAATTCTAGGGCTGAACTCGTTAGCAAAGGTCTGCGATTTCAGCACTCAGGAAGCTGAAGCAGGAGGACTAAGAATTCAAGACCTGCCTGGGGTTTGTAAGACCTATCAACATACAGTTTTGACAAATTGGAGATCCAAAAGAATTCAGGCATTATATATTACAGTAACAGGAAATCTATCAGTTAAATATTTGGGGGTTTTTAGGCTTATTTTTTGACCATATATGTATGGTCCATTTTAATGATCAACATCTCTTATCTGGTAAGCAGGATTGGATGGTGAGAAAAGGAAAGATTCCTGTGAGAAGAGATCAGGATGAACGGAGAGATCTGTGCTTAAAGTTGGGCCAGGTGAAAATGATCTCTTTGAAAGTAGAGATCTGAGCAGATGAAAATACCATCAGGTAGGCACCAGGGAAGGTCCAGAAGTGGAGAGGGTGGGGCTGTGAGATGTACGCATTATGTTGAGGATGGATAGGACCCTGTTTTAGAAAATTCAGGCCACATGTTTTGAGGATATATTTGTATATAGAGAGTATCGGAGAATCCTGGAAACTAGTTAAACAGTTGTGAAAATTGCACAACCTATGTCGTGCAGAATATTTACTGTCAACAGTGGCAGAATGTCATTTAAACTGTACAGTGTGTGTATGTGTGGAGACTAGCACAGTCCAGAAATTTCCAGTTTTTAAATAGAAGTTGACGTGAGTTTTTACATAGAAGGACTCTCAAGTTATTAATGACTCCAGCTGGGCAGTAAAACTCTGGAAGTCTACTGAGCTGCTCTTTTCTGTTCCTTGGCCTTGTGCTTGCAAGGGGTAGAGGAAAGATAGGATTTCCCACTTAAGAAAATTGAATTGGATTGGTATAGATTCTTTTCATTTTAGTCCCTTGCTCCATCAGAAGACTAGGTCCTTTGACATACTTGATTGAAAGTAGGCCTTCTAGCTTTTAGTTGGGCCAACAGCCACCACTCCCAGGTACTGCCACCTGATACTCTTGAGTCCCAGTTGGTCTCAAAACTCAATTCTCTGCTGGATTTTAGTCAGTGGAGCCCTGGATGCCCAATGAGAGTGTTACAACTATACCCAATGTAACAGTATTTGGACTATTTTGTTATTGTTACATTGGAAGTGATAGTATCATGTACAGAAAATGATACAATGCCCCACTGTGCATAGTTCAGCACTTTTGCATACCAGTAATTCAAGTTAGGTGGACTGACTCACAGCTTGCACCTTCCGATTACTTACATTGCAGGTAACTTTTTAGCATGGATTGATGTTAACTGTAAAGCAGAGCTTTAAAAGAAAGACATCATCTTAAATACACAGCTATGTATTGATTGTTGGAGAAGTAGTTAATGGTTATGTGAAATGGTTACAATGTAATTTGTTTTAGTTTGTGGAACTGCGATTGAACCCACCACTGAGCAACATCTCTATATGGTTTCCTGATAGCCTTCTTGTTGTATTTATCTTTTTCTCATACTTTGCTCATGTTCTGTTTAAATATCAGAAACGATCAAGAGGAAAAGAGTATCTTCTGGGTTTGTAAAATAAGTATAATCAGTTTTCAAGGCTATTAAATTATTATGGTGTTGAACTGGTAAATTGGATATGGACTTATAAAATGCTGATGTGAATGCAATATGCTTTCTTCACTGATCACTTAGATTCATTAAAGCCACTTACAGACAGCCTTTTCCTTTTCTGAATAGGAAGTTACATCATCAGGAAGACTAGTCATGTAACCATCAGTGCACTAAGTATCACGGGTACTTGATAGTGCCTGGAGAAGAGCAGGAAGTTCAGAATGTGTCAGGCTGTGTTTGGTTGTCAGGAGTCCCTCTCTCGTAAGAGCAAACAAGGCATTTTCTTAGGTTACTGCCCTAGGTTGTTAAAATTTCATTGTAACAATGTTGTTACCGTTCTAATTTGTTACATTAGAAACAGAGCAATCAGCATTTGTTAGATGTGTTACTTTTTAAAATGCAGAAACACTTACCTCCTCTGGTACATAGCTTCACTATTGACATGCTCTGGAGTGGAATGTAACAGCCAACTGGCACACAGCCTGTTTCCTTCCAGTGTGGGAAAGGAAAAGGAATTTTGGCAGGAGATACCCAAGGAGAGCCTTTTATAAAAAGTTCCCAAAGGGATTTATAGTCACTGTGAAATTGACATGACCTCAATTTAAAAAAAAAAAATCCTTTTTGGAACTGAGCACAGAGGTGGAGGTGGGGGACGCCATTACTGCTTTTCTTATTAGGTTTCATTACAGTTGTGCTGAAAGGCATATTATTTATTTATTTGGCCGTTGTAATAATATGATAGAAGACGGTCCTGTAAACAGCCTTTTGTGCCTTGTTTTCCCAGGAAGATGCAACATGGCAGCAGCAATGGAAACAGAGCAGCTGGGTGTCGAGATATTTGAAACTGCAGAGTGTGAGGAGGGAAATGGTGAATCACAGGATCGACCCAAACTGGAGCCTTTTTATGTCGAACGGTATTCTTGGAGTCAGCTGAAAAAGCTGCTCACTGATACCAGAAAATATCATGGCTACATGATGGCTAAGGCGCCACATGACTTTATGTTTGTGAAGAGGGCGGATCCAGATGGACCTCACTCAGACAGGGTCTACTATCTGGGTGAGTACGAGGTTGCACTCTCAGCGAGGACACACCTCGGGTGTGAGAGCTTACTATAATTCAGAATCCACTTTGCTAATAAGCAAATCTGTGACTTGTTTCTTTTAAAGGGAAAAAATCACTTTTAATTTGAAGAACTTCTGTTTAATAGCCGTGCTAATTTTGATTCATTTCATTAGGTATTTTTACTTGCAGGCAGCAAGTAATTGACCATGATCTTTTTGACAAAGATGAAGTTAAGCTAAGACTTGATTACAGTGATTAAAGCTGGTTTGAAATGTTTTTCCTGCGGATGGTCAGATAAAAACAAATTGTAAACTCTTTAGTGTGCGCCTGTCCTTGGCAGCTACAGCTTCTACTGTTTTAAACCAAGTCTTGGTCTCTTCTTCCTGTGGCCATTTATTCCATGCTTAAGATCTGACCACATTAAATATATCAGTCCACTTAATGTTTTTCCTTTTCTGTGCTGGGGATTGAACTCAAGGCCCTGTGCATGTTACGAACATACACATTCCATTCCTGGGTCACCCACATCCTCTGAACTTCTGTTGTTGTGGTTACAGGTGTGTCATTCGGTCTTTTCTTTCCTTTTTATTAAATGCATTTATTTACTCATGTATGTGTGTGCATGTGCATACACCACAGCACCCATGAGACAGTCCAAGAACTACCTGTAAGAGTTGGTTCTGGGGCTGGAAAGATGGCTCAGTGGTTAAGAGCACTGACTGCTCTTCCAGAGGTTCTCATTTCAACTCCCAGCAACCACATGGTGGCTCACAACCATCTGTAATGGGATGCTCTCTTCTGAAGTATCTGAAGACCAAGTACAGTGTACTCACATATAAATAAATCTTAAAAAAAAAAAAAAAAAAAAAGAGTTGGTTCTGTCCTACCATGTGGCTCTCAAAAGATTGAACTCGATGGTCGGGCTTGGCAGTAGGTAGCTTTCCCTACTGAGCCATCTGGATGGCCTCTCCTAATCTACTTTTCTATTAGGAAAAAAGTAGTTTCCCACTGGATGGACACAGGATGAGACTGAAGCAGGAGGATCATGAGTTCAAAGGCAGCTTGTGCTACAAATAGCAAGTTCCTGACTCAAAAGAAGCTTCCTCCTTCAGAATAGCTGCCCATTTAAGTTTCTTTCATTCATTCATTCATTGTCATCATCATCATCATTGGAAAGAGTTTATTTATTTATTCCCTTTACAACCCAATATCAGCCCTTCCTCTCCCAGTACCCCCTCATGCAAGTCCTCCCCCACCCCCCTTTCCCTTCTTTTTTCCCTTTTCTTTTGAGAAGAGGAAGCCCCCTCTGGGTGTCAACCCTCCCCCCCCTTATAACATTTTTTTGGTACAGCATAAGCCTTATGAGGAACAGAAGACACATTTCCACACATGGCCTTCAGACCAGTAGAGTGCAGGTCCCGGTGCTCGCTTACAATCCTCAGTGGAGACACTTCAGGCTTTGCCACACAGCGCATTCTCCAGGGCTCTGTTACATCATCAGACACGTTCTTCTCTTGGCCAAAAGCATAGAGGGCCTAGATCTTGGCTGAACCTCCAAATATTCTCGGATTAGACAGGGCAGGTCGGGTGCACTTCTTTAGCTCCACGGAATTTTGATGGACGAAACCCTCACACCCTGGCTACCCTGCGAATCTCAGATAGCCCCAGCTGTGCACTGACCACTTGGCCAGCAGCGGCAGCCACCATCTTGCTAGCCTCATTCCTTATTAATTATTGCATGTGTGTTTTAGAGACATTTTCTAGAGTTCACATCATAATTAAAGATTGGTTCTTTTTAACTTTCAGAATATTTTGTTCTATAATTGCCTCGTAATGAGCAGTTATATTTTCCTGATTCCCTACTCTGTGCATGTGTGCGTGCACGCAAACAGGGCTAATAATCTACTTTTCACAAAAAATCAGGACAGAAACCGTCACTGTCTTAGTCATTCCTGACAGTGGAATTTTTTTTTTTTTTTTTTTTTTTTTTTTTTTTCTTTTTTTCGGAGCTGGGGACCAACCCAGGGCCTTGCGCTTCCTAGGCAAGCGCTCTACCACTGAGCTAAATCCCAACCCGACAGTGGAATTTCTTAAAGAACATATTCTGATTTTTTTATTGATATTGCTGAATGTCTCCTACAAAGAGGCTGTGGAGTTGGTATTTCTGTTCAGTCATCTCTACAAGACCTCTAACTCATTGTTGATGTGCTGATCCTCTTGCCTCCGCCTCCCACATACTCAGTACATGGAGCATCACCACACCAGTTATGGTACTTTTTTGGTGGGGGTAGGGGCAGGGTCTCACTATGTAGTCCTGACTTGCCAGGAACTTTCCATGTAGACCAGGCTGGCCTTAAATCCACAGAGATCTGCCTTTTCCTGCCTCTCCCTCCCAAGTACTGGGATTAAAAGCATGTGCTATGACACTCAGCCCTGGTTGTGGTTTTTTTAATGTTTAGAAGCATTTTGTATTATGAGGGAATTTATTCATTAAAGTATTTTCTGCTGGGATTTTTGTCTGTCTGTCTGCCTGCCTGTCTGTTTTTGTTTGTTTTGTTTTGCTTTGTTTTTGAGACAGAATTTCTCAGTGTAGCTCTAGCTGTCCAGGAACCCACCCTGTAGACCAGGTGGCCTCAAACTCCCAGACTCCCAAATGCTGGAATTAAAGATGTGTACCACTTCACCAGGTCCCTGGCTTGTTTTGTTGTTGTTGTTTTTGTTGTTGTTGTTGGTTTGGTTTTGGTTTTGGTTTTGGTTTTTTTGGTTTGTTTATTTTTTTGAGGTGAGTCATTTTTGCATTTCAGATACATTTATCAATGTCATAAATGGTACCTGGAGTGTACAGCAACATTCCATGTTCCCATCTAGCATAAAGTGCTTAAGTTTTGCTTGCACAATTCATCTTGAGTGGGCTCAGGGGACAGTTTAATGGAGGCCGAGGGCAGGGGCAGGACAGGAGCCTTTCAAAACTTTGCTTTTTCGGTCAGCACTCTTGATTTTATGAAGGATGAAGGCCATTAACTCCATTCCTACTCAACTTTACCAGTAAACCTGGTATAATATTGTTTCACGGGGACCTGGGCAGTCTTTAGAAGACTTTTAAGTAGCTCAGCAAGTTCAAGGCCGCAGGCCTCGACACACCAGCCTCCACGCAGACTGGGAAAGGTCACTGAGCAGGAAGGTGCCACACGGGGCCTCCTAGGAAAATGAGTGGAGTAATGAATTGAGTCTTTTAAGATATTTTAAAACTCATAATCCTCCTGCCTCAGCATTCTAAATCGGGAATTAATAGTGCTTCACTGTGGATGACTTTTTCAGTTTTGTGTTTCTGTGTAGTAGCTTTTGCTCCATGCTTAGGATCCCTTCCACCTAGATTTTGTTTTGTCTGTGGTTCACTTGCTCCTTTCTTGTGTCTCCCTGGCTCTTCAAAAGCAGGTTGTACAGCCCCTTTCTCCCTTTCAGATCTACCTGCGTGCGTGCCTGAGTGTGTGCGTGCACCATTCAGCTCTGCGTGTTGTGTGCATGCATGCGTTTGTCAGGGCGGTGTGCGCACACTCTCGCCTGTGTGAGCAGGACACTGACTTGTCATGTGGGTGCCGGTGTTGGAACACTGGTTCCTGTGATTGTGTGTGAGTGTTCAGTTTTGTTTTGGCTTCACCTTCATGGTTAGAGTGCTTCTAGTCTGTTCCGCATGCATTCCGTTCCATGCCGCCCTGATGGATGCCACTTCAGTCACATTGTATTTCTCCAGATAGACCTGGCTCCAGTTGGGTTAGACCTCTTTTCTTTTCCCTTCTCCAGTAAAGCAAAAGATGTTCAGCAAAGCACACATCAGATCCTGTCATTTCACTAAGTATACTTTCATTCGGAATTCCAAAAATAATTGTGTTTACAGTCACAGAACTTTATAATGAAGAAAAACTAGAATTAACTTAAACTTGTTTGTTTCTAAGTACAATTTAGGTAGTTAAAAAAGAGAAGAGGGTTGGGGATTTAGCTCAGTGGTAGAACGCTTGCCTAGCAAGCAAAAGGCCCTGGGTTCGGTCCCCAGCTCCAAAAAAAAAAAAAAAAGAGAAGAAATTTTCAAGTCTGAAGTCACACTGTTGTTAATAGAAACTAACAACAAAGCCAAAAAATGACAGTTGTCTTAACTCTTATGTTGTCTTTATGCTTTAATAGTTTTGTCTTGAGATGGACTAAGATCTAAATATCAAAGTTATCTGAGTTAAGTAAGCTCAGGGTACTTGCTGCTCTTCTGTAGGACCCTCATTCGGTTCATAGAACCCACATCCTCAGGTTCATCACACACACACCCCCCCCCAGTAACTCCAGCTCCGGGAGATGTGGTGCCCTCTTCTGGTCTCATTGGGTACCTACACATGTGTGTTATACATCTATGAATGCTGTGCCTGCCGCATAGAGTTTTAGTATCAGGATGAAACCTGAGTGTTTTCTGTGAGACTTTGGGGAGGTGGTGT
Source organism: Rattus rattus (assembly GCF_011064425.1). NCBI lineage: Eukaryota > Metazoa > Chordata > Mammalia > Rodentia > Muridae > Rattus > Rattus rattus. Next base: position 59,345,864 of record NC_046161.1, read on the forward strand.
GTGTGTGTGTGTGTGTGTGTGTGTGTGTGTGTGTGTGTGTGTGTGTGTGTGTGTGTAGATAGAGAGATAGATAGATAGATAGATAGATAGATAGATAGAGATAGAGATAGAGATAGAGATAGAGATAGAGATATAGTAGCCATCTTCAGACACACCAGAAGAGGGCATAAGATCTCATTACAGATGGTCGTGAGCCACCATGTGGTTGCTGGGATTTGAACTCGGGACCTCTGGAAGAGCAGAGCAGTCAGTGTTCTTAAGCACTAAACCATCTCTCTAGCCCAGGGAGTTGTTTTATATTTACTTCTTGCTTAGTTTTTTGAGACAGAGCCTCTTCATCTGCTCAAACTGGCCTCCAGCTCACAGTCCTGCCTCCTGAGAGCCGAGATTGTAGACATGGGCCTGACACTGTTAGAAGCTTTGGCAGTCTTGTTTTTCTTAGTTTTTTTGAGACAAGATTTCAGTTAGCCCAGGCTGAAAATCAAAATCCCGATTCTCCTAAGTCTAACTCCTGAGCTCTTCCATTATAGGCGGTTGCCACCATACCTAGCTTGAAACATTGTTTTTATTCAAGGAAATCTCCAGGGCATGAAGCATGTGCATACCCTACTTAGTAACATCATTTTGGTTCCTGTGGAGTGGAAACTATGGTATTGTGTAGAAGATGTTATGTATTTACGACTGTTACTGTAACAAGGACAGTATTACAAAATAATAATGTGGGTTTTGTTTTTATTTCTTCCTTATAGCCATGTCTGGTGAGAACAGAGAAAATACACTATTTTATTCTGAAATCCCTAAAACCATCAATAGAGCAGCAGTCTTAATGCTTTCTTGGAAGCCTCTTTTGGATCTTTTTCAGGTAGGAACAAGTATTCTAATTTCTATGATTTGGTTTCTATTTCTTCATTTGTTTCTGGGAAGACCTTCTTCTAGGGTTTTATATTTTAAGTAGATGTGAATAAAAAGGAATTAAAACATTTCATTGCTTTTACATGTATGATTTTTAAGTTACTAAGTTTCTGTATCTAAAATCATAGGCTGTTATAATTGAATATTTTGGTGTTTCGTTTCACTTATTTTAAATGTTTTGGTTTGTGTTTATGAATGTTTTGCTGGCATGTATGTTTTTGCACCACACACATGCCTGGTATGCATAGGTGTCAGAAGAGGGTATTGGATCCTCTGGAACTGAAATTACAGATGGTTGTGAGCCCTCTGATGTGGTACTGGCAATCAAACTCAGGCCCTCTGGCTGAGTAACAAATAATCTAACCACCGAGCCAGCCCTCCAGCCCGATTTTGTCTTTATTTATTTAGTTAGTTTTTGAGGCAAAGTCTCACTATGCAGATCAGGCTGGCCTTGCACTTCTGGTGGTCTCTTGCCTCTGCCTCCTGGAACTTGATAGACACCTGTAATTCTAGTACTCAGGAGGTGTAGAGGCAGAAAGGCAAAGCTACCTACTATCCCCCACCTCCACCTCCACACAAAACAGTCTGTTCTCTCGGCTTGCTTAGGGTATGCTGGGCTACTATGTCCAATCCCTACTAAGGTAGCTGGGGAGATCTCTGCTCCACAACTAACTGTGCAACTACTGAATCATGGCTACCTATAGAGGGCAGAGGGCCTTGACTACTGAGATGATGGGCTTTATTTTTGTTTTCTTGTCGTCGTCGTCGTCATCATCGTCCTCCTCCTCCTCCTCCTCGTCCTCCTCCTCCTCCTCCTCCTCCTCCTCCTCCTCCTCCTCCTCTTCCTCCTCCTCCTCCTCCTCCTCCTCCTCCTCCTCCTCCTCTTCCTTTTTTGTGACAGGGTTTCTCTGTGTAGCCCTGGCTGTCCTGGAACTCTCTATAGACCAGGCTGGTCTCAAACTCAGAGATCCACCTCCCTCTGCCTCCTAAGTGCTGGGATTTAAGGTGAGCACCTCCACAACTGGCTTATTCTTGTTTTCTAGTTATGCAATAGTGATTAAATGGTTCTTTACTACAACTTCAGACTTTGTGAAATGAATGTGGTTAGAGCTGCTTGCGACTTTTGAGTTACAGTGGATGTGAACAGTAGAGATGCTAGGATTTCAGTGATCTTTGAAGACCAGTTGTTAGGAAACTGCAATGGGTGACTTTCCTTTTGTCCTAGGCAACACTAGACTATGGGATGTATTCTCGAGAGGAAGAGCTACTCAGAGAAAGAAAGCGCATCGGGACTGTGGGGATCGCAGCTTATGATTACCACCCAGGAAGTGGGACGTTCCTGTTTCAAGCTGGCAGCGGCATTTACCACATCAAAGATGGAGGACCACATGGGTTCACAGTAAGCTGCAGTTACTGTAACTGTGTTAACTGTTCTGAGATCCTAAAGAGAATTTGTACCAAAACCAGAAAGGAAATTAAGGTCAAACAAAACGGTCAGTTTATTACAGCTAAAAAATTAATATGTTTTTTAAAAACTTTAATAATTTATTTTTATTTTATAGGTATTGGTGTTTTGCCTGCTTCACACATGTATGTCTGTGGGAAGGTGTCAGATCTTGGAGTTATGGATAGGTGTAAGCTGCCATGTGGGTACTGGGAATTGAACCTAGGTTCTTTGGAAGAACAGTCAGTGCTCTTAACTTATGAGCCATCTCTCCAGCCTTTAATTTTAGTTTTTAACTTTAAGAGTTGATAGTTTGGGACTAGGGAGAATGGCTGGGCAGTTAAAAATGCTAGCTGTTTAATTTCCAGCACCTACATGGTGGGCATAATCCTAGGGGATCTAACACCCTCTTCTGGCCTCTTTGAGTACCAGGCATGCAAGCGGTGCAGACGCACACGCAGCAGAATACCCATGCACAGAAAATAAAGATTATAAGTAAAATCTTAAAGAAGCAAACAGAAAGCAGATGGGCACTGGACGAATGGCGGCTCAGTTCTCAGCACACATAACAGGCGCTCTCAGCTTCGGCAACTTCAGCTCCAGGGCATCCCTGGCTTCTGCAGGCTCATGCACTCACATGCACAACCCCAAACACACAGAGACACACGTGCACGGTTAAAAAGGATAAAAATAAACATTTTTTGTTAAAAAAGAGGTTAATCATTTTTCCAATGATAAAAAGATACAATGTTTTTTTTAGATTTAATCTCTCTCTCTATAGTATGGTGTGTATGTGAATGGTGTGTGCATGTGTGTTTATATTTGTATGTGTATCTTTGTGTGTATCTGTATGTGTGTATGTGTATCTTTGTGTGTATGTGTGTGTGTATCTGTGTGTATGTGTATCTGTGTGTATGTGTTTGCATGTGTGTATGTATGTGTATCTGTGTGTGTGTGTGTGTGTGTGTGTGTGTGTGTGTGTGTGCGTGTGCGCGTGCGCGTGCGCATGTGCGCAAGTGTGTGCAGGTGCTCTCAGGCTAGAGGTGTAGCCTCCCTGGAGTTGGAGTTGCAGGTAGTTGTGAGCCGTCTGAACGTGGGTCGTCAGCAAGAGCGGTATATGCTCTTTATGCCTAAGTTACCTTTTTAAAAAAGATTTCTTTACTTAATGTATATGAGCATCCTGTCGCTGACACTCTTGAAGAGGGCATCGGATCCCATTACAGATGGTTGTGAGCCACCATGTGGCTGCTGGGAATTGAACTCATGACCTCTGGAAGAACAAACAGTGCTCTTAACCACTGAGCTATCTCTCCAGCCCAAGATACATTTTTTTTTTAAATGCTCAAAACCCTTTCTGTGCTGGAAGATACAGAAATGGCAGTTTTCCATTTCCTCTGAGTGCTGAGAGAGATTTTGAAAGATATTATCACAGGCGATTTTTTTGTTGTTGTTTCCCTGAAAACCTAATTATCTTAATGAATGCATTTATATTTGGTTTTATTCTAAGTAATTCTTTATGAACAATTGGAAATATTCTTTTGGTAGAATTGTATTGACCTTAGCTTTCATTACATTACAATTTTTGGGATGAGCTGGAGAGATGGCTCAGTGGTTAAGGCACTGGCTGCTCTTCCCCGGAGTCCAGGTTCAATGGAGAGAACCCACATGGCAGTTCATAGTCGTCTGTAACCCTAGTCCCAGGGGTATGCCCTTTTATGGCCTTGTCAGCCACCAGACACACATGTGGTGCACAGACATACATGCAGACACCACACTATATACGTAAAATGAAAAGTGAATCTTTTTTTAAAGTTAAACATTTTTCCCCTTATTTATGTATTGTGTATGTGTGTATGTCTCAGTGTGTGTGTGTGGAGGTCAGAGGACAACTCCCTTGTTCTGTTCTCTTATTCCACCATGTAGGTAGGGCCTAGGGACTGAGCTTGGTTGTTGGGCTTAACAACAAGAGCCTTTACCTGCTGAGCCATCTTACCATTCCTCATTACATGTTTTATAGCCAAACTTACTTTTATTGATAAAATTAATTTTTAAATGTTTAATGATATTTTCAAAATTGTGTTTAAAAATATTCAACAAGCCCAGCATAGTACAACAGCAGTGCAGTACTCGAGGCAGAGCAAGTGGATCTCTGTGACTTTGAGGTCAGTCATATTCACTTAGTGAGTTTCAGCCAAGGGCTGTAGTGAGACCCTGTCTCAAAGAGAGTTCAGCAAATTATAGTCACTCCATTAAACAGACTGAGCAGCAAAAGTTCTGAAATGCTGCTGTTTTGGTGTGTAGTACATTATTTTTTATCTTCTTTTACTCTTAGCTTTTCCATTTATCATTTTAAAATATTTTTTAAAGATTTATTTATTTATTATATGTAAGTCCACTGTAGCTGTCCTCAGACACACCAGAAGAGGGCATTGGATCTCATCACAGATGGTTGTGAGTCACCATGTGGTTGCTGGGAATTGAACTCAGGACCTCTGGAAGAGCAGCCAGTGCTCTTAACCACTGAGCCACCTCTCTAACCCCTCCATTTATCATTTAAAAGAATCCTTAATATGTTAAACTAATTGAAAATATTTTTTTCTCGGATGCAGCTGTCACAATGTACATTTAAATTAGAAATGTCATTTATCTTAAAAATTTGTATTTATCAACCTGATAACTTAAAATGTTTACTTTTCTAGCAACAGCCTTTACGGCCCAATTTAGTGGAAACTAGTTGTCCCAATATACGAATGGATCCAAAGTTATGCCCCGCTGATCCAGACTGGATAGCTTTCATTCACAGCAATGATATTTGGATATCGAACCTCGTAACCAGGGAAGAACGGAGGCTCACCTATGTGCACAATGGTAAGGCATAGCTCTGCAGCCTGGTTCTGCTGAGATGATTCGAAAGCAATATAAGCTGGGTGTCCTTAATTTTTAAGTTCAGGTGTTTAACATTTTAAAGGTGCGAGAAGGAGAATGTATGGGCAGCCCCCCTTAGGAAAATGTATGGTCAGCTTCCCTTAGATAACGCCACTCTTAGCCATTTTCAAGCACACAGAGCACCTCTGCCATGCTTGTTCTTTAGGCCTAGAAGGACAGCCACCAGTCCCCTTAAACCCTGCTCATTAAAACAAAAAAAAAAATTTTTTTTTTTTCGAGACAGGGTATCTCTGTGTAGCCCTGGCTGTCCTGGAATTCTCTCTGTAGACCAGGCTGGCTTCAGAGATCCATCTGCCTCTGTATCCTGAGTGCTGGGATTAAAGGCATGGGCTACCACCACTCAGCCATTAAATGAAATTTTGATTTTAAAAATATTAGATTTGTTTGGAGGATACAAACAGAAAAAAGTTACACATCTTCAGAACCTGCCTGAAAACAACCTCCCAGTTTTTGAGAGCCTGCTTAGCTGTTACCGTTGTAATAGGAAAAAGTGGAATGTAGAATCATGTGCACTGTAGAAATATTTAAGGAGGCTCTGTTGAGTGACAAATGGAGTCTGAGGTAAGGGGAATTCAAGTTCAATGCTGTCTTAGTTAGGGTTTTACTGCTGTGAACAGACACCATGACCAAGGCAACTCTTATAAGGACAACATTTAATTGGGGCTGGCTTATAGGTTCAGAGGTTCAGTCCATTATCATTAAGGTAGGAACATGGCAGCATCCAGAACAGGCATGGTACAGGCAGAGCTGAGAGTTCTACATCTTGTTCAGAAGGCAAACAGGAGAAGACTGGCTTCGAGGAAGCTACGATGAGGGTCTTTTTAAAGCCCATGCCCATAATGACACACTTCCTGCAACAAAGCCACACCTCCTGAGAGTGTCACTCCCTGGGCCAAACGTATACAAACCATCACAAATGCTGTCTCAAAAAACAACAGCTGGGCACATTGCCACCTTTAATTCTAACACCTGGCAGGAAGAGGCAGGCAGATCTCTGCATTTGAGGTCAGCCTACAGAACAGCCAGGAATACATAGTGAGACCCTGTATCAAAAACAACAACAAAACCAAAAGTTCCAAATGGCAGAACTTGACTTTGTCGCAAATTAATTGCTGGACTGAGTACACATGGAAGAAGTAATGTGTGGGAAGGAAGGCCATCCTGTAGCTTCCCACCGTTTTCTCCATCCTCAGGCTCTCCAACAATGTGTGGGTCATTCTCTACACATCTCATTCATGTGTTATGTGCAGTTAGGGCTGTGATAACGGTGTCTGTAAAGGACACACACAGACATTTGTGATGTTACCATTGGTCATTCCCTAAGCAATATAGTGTAGCAACCATGTGCATTGTCTACAGTGTAAGTAAATAATGTCACTAAGTCTACATGAGAATGCCGCTGGGGCCTGGGGAAACACTGTGGTGTTTATATAAAGAGACTTAGGCATTTGCAACGTGTGATATTTGAGTAGGTCTTAAAGGAACCGACCTTTAGTGACTCTAGAGGAGAATGGTAGCAACAGTGCAGACTAACAGTGGCTATGCTGGCCAACAAGCCGCTAAGCAAACGACTAAGAGCAGAGTAGAGTGAGTCAGTTGTGGACTACTGGAGTACCAAGAGAAGTGGTATTGGGAAAACTCAGAGGATGAACTGAGCTGACCTTAAGCGCTGTCTGTGTGTTAGCGAAGTAGTCCAGAAAGGGGGCGTGAGAAAGGTCTTACTCTGAAGGTGCTGGGGCACTCAGTTGTCCAGGCCTGGCAGGGTCAGTGGAGGGCTCTTCAGCAGTTGAGCCAGGAGGCTATGGTTGTGCTGGATATAAATAGTTTTGGATACTACTGACTGCAACACCCAGGCTTGGCAGCTGCCATTACTGGACTCATGTGATGCAATGTTGGAGGACAGCATAGAGAGAAAGGAATAGGGACAAGTGTTGGAAAAGTACACATTTTGGTGTTTCTTGAGTTTCCTTTAACACCAGGAAGTGAGAAGAATGTTCAGTAGCAGCTAGTTAATGAATCTGTTGAAAATTGAAGCCATTTTCTATGCTGTTAACAAACACTGAACAGTATATACCCAGGATATACCCAGTATATACACAGTATATACCCAGTATATACTGTATTTGAGACTAGGACTGCATAGCTCTCACAAAACTGTCAGAAGTAAGTAAAGCATGTTAAAGTCTTTGGGTTTTTTTGTTTTTTGTTTTTTTGAGACATGCTCTCTCTTTGTTTTTGTAGCCCTGGTTGTCCTAGAACTTGCTATGTAGAATAGATCTCTAGAGATCTGCCTGCCTCTGCAGCCCAAGTGCACTGATAGTGTGTGTACCACTATGCCTGGATTTCTTTCTTTTGTGAAATGATTTTCCACAGAGAATTTTGTGAAGATTAGCAGAATTTAAAGTAGAAAATTGTAGAGAATGTTAGTTTTTTATCATCCTTTCCTTTACTATACATATAGGTATGTGGTATATTCATTATTTCTAGTATTAGTATAGTGGATCAGAGCACAGGCAGAGAATATAGAATAATAAAACACCAGGTTATCTGAGTTTAGTGTTGGGTCCACCATTCACTAATTCTGACCCCATCACACTTGTTAATTTGCCTCCTGGTTTCTACATTTGTAAAACTATGAGCCAACTGAGTGGTCATCAGGGCCTTCATGAGTCAGTGTGTGTGGTGTTCAGACTGGCGCTGAAGCACAGGAAGGCTGGAGATGTCTCTAGAGAAACGGGCGGGGGGGCGGGGCATGCTCAGCCTGGGTGTCAATCAATAGGTGGAGATGAAAGCTGGCCTTAGAAAGTGAATGTGGTCAGTCAAGGTCAGTGCTTGCTCTTGCTCAATATGATGGAGAAATTTATAACTCCTGGTTCCTGTCCCAATTACCCTGTGCTAGGAAGACAAGGTGATACCAGTTACCCAGGAAGTGTGTAACTTGTAATAGTGGCAGAGATACAAGCCAGCATCCCATCCCTGTCCTCATGTCTAAAGGAGAGCAAAATGGGAAACGAAGTTGAAGTCCACATTTCAGAACGCTCTGAACACACTGTTGTCGTTAGCTTGTGCTGAAACTCGTTTGGTAGTAAACCCTGACCCGACCGCCTTGAGAGTATTTATAAAGTTCGCCCTGCTCGGTGTGCCTTTCCTTCAGCTTGCTGCTGGATATTAGATTACAGTCTTTCCCATTGTGGGGCTGTTTATGTAACATCAGACATCATAGATGTGCACTGTATGAAGAGACTATGAATTCCCAGAACCCGACTCAATTTGTGGATAAGGGAGCATTGGTTCTTGCTGTACATTCATCTCACACAATGTAGAATACAGATGATCAGAAACGGTAGATTAAAGCTGGGTGTACTGGCGCATGACTTTAACCCCAGCATTTTGGGAGGCAGGCGGGCAGGCAGGCCAGCCTGGTCTAAAAAGTGCGTTTGAAGACACCAGGGCTACCCAGAGGAAAAAACAAACAACAACAACAACAAAAACCTAAACAAACAAATCTTACCTGTTTGCTGGGCATAGTGGTATGTGCCTGCAGTCCAACCACTCAAGAGGCTGAAGCGAGACAACTCCTTGGAATTCAAGACTAGCCTGGGCAGCATAGTAAGACCCTCTCTTTAAAAAGGAAAATAAAACCATAAAGGCGTATCACAAAACAAAAGTGAGAGGATTGATAAAACCAGCTTCTGGAACTGTCACACTGATAGTAAAATGATAAACATTCGTCCTCCCAGAGTTAGACACTCACTGACCAGCCACTCTGCTTCAGATATTTGCTCAAAAGAAATGAAAGCACACGACCGTGGACATTATCGTGCAAGAGTGAATGATTCTATCGTCTTTATTCACAGTCACCTAGAGCAGCCCACATGTCTGCAGAAGAATGGATGAAAAGGACCCACAGCATCACCCAGCATGGTGGTCTCCACTATTACTCCCAGTACTCAGGAGGCAGAGGCAGGCCAGTCTCTGAGATGAGCCTATCACATAGCAAGAACAGTAATAATAGTCTTAATTACTGTTCTATAGCTGTGATGAAATGCCAGGACCAAGCCAACTTATGAAAGGAAGCATTTAATTGGGAGTTTGTGTACAGTTTCAGAGGGTTAGTTGATGATCACCATGGTGGAGAGAGTGGGACAGGCAGGCAGACATCGAGCTGGAGGAATAATAGATGAGAGCTTGCTCATCTCTGGCCCACAAGCATGAGACGGAGAGAGACTGGGCCTGCTGTGCACTTTCGAAACCTCAAAAGCCCCCCCCCCAGTGACATACCTCCAATAAGACCACACTTCCTAATCCTTCCCAAACAGTTCCACTAACTAGGGACCAAGCATTCAAACATGGGGATCTATACTGGAGACCATTCTCATTTAAACCATCCCACTGTCTGTAAAAAAAATCCATAGTGTCAATGGACTATTACTTACCAAGCAGGAACTAAGAACTGACAAATGTCAAAACATTCATGATTTTCAGTAACAAAGCACATTAAATTATACTGTAAACATTTTGCCAGGATACAAAATCTTACATAATAATGGCTTTGTGATTTATTTATTTAGGTATTTATTGGTGCTAAGTGTACTAGAACCAAGACTGGGCTCTACCAGTGACATACCACAGCGGGATGAGACAGATTGGCCCAAGGTCTTATGTTAGGTAAATGGTGAAGCCTAGATTTGAATTCATTGTTTAGCTCCACAATTTACCACTATACTCAGCTACCTTTCTTTAGAAGTGAAGGAAGCATTTTTCTCTGTCCTATTGCAAAAAAAGAGTTCAGGGGATAATTTGCCTTTTGTTTGTCCAGAGCTAGCCAACATGGAAGAGGATCCCAGATCAGCCGGGGTTGCCACCTTTGTTCTTCAAGAAGAATTTGACAGATATTCTGGCTACTGGTGGTGTCCACAAGCCGAAAGAAGTAAGCAAGTTCAAAGTAGTGTGTTACGGGTCACTTGTAAGTATTAACGGGTTTGTCTGGAGATTGGCTGAGTACACAGAGCTTAAAGCTGGAGCAGTAAGTTAAAATGTAATGACTAAGCCCTACTAGTAGCTATTTAGAAACAAGCCATGAATTCTAGTAGAGACGGTTACATTCCGCCTCAGCACCTCACCTGCTCCTTGCTGGTTTTTCAGCAAGAAAAAACCTGGCCTGTGTAAGGTCAAGCAGAATTATAGCAAGATCCACAAAATGACTGAGCAGCAACCACATGGACAGATGAATGTGTGTGAATGACTGACTGAGAGGCTTAAAGCAGTGGCCCACACAACCTAACACAGCCCAGTGAGGAATTCACTTACGATCACATGTGGCCTAATACAGTGTACACGTATCTTTTATAGACAAAATGAGAAACACAATTTATGGAGCAATATTTCTTCGGTATTATGCTTCAATATGTTCTTCTCTGCTTCATCTTTTTATTTTTTAAGATTTATTTACTCTTAATTCTGTGTGTGTGTGTGTTTTCCTGCATGTATGTAAATGTACCATGTATGTGCCTGTGACCTACAAAGGCCAGAAGAAGGGATCAGATCCTAGGAACTGGAGTCACAGATGGTTGTCAGCTGCTACATGGGTGCTAGAGACCCAGCTGGGTTCTCTGGAAGAGCAGCTGTCTTCTGCTAGGAACCAGTAATAAATCTTATGACATAACTGCTGTCTTATAGCTAGCAGTTTGAATATTTCTTCTGAGGACAATAAAAATACATATTTTAGTTCATGTCTTAGATTTGGACTTTTATTTTAAAATGTAGACATTTGACCATAATTATACAGAACAATATCTTATACAAACCACTCAATATAACTAAACTTTTAGCATTTTATAGGAAATATGTATTATTAAATAATTCAAAATATAAGATATTATGTCAAAATCCTTCAAGGTGTTTCCCCTGTATATATGCATATAGGTATATATATTTTTAACTACACCACACAGTTACATTCTTTTTCCTCCCAAAAGGATAAACTTTAAGTTCTAATAAAAGGGACTTGGAAGTCACTAGAAAATGCAAAAGAATTCAGTTGTGTTGAATGATTAATGTCAATGGTCTTGCTCTGTATAATTGTGGCAAAACATTTACATTTTAAAATAAAATGTCCAAATCTCAGATATGACTTTTAAATATTTTTTTTCATGTTCCATTAAAAAAGTATTCAAACTTTTAGCTGTAAACCAGTAATAAGGCCTACGTACACAAAGACACACATTCACCACAGTGAATAAATAAATATAGTTAAAAATTTGTTTTGACCGACTGCTCTTCCAGAGGTCCTGAGTTCAATTCCCAGCAATCACATGGTGGCTCACAACCATCTGTAAAGAGATCCGATGGCCTCTTCTGGTGTGTCTGAAGACAGCTACAGTGTACTTATATATAATAAATAAATAAATCTTAAAAAAAAAGAAGTGAATCCAATCAAAAAAACACATTGTATAAATATGAATTTCTAAAAATAATAAAATATATGTTTAAAAAAATATGTTTTGAAGGCAGAACAGGCTGGAAATGCAGCCCCATGGTAGAATGCCAGCCTAGCATATTCAAGGACCTGAATTTCTTAATCCCTATCGCCACTGATGCAGTCTAATGCATAAATTACTTCCCTCAGTGAAATGCCTAGGTTTAGAAGGAATTGTGAGCAGAATGTCCTATAATAATTATTCTAAATTTCTAATACCTAAATTCCTTTTAAGCTCCTAGTGGTGGTAAAATTCTTAGAATTCTCTATGAAGAAAATGATGAATCTGAGGTGGAGATTATTCATGTTACATCCCCCATGTTGGAAACAAGAAGGGCAGATTCCTTCCGGTACCCTAAAACAGGTACGGTATCCAGTGCTCTGTATTCACCTCCTCCTCTGCTGCTGCCTCATGCTGGTAGCCCAGTGCTTGGAAGCCTGTGTCAGCATGGGGGTTGTCAGGAGTTCCAGGCCAGGCTGGGCTACAAGATGAGCCCTTGTCTCCAGAATCCAATCCCAAAATGTGCAGTCATTGAAGTGTGTAGTCACCTTGATCGTCAACAGCGTTCGTAAGGTTTTTATTCAAGTATAACTTTGGATCTTTAGTTGCTTTCAGAGGGGGGTCTGTTCACAAAACTGGAAGCTCGAGCTTAGGGAACTCAGCTCACGGGCATCCCTCCCTGTCAAAGACTTAGGTGATTTTTTTCTTTCTAAATAGTTGGGCTTTTGTTCGTTTTGCTGTTTATAAACATTTTAATTAGAGAAATAGTAGGCAATTTCCCTTAGTTTTCATACCGACTCTTTCTAGCTTTTAGGCTTTTTTGTATTTGCTACCCATGTGAATTGAGGGAGGTTCTAAGATGTTTGCACAATAGAGCCCAGTATACAGTATTACGAACTTACACAGTCTGAAGGGCAGGGGCATGAAGAACTGGTTGGGGTGATTGTGGACATTATCATTCATGTTTCTTTCTAAAGGCACAGCAAACCCAAAGGTCACTTTCAAGATGTCCGAGATAGTTGTTGATGCTGAAGGAGGGGTAAGTGTAAGGCACTAGTGCTCTGTGTTTTGGTTGTGATGCCTGTCAAACTTGCTGAGACATTTGTGGTTCATGATTTATAGTTGACCTAATTTTCTCCCCTAAGAGAAATTCTCCCTAGGCCTGGGAAGAGGGGTATAAAGGGACCTGTGTTAAACCCCAGAATGCACATAAAATAGTTTGCTGTTGTAGTATGTGCCTGTGATCCCATCCCTGAGGCTGTGAGACAGACAGACCCTGGGGCTCTCTGACAGCCAGCTTAGCCTGCCTAATGAACTCCAGGTCAGTGAGAGACAGTGTCCCCAAAACAAGAACCTAAACCCAATTCTGAGGTGTAAACAAATCATCTAGCCTCTGCACACATCTGTCACCACACAAACACACTGCACTCCTGGAGACAGTTTGGTTCTTTGCCTCCATAATTATTCAGTCACTGAAACAGTGGCTTACCTTCCGTGTTGGGTGTGCATCAGATCTGTGGGGACCGAACAACCCATATTTCTCTTGTACTGCTGCTCTCTATTTGGACATGCTCGCAAGATTAGTTAAGATGCAGACTTTAACAGAGCTGGAGAGATGGCCTAGTGGGTAAGAGCATATGCTGTTCTTGTAGAAGACCCAAATTCTACTCTGAGCACCCGTGTCAGAAGGGTTGCCACTGTCTATAACTCCATATCCAGAGGAGCTAACGTCCTGTGTTGATTTCCACCAGTGCCTGCACTCATGTGTACACCCAATATAGACGCACAATACACATACCTAAATATAAAGCTTAAAATATTTTTTAAAAAGCAAATTTTCTTTCTGGACATTTTTTAAATTATTATGGTTAGGTTTCTTCTATAAAGATCTTTCTATAAGGATCTTTCTATAAAGCCTTAGCTGCCTGGAATTCTATGTAGAACAGGCCGGCCTCTCACAAAGATGAGTCTGCCTCTGGATCCTGAGTGACTGCTGGTATTGAAGATGTGCACCACTATGCCAGCTTTAGACTCTTTTACTAAGATATTGTCTATGTACAATACAGCTCATTCATTAAAGTCTAAGGTTCAGTGGCTTTCTGTGTAGTTGCAGAATCCAGCAGCCAGAGTCTGTTTTAGAGCACTATTACCTCAGAGAGAAGCACCTCACCCTTAGCTACAAGCTCTAGTTCTAGGCATCCATGTGAACAAAATCACGCAGTATGTTGTCTGAATTCTTTGTTTAGTATTTTCAAAGTTCATCTATTTGAATCATGCATTGGAAAGTGAGTGTGTGTGTGTGTGTGCATGTGCGTGTGTGCGTTGGGGGGGCGTGTGTGTGTGTGTGTGTGTGTGTGTGTGTGTGTGTGTGTGTGTGCGCGCGCGTGCGCGCACTCGCATGCCCATGAGAGGTAGAGAGAGATCTAACTCAGAACCTCAATCATGCTACCATTCTATTGAGCTACGTCTCCAGCTCAGTACTTTATTTCTTTTTCTTTTTACCTGTGTGCTGGGGACAGGAGCAGTAGATGCAAATGCATGAAACCAGCAGTCCTTGATCAGTTTCCACTTTCTTTTTTATTTTAAAAAATTGTATGTGTGTAGGTATTTGCTTGTATGCTTGCCTGTATACTGTGTGTGTTTGATGGGTTTTTGGGTTGTTCATTTTTTTTGCTCTTAAAAGGAAAGCTGTCATGAAGCCAGACAGTGACATGTGCTTATATTGCAGGAGACTGAGGCAGGAGCCTCATAAGTTTGAGGCCAGCTTGGACTGTGTAGTGGGACTATGTCTTTTGAGAGAAAGTGAAAAGGTAGCATTAGAGAGAGAACCTGCTATGAATATGTGTGCACTCGGGTGTGGGTGTGCAAGTGCTTTTGAACGTTTATGTTTTTATTTCTCTGGGGTGTACCTGGGACGACACTTGGGTCATGTGATAAGTCTCTTTCTAATCTTTTGTGGAGCTACCATCTGTTTTAAAAATTATCTTTCCACCAGCAGTACACGAGGGTTTCCGTTTCTCCACGTCATCCTAATAGCTGTCACTGTCCGTGTTATTTGTCACAGCTATCTACTTAGAAGCGATAGCTCACGGGGCTACATTTCCCTATGGCTAATGCTCCCGATGTTTATTGGCTACTTAACGTGGTTTCTTTGAAGAGCTAACTATTCAGATCCTTTGACCATTTAAAATTTACTTATTTTTTAATTGTGTTTGATAAACTTTTAAAAGAAAAAGGTTTGCCTATAGAGTCCATTTCGTTAATACATTGTACAAATATATTTAGGCTAAGATATAGGGACTTAAGGACTATCACTTCTAGATTCTAAACCTAAAGTGAGCAAAACTTGAGCCTGTCAATTATTGTCAATGGCTTTGTTAGAAGAAGCCCTAAGGAAGACTTTGAGATCATGTCAGTGGCCGTCCTGGAGTTTTCCCGGGTGACTGCTGGCTTTGCTTTACTGTTCACTTCAGACCTTTTAAGTGCTTGTCTGAAAAGATGATGATGTAAGTAGACTAGTGAGTGCATTATTTTCTGCCTTCTATAACTATATTCCCTTTTCTTCCTACTAGATTATAGATGTCATAGATAAAGAACTGGTTCAACCTTTCGAGATTCTGTTTGAAGGAGTTGAATATATTGCCAGAGCTGGATGGACTCCAGAGGGAAAATAGTGCGTATGTTAAATTGTCACTAAATTACAACTAGTTCAGGATCCAGAGTTTAGAATGCCAGTGCTGTAGGCTTTACCTTCCCATGTAACTTGGCACTATGTTATTTCTGCTCAGGCCTTTCCCTGAACTCAGTGAATGTGCAGATGTGTAAGCATAACTATACACCATTGTGATTATAGGAATAATTTTTTAAAGATCTGTCTTTAAAAAACAGTAAATAGGATTGATAGGTACCAAGGGAGAGAGCAGAAGGTTATTCATTTCTAAGACCTTGCTGTATTCTTTATTTCTCCTTGTTCCTTTGAACAGTGCCTGGTCCATCCTTCTGGACCGTTCCCAGACTCACCTGCAGATAGTGCTGATCTCCCCTGAGTTATTCATCCCGGTAGAAGATGATGCCATGGACAGACAGAGACTCATAGAGTCAGTTCCTGACTCCGTGACACCGCTGATCATCTATGAAGAAACAACAGACATCTGGATAAACGTATGCATTTCTGTTTCTTGAACTTGGTTGTGCATTTTCTCAGGATAGGCAGGCAGGTGGACTTCTATAACAAGCTAGCAAAAAGCATCCTTAAGTTCAAAAGAATGATGGTTCCAGAATGGAGTAGTTTGTAGCAGAAAGTGGCAGCTCAGGAGTGACTGTGGATGTGGCCCTGCACATACAGGGTAGTGAGCCCCGTCTCAGCTCCGGTGTCTGTGCTTCTGAGAAGACTTTAAAGAGCTGTGTCTAGAAACTACCTTCTAAGCTGACAAACTATACCAAATATACTAGTTTTACACTTTAACATAAAAATTAGATATAAAATAAAAACATTTCTCTGTTTCTCTAGTTGAAAGTAGGCTTCCTGCGATTCACTCAGAACAGATGAGATCTGTTTTCCTTCTGCTACTAGAATATTTCTCTCTGGGAAACAAAAGTAAGGGTGTTGTTCTCCTCGCCTGGGTAGGAGATTTACACTGCTGTGGGAGCTTATGTGCTTCAGAGAGTGCAGAGACAGAAAGGAGCAGCCTTGGTCTTGATGTTCCTTTTGCTTTCTGCTGCCATTTGAGAAGTTTACCTCCCAGCGTGTGAAATGTTTGTCTGAAGTAAAATAAGTGTAGAAGGTCAGGCAGAAGCCTAGTATGGCTAAGTGCAGCATGCGCTCGCACTACCCTGACGTTGGTTATCTGTGCAGTGTGTTTACTGATGCACATAGTAAAGTAAGCTGTTCATTTTGCAGATCCACGATATCTTTCATGTTTTTCCTCAAACTCATGAAGATGAAATTGAGTTTATTTTTGCCTCTGAATGCAAAACAGGTTTTCGTCATCTGTATAAAATCACATCCATTTTAAAGGAGAGCAAATACAAACGGTCCAGTGGTGGACTCCCTGCCCCAA
This sequence comes from Rattus rattus, assembly GCF_011064425.1. Classification (NCBI taxonomy): domain Eukaryota; kingdom Metazoa; phylum Chordata; class Mammalia; order Rodentia; family Muridae; genus Rattus; species Rattus rattus. Next base: position 59,362,705 of record NC_046161.1, read on the forward strand.
GTAAGACCTTCCTTATTTGTGTACCTATTGTCTTTGTATTTCATTTGTTCTGCATATCTGCATCCTAGAGCAAGGATGTGCAGATCAGGAGTCAGTTCTGTCCTACTGTGGGAGTTTCAAAGATCCAACTCAGGGTATCGGAATTGATGTCTTTACCCACTGAGCCATCTTTTTATATTCTTGATAAGCATCAGGACTTGCTTCAGTAAGCTTACATATATTAACTGAAATACAGGTCTGTGTATGCAGAAAACAGCAAATTCTCAATGAATATACAAGAAGTTATTAGTAGTGGGTAATCTCTGAGTGATTAGAATACCTATTTTTTTTCCAATGTGGAAAGGTTTAATGAGAGAAGAAGAGTAGAAGAAGAGAGGAGTAGAGGCTGGCCATGAGCCCGTGGAGGGAAGGGGGAAGGAGAATGGGGAGAGAAGGGACAGGGGCGAAGAGGGGAAAAGGAAAAGAATAAGGCGCAAGAGCAGAATACCTATTTTTATGATGCTTTTGCCTTGGTTACAACTTTTAGTTTGTTTAAAATGAGCCCACATATGCTTGCTTGGCAGTGCAATGTTATTTTTATATTTAAATAACTTAAAAAAAAAAAGACATGGTCTCACTATGTAGGTCTGGTTGGCCTAGAACTCATTATGCAAACCAGGCTGGCCTCAAACTCACAGAGATATGCCTGTCTCTACCTCCCAAGTAAAAGCTACTACACTAGGCTTTAAAAACTTACAAAACAAAACTAATACAGGGATACTAGAGAGAGGGCCGGAGGTTAAGAGCACTTCCTGTTCTTGCAGAGAGCCCAGATTCTGTCCCCAGCTCCCACATGGCAGCTCACAACCACCCATGGCTCCAGTTCCAGGGAATCCATGGTGTCTTCTGTCTTCCATGGACAATGACCAGGCATACATGTGGTGCACATACATATTTGCAGGTGTTCATGCATACACATACAAAACAATAAATAAATCTTTTAAAACTATATATTTAAAAAATCTCATCAAACTACATATATACCTATATATGTGTATATATGCCATATATACATATTTGTTTACCCAGCGTTCTCGATGGATACCTGGTTCTTGATGGTTACTTGCTTCATATGATACTGCTATGACCATGTATGCTCTTTCCATTGTTTTGGGAATGGCTACCAGAATGTCAATGCATGAGTCATATATTCTATTTAATTTTCATCATTAGCAAACAGATGGTAAGGGTTACACTTTTTTATATTCCTGATAGCAATATGAAGGGGCTTTCATTTCTTCGTGGTTTTGTTTGTTTATTTTTGGGGATATGTTTATTTAGTTTCTACATATATGAACGTTTTGCCTGCATATATGCCTGGTGCTTGTAGCAGTCAGAGGAAGGAATAAATATCCTGGAGCTGGAGTTACAGATAGTTGCGAGCCACCATGTAGGTTCTAGGAACCCAACCCGGGTCCTGTGCAAGGACAAGTGCTCTCAACTGCTGAGCTGTCTCTGCAGCCCCTGGGTTTGGTTTGGTTTGGTTTTCAAAGACAGAATTGCATTCTGTAGTTCAGGTTTCTTTCCAGTTCTTCACAGCCCTGTCTCATCCCCTCTCTCCTGTGCTGACATTACGGATGTGTGCCACTACACACACCAAGTTTTATTTCTTTACATCCTTGACAGCACTTTTTAGTTTCTGTCTTCTTGCTTTTGTGTGTATATGTTTTATATTTCTTTTTTGTTGCGAATCTACTTTTTTTTATCTTGATTTTCTCAAGACAGGATCTCACTATGTAGCCCTAGCCATCCCAGAACATACTCTGTAGACCAGGCTGGCCTTGAACTCACTGAGATCGCCTGCCTCTGCCTCCTGAGTACTGGGATTAAAGGTGTGCATCTCCACACTTGGCTGTGGTTTTTCGTTTTTGTTTTGTTTTTTAATAGCTACTCTAATAGATGTAAAGCGGTATTTTCCATTTGTGTTCTTTCTTTTCATACACATGCCCGCCATGCTAGAAACAGCTTTAGACCGTGTCACTGAGTTACATCCCTAGTTCTCTTTGGGTTTTAGTTTGAGACAGGCCAAGATGATGACTGAGTAACTGGCCTCACACATGTCACCAAGCCAGCCTGAAGAGGCATCCCATGGTTTTAGCACAGGTTCCTTAATGGTGAGGATTATTAAGTACTCTCCATGTGAGTATCGGGCATTTGTATATCCTGTTATGAGAAATACTTATTCAAATCCTTTGGATGCTTAGGTTTTTCTGAATGGTTTTTTAATTACTGGCATTTGGGGAGCAGTGAGCTTGAGTCCAACCAAGTAAATATTATATATGTTCTTTTCTTTAAAGATGGACCAGGCTTATATATATCCCAAACAGAGAGTTTCTTTCCATGAGCTTCAGCTTGGCTTACTAGTTCCTCTGTTGCTCTTACACAGGAAGAAGGAGCAAGGAACTAAGACAGTTCTTCTGAAGCAATAATGTATCTTAAAATCTGTTATTACTCAGTGAACACCACCTCAGGATGAGGTCCCTGCTGCCAGTCAGCACCTCTTTGCTGATGATGCTTGGCCGAGTGTGTGTGTGTGTGTGTGTGTGTGTGATGTATATTTTTTAATTGCTTCTTCTCAGGTTTTTTGACTTTGTGTGTTCACGGGTTTTTTTTTTTCTTTCCTTTCTTTTTTCTCTGTCATAGCTGTGATGTGAAACTCTTGTCGTTTCATGGTGATGTGCTATAATAAATAATACTCCATTTCCCTTTATAAAAAATCAAGCTACATTTCTGTATCTTAGAAAAATAAGGTTGATTTTTTTTTTTTTTTTCTTTTTTCAGAGCTGGGGACCCAACCCAGGGCCTTAAACTTGCTAGGCAAGCGCTCTACCACTGAGCTAAATCCCAACCCCATAAGGTTGATTTCTTAACTCACCATCCTTAGCTGTTGCTCTATAGCTGAAAGATAGAAGTGGTTTTCATTTTTAAATTTCTTCCTTAGCCCTCTGAGGAGGCCCCATCCAGACATTCTCTTAGGCAGGCACAGGGGGCATTTGACATTAGTGTGGATAAAATAACCCATTTTGGCAAATGAAAATAATTATATTAAAATTTTTCTTTTTTAAAGTGGTTTGTTGCATTTCCAGAACAAATGTCTTGTCAGCTTAGTAAACCTCCATGTACTCCTGATCAGTGTCCAAGAAGGCAGGTCCTGCCTCTCCGGCTCCACCGTAAGGCTCTATTTTGGTTGGAAGCGGTGGCACACTCCTTTGTTTCTAGCCCTGAGGAGGCAGGAGTGGGTGCATCTCTGTGAGTTCTGGAACAGTTCTTGCTATACATAGCCAATTCCAGAGCAGCCAAGTTACATAGTAAGACTCTGCCTCAAAGGATGTATTTTTTTTGTTTTTACACTTTCTGCATGAGTTTTTGTTTTGGGGTTTTTTGTTTTGTTTTTTGTTTTTTCATCATTCTTGAATATTTTGAAAACTCATAAGTTTGTTTTGTTGTTGGTTGTTCGTTTGACACAGGGTCTTATTGTGTAGCCCTGGCTGTTGTGGAACTCACTATGAAGGCCAGGCTGGCCTCAAACTTGCAGAGATCCACCTGCCCTTGCTTCCCAAGTCCTAGGACCAAAAGTGTGTGCCTCCATGCCTCGCTGGGTTTTCCAGCTGTAATTTTTAGTAACTATTTGAAACAACTAAATACCATTTAGTACAATATGCCGAATATTGTCTTTATCTAGTTCCAAAATATTTTCATTACCTCAAACATTGATGATATTGTTTTTGTTTTATTGTAGTCTTTTGGAGAAGACAGTTTAGAAAACTTTTCTACATTGTTTCATTTGCTTATGATCTGTAATAAAGTACTAAATTTTGATTGTATTCATCTTCAGGTGATTTCAAGTGTCCCATCAAAGAGGAAATAGCAATCACCAGTGGTGAATGGGAAGTACTTGGCCGTCATGGATCTAATGTATGTCTTTTTATTCTACTGATGTTTGCTCAGCCTCTGCTCTGCCTCTACAGTACAGAAAAATGAATGATGCAGTGCGTGTGTGTGTGTGTGTGTGTGTGTGTGTGTGTAGGACCCCAGTGGTGTTTTACAATATTGAGTTAGGGCCTAAAGGAATGAAAGTTATTACGAAGGAAGAATGTTAGTTTAATCAGGGTGTGGTGGCACGCCCCTTTACTTACAGCATTTGGGAGGCAGAAGCAGGTGAATCTCTGTGAGATTGAGGCCAGCCTGGTCTGCATAGCAAGCTTCAGATACCCAGGGCTATATAGTAAGACCCTGCTTTTAAAAAGATATATTTTAAATTATAAAGCTTACCTATTTTATGGCTATAGTCGTAAGATACATTCTAGTTACTAAAGAGTGCCATTTTTGTGTCTGGGTTTTGCTTGCATGTATGGTGCCTGTGGAGGCCAGAAGAGTGTGTCAGATCCCCCACAACCGGAGGCCAGAAAACAGTTGTTAGCTCCATGCAACTACTGAGAGCAGAACCGAAGTCCGTGGGCGAGCCCCAGTGCTTTGAAGCACAGCCATCATTCCAGCCCAAGACCACTATTTGTAGATATATTATTGCCATTTAGTGAGGAAACAATTTGTATGTTTAGAGTTTAACAAAGTCATGAGTTAGCAAATAACCTGAAAATTATTTTTAGATATGGTAGACTGTTCATGTTTTTAATTGGAAATTTAGCATCCCTGAGGTAGATGTTTCTTTCATTTACCTGTTATCTCACAGATTTAACCTTTTTAGCTTAGGTTAACAGAGGCGAGCTCTGCGCTGAGCATGTGGCTTTCCCTAACACCTCAGTGAGAGCATTTGCTTGTGAGTTGCTAGGTCACCACTAAGGATTAGACTCAGCCTGAAGATGCTGGGCAGGTACTGTAGGCATAAGCTACATCCCAGCTACTCTTGTGTTCTTATTTTGGGACTGGGTTTTTCTTACTAAGTCTCTGGGTTGGCCTTGAACTTCACTCTGTAGAATAGACAGGCCATGAATCTCATTGTGGAATTCTAGGTTCTGATAATAAAAATTGTGCTGAGGTAAGTTTCCTGAGCTGTCGAGATATCTCAGTAGGTGAAGGCACTTGCTGCCGAACCTCACAGTCGGAGTTGCATTCCTGGAGCCTACATGGTAGAAGGGCAGGTGTGACTCCCTCATTTTGTCCTCTGTTTGCCACATGCATGCTATGCCACACTTACACACGCATGAACGCATGCAGACTTCTCACAGCTGCAAAGCTTTGAGGCTTCAGCTCATGTGACTCTTACAGTTGAAATGACTCAGAGTGTGGTCCCAGAGCAAGAATAGAGTGTGTCAGTTAGGAGGGACCATGTTAGAAACACAGACTTAGCCGACCGCAGTCCTCAGATTGTGCTGGTAGGACCCACCCATCAGTTCAGTATCCCTAGAGAGTCTAATCCTGCTGGGTAGAAGTTCTGACTTGACAAAGACTTGCATGAGGAGTAAGGACAATAGGGGGCCTGAGTTCCTGCAGTACAAACAGCCCTGACCTTCTAGAGAGATAACACTTGCCTGGGGGATTCTCTAGTGTTTGGTTCCTACAGCAACTGTGTTAATCTAGGGGCGGATGCGCCTACATTAAAAAGTTAATAATGGTGGCTGGAGAGATGGCTCAGTGGTTAAGGGCACTGACTGCTCTTCCAGAGGTCCTGAGTTCAATTCCTAGCAACCACATGGTGGCTCACATCCATCTGTAATGAGATCTGATGCCCTCTTCTGGTGTGACTGAAGACAGCTACATTGTACTTATATATAATAAATAAATAAATCTTTAAAAAAATAAGAAGTTAATAATGAAGGGTGTGTGGGTATGTGTGCGAGAGACATTTAAAATCGCCTTCATTTCTATGAAGCATTTTAAATTCTAACACTTTTTCAGTAGACTATTCTTAAAGTAACAATGAAAGAAAACCATTTCTTTAGCTTGTCGTCGTTTGCATAGAATATTGAGTAAATTCTTTTCTAGATTGTCACCTAAAGGATCTTCTCCAGGACTGGGTATACTGGGTCTTACCCAGTGTCAGTGCTTACAATAAATCCTATCCTTATTTGTTTATAAACCACACTGTTGCTGAAGTTGGTTGGTTGCAGTTATTTCTCAACTTGATAGATAAAATGCTTTTGCAAATTTATAGGAAAGATCTAAAAAAAAGTACTAAGTTATCACAGCACTGACTACAGGAGAGAAATAAAATTAATCTTTTCTAAATGGGCAAATGAAGTTTGCATTGAGTATTTCCTGGGAGGGATTTTCTATAAGAAAATAATTGTCTTATTTTAAGGAAAGTACACAATGCGCTCAGTCAGGACATTATCCCAAAATGCGTAGCTCAGCCTTTCACTACTGGGTATGATCTGTTTTTAGGCATAAGCAAAGCCAGCTCACATTATCACTGGTTTAAAAAAAAAGCAAACAAAACAAGCCTGAGGACTCGTCGGATTCTGTTCAAAATGGGGACTGTGTTGCCGGCCTTGTCAGACTGTGCTAGTACTGATTTGTGCTGTGACTTTTGCAGATCTGGGTTGATGAAGCCAGAAAGCTGGTGTACTTTGAAGGCACCAAAGACTCTCCTTTGGAACATCATCTGTACGTGACCAGTTATGCAAACCCTGGCGAAGTGGTGAGGCTGACTGACCGTGGCTACTCACACTCCTGCTGCCTCAGCCGGGTACTGTGTTCCAGTTAGGAGAGATGCTATCATAGAGAAGCCTGTGTTCACATAGCGTTCCCTTTGAGTAGTATGAAAGTTGGTGACATTGGCCCATAGAAGCCTCGTCTAGGAGAAGCGCAGTGTGTTTGCATCATTTGTCAAGCTCCATTGTTCTCTTGCTCAGCATGCTGTGTGTGAGCACAGGTAAACCTTCCCTGACTTTCCTGTGGAAAGCCATTGTTGTCCTTCTTTTCTCTAGCACTGTGACTTCTTCATAAGTAAGTACAGCAACCAGAAGAGTCCACACTGCGTGTCCCTCTACAAACTCTCAAGTCCTGACGATGACCCAGTTCATAAAACAAAGGAATTTTGGGCCACCATTTTGGATTCAGCAGGTACCTGGGCTTAGCTAGGATTGGTATCACAGTGCATGTCCTGGTGTCCAGTGTCTGTGTCTCTTGGGCTATCTTCCCACTGCTCAGCCCCGCCTGACCCTGAGCCGTTGAACTTCTGTTGTACCTCACTTCCTGTTCTGTCAGCTGCTGAGTGAGCTGGGTTGCCTCTCATGTGGGCAGGAGCATGTCTGGAAAGTGGATTAAGATTATGTATCCTAAACAAGTAGACCTTTTGAGCAGAAAGGGTGATGCTTTAGGGAATGACCAGTTGGCTGCTTTCTGAAAGTTTCAAGTTCTTACAGCGGCCCTCATAATAGCAGCCAGCACACTTGATTACTGTGGGAGCAAAGAGCACTGTAGAAAGACAGGCTCTCATTCTATAGCACAGGCTTGACCTTACTGTGGAACTCAGGCTAGCCTGAAACTCAGCAGTCCTCATGCCTTGACCTCCTAAATACTATTATTTCAGGCATGAGCTGGTCTGTTTTTCAAACACTTGCTTTCTGCATTAGTCACTTTATAAATTGCTGGGGCACAATGGCTGACAGAAACATTTATGGGAAAGGTCGTTCTGACTCATGGTACAAGGTACAGTCTGAAAAGTGGCGAGTCATGGAGCAGGGAGGGAGCTTTAGGTGACTGACAGTCACATGGTATGCACAGTCGAAAGCAGAGAGATGCAGCTCTTCTACTCCCTTCTTTCTATTCTGTCAGGGACCCCAGCCTAAAACATGCTGTCCACATTAGGGGTTCTTCCCCACTTAACCTAGTCTGGACAGTCCTTCACAGACACAACTGAAAAGATACCTATCACAATCCCTTTTTTTAGATTTATTTTTCTTATTTTTGTTTATGTTAATGTGTGTGCCCTCCCAGCTGCCAGCCCCCACAATTTCTTACATGTAAAGAAAGACTTGTTTTGTGTGTCTCTATCTTTAAATCTATTTTTATTTTAAGTATTTTCACTCGTTACTTTTGACTAAAAGATTTAAATATCAGTGAGGGGCTGTGGGTTCTGGAGAGATGGTTCAGCAGTTAAGAGTGCTGGCTGCCCCTCCAGAGATCCTGAGTTCAATTCCCAGTGACCACATGGTGACTCACAACCATCTGTAGTAGGATCTGATGCCCTCTTCTGGTGTTCATGAAGACAGTGTGCTCGAAAACATAAAATAAGTAAATAAATCTTTTTTAAAAATGTGGGGCACAAGGACCTAAGTTCAAATCCTTAGCACCTATATAAAAGCCAGGTATAACTGTGTGTGCTTGGGATTCTGCACTGGAGAAAGGACATAGATGGGTCCCAGGACCACAGTCAGCCTGGCAGAAATGGCAAGTTTCTGGTGAGGGATGGTTTTGAAGCAGTAGGGGAGAAATGAGGGAGGCACCTGGTGTCTTTCTTTGGTTATCACATAAGTGTGCACAGATTTAGAAAGCTCCACACTCATACCTGCACCGCACACATATACACTTTCTGCAGCACACACACAATAAGAAGATAGGTGTGGTGGTGTGCATCTTTAGTCTTAGCACCGAAAAGACAGAGGCAGATGGCTCTCTGCGAGTTTCAGGCCAGGCTGATCTACAAACCAAGTTCTACACTAGCCAGGGCTACGTAGAGAGACCCTGACTGAAAAATAAAATAAACAAATAAATAAAAGTTTTAAAGATTTATTATTTTATGTATATGACCTATATATACATATATGACATATACCACAAGAGGGCGTCCGATACCAGTATAGATGGTTGTAAACCACTATGTAGGCACTGGGAATTGAACTCAGGACCTCTGAAAGAGCAGCCAATGAGTTCTCTTAACCACTGAACCATCTCTCTAGCCCTAAATAAATAATTTTTAATAATTTTTTTAATTTCATGTGCATTTGGAGTTTTGCCTGGATGTATGTCTCTGTGGGGGTATCAGATCACCTGGAAATGGAGGTACAGACAGTTGTGAGCTGAATTATGGGTACTGAGAATTGAACCCAGGTCCTCTGAAAGAGCAGTCAATGCTCTTAACCCATTAAATAATTTTTTAAAAATTTTAAACTGGTATAGACCAAAGGGTTTGTGTGTACTTTAACGTTTGGGAATAGAGTTGGCAATGTGGTAATTACCTCTGCTTGAGGTGACATCACTGCGCACAGGCCCTGAGAAGAAGGTTTAGCTTTGTGAGCCTAAGACTGAGGATGCCTAAGTTAAATGGAAGGTTCTTGCCCCCTGCCCACAGCTTTCCTGAAATGCACGCCTGCTGCTGGTCAGGCGTGGTGTTTAACCACCAGATATTTAGTTCTGCACATAAATACTTCCTAGGCTCCAAGGGCTACGTAAAGCTCCGTGTGCCTGTATCTGAAAAAGCAGCTCGGTCTTCATTCCTTTTGTTTTAAAATGCCTGCTTATTGCTGGTCTTATCTGAGAGAGGGATAGTAATGTTGGTGGGCAGGGGGCTGAGTCGTGATATTTCCTTTTTGGACTTCAAGTTGCACGGCTCCTCTGAGAACATCTTTATGGCTCTGTTGCTACCCACAGGTCCTCTTCCTGACTACACCCCTCCAGAAATTTTTTCTTTTGAAAGTACTACTGGATTTACACTGTATGGAATGTTGTATAAGCCTCATGACCTACAACCTGGAAAGAAATACCCCACTGTGCTCTTCATATATGGTGGCCCCCAGGTGAGTACTTAAACTCATATAAATATATATGCGTGTATATGTGTGTTTTTAGGTGATTTTGTTTTGTGGGTGTGAGCATTTCTTTCTGCATGCATGTCTGTGGATCATATGCCTGCAGGCTTCAGTAGGTTTGAGCTTGGGGGTCACTACTGGGAGCGTAGGGAGTCTTTCTTTGGGAGATTAGACAGCGACTCTGTCGGGGAAGGCCTTCTCTGTGGCGCCCCACGGCAGATCCAAATGAAAAGAGGCAGTCCATGGTTTCAAGGCATTTATTGTCAATGGCAGAAAGTGGATGAGTAACACCATACCCCACTTCTCAGAGTGGGCCTGAATTAAATATCTTTTGCAGGGAGGGGTGTCTGGGAAGGAAAATTTCATTGACTAGGTCTCCAGGCCTTTAGGTACCTCATTATAATGGAGCTCTGTCTTGAGCCTACGTTTGGAGTGTTGTTCTTACATGACTAATGGTCACAAATCTATAGAGAGCTGCAGTGACCGGCCTAGTTTCCTGGGAGTCAGGTGAAATGCCTACTGTCCCTTCAGGGTCACCAGGGTCTCAAGCCTCAATCCAGTTTCCTCAACCAGGAACCAGGGTGCCTTTCACTGTCCCACAATCCACATCCATTAGGAGGCTGTTAAAGGGGACTGTGTAGGCATGATGTGGAGAAATTGGACCCTGGTCCAGTGTTGATGGGAACATAGAATGATGTGGCTACTACAAAGATAGCATGGTGGCTCCTCAGAAAACCAAACGCAGAGTCACCTTTTCTCTTGTGCATTCATACCCAAAAGAAGTGACACCAGATATAGGAAGAGCTATTTATATACCCATTTACACACTGACCAGGAGACGGAAGCAACCCAGGTACCTGGTAACAGAAGGATGGGTAAATAAATACAATACAGTAGAGACAGAAAATGAGTGAGATGGATCGGGGCAAAGACCCTTGTTGCCAAGACTTACAGTCTAAGTTCAGTGTCTAGGGCCCATGTAGGGGAAAGAAAGATCCGGCTTCAGGAAGTAGTCCTCTGACTGCTGCACACACCATGGCATACATACCACACAAAATATTAAACATGCATGGGCTGGGCTTTGGTATGCACACGCTTAGTCCCAGGTGGATCCCTGAGTTCAAGGCCACCCTGGTCTACGGAGTGAGTTCCATAACAGCCAGGACTACACAGAGAAAATCTGTCTCAAAAAACAAAAATTTAAACATGTAATGGAATGTTATTTGTCCTTAAGCGGGGAAATGGGGCCAACAAGATGGTGCATCAGGTCAGAGTGCCTGCTGCCAAGCTGTCACCCAGAGTTCATTCCACAGCCACACGGTAGAAGGGACGAACGAGCTACCTCCTCCTTCTGACCACACGTACTCGGAGAGAGGATAGCTATTTTTTAGTTTTGTCTTTTTAATTAATTAGGAGGCTGGCACCTGCTACAACACTATGAAGCATGAGAGCACTGTGCAGTCATGAAGGATAAGTGCACTTCTCCCTCTGCACAGGGCCTGTAATAGGCAGACAGAGGTACAGTAGCTGTTGTCAAAGACTGGAGTGGAGAATGGAGTGAGTGCTGGTGAATGGCGTGGTTGCTGCTAGGCGGGGAATGGGATCTGGATGCGGGTAGTGGTTTTGGTTGTGCACTGCTGTGACTGTTTAATACCACTGAACTTGGACACATACACTAGTAAATGTGGTGTCTATTCTACCATAATCAAGTTATCACCGACTCTATTTTCATTATTTTGAGTGATTAACAAATACAACTATGGTTTTTTGCATTTAATGAAATCAACAAGTCTGTACGTTGTTTTAAAAGATATGACTTGATGATATGTGGATTTCCTTCCCAGCATGCTCTTGGGAAACATGGATTTGGTTGAGAGGATGAGCTGGTGTTGAGTTTGCCAGGAAAGTTTTCCATGAGCCTTCAGCTGCTGTAGGGCCTCTGACATCAGCCCCCTGGAAGACTGTTCCTCTTCCTTGAGTCCTTGTGGGTTAACCCTGAAAAGATTCCTTAATGTAAAACCAGATCTTTCTGTTAGCACATGATAATCATATAAAACGCTTGATCCTACAAGAATGTTGTGGGCCTGAGGCACTGACCGTGTTTTTTCTTAGAATGTATAGAATGGAATAGGAAGTAATTGAAATAGCCACAATGCCACAGTTCACAGAATCAGGTGAGTTTCTTTGTTACTAAGATATCCATTTCTGTAAGTCAAATGAAGGTAGTTATGGGCTGAGGTCAAATAAAGGTGAAATCTGGCTGAGAGTGTAGCTCAGTGGTAGGATGTTTATCTAAAGGTCTGGGTTTGAGACCTATCACTGAAGAAGAAGAATGAATGAATGAATGAATGAATGAATGAATGAATGAATGAATGAATGAACAAATAAACAAATAATAGAAGAGATGTTATTTGTTTGGGATGGGGATCTTGCTATACATATAGCCCTGGCTAATCTTGAGTTTTTCCTCAAACTTGCAGTGATCTACCTGCTTCTGCCTCCTGAGTGCTGGAATTACAAGTGTAAGCCAACATGCCCAGCAATACATAATATTTAACAAGTATTCATATTCTTTAAAATATGACAGATGCTTTTATACAAATAGAAATGAGGACAGATCAGGTGGACCAGCAAGATAAGATGCTTATTTAATAAGGCATTTGCTGCCAAACCAGACAATCTGAGCTCGCTCTCTCCCTCTCTCCCTCCCTCCCTCTCTCTCTCTCTCTCTCTCTCTCTCTCACACACACACACACACACACACACACACACGCATAAATGTAAACAATCTGACTATACATGCTATATATAATATACATGTTTGTGTGTCCATATAAAATGTAAAGTGTTTTAAAGCAGGTGAAGCTAGATGATAGCGTTGGCGTGTGGAGAATTGTTTCTGAGGAAGACTGGGCTCCCAGTTATTCTCACATCCCTTCTTGGAGAAGCAAAAGGCCTCCAGATTTGCAAAGGCCAGCCTGTCTCTGGGGGGCTGAGTATCTGCATCAGACAGTTGAGGCTGTCTTTGTAATAACAAGGAGAGAAGTGAGGTGATTTTCTAAACCACGTCTAATGTGTTCTATGCCTCTGTCTCAGTTACTCTTCTACGACTACAACAAAGCTGTGACCAAGGCAGTTTCATGGTGGGGTCATCCCAGCAGGCAGGCAGGCAGGCACTGGAGCAGTAGCTAAGAGCTCACATCATGATCCACAGGAAAAGGCAGAGAGAAGGCTGTCTGGGAATGCCATGGGCTTTTAAAATCTCAAAGTCTCCAAGTGACACCTCCTCCAACAAGGCCAGACTTCCTAACCCTTCGGAACAGATCCACCAACTGGGGACCAAGCATTCAAATGTAAGCCTGTGGGGTCCATGCCCATTCACACCACCACAGCCTTGCAATTCGTTATCTGGTACCTCCTTCTAAAAAGACTTTTACCCATCAAGTTCCCTATTGCGGAGATTCCTTATCTCCACTTTATATTCATTAATTCCAAAAATAGTAGTGGAGGTCCTACTCTATACACAGTGAAAAGAAATGACTTCTGTTAGGCCTTCTCGCATGGAGAAGGAACAGTAAGCAAGGTCCTGGAGCAAGAACCCCTTTGATACTGTTGCTGTAGGGTGGGGCTTAGCTCACGGGAGGGAGGGTAGCGATAGACTCAGATCACCCAAGGCCTACATAATCTACCCAGTGTCCACATAATCGAAGGTCACAAAGGCCACAGAAGCCATTGCGGGCTAAGGCTCAGCTCAGTGGTAAAACACTGGCCTGGCGTTTGTGAGATTAGGTTCAACTCACAGTACCAAAGGGCATGGGATGAGGATGAGTGATAGGGTGGCTTTTATCTATCCATCCATCCATCCATCCATCCATCCATCCATCCATCCATCAGTCGCGAAGGATAGCAGAAGTAGGAAGGAGCTAAGTAACAGTCACATCTCACATTTTGAAACTATCACTGTTTCTGCCTGAAGAGACCAACTGTGGAGCATGAGACTAGAAGCAGGAAGGGCAGTTTGGTACCTGGTGCAGTGTGCTTAGACACAGCACAGACAGGGCAGGGTAGGCCTTTGCTCCCTTCCCTTCTCTCACACCACTTAACCACACTCAGTTCTTCCCACCATTTTAATAGAAAAACTAGCAAATCAAACATCACAAAAAATAAAATCTTTAACAGGCGGGTGTGGTAGTTCACACCTTTGATCAGATAGATCTCCAGCCTGGTCTACATATTAAGACCCTGTCTCAAAAGAAAGGTAAGAGAACCTTTGAACTAGGAAGCCGGCTCAGCAGGTTGAAGAGTTTGCCGCACATGCAAGTCTGACAGTCTCAGATTTCCAGAGCCATGAGTCCCAAAATTATCCCCTCCCCCATATACATTCTCGTGGATAATTAGTGTACACACGCAGACCCCACAGTAGTAATAATACAGTTTTGCAGGGGTTGGGGATTTAGCTCAGTGTTAGAGCACTTGTCTAGCAAGCGCAAGACCCTGAGTTCGGTCCCCAGCTCCGAAAAAAAAAATACAGTTTTGCTTGTTTGTTTGTTTGTTTGTTTGTTTTTGAGACAGGGTTTCTCTGTGTAGCCCTGATGTCCTGGAACTCACCACTACCAGCTCCTCTTTTTAATTGTTATTAATAACCTCAAGTCCAGTTAGTCCTGCTTATGTGTTAATAACTGAGTTTTAAAAATTAAATACTTGGGGGTTGGGGATTTAGCTCAGTGGTAGAGTGCTTGCCTAGCAAGCGCAAGGCCCTGGGTTCGGTCCCCAGCTCTGAAAAAAAAGAAAAGAAAAAAAATTAAATACTTGGGCTGGAGAGATGGCTCAGTGGTTAAGAGCACTGACTGCTCTTCCAGAGGTCCTAAGTTCAAATCCCAGCAACCACATGGTGGCTCACAACCATCTGTAATAAGATCCGATGCCCTCTTCTGGTGTGTCTGAAGACAGCTACAGTGTACTCATATACATAAATAAATCTTTAAAAAAAATTAAATACTTAAACAGGCATTTCACAACACACAGATACATAGTAGCAATTGTGCGAAGGAGAGAATGCACAAACTCCTCAGTTACCAGGGAGCCCCAGGTCAATGCCTTTGTGTGAGCAGAGCCTCCCTCACACAATACAGTAGGCAAGGCCGTGGTACAGCTGCTTTAGTAAAGGATTCTCCCTAATGTGCTTTTTTTTTTTTTTTTGGAGCTGGGGACCGAACCCAGGGCCTTGCGCTTGCTAGGCAAGCGCTCTACCACTGAGCTAAATCCCCAACCCCTAATGTGTTTTTTAAACTGATATAATAATTGCATATGTTTATGAGATACCCTGTGGTTTGGGGACTTTTTTAGGTTTTTTAGGTCTTTATCTCCCAGACTAGCCAGAATTCCAGGCTTTTGTGGTCTTCCCAATTCAGCCTCCTCAGTAACTCAAACTACAGATCTTGGTGCCACCACCCTCCCCAGCCTCTCTCATTATTTTGTGTTTCTATGCATGTGTACACAGTAGGGGTGGTGCTGTGCCACAGTGTGCATGTAGAGGCCAGAGAACAACTCTGTGCAGCTTTCTCTGGATTCCAGAAATCAAACTCAGATCACCTGACTTTTCCCCCACCAAACCATCTCTCCATCCCCCTTTTTTCTTTATGTGAGACAGTGTCTCAATGTGTAGCCGTGGCTGGCCTGGAGCTCACTTTATAGGCCAGGACGGCCTCAAATTCACAGAGATCCACCTGCTTCTGCCTCCCAAGAGCTAGGGTTGAGGGCGTGTGCCGGCGCGCCTGACTCATTTTCATCGGAGCCTCTTCAGTGTCCATCTCAGAGCTCAGCACCCGCTCAGCACCCTCATTACACGTCGCTCCTGTCGCTTTACAGCCCAGAGACTTCCTGGGAAACGTCACTAGCTATTTCATCATTGGTCAGGCACCATAGAGTGTATGCTTATGCAGACCTAGCTGGCACACTTCATGTGACTTCTTCTTGCAGTAGTGACATACAAGCGTGCAGTGTGCACGGCTGCTGCAGTGGAACACATTGTCCTAATAACACGAATCTTTGTGTACGGCACTGGGCATGAACCCAGGACTTTCTGCATACCAATTATTCAGTCCATGACTGGGCTGCCCAAACTTTCAACTCTTGTCATTATCATGAGCAGGAGGACACTCCAGATGGGTGTACACCTGTAATCTTAGCTTTGGGGGAGATGGAGGCAGAAGCAGGAAGATTGCAGTTCAAAACCCCACTCACCTATTGAATGAGTTCACGTCCAGCCCTGACAACTTAGACTCTAAAAATAAAAAGGGACCTGAGGGCTGGGTGGTGGTGGTGGACTGTGCTCTTGATGCTAGCACTCAGGGGCCAGAGACAGGCAGATCCATATGAATTTAAGGTAAGCCTGGGCTACACAGGGATAATCTGTCTCAAAAAAATTAACACCACCACCAAAAAAGGCACCGGGGCTGTGGCTCAGTGGTAAGTTTTGCCTAGAGTGTGGAGGGCCCTCGGATCAGTCCCAACTACCGGACACAGCAATAACCTGGTCATCTGTTACCAGCCATCTTTCAGTGCGTGCTCATAACACTGGCAGCGCAGTAGCTTGTTTACGATAACACTGCCCCAAACACAGGAGTAATGCCCGTGCCATGCCAGCTATGCTGTCATTAGACATTTTCAGCTCCGTCGTGATCCCAGGGGACCACCATCTCTTGCATACCCTGAACTAACTGAAACATGAGCGTGCGGGGCGGGGCTCCATTTCTAGTACAGCACCAGACACAGTCACACGCTCTCACTTTGAAGGGTAGTCTCTAGGGTAATAAAGAGATTTAAAAATCATGATACTTTTACACTAATTTGTCTAACAGGAGAAAGATAACTGGACTGATGGCAGAGTTCATTAAATGCTGCATCTCCTCACTGTCACAGCAACAACTCCAGAAGAGACCAGTGGGCAAGAAGATGTTCTTAATTGTCCTCGTCACTGTTACTTGAATGACATACTCTGGTGTAGATAATTCGGCAACTTTCTCTGTGGGTGCATTAACTTACCTTACTAACCCTAATTATCTGAGCTAGAGTGAAGTCTGCAGTTGTTTGGTATTTGCTGGGAAGCTTTAAGAGTGACAAGTGTGAGCAACACAAACATATCAAGACTTGAGTAATTTAAAAACGGATCCCTTCACACTTATATTTCAAAGGGAAGGTAATAGTAAGTAAACTCAGCTTCCTGGTGCTCGCCGTGTCTCCCCGTCTCCTGCTCTGTGTGCTGTCACGTAACTTCACTGACGATGTGCTTCTCTTCCAGGTGCAGCTGGTGAACAATCGGTTTAAAGGAGTCAAGTATTTCCGCCTGAACACCCTGGCTTCCCTGGGTTATGTGGTTGTGGTGATAGACAACAGGGGATCGTGTCACCGGGGGCTTAAATTTGAAGGCGCCTTTAAATATAAAATGGTGTGTGAGCATAGAGCACTTTCTTTTCGAATGTTTTCATTTTCTTTGAGTTGGGGGAGGACCTGAGTGACGGAGTGAGGGAGCACATGCTAGAATTGAGCAGTGGGAAGAAAGGCACAGTTGGCTTTACATTATATCCACTCCTGGATACCTGTATGCGACTCCCAGGAGCTGAGGTGGAACCACTTCTGCCTAAAAATCCCCTTCCAGGTTGTACCTGCACCTCCCCGCAAAGCAGCCCCATTTAGCGTGCAGAGTCCCATATATGACTAAGGAATAATTGAGATTTGTTCTGTCCTCTGTGAAGAGGGAAACCAACTGGTTAGTTCCTTCCTTGTGACAAGCCTCTTTCTCTCTGCAGGAAGCTTTAAATGCTACCTTTTAGAGATGCCCCAGGTCCTTTCTGCTGCTTTGGGAAATGATGACAGGCCGATGTTCCTTTTGCACATAAGGCAATCCCTGTGGTTGCCAGTGTGTTGGACATGCTGAGTAAGACATGGGACGCTCTCCCACAGACAGTTCTTTGACCTTATGTTGTATTCTCATGTAAGTTTTTGGTTGTTTTCCTTTTTGGTTTTGGCTCAGTGAAGTGAGACTGTGTGCACTGGCAGGCCAAGTGATACCCTGGGTGGTACTAGCAGGAATTACGCTGTCCAGAGCTTTGTTAGAGGCAATATGCTGGAAAAGAGAAAGTTAGGACCTCAGGGGTAATGCCCTCTGTTTTGCTGTACTTAAGTGCTAAAAGGAGGGCTGGAGAGATGGCTCAGTGGTTAAGAACAGTCTGTTCTTCCAGAGGTCCTGAGTTCAATTCCCAGCAACCACATGGTGGCTCACAACCATCTGTAATGGGATCCGATGCCCTCTTCTGGTGTGTCTGAAGACAGCTACATTGTACTCACATCAATAAAATAAATAAATAATAAAGTGCTAAAAGGAGAGGTAAAATTAATCTCTTAAAGGGGCTGAATTTTTGTCTTTGGATAGAGGAAGGCTTGTTACAAGGAAGTTGCTGGCCTCTCAGCAGACAACAGAACAAATGGAGTGGGAGACACAATGTAGCTAGGGACAGTGGGCAGTGACAGGGAAGGCCCTGGTGGGGTGACTAAACCCCGCCAGCCAGCAGAGTAGCAGGTCCTTACCTATAGATGCATTTTTATCTTAACGTTTCCTGAGGTAAAAATAGAATATCACTTGTTAATAAACTCTAATCTGAAAAAAGAAACTGTCCAGGAATTTTTAGTAAAAATATGAAGCAGCTTTAAAAAGAATTCTCTAAGACTAGTGCATATCAGAGCCAGTGAGCTTTCTCCCTTTTTGACAGGGCCAAATAGAAATTGATGATCAGGTGGAAGGACTCCAGTACCTAGCCTCTCAGTATGACTTCATCGACTTGGATCGTGTGGGCATCCATGGCTGGTCCTATGGCGGCTACCTCTCCCTGATGGCACTAATGCAGAGGTCGGATATCTTCCGGGTATGTGGCTGCTGTATTTTGGGTTTTGTTTCTTTGTTTTCTTGATTTGGGAGTTTTGTTTTTAGACAGAGTTTCTCTGTGTAGCCCTGGCTGTCCTGGAGCTCGATCTGTAGATCAGGCTGGTCTTGAACTCAGAGATTTCCCTGCTTCTGCCTCCCAAGTTCTGGGATTAACATTATGCGTCACCACCACCTCGCTCTCTATTTGTTTTTATAATTAGACAGAATTCTCTGTTAATCGAAGACACCTGAAAATGATAATTTTTTGAAGGTTTATGGTTGCCAATATTGTAGAATGTTGTGTTTACGTGTCTTACAGCGTGGGAATGAATCTTTTGTGTTAGCATAGCTTTCTAAACACTTGTCAGCTGAGGCACCAGTTTATAACTATTTATATATGCCAACGATTGAAAGTCATGATTAGTAAACACGTGCAAAGTATATCTTCGTCCCACGCCCTGGTATATCCTCAACAGCCAGCAGTGCTTAACACAGCAAGTTCTTAGTAAAATCCTTAGAACTTAATACTGCAAAGGTTACATGGAGATGACAGTTACTAAGAAAATAGCAGTGAGTGGCTCGATGAGGAAACCCGAGGGCAAGGCTAACAACCTGGGTTTGATCCCTGGGACTAAGTGGTGGGAGGAGAGAACCAACTCCAGAAAGTTGTCTTCTGACATCTGCAGCCATGCTGTCTAATGAGTCCACCCATGCAAACACACACACACACACACACACACACACACGCATATAAAAGCATAATGTTTTTAATGTTAAAAAAACAAAGGCAGGGTGTGGTGAGATAGCCCAGCAGGTAAAGTACCTGCCGCCAAACCCGGCAGTGAGTGCAGTGCCCACACGCAGTGGAGGAACAGACTGAGCTTTGTGGGCCCGACCACGCACAGACAGATGGTGAGATAGTTAGTGTAAACAAATAGCAAGAATGTGAATTAAGAGCAGTAGCTTTTATGTCAGTAATACAGTTCCACTTTGCAATGAGCAGTTTTTCTGTTTTTTGTTTTGGCGTTTGTTTTAAGACAAGCTGGCCTCTAATTTATTGTATGGCTGAAGATAATCTGAGGGCTGCCTGCACTTCTGAGGGCTGGGGTTGTAGGCATGCAGCACTCTGTCCTGTTTTGGGGAAGTAATAATTAGGAACAAAATAGCCAGGCACAGTGGCGTGCACCTCCAATCCTGGGACCTGCAACAGACAAAGAAACAGAAGAGTTGCCAGCTTGGGGCCAGCCTGGACTACCTAATGAAAACGAATGTAAAACAAAGGAAGTTAATTAAAATACCTAAATATACAACTACATAGAAGCTTTAAAATGAAGTGTTTTACTCACATATACCCCAATCGTTTTAAATTCTGTGTTGCTTAAGGGGAAAAAGTTAAAAAGGAACAGAAGTGGGAAACAGCGAGTGCTTTCTGTGGAGGAGGTTGGCAGTTAAACCTGTTCCCAGTGCGGGATAGGTTCTCAATGATGTCTCCTTCAGGATCTGCTTTGGATAAAGGAACTCCTGGTTTGTATTTCAGCTGTCCCAGTTTCAGGGCATGGTGCAGGGTGTGCCTCTGGGACATGAAGCTTACTGACTCACAGAGTATCAGATTTGTGGCCTTGGCACCCGACTTCCGGCTTCTGCCTGTCCTGAGATGTGTGCCCAGTAGTGGGACTGAAGCATTGCAAGGATAATTTTAGCTCATACATTTGCAGTTGTAAGTTAGCCTTGCTATCCCTCTTTTCTGGGACATAGCTGACTGTCCATGTTCTCATGTGTAGGTTGCTATTGCCGGGGCCCCAGTCACTCTGTGGATCTTCTATGATACGGGATACACGGAGCGCTATATGGGTCACCCTGACCAGAATGAACAGGGCTATTACTTAGGATCTGTGGCCATGCAAGCGGAGAAGTTCCCCTCAGAGTAAGTTCATGCTTTACAATTAAGACTGTCAATTTTAAGTGATGTTTTAAAAACTAAAGATAATGATATAAACTAAATACTGAAAATTAAAATGAATGTTTTATAAATACTAAAAAAAAATTTTCTTCCTCAGTACCGGGGATTGAGCCCAAACCATTGCATAGACAAGTGTTTTACCACCGGCTGCTAAACTGCTAGTCACACTCAGAGCTGAATTAAGTTAATTCAGATACCATAGTTGGAGAATTTTTTTAAATATAATTATGCTTATTTTTTATCTTTATAAGTTATATTTGAAGCAGATGCTTACACTGAAAGAAGTTAAGTCCGTAAGTGTATCAGAATGGAAGAGAGTCTATGTCAGCTCAGTGTTTTCACAAACGTGTTGTAGAACACATAGCGAGTGTGATCAGACGCTGGCCATGCTTTTCTCTCTATTCACTACATATGGCTTCTGATATTATAGGTTTAGTACTGAAAATAGCCAGTCCTCACCCTAACGGTACAGCATTGTCAGTAGTCTAAAGGACTTGGAGGTCAGCCATCACGCCGTGCTTCTGTCTTGCCTAATCCTCTAACATTTTTATTCCTCTAGACCAAACCGCTTACTCCTCTTACACGGGTTCTTGGATGAGAATGTTCACTTTGCACACACCAGTATATTGCTGAGCTTTTTAGTGAGGGCTGGAAAGCCGTATGACTTACAGGTGGGTTGTTCTGCACTTTCAAATCTAATATGGTGGTCAATAGTGAAAGAGTGGTCTGAAATCTAACGAAGTGAGGAACAAGGCTGAGTCTCCAGCTGTGTCTGCACTCTGCCTAAGAACACTAAGGAAATAAGCATAACTAAGAGTCTTTAGCTGATAAAAATTATCAGCTATAAAAACTATCAACTGAAGGCATATTCAGCGATGTGGCTTATGTATCTGTGTCCATTCAGCCTGTAGACTGGAAATGGTGGCCAAACACTCATGATCTTAACTTTGCTTCCAGTCTCCCTTTCAGTGAGTGGAGAGACATTTTATGATTTCATTTTAGTAAGAGGGTTTTAAAGACTTGATTGCGGGGCTGAAGTGGTGACTTACTGACACTCACAGCTGCCCTTAACTCCAGCTCCACCCTCTAGTGGTCTCCATGAAATCTTACATACAGTTGGTGCAGATGCATATACTGACACACACACACATAAAAGATAAAGGAACCTTTGTTTAAAGACCTGCTTAGAAGACCTTTCAGTCTTGATTTCATTCACATCGTCATACAAATAGAAACTAATGGGTTACCCTCTTTCACTGTCCCTTTTGCTAAGTAAGTAAAGAGTTTGGGGTTGGGGATTTAGCTGGGTTGGGGATTTAGCTCAGTGGAAGAGCGCTTGCCTAAGAAGCACAAGGCCCTAGGTTCGGTCCCCAGCTCCGAAAAAAAGAGAACCAAAAAAAAAAAAAAAAAAAAAAAGAGTTTGGAGAAGGTTTTAGAGGAATTGCTTTTAGCCAAGTGGAGTGTTGCATACTTGTAATCCCAGCTCCTTGGAGGTAGACAGGAGGATCAGGAGCACAATGCCACATAGCAAGGTAAAGCCTAGGCTACAAGAGATGCATCCCCAAACCACACCCCTGTAATCCTGGGGCCTGATACGGGCTGCCAACTGGAGGCCAGCGTGGGCTACATAATGGGACAGTTTTCAGTCACGGTCTCGTCATGTACTCCTGACTCAGCCTTCATGTGCCACTGTGCTCCATGTGAAAGACCGACAGACATAACCCACACAGACAAGGCTTGGGTGTGTGTAAAGGACTTCTGAGAGCAAAGGACTTGAAAACTGCCACTATAGACAAGTGTCTCACAGTGTAACCTGGCAGAAATGTCATCTAAAAGATCAAAAGAAAAGAAAGAGTACTTTTCATGAACACATAATCTTAAGGAACAAAAAAGACCAGTGTTGTACGCACGCACACGTGTGTGTGTGTGTGTGTGTGTGTGTGTGTGTGTGTGTGTGTGTGTGTGTGTGTAAAATACAAATACACACCCTACACACCCACATTTAACTTGTGAAGAGAAGTCTGGCCTCACTGAGCACAAGTCATGTGGAGGAATAAGTGGAATGAGCCCGCCCTTGGACTAGCTTTTGTGCCAAGCTAAAGCCATAGTTATAAAATTGTCATTCTGTCACATTAAAATCCATTTGAGTTGAAGACCTGGCTCAGGGTTTAGAAACAGGTAAGCTCTCAGTGAGTTGCAGAGAACCTGGGTTCAATTCTTGGCGTCAACATGATGGCTCACAGCCACCTGTAAGGTACACACATGGTACATACACACAGACAAAATGTTCATAGACATTAAAAAAAGGAAAAAAATAAGATTTCTTTTTATTTAATTTATATGAGTACACTGTAGCTGTCCTCAGACACATCAGAAGAGGGCATTGGATTCCATTACAGATGGCTATGCGTCACCATGTGGTTGCTGGGAATTGAACTCAGGACCTCTGCAAGAGTGCTCTTAACCAGAGTGCTCCAGCCCCCGTGAAAAAAAATTCAGTCCATTGGTATTCAACCTTGAAAATCAAATGAATCTTTTTTGATCTTATGTTGATACTTGAAAAATTCCGCTTTAGTACTTCTCAGATATTGAGTCTTTATATCACATTTTTGTTTTTATTGTTTTTGTAGGGCATTGGTTATTTGGATGGGTGGGGGGTTTTGTGTTCTTGTTTTTGTTTTTGTGACAGGGTCTCACCCTGTAGCTCTGGCTGGCCTGAAGCTCATAATGTAGACTTGGTTGGCCTTGAACTCACTGAGATCCTCCTGCTTCTACTTCCTAAGTGCTGGGATTGTAGGCCCATACCCCATGCCCACATTTTTATAGTCCCACCCTACAACAGCATCAACTGAGGTGGAGTAAGCTGCTGGTTAAAGCACCAGGCAGCATAAGGATAAAAGAGATGTCTACCTTGGGTTCTAGTATATAAAATTCTGACTTTTAATACCACTTAAGTGAAAATGGCCTGTTTATTTTTACTATGTTTGTGTGATAGAGACTACTGTAGCTCCCAGGATAATACAGTACCTCACCTCATACCATGCACTTGAACTCGTTCATTTTACATTGTTGGAGCAGCACAGTAAATCCAGTGAGCAAAGCACATTCAAGACAGTTGTCTACAAATTTGTTTAAGTAGCTTTTTGTGTTGTTTGTTTTGTTTTTTCAGCAAGATTTCACTGTGTAGATCAGGCTAGCCTTAAACTCATGGTCTTCCTGCCTCTACCTCCCATGTGCTGGGTTGAAGATAATTTAGACCTTGTATAGCCTTTGATATGGTTTCCAAGGAGTCTTGGAAGCCTACAGACTACTAAGGCAATGAACCTCCGAAGAACCCTTCTGGTCAGGCTGGAGAGATGGCTCAGTGGTTAAGAGCACTGACTGCTCTTCCAAAGGTCCTGAGTTCAATTCCTAGCAACCACATGGTGGCTCACAACCATCTATAATGAGATCTGGTGCCCTCTTCTGGTGTGTCTGAAGACAGCTACAGTATACTCACATGCATGAAATAAATCCTTCTGAAAAAATCCTTCTGAAGTCTAATGGGTAGGTGTGTAAAAAATCATAAGAACCCTGGGATAATATGTTTTGTTTTTAAGATTTATTTATTTATTTAATGTGTATAAGTGCTCTATCTGCATGTACACCTGCATGCCAGAAGAGGGCATCAGATCCCATTACAGATGGTTGTGAGCCATCATGTGGTTAGTGGGAATTGAACTCAGGATCTCTGGAAGAGCAGGCAGTTCTTAAGCACTGAGCCATCTCTCCAGCCTCAGGATAATATGCATTAATGTGATACCACAGAGAGGCATTGTTCCATATTGATAATCCAGTTAGAAACCTCTGGAAAACATCTTAGCACATGGCAGCCAGAGGCAAGAGAGCCTGGAGTTTGAGGCTATCCTTAGCTTGAACTACTTGAGACCCAGCCCCAAAAGGAAATGTATAAGTAACTGTGTTGGGAAGTCTTGGAAGAGCGGCAACACTAAATTTCCTCCTCTTGCCTCTGCTCTTTGTGTGAAGATCTACCCTCAGGAGAGGCACAGCATCCGGGTTCCCGAGTCTGGAGAGCACTATGAACTGCACCTGCTGCACTACCTTCAGGAGAACCTTGGATCGCGCATCGCTGCTCTGAAAGTGATGTAACTCTGACTCGTGTAGAACCCGCGTACACCATCTAACCACACAAGGAGGGTTAGCCAATAGAGAAGCCAGAGTTGACGATCCCACTTTTGTACCCGACACATAAGATCTACTTCTGAAAGTAAATTTGGTGCCATGCAGAAATCTGCAGCTCATGGATAGTAATCTAACACCTTAACCATGCACAGAGAACTGAGTGACATGTTCCCAAGACAGTGCAGTGCCTGAGGGTACGGAACGCAGCAAGGCACCAGCGCCACACACTCAGACCAGCCTGCGTCCACTTTAGCAGTGTCAGCCTTGGGACTTAACTAGTGGATTTGACAGTGTACCCTGAGTTTGTTCAAATATGATGATAGTAGTGATTGGTTTGGTTCAGTTCCAGGATCTCTGACTAGTTATGGATTTGATAGCACTTACGTCTGATTTGAATAGCTTATGCTTCCTCACTTGGGTTGTATCCAGCATGTCATGAACTAAATACTACTAAGCTTATGACTTTCCTAGTCATTAATAATTTTTCAAGGATAACTTAGTGGCCTCCTGAAGATACTTACTTAGGCTCTGACCAATTTTTTTTAACCAATTTAAACAGCATCTAGTATAAGTAATTGTCCTTTTTCTTTGATGATGTGGGGTTTTCTTTCACATAAGGCGAGTAACTATGCAGCATGAGTTTAATCACAAGTCTCAAGATATTGACAATTAGAGGCAAAAATTTTTAATCAGATTATTTGAGAGCTTGAAAATTAGCAGGCAAGTTTTTTCTCCTTTTAGGAACAGAACATGTACACATTTACTTGTATTCTGAAAACATAATGGTGCCGTTTCCATTTGGCCTTTCCTTAATTAACGTGTTCCCGAGTTCCCAGGAGGCGAAAGGATTACAGTGGGAAGGGGGAGGCCTGGTGCAGGGAATAACCAGGAAAGACCAGGTCGCAGGCTCTGCTTAAGAACTGAGCAGAAATAGTTGGCCAGGAACACTGGTGAGAGAGACCAGAGTAAATGTCAGTGTAGCTGGGGACCAGAGCTAGGATGCCACGCTTTGCCACCACAGCTACAGGGCCAGCATTCGGAGCGGTTACTTTTACAATTCCAGCTTTTTGTTATTTTTCCTTTTAACTTTAAAAAACTTACAAATCTAAACTTTACCTTTTTTTATTTGAATGTAATTTAGATATCACTAGCTTAAAATAAAAAGGTTTCCAGACCACTTCTTTGCCGTAGATAATCCCTGACAAACCATGGCACTCTGTGTTGGAAGCCTATCAACAGTTGTGTTACTCAGCCATAACCTTCTCCTGCTTCAGCCTTCCTGCTTGACTCTGAAGGGGTGCATGAGCTTTCAAATGCGGCTGGCATCTGCACTATGGCCTTCCAGTATTAGATGGGTCCCACTGCAGCCAGACACCTGTGGGTTTGACCCTCATTAATCACAAACCCCAGTGTTTGGACAGTTACCATAACTTAAAAATCACTCTAAGAAAAACCGCTGTGTTTCTTTCTCACTGCCACATCAGGTCCCTTTCCAAGAAAGCACAGTGAAGACAGGGACTGCCAGAGTAGAGATGGGTGACCATGGGGTTCTGTCCTGGGAAGGGAGGGCTGGGTTTTGCTGGCTGTGTATTTATACTGTATGATAGATCCCACACTTTTATTGTCTATCTATTTTGACTTTAATGCTTATGACATTTTCTCGTGCCAAAATTTGTTTATATTTTTCAAGTTAAATTAAACTGATTTGGGTAACTTTCCTTCCCCTACAAAGTATTTCCCCCCTGACTTACGTCTATTTTGGCTGTTGAGGGTGGCATTTGCAGGACTAACTAACCTCCAAGGGCTCCTCCTTACATTCGAGGTAGGCATGACATGAAGTAGCTCCCAGCCACCCACTTGAAATCTCTCACCCTTACATTTGCTTTGTACTGAGACATCTCTTATTTTAAGTAGACAAAACATAGAAAACCTCGATTGTCCCAGATTCTTTCTGCCTTCTCTCTGGCTGTCACAGGAGTGCATCTACAACTGTCCTTTAAATGCCCTCCTACTTCTCCAAGAGGGTAAGTGCTTGACTGACTTACAGAAAGAAAGGTGACTTGACCAGGTTTGCTTGTCAACATCAGTGACAAAGGCATCAGTCAGTTGGAGCAATCAGAAACCGCATTTGTCCTCTGTCTGGAGGTCAGTGAAGAGAGGCACAAGTCCCTGAAAGTACAAGTTTAGTGGAAGCCAGGAAGCACTCATTAAGGACCAAAGTGTGGGGTTTTCACAGGCTCGGCAAGAGCTACTGTACGTCCAGAACAGCAGGCCCAGTCTTGAAGCTGCTCTCAGAGGAGTGAGCTCATCAGTTTGGGAGGAGACCAGAGTGCGTTTTCCAGCACAGTGAGCTCCCTGGGCACTTCCGTCAGGTCTGCCGTCTGCTTTAGTAAACTAACTGTGCAGTTGCAGCCTTACATGGTGACCTACACGGTGCTGACAGCCGTCAGGGAAAGGCCTCAGCCGGGATGTCTGTTGACCTCTTGCAGAAGCAGAGCAAAGCACTCTTCATGCCCTTAGTCTGAGAATGTATTTGGTCAAGATGACTTTTCCCATTCCTGGCCCCTCTAAAGCCTCACACAGAAAGACAAAAGCCACGCTGCGCGCTTGTTCCCTTTAAAATCGTGAGCCACAGGTATGCGTGCAGGTGCTTCCCGCCTTTACAGTTGTCTCTGCTGGCGGAGGAGTCCAGTCTTCAACATAACCCAGTGCCCTGCTAGGGGGGAAAAGCCTGTGTTCTAGAGAGAGAGAAACATGCCCAATATCCACAGTTAGTACTCAGAACCAGGGTCCAACTGTGGCCTGCCTCATGGTAGCTATGTGATATTTAAGAAAGGTAGGGTTTTTAAAGAAGTATTTATTAATATATTCCTATATAACATTTTAAAGGAAGCCACATAAAAATAGTTAATTTTTTTCTTTCTAAGTAAATGCTAAGCATGCTTATTAACGAAGCAGTACTGATGAGTATGTGGCATTCTGAAGCTAACCTAAATCATTCTATTAAATGTCTTCCTTGGTGTCATGGGAGATAGGGACACAGAATGTTTGCATAAGCCCAGGAACCCATCTTCCGTGATGTGAGACAAGAGCCTCAGCCAGGTCTACACTATGCATGTGAGAGCATCCTCTCCCAGCACATGGAAGGAACTGGAAACATCCCGACTGTGGCCTTCCCAGCCCCGCCCCTCCTCTCCTACCTGCCCTCCCTACTGTTCCAGAAGCCCCTTGCAGACACAGAAGCTGTGTTTGTGTGTTTGGTTTTAAGTAACCCTAATACAAATTTATGCTGTTTTCAGCAAACTGGGATTTGGGGCTGGTGGGGATTTAAGTTTAGCACATAAAGTGCCTGCTGTTTCAGCAGCGACCTGAACATAATCTGCATGTCTCTCTCAGTGAGCGTAGGGTCTCCTCCTTTTCAGCCCCACGCCTTTTAATTGTGTGGTGTGAAGCATTAGTTTTGCTGCGTTTTATTACAGGTTCTTGGTTGCAATAAAGATGCTGCTGAAATCAACTGGCTTCAGTGTTCCTTACCCCTGCTCCTCCTCCCCTCCCCATCTGTAGGCTCGCTTTGATGACTCAGTGGTGGGGTGACTGATAACCAGGGTCATGTGCTTGCAATGAAGGGAGATGTCGGGATTGGGGTTCAGGATCCTGTGGGAGCTCCAATACAAACGCTGAGTGGGAGGTGTGCAGAGTGCTGTTCGGTACCTGCCGGAGGTTCCCCGAAGCCTCAGCCTGGAGCCAGGGACTGACAGATACTTCCTGAACTGCTGGGGGCTCCCGACTTATATCACTGACAATTGATAGGAGTCTGACAAGTGGGAATCACTTGCTAGATAGTTACTGCCAGTTACTGGCTGCTCTTCCAGAGGTCCTGAGTTCAAATCCCAGCAGCCACATGTTGGCTCACTACCATCTGTAATGGGATCTACTACCCTCTTCTGATGTGTCTGAAGAGAATGACAGTGTACTTACATTCATAAAAAAATAAATTATTTTTAAAAAGGTAATATTGGATGGGAGAGAGATGGCTCTGAAATTAAGAGCACGTCTACACTTGCAGAGGACCTGGGGTTCAAAGGCCAGTGCTCACATTTGTCAACCATTTGTAACTCCAGTTCCAGGAGCTACGGAGTCCTCACCTGCTCTGGCACAAAGCACATACATGATGCACATACATGCAAAACATACACATGGAGCACATTATGCCTAGTGCATAGTAAAGTGTAAGTGGTGTGGTGGTGCACGCCTTTAACCCCAGCACTTGGGAGGCAGCGCTAGGCACATCTCTGAGGTTAAGGCCAACCTGGCCTACAGAAGGAATTCCAGGACAGCCAGGGCTACACGGAGAAACCCTGTCTCAAAACAACCCCACAAACAAAACCAAAGTGTCCTGAAAAAAGGAAAAACAGCTCCCGAGGACGGCATGAAGGTTGCGTACCTTTCTTGCTGACACTGGAGAGGTGGAAGCGGGTAGGTCAGAAGGTGGAGACCAGTGTGCACAGCTACACAGCAGGACCTGTCACCCAGGCAGCAGCAGCACGAGTTTACTCAGTCTGCTAGGTATGGTGGTGTGCACCATGGTCCCACTCAGGAGGCCAACGCATGGGGCTGCAGGAGCACAAGAGTTAGAGGGAAGCCTGGACAGTAAAGACAGCAAGACCCTCTGTGAGGCAGTGGGAAGGGTTCAGGGAGAATTGTGTCACCTTACCTACCTTTAGTTTCTGCCTCCTCAGGTGGAGGCTTTTGAGGCTCCATCAGAACCAGGTCCTCAGAACTTTTTACCTGTATGGGATTTGGGATTGCTGCCCAAGAAAGGTGGGGAAACAAAATGGCATCCACAATGAGCTTGGCTACATTCTGCTCCCTTCGAGTTTTAGGGGCTTGGGCATGTTTCTATAATATCCTGACTCTCTGAGTTCCTAGGTGGCAATAATGAAAACTTCTCCCAAAGCACCTGCTGTCTGCTGCAGCACTGGAGAATTCTGTGAAGGTTACTCAGAGTTAGCACTTCCTTTTATGTGGGACTAGTCCTTACTGACTTGCTTTCTCTAGTTGGATTACAGACGGGAGGTGGCACTCCTAAACTAACTGACTTCTCCTCAAGTAGGAATCACTTGCTAAATAGTTACTGCCAGAATTGGCTAGATAATAAATAAATGAACCCCTGGATGGCTCGGCAGATAAAGGTGCTTGCCTCCAAGCCTGGTGACTGAGTTCAAACTGGGGACTAGTATGGTGGAAGAAAAAAGCCACCCCTGGAAGGTTGTCCTCTCACCTCAACACACACACACACACACACACACACACACACACACACAGAGAGAGAGAGAGAGAGAGAGAGAGAGAGAGAGAGAGAGAGAGAGAGAGAGCGCTTGGTCACAGGCTCTATTCTTGCATTTCTTCTCCACATAACTGAGCTTTTTTGTTTTGATGATAACTTTGCCTGCTGGGGGGTCGAGGGGAGAGTACAGTTTTGCCTTTCCCTGGTAGCAAATTCTACTGAGTGCTTTTCATTCTAATGAGTGCCACTTAGTTTTGTTGGTTTGGGTTTGAGGGGTTAAGTTTTTTCTTAATGTGTATGAATATGGGGGGGTCAAGTGAGATGGTCCCCATATTCAGACATTTGAGAACTTTGTCTCCAGTTGGTTGCACAGGGTAGGTTTATGAAGTATGGCCTTGTGGAGGAAATTTGTTTTGGTTTTGTTTTGTTTTTTTCAAAGAGGATCTCACTGTATAGCCCAAACTGGCTTCTAGCTTCCAGTCCCCCTGCCTCAGCCTCCCAAGTGCTGGGATTATAGGCCTGTGTCACTATGCCCAGCTCTATGCCAATGTCTTGAATCATTTCCCATGTCTTACTCCAGTAGTTTCAGTCTCAGGCCTCACATTTAGAACTTTGATCTACTTTGAGTTGGTTTTTGAACAGCTTCTGAGAGAAGCTCCACCATTTGGTCTTTTTTGGTTTGTTAGAAATGGCTGTCCTTCCCTGACGTAGCACTGTATGCCTTTGTTACCAGTTGGCTGTAGATATTTGGATTTATTTCTGGGATCTCTACTCTATTGACAATAGGAAGAGAAAACTCTAGATGGATACCCTAAGGAACACAGATACAAAACTATGTGCAAAAGCAATAAAATTCTAGCAACCAGAGCCCAACAGCTTATCAGAAAAGTTTACTGCTACGGAGCTGAATTTATCTAAGGGTTGCAAGCCTGGCTCAATGTATGCAAACTATCAGGATGAAGAGTAAAATCCGGTCCTTATGAAGCATAGCTCAGTGGTAAGGGGCTCATGTTCCAGCACCAGAAAAAAAAAAACTACAGTTATCTCAAAATATGCTGGCAAGTATTTGATACAATTCAATATTCCTTTCCCTTCATGGTAAAAATCCTGAACACATTAGGTATAGCTCTTGCTGTGAAAGCATGAGGACCTGCCTCTGGCCTCCAGATCCCATGTAGACAGTCCAGCTGTGGTCATCCCAGCGTCAGGGAGGCAGAGCCAGCATAGCCTACCTGGTGAGCTCCAGGCCAACAAAAGGCCTTATCTCTAAAAACACTGAGATGACTCAGTGGCTAAGAGAACTGGTCCCAAGTTCAGATCCCTGGAACCCACAGAAAAAGCTGGGCGTGGTAATGCACACTCACAGTGGGCGTTAGGAATAGAAACAGGCAGATGCTGAGAGCTCTCTGGTTGGCCGGCCTAACTGAAATGATGAGATTCTGGTTCAGAGAAAAACCCTGTCTGGAGTCAAAGAGGCAAAACTGATAGAGGAAGATGCCCAAAGGTTTACTCTGGCCTCTGTGTGCGTACACATAGGTGTGCACGCCCACACCCCATACATGCATGCAACCCACACACAAGGTGGATCTCTCCTGAGGAAGACCTAAGGTTGACCTCCAGCCTCCTCAAGCACTGACACATGCTCACGCACACGTACACACACGTACACGCACACGCAAACAGACACATAGCAGTTGAAGAAAAAGAACAAAGCTAGGAGCACTACAATACCTGCTCTCAACGCAGCATAGCCATAGTAACCGGAATAGCACAGGGTTAGCAGAACAGACACGGAGGTCAACAGAACAGAGAGCAAAGCACTGGGATCCTTTCTCATTGAGTCCCACTGAGGCTTTAAGCCAACAGAAGTGCTTTCCTCAGTCTGCTTACTATTACAGTTGCCTGGGGAGCTTTTAAAAAACGTGGATGTCTGAGTTCTCCCTCGGATCGATTACATCAAAACCAAGAGGAGGGTCCTGCCATCGTTTAATTTCTATAGACTCCCTAAGTGATCTTAACACAGAGCCTCCGAGGTGGAACCGTTGAAGTTGCCATTCGCAGAACATGAGCTTGCACGGATTCTTCAAAATCAGCTCATAGGGGAGCTGAGGCTGTGCTGGGAAGTGAGTACACCTCCACATGCTTGGAGGGGGAGGGGGGAGGGGAGAGAGGACTAAGAGCGTATCTGTGGGGCTGGAGATGGGGTTCAGAGCACTGGCTGCTCTTCCAGAATATCCCAGCGCCCATGTGGCAGCTCACAATTTTCTTTAACTCCAGCTCCAGGACAGCCTCTCCTACCTTCCATACAAAGTTAGCATGTACGTAGTGCACAGATACACGTGCAGGCAAAAACCATTCGCACACGTAAAAGTAAATAAAGCTTTTAAAAGAGGGAAAGGGAGCTCCTGCCCAGGCCTTCTACCTGCCCAGTCTACCTCCACTGTGAGGAGCAATGTTCTCCCAAGCCGTATCGCAGCAGAGCCACTTGCCAGAGTGAAAGAGTCTATGTGGACCACAGAGAGTGAGGTCTCTGGACTGGGGAAAACAGGGTAAGTGGAAAAAGCCAAAACTCAAGCTGGAGGGACGGCTCAATGAGTAAAGAGCTTGCTGTGTGAGCATGAAGAGCTGAGTTAAAATCTCAAGCACCCACACGAGCAGCCAGGCAGTTCAGAAAGACTGTCTCAGTTATAAGAGGGAAGGCCTTTAGAGTACCTCAGCTGATAGAGCTGCTGCCGACCAGGCCTGACAAGCTGAGTTCAAGCTCCAGAACCCACACAAAGATGTAAGGAGAGAGCTGACTCCATAGGGCCGTCCTCTGACTGCTACATGTTCACTGTGATGAGAGTGCTTTATGCACATGTACACCCACTGACAAACACATCACCCACTGACAAACACATCACAGAGAGAGACAGACAGACAGACACACGGAGACAGACACAGAGACACAGAGACAGACACAGAGACAGACAAACAGACAGACAGACACAGAGAGAATGCCAGCCAAGCAAGGTGATGTGCACCTGTAATCTTAGCACTTGGGAAGCTGAGACAGGAGGATAGTGAGTTCAAGACCAGTCTAAACCATGCAGCAAAACCGTGCTCCAAAAGCTATGTCCCTAAATCCTAGGGGGAAAGTCTACTATGGCTATTTGTGGTGAGAGTTTTGGTTTCTTTAAAAACCCAGTTATGCTGTGGGAATATGTTTTTATTTTATTCCCACGTGCGGGATAAGAGGCTGCTTCACAGCAGGTGGTTATGATTTGCCTCATGCACTAGCAGGGCCGTGGTTTTACCACCTGAAGATAGTTTATGTTTGAAGTTCTGGGGACTCTGCAGAGCATATAAATGTGGGGGCCCCTAGAGGGTTTGGGGCCACGCTGAGAAAACAGCTGCTGCTCCTGGCTGTTGCTGTTGTGGCTTAACAAGGAGGAGAAGTTAAAGATGACCGGAGGAAGAAGATTGGGCTCGCCCAAGGAACTCAACACCCCCAATCAGCAAGAAGTAGTCTCTTTTGTTGGCTGGAAGAGATTTACGCCCCCTTCCCCCTCTAATCTGCTTTCTCCCCCACCTAGTGTATGTAGGGAGTAAGGCCAGGGTGGAATAACATTTGAAAGGGTGGTAGATATAAAAACCCAATAAAATAACTCAAAAAATGTCAACAGTTGTTTTACTAAACCGTCATGTCAAACTGCCTCCTTTATACCCAAAGATTGGAGCTGCCCTCCGCGTTGGCGAGAGAAGATTCTTTTTGCCCTGGGCAGCAGTTAGAGCAGAGACGCATAACTGGTTGAAGTGCTGAGATTAAGTGAATGGGTGTTCAGCCTAAGTGTAACATCGGCATTCAAACCCCTTTCTCCAAGGCTCAAGGAATGTCTCAGAAAGTGTGTCAGAGCTGTGAAGTGCTATTTGAAGTCACCACATACGGTGCACTCGTACACTCACACAGCCCTCCTCGTGAGCATGACATCAAGCCACTTAAATCCCAGCATGGCCGTTAGAGAGAAGGCTCAGGGGTTAAGAGCCCTGTTGCTCTTCCAAAAACCACAGGTTTCATTCCCAGCGCACACATGATGGTTAATAACTGTAACTCAGCCAGATGGTGGTGGTGCACGCCTTTAGTCCCAGCACTAGAGAGGCAGAGGCAGGTGGATCTCTGAGTTCCAGAATAGCCAGGGCTACACAGAGACACTCTGTCTCAAGAAATAAACAAGCAAAAATCAAAACAAACAAAAAACTGACTGCAGTCCCATGGCATACAACACCTTCCGACCCTCACAGGTACCAAGCCTGCATGTTGTACACAGACTTACATACAAGCTTAAAACACCCACACACATAAAAAGATAAAATTGCTTAAATCCAGCATAGACTGGGGAGGCCCCGTGTGTAATTAATGGCTGCTGAGTAAGAGAAGTCAGTTTTCTTTGCTTTTCTCGGGTATGGCCAACAGTAAATTGCCCATTCTCTAGTGGGTGTCTCTACACTTGATCTTTATGTGGTCAACAATAACTAGGCTCAGTGGATTGTTTAAAAAAAAAATGAAGTTGGGAGGGAGATGTGTAAATCAAAATGCATTGTATTGGACTGGAGAGATGGCTCAGGGGTTGAGAGCACTGGCTGCTCTTCCAGAGGTCCTGAGTTCAATTCCCAGCACCCACATGGCAGCTCACAACTGTCTGTAACTCCAGGTCCAGGGGGTCCAGTGTCCTCTTCTGGCCTTCAAGGGCACCAGGCACACACATATACACATACAAAACACAAAAATAAACAAATTTTAAATTAAAAACTGCACTGTAGCCAGCACTCAGGTGGCAGAGGTAAGCAGATCTCTGAGTTTGAGGTCAGCCTGGTCTACAGAGCAAGTTCCAGGACAGTCGAGGCTATACAGAGAAACGCTGACTCCAAAATAAAAAAATAATTAATTAAAATAAAAATTAAATTGCATTCTCAAAGAATAAATTAAAATATTGAGACAATAATGAGACAGGTGGTGGCACACAACTTTAATCCCAGCACTCAGGAGGCAAAGGCAGGTGGATCTCTGTGAACTCAAGGCCAGCCTAATCTACAGAGAAACTGAACCTTTTTCTTTTTTTTTTCCCATCTTTTGAGACCCGGTTTCTCTGTGTAGCTCTTAGCTGTTCTAAACTCTCTCTGTACACCAGGCTGGCTTGAAACTCACAGAGATCTGCCTGCCTCTGCCTCCCAAGTGCTAGGATTAAAGGTGTGCGCCACCACCATCCTGCTTGGTTTCTTAACTGCTAAGCCACCTCTCTAGTCTTTGTTCTGTTTGTCTTTTTTTTGTTGTTGTTGTTTTTTCTTTTTTCCGGAGTGGGGACCAAATCCAGGGCAAGCGCTCTACCACTGAGCTAAATCCCCAACCCAGTCTTTTTTTTTAATATGAGTACACTGTCGCTGTCTTCAGATACACCAGAAGAGGGCATCAGATCCCATTACAGATGGTTGTGAGCCACCATGTGGTTGCTGGATTTGAACTCAGGACCTCTGGAAGAGCAGCCAGTGCTCTTTTTTTTTTTTTTGGTTCTTTTTTTTCGGAGCTGGGGACCGAACCCAGGGCCTTGCGCTTGCTAGGCAAGCGCTCTACCGCTGAGCTAAATCCCCAACCCAGCTAAATCCCCAACCCCCAGTCAGTGCTCTTCACCACGAGCCATAACGTTTGTATTTTAACAGGAATTGTGTTGAATTTCTAAGTCACTTTGGATAATATGAAGATTTTAACTTTTTTGACCTTGACCTTGACGTTCTCCTGCCTTCACCTCCCTGCAGAATTACAGGCATCTATCACCGTGCCTGGTTTATTTTAACTGTTCTTACATCTTTACGTTTATTTTTTCATTTTGAGTATGTGTGCCGGCACACACATGCCATGCTAGCACGTGGAGGTCAAGGGACAGCCTGCAGGAGTATAGGTTCTCTCCTTCTATCCTGTGGGTCCTGAGATCAAACTCAGGTTCTCTGGCTTGGCTTGAAGTATCTTTACCCTACAAACCACATCGCAAGCCTTTACTTACCCCTTTTAACCTATAAACACAGTCTGTAGGTATACCTCAATGATAGGGGGTTTGCCTCTCTACAAAGCCCAAGATCCAGTGCCCAGCATCGAAAGGACCTTGTGAAAGAGATATCTGAAGAATCATGGAAATGTAATATTTGCTTGAGTTCCTGCTCCGTGCAAAAAGCAGGCTTTGGCTAGGTCTTGGAGAAGAATTTTCTTGCCCAAGGAAGAGGGGGAGCATGGGAAACAGAAGGCAACTCTGGTGGTGCTCGGCTTTCACCCCTGCAGCTGTGAGTCTAAGCGACCCTCAGCTTCCCTCGCTGGGCTGGGGCGTTCCGGAGTGGGTTTTCCAGACTTGTTCTGGGAGCTGCAGCAAGGCCAGGAGGTGGTGCTTGGCGGGGATCTGTGAAGCCGAGGTTGGCTGTCTGCCAGTGGTCTGACCCCACCCCCTCACAGCTGCCAGTAGGGGAGCCGTCTGTTATCCAAGACCTGGATGTAAGGCACAGCCACTGGGAGATGACAGATGCTGGGTGGGGGAAGGACTGTGACTCATCCTCTGGGATCTTGAGAGAGAGAGAGGCAGATTCTGGGCCATGAGCAAGACAAGGTTCCAGAAGCTTCCATAGGGGACAGGACTCTGCTTGACCTCAGCTACTCCCCACCTGCCTGACCCCCGTGCTGATCTCTTAGTATGGGACATTGCTTTGAATCAAGCAACTCTAACTGTAGGGCCCTTGGTAGGAATGACCATTTAACCGCGTGAGCAACCGACGCATCGTCCTCTTGAGACTAACTGCCGATGTGTGTGGGTTGAGTTCCCCGATGTCGCCATGTAGACATGTGAAGGTCAGAGGTCAAACTCTGGAGTCAGTTGCACTTTCCAGTCTGTGTGAGACAGGGTCCCTTATAGGTCACCAAAGCATATGCCAGGTTAGCTCTAGACTCAGCTTCCCATCTCGCTGCATCTGGTCCTGGGTCCTCACATTTGCATGGCAAGCGCTTTATCCACTAAGCCCGTGCCCCAGTCCAGATATGGACAATTTGATCTTCACAGTATAATAAGGATATTGGTTAGGTGCATTATTTTCCCAGGCTTTGTTTTTTTAAGTGAAAAAAAAAATGAAACCCAGAGACATCGTAGTCCTTTTTTCAAGTTGTAGGCCTTTGCGTTTACAATGCACAATGGGATGCTAATCCTGATCCCAGTGGCTCATCAGGAGACAACTTGAGATGAACTGCTCTTCTAGAACTGGCTCCTGCCCGTGCATCCAGGAATCTGGACACTGTCGAAAGAATCAGATTCTCCCCTCCCCCACCCCACTCCCAAGGACTCTCAGTCTAGTGGTGGGGACAGATGGGTAAACAGAAAGTCCAAGTGACAAGAGAGATAAGCTGAGTGGACCCCTAAGAGGCAGAGGAGGAAGCAATGCGGACTGTGGACTTTGACTTAGAGACTGAGCACCTTGTCTCTCTGATCCATTACCTACTGTGTGACCTTGAGCAAATGAGTTAACTTCTCTGTGCGTTTATTCCTTCTTCCCATGGCATTGAGCTTCAGTAGCCTTGGAAACATTCCTCACATGCTTGGGAGATTTCCATGAGACCATCTGAAAATAATAGAACATTTTGTTTTATTGATTAAAAAGCAAAACAGGGGCTGGAGAGGTGGCTCAGTGGTTAGGAGCACTGACTGCTCTTCCAGAGGTCCTGAGTTCAATTCCCAGCAACCACATGATGGTTCACAACCATCTGTAATGGGATCCGATGCCCTCTTCTGGTGTGTCTGAAGATGGCGACAGTGCACTTGTATATGATAAATAAATAAATCTTTAAAAAAAAAATAAGTGGGGTTGGGGATTTAGCTCAGTGGTAGAGCGCTTGCCTAGCAAGCACAAGGTCCTGGGTTCGGTCCCCAGCTCCGAAAAATAGAAAAAAAAAAAAATAAGTAAACCTTAAAAAAAAAAAAAAGTAGGGGTTGGGGATTTGGCTCAGTGGTAGAGCGCTTGCCTAGCAAACCGCAAGGGACCCTGTTGGTCCCCAGCTCGAAAAAAAAAAAAAAAAAAAAAAAAAAAAGTAGCTGTTCTAAGAACAGAGTGGGTGGAGAGGAGGAGCCCCTGTGGCTGTGAAGGCCCTGACTCTGTGTCACCTGACATCTACTGATGCTCATAAATTTTCTGTAAAAGAAAACAAGGACTGACCTCAGGAGCCATAGAGGCCATCCTGAGGCCCAGTCAGTTTGCTGAGACAAAAGCGATGAGGTTCATTTTAGAGCCAGCCCTTCACACAAGCTAGCTAAAGTACACATG
This sequence comes from Rattus rattus, assembly GCF_011064425.1. Taxonomy (NCBI): domain Eukaryota; kingdom Metazoa; phylum Chordata; class Mammalia; order Rodentia; family Muridae; genus Rattus; species Rattus rattus. The sequence goes on from NC_046161.1 coordinate 59,401,128, forward strand.
CACTTTACTTGCAAGGTCACCACACAGAAGGCTCCCTCTGGGCTCCCGGATTCCCAATTGCTTCTGAAATTCCACAGAAACAGTTGATGACTGCCAACTTCCTAGACCGCTAAAGAGAATGATTTTATAATAGAGAATTGTTTCAGTGTTTAAAGTTGTTTTTTTTAAGATTTATTTATTTATTATACATAAGTACACTGTAGCTGTCTTCAGACATAACAGAAGAGGGCATCAGCTCTCATTACAGATGGTTGTGAACCACCATGTGGTTGCTGGGATTTGAACTCAGGACCTGTGGAAGAGCAGCCAGTGCTCTTAACCACTGAGCCGTCTCTCCAGCCCCTGTTTCAGTGTTTAAAAGAATAAATAAATAAAATGGGGAAGTGGGCTGACTCAGTGAGTAAAGGCACTTATCGCCAAGCCTGAAGACTTGAGTCTGAGACTTGAGACCTGAACAGATGGAAGGAGAGAGCTCTCCCTGTGTGGCATGGTCCGTGCACCCCACACATGCAATAAAAAAGTAAATGCAATTTGACTTTATTTTAATGATTTACTTATTCATTTTCATGTTGGGTATTGGTTTTCTGCCTGCATATATGTCAAATCACTTGGAGCTGAATTACAGACAGTTGTGAGTGGCCTCGTGGTGTGGATGCTGGGAATTGAACTTGGATCCTCTGGAAGAACAGCCAGTGCTCTTAACTGCTGAGCCATTTCTCCAGCCCTAGGAGATGTATTTTTAAATGACAACATCAACAACAACAGCTATAATGATAAAACAGGTGCCACATCTTCTTCTAAACATGGGAACTCTTTGTCCCTGGCTAGAAACATCCATCACATCCTAACCGTCAGAGCTTCTCCAGGATGAAGCCAAAGCCCAGAGAGAGGAGAACGGAAGTCACCCAAGGGGCTGGAGAGATGGCTCAGTGGTTAAGAGCACTGGCTGCTCTTCCAGAGGTCCTGAGTTCAAATCCCAGCAACCACATGGTGGTTCACAACCACCCATAATGGGAACCGATGCCCTCTTCTGGTGTGTCTGAAGACAGTGACAGTGTACTCACATACATTAAATAAATAATCCTTAAAAAAAAAAAGTCACCCAAGGCCACAGAAGCCTGACAAGAACCACATTTTACTTCACTGTTCTGGGTGTGGCTGCTCCAGGCCTGTGTACCCTTTTCTCCTCTTACGCCTACAAGGCATGCACCCAAGAGGTTCTCAACCTGTGGGTCGCGACCCCTCTGAGTGGTTTAAGAAACGCAGATAATTACATGGTGATCCATAACAATAGCAAATTTACAGTTGTGAAATAGAAACAAAAAGGACTTCAGGATTAGGAAGATCGGGAACCACTGGATTAATACATTTTTATTTCCCTTTTTACTTTCTGGCGATTGGTTGAGTCTGTGGTCTGTATATGCTGAGCTGCTCCACCCCTGAGCTGCACCCCAAAGGCTGAGAAGGGAAGAGAGAAGTTAGCTGACCCTTTTGGTGGCTTGTGGAGTTTGTTTACACTTTCATTCCACAACTTAACTCTTCACCCGCTTTGGAAAGATGCAGGTCCACCTGTGCAGCCCAGCCTCTGTTGGCTTCACCCCTGCTCCCGGGGCTCTAAGTTCACACTTCCTAGGTTCTGTGTACTAGATTCTTCTAGTAAACCCTCCCTGGTTCACCAAGTCTGGCGTGGGGGTCCTGACCCCTGTTTCCCAAACTGGTGCACCACAGAGCGGTATAATTGTGCTCTAAGCTCAAGCACCACGCGGGGTAGGTAGGAAGCTTCAGCTCTGTGCTCCCAACCAGAGCTGTGGTAGTGTGCAGACCACAGTAGATCTGTCTCCTCCCCATAGCCCTTAAAAAAAAAATAGTCTACATTGTTTTATTTTATTTTTACTAATCATTTTATTTGTTTACATTTCAAATGATATCCCCCCTCCCTGGTTACCCCTCCACAAACCCCCCATCACACACCCCCTCTCCCTCCTCCCCTTGGCCTCTATAAGGGTGCTCCTTCACCCACTCACCCACTCCTACCTCACCACTCTAGCATCCCCCATGCTGGGGCATCAAACTTTCACAGGACCAGGTGCTTCCCCTCCCATTGATGTCAGACAAGGCCGTCCTCTGCTACATATGTGCATACACACAAACATACACACACACACACACACACACACACACACACACACACACACGATAAATAGATAAATATATTTAATTTTATTTTTTGTTTTGCTTTGAAGACAGGGTTTGCTGGTTTCAAACTCAGAGATCTTCCTGCCTCTGCCTCCCAAGTGCTGGAATCAAAGAAGAATATGTACCACTACTACGTGACTAAACTAAAATTTTTAAGGTTTTATTTATTTATTTTATGTATATGAGTGCACTATAACTGTCTTCAGACACACCAGAAGAGGGCATCAGATCCCATTACAGATGGTTGTGAGCCACCATGTGGTTGCTGGGAATTGAACTCAGGACCTCTGGAAGAGCAGTCAGTGCTCTTAACCGTTGAGCCATCTCTCCAGTCCCCCTAAAAATGTAATTTATAAAAATGAGAAGAAAATAAAACAAAAGCAGGGAAGAAGAATGGGACGTGGAGAGGAAGCTGTGAGACATATCTTCACTGTTGTGAGAGGTGTCACTAGAGGAAGCTATAAGACGTATCCTACTTCACTGTTGTGAGAGGTGTCACTTAGCCCAGTTAGGCTAGAACGGCTTATATAGAGCTGAGGAATCTCGCCTCTGCTTAGCAAGGGCTGGGAGCACAGGCATGTAGAGCCAAGCAGTGCAGGGCACTGAACCCAGGGTTTCTCCAACAAGTGAGCTACAGCCCCAGCTCCTGGAAGATTTCATGACACTGTGTAGTAGGCAAGAGTGGACCTCAACTGTGATGGCTAGACCCTGCCTGCTCTCTCCCCCCCCCTATTGCTCCTTTTTCACCTTTTTACTTTTCCTTCTCCCCTTCCCCTCCCCCTCCCTCCCCCCTCCCCCTCCCCTCCTCCCCCTCCTCCTCCCTCCCTCCTTCTCCCCTCCCCTCCCCTCCTCTTTTTCTTCTTCCCCTCCTCCTCCCCTCCCCTCCTCTTCTTCTTCCTCCCCCCTCTTCCCCCTCCTCCTCTTGTTCTTTTCTCCTCAATGACGAGCATTGAACTTAGGGTCTTGTGTACATTAGGCAAGAACTCTAAGTAACATCCCTAGTTCTGGGCAAAGGTTGTGAGGCTGGAAGAGAAGGGGTTGGTGTTGCTGGGAAGGGGTAGGCAAGCAGATCAGTGGAGTAAGAGGCAGGACTCTGTTCTGTTCTCTGAGGTGGAAGCCTAAGGAGATTTGAGCAGAACTGTGACAGGAACTGGTTGTTGTATGAACTAAAGCACACAAAGGGGAAAGGTAGTGAGGAGGCTCGGTAACAATTCAGATGAGAGGTGAAGAGGCTGGAAAAGCAGGTGGAGAGGGGTCAAAGGTGAATGTTTGATTTGATTGAGATTTGAGCTGCAAGGCCATGGAGGCCACTCGGCAGGTAAAGGTGCCTGGTGGGCAAAGCCGGGTGAGCTGAGGTCAGTTCCTAGAACCCACGGAGAAGGTGAAGGGAAATTCTGAAGTTGTCCTCTGACCCCCAGGCTTGTGCTGTGGCAATTATGCCTGACCCCCATACAAATTACACACATAGCATTAATAATTAAGAATTCAAAATGTTGGATCTGAGCTACAGGAAGGATGTTGGTTCTAGGAACTGAGACAGTAGGGTCTGAAGGAGGCAGGATCAGGGTTGTAAACCGCTGAGCAGCAGCTGGGAGTGCAAGTCTAAGGAGAAGGTGCAGGGTGGAGGGATCTGCTCAGTCTAAAGAGGAGAGCCCATCCAAGCCTGAGGACCAGGAGGTTGCTTGGTTTCAAGGAAGGAGCAATAGAATGAAGTGCTAATGATGGCTCTAGAATAAAATGAGGCTGAAGTAGGACCCTGAGATCTGCTAAATACAGACATAGTGGGGCTGAGTGTGTGCTCAACGTGTGAGGAGCCCTAGGTTCAGTCCCCGGCTGTCACCAACAAGGCATGGTGCTTGTTGATGCACACCTGTTAGCCCAGCACTGCAGTAGAGGTAAGAGGATCAGAGGCTCAAGGTCATCTTGGACTACGTAATGTGTTTGAGGGTACAGGAACCTCTGCCTTAACCTCTCCCTCCCCCAAAAGATACAAAGCTAACTGGCAGCATATGAGCCAGACTCTAGATGGGTCTAAATCGTGGGACTACCAATAGATACAAGAAAAGGAAGAATGTAGCATTTTCCTTTAAAAGAAAATGTGTGTGTGTGTGTGTGTGTGTGTGTGCACTTGCATGAGTTTATGTGCACTATGTGCATGAAAGCGCCTACAAAGACCAGAGGACGGCATCAGATTCATTGGAACTTTGGTTACAGATGGTCATGGCTACCATATGGGTGCCAGGACCAGAACCCAGGTCCTTTGTAAGAGCAGGAAGCACTCTAGCAGCCACGGGACCACTTCTATAGCCTCCAATGCACTGATATAATATGTGTGTGTTCATTTTTATTATTTTAAATTATATCTAATTGCGTGTCTGCTTGTAGGTGCAGGTGCCACAGAGGCCAGTGGCATCAGACCTCCTGGAGCTAGAGTTACAGACTGACGTGAGTCGCCTGAGTGGTGCTGGAACCCAAACCTAGGTTCTCTGCAAATGCAATAAGCACTCTAACTGCTGAGCCGTCTCTCCAGGCCCAAACACAACCATTTAAAACAGCGGTTTGGTGTATATTCCTCTCCCAAACCCAGCCTGACAATTGGTTCCCCAGCTTTAGACACTGAGGCAACTAACCTGGCTGGCTGAGTTGGAAAAGAGGCCGTCTTGGAAGTGAGAAGGTGGAGGGCCCAACACCATTAGCAGGCCCTGCACCTGCTGCTTTAAGCCTCCTGTCCTTAGAACGACCCAAACCCCAATGTTCCCAGTCTTCAGGTATGTAAAACAGTGGTAAGCCAAGTCTTTTTCCCACCCTCACAGAGGTGGAACACAGTACAGAGGGTTGGCTACTGAGGAGGAAGGAAGGAAGCCAAGAGGATCCCTCAGCTTGGCATGGAAGAGGCAGTGGGGACAAGGGACTGTGGTGTCCTCAGTGGATCTGTTGGTGTAGCCTGTGGAGAAGCTAAGCAGGATTCAGGTCAGGACGTGAGCTGGAAAAGGCCAGGGCTCGGTGAACTGGCCTCCACTGAGCCTGGAGCAGAGGTGGAGGAGACCCCGAGGGTAGGGTCATGACCAGGGCAGGAAACAGAGATTCAGAGGCTCAGGTGAAAAGATGAACAGAAAAGAGTCCGAGGTGACCCGGAGAGCGGGAGGCTCCCGCGTGCTGAGTGAGCCGCAGGAACAGGCTGGTGGCGCGCGGGCACGTGTCCTCCGTGGTGCAGGGTGACCACACTGGCGGGCGCCCCCGCGTGGGCCAGCCCAAGATGGCGATGGAGGGGCGGGCGAGCTGGCCGCGGCCCCGGCCCCTGCGCCGGCCCCCTGCTCGCCCCGGGGCCCCGGAGGCCGCGCCCCCGCCTGCGGCGCCGCGCCTCCCTGGAGCCACTGACGCCCGGCGCGCCCCCCGGCGGCAGCCCAGGCGCCCGGACGCGGCGGCAGCGGCCCGAGCCCGGCCCTATGGCGCGGGCGGACACGGGCCGCGGGCTCCTGGCGCTGACCTTCTGCCTGCTGTCCGCGCGCGGTAAGGGCCCGGGTGGCCGCAGTCGCGAGTGGGCGTCCCCGGCGCCCGCGATGCTTGCGCGCCGGGGGCTGCGGGGACTTGCCCTCAGGGGGTGTGTGTCCTTGCTGTGCACAACCTGGCACCGTGCGTGTCCCCCTGCGCGTGGCCCTTGTGCTTGTGAGGTGTGCGTGTGTGTGTGTCTCCGGGTGGGGGTGTCCTGCAGGAGAACGTGTCCACAGCGCGTGCCTAAGGCGCCGGGTGGCATCGCCAGCGCGCGGGTGGCTGCGGCGCGGGTGGCTCCAAGCGGGGCATGCCTCTGCCCTGCCCGCACGCGTCTCGCGGTCGCGAGTGTGCCTGAGAGAGCGGGCGGGGCGGGAGTGTACGCTTGCACCTCCATTTGTGTCGGGTGCGTGTGTAACTGGATGGGACTGAGCTAATATTTGGCCTTGGCTTTTGGGGAGTGTCCTTGCTCTTGGTGGGGGCGGCGGTGAGAAAAACCACACTCAACTTTGCCCAATGGGTGTGGCCCCTGGGGCCAGTTAGGGAGGTGGGGGAATGTGGGGGTGCTGTGGACCCAAACTCGGGGTTCGGAGGGGAGCTGGGGGAAGGGCAGGAAACCAGTTGCTTTGCTGAACGCGTCTAACACTCGCTCTCTGGATGGGACGCGTGTCACTCCTGCCCCACCCCCAAGGGCGGACCAGGGAAGCGTGGACGAGGTCAGCAAGGCCCCCTCCAGTCCCCGGGTCCTAGTGTGGGGTAGGGTCACGGGTAAGGATCACAATTGTCCACACCGAAGAAAGGGCTGAGAGGGGGACCGAAGTATCTAAGCGTGTATGCCAAAGCTGTTTCTACCACCCCCAGCTCTCTCACTCTCAGTGGGGTGAGCGTTTGGGGGACAGCCCAAGGGAGGTTAGGTGCTAGGGCCTGGAGGGGGATGGGCTGCCCGCTTTGTTCGATTACTTCTTGCCTTCCCTGACGAGGGGGGAGTTAAGGATGTGTCCGGGGCGAGTCGGGGAGGGACTTGGCAGTGGGGGTGGGGAGGGGTTTTTTTTCTCCAGCTGCTGCGGCTTTCCAGAGAGACTGGGCCAGGCCACGTGGGAGGGAGGCAGGGAGGGCGGCGGGGGTGGGGGGGAAAAGGAGCCTCCACTGGGCCAACCCCAGGCCCATCTCCAGGAAAACAGCGGGTGGGAGAGTGCTGGAAACAGCTCGGACCCTAGCTCGCCCTGCAAGACACGCCCCTTTCCCTCGGAGACCGTGGACCCGGCTGGAAGCCGGTAGAAGCTCGATGCGCGGGGCTGGGCCGCAGAGGCGGGAGGCCCCGGAGTTGTCAGGTGAACGTGGCTCGGGGAAATGTCAGAGAGGTGTCTGTCTTCGCGGAGCCCAAAGGATTAAGGAATAGTTGCACCTCCCCTCCTCCTCCTGTTCTTCCCAAAGCTCCAGGAACGCGGGATCCTGGCTGGCAACCGCACCCGCGCTTTATTAAATGCTTCTGAGGCTTCAGGCCGGGACACCGGGGAGAGAGTTGAGAGACTGGACTCTTCTCCCCAGTGCAGACTGTGAGGAACACACATTGGGATTCTCCCTGGCTGCCAACTGAATGGCTACAGCAACTACTGTCCTTGCCCTGGCTTAACCTCCTTTGAGTGTGTAAACCTCTGCAGTGTGCACCCCTACAGAGTGGAGGCCAGCCATTCTTTTCACAGTATGTGCTGAGCACTCTATAGGCTAACATGTGCCTGACGCCCAGAATGTTGTGAATAAGGTCCTAGACTCAGGCTGCCAGTCTTAGGGTCAGGCTAAGGGGCCAGGACTGGCAAGGTACTGCAGAAGAGAGGCTTCTGAGCCAAACTGGAGCACCAGGAAAGGTTCTGAAGAAAATGATGGAGAGAGGAAAAGCCAGCCCTGCAGAGGAAGGAGCCTTCCAGATCAAGCAGGGGGTGCCAACGCTGGGAGGCGATTTACTCCACATCATTGCATCAAGCTAGATCTGGCTGGAGTTTAGAATATGGGGGTGGGAGTTGGGGGCGGGGTGTCGGCCTCCTGTCAAGAGAGGTGGCTAAGGAGGAAGCAAGGCCCAGCTCACTAAGTGCAGTGCGGGTCTCACCCAAGTTTCTGGCCTGAGACCCGCCTGCCCCACTGTGGGCAGGCTTTCTGACTAGCTTTCAGCTCACTGCAGCCAGTCTGAAGAATAGATAGTTCAGGGCAAGGCAGGAAGCTACCCAGTCCTGGGGAAGAGGTGGCGATACAGGACAGTGGTGGCAGCCAGTGGACTTCCTTTCTGGACTATATATCATGTGCATTGGTGTTTGCCTGTATATCTGGGTGAAGGTGTCAGATCCCCCGGAACTGGAGTTACAGGCAGTTGTATACTGCAATGTGGATGCTGAGAATTGAACCCTGGTCCTCTGGAAGAGCAGTCAGTGCTCTTAATCAACCTCCAAGCCATATGACCAGCTCTGTGACCTGTTAATAGGGACTCATTTTGGGGGAGGGGGCTCAAAACAGGGTTTCTCTGTGTAGTCCTGGCTGTCCTGGAACTCACTCTGTAGAACAGGCTGTCCTGGAACTCAGAGATCCTTCTGCCTCTGCCTCCTGAGTGCTAAAAATGTGCCACCACCACCTGGCTTTAATAGTGACTCTTGCTGTAATTTACCTAGACCTGTGAGCCTGTGTGTATTTTCATGACCTCACTAAGCATATATTTATATATAATTTTTTTTCCTGAAGGTACCTTCTTCAAGCTAAGGAATCTCATGATTATAGCATCATAATAATATAGGCACCTTTGAAGCTAGGCCTCATGATGCCTATCTCTTAACTCCAATGCTTGAAAGACTGAGGCAGAAGGATTGCTATGAGATCAGTGCCAGCCTAAGCTGTATAGTAACTCAACTTATTCCCTTCAAAAAGGGAGAAAGAAATTTGCTATGAGTCCATTTTACAGATGAGAAACCTGAGCACTTGCCTAGCGTTGTGCAATCAGGAGCTGATCTGGAGCTGGACTCTTCTTTGCAAGGCAAACCAGCCACTCTTCGCAGGCATTTGGTGCACACGCAGCAAGTTCATTGTCTCTGTCTTCTGCCTCCCGTGAGAGAGGTTAGCAGCTCCAGGCCTGGGTCTTCTCTCTGGTTGGTCCAAGGACATGGAATCCGTTTTCACCTACCTCCTACTTGCTCCAAAGGCTCTGAGGTACAGCAAGTAGACTCGGAATTCCAGATGCAGAACAGATGTCACTGCCAGACGGGCCTGGGGCTCCCAGGAGCGCAGGGGAAGGATCTGTGGAGAAGATCCTGGCTTGATCAGGGGGGTGGAAAATGAGGTTTGAGGAAGGGAAACCAGAAAGGACGTCCTGAAGTCCAGCACGCTCTCTTCTGGGCCAGGCCAGTTGTAGCTATCTCCTGGCAAGGACTCCAGCCTGTGGATGTGGAAGGACATTGGGGACATTGGGGACATTGGAGTCAAGGAAGCCAAGGGCCAATGAGCTTTCCTCTGGGTGCAAATCAGTACTCTCCATCACTCAATAGGAAACTTCTTACTTTATCTCGACCTTGTTATGTAGTTTTAAGGGCAGAGCTCTGACACATCCGAGACACAGGTGAGCTCTGAAGAGAGTTACTTTTAAAGGTATGAACTGTATAGCAGAACTCACAGGGTAAAGGGCTCCCCGCCCTTAGGATGTGTAGACACAGTGTCAGTATGAATTTGCCGTTCTGACTCGAGTGTGCTTTTTGTTTGCTTGTTTCGAACTGGTCCAGTGTAGCCCAGGCTAGCCTTGAACTCACTATATAGTCTTGAACTTTGATCCTTCTGCCTCTACCCTCTAAGTGTTGGGATCACAGGATTCCCCATCACACAGTTTGTGCAGTGCTGGGAACCAAAACCAGGATTTCATACACGCTGGGTAAGCATACGACCACCTGAGCCATCCTGACTTCCCACTCTCCGTGTATCACAGCATGATATTAGGTGTCTAGTGGAGGCTGCATAGCATGCCATGCCGTTTCTTCCTGCGTTATTCAGATTGCTCTTAGCCCTAGAGCAAAGGGGAGGCTTGGGAAGGCATAGGGGATTCTGTGATATCATTTGAGAGGGTCTACATGTCTACACAGCCATTTGGGGAGTTTGTGTTGGACATCTATCCTACACAACATGCTGTTTTAGATGCTAAAGCCTAAAGGCCAACTAGGATATAATCCTAAGAGGCTGTTAAGGACAAACCAAAAACAGGGCCAGGGTCGTAGCTCACTTGGTAGAGGGTAGCATGCAAGTATGGCCCTATGGCTCAGCCTGCAATCCTAGCACTTGGGACTTAGAGGGAAAGGAAACTGAAATTCAAGGTCATTCTCAGCTACACATAGAGTTCAAGTCCAGCCTGGGTTACATGGAACCTTGCCTCAAAAAACAGTCTAGATTGGCCACTGCAGCAATCTAACATCCAGGGTCCTCGTGGCAGGAAGAGGAGGGACAAGTGTCTAAATCAGACTACTTCAAAGCCTTTCTAAGGAGTAGCAAGGGGGCCCACAAGGCCCTCTCAGAGACTCGGTGACTTTTTAGGGATGGGTAGGTGGGCAAGGGGACCAGATGGAAGCAGGCCATGTTGCATGTGGCTTTGCTGTGACCCTAGAGGACACTGAGCCTCCTTCTCAGCATTGCAGATAGAGGGAGGGTTGAGGCTCTCCTCGTGTCCTTGGCAGCCATCCGGACTCTCCTTCCAGCTGTTGGAGGGAGGGACTTAGTGTGTGGTAAGGAAGGTGGCCAAGGTTCTAGAAGAAACTGACTTGTGTCTCTTGAGAAAGAAAGAAGTGTGGCCTATGGTGTCAGGGAGGATCGCCCTTCACTGAGAACAAGCCATAGATCCGCAGAGAGTGAGGAAGCTCTGCTGTTCGTGGCAAGTCCTTGGCCTTGCTCCCCTCCCCCACCTACATATCCTGTCCTTCCTGCACATTCCCTTGAAAATGGAACCAAACTCAGGCTGCTGATAACGTCACCAAATAGCTCCAAGGAGACCCTGGAAGTCTCTGGCAAATCGCCTTTCTGACTAGGTTCTCTTAGGTTTCATAAAATCTAATTTATCCTCTTACTTGAGCACAAGGGCTTCTCATAGCCCATGGTGGCACAAACCTGTAAGAGAAGCAGAGGCAGGAGCATCAAGAACAAACGGCCTGAGCTGTAGAGGGAGACCATGTCTCAAGGAACGGAAAGAAAAAGGAAAGAAGAAAGAAAAGAAATCTGTTTTGAAAAATAAGGTCAAGGACCAAGCCCAGTGACAGAAGCCTTTAATCTCAGTACTCAGGGCAAAGTAGGGGGGCTGTTTGTGAGTTCAAGGCCAGCCTGGTCTACATATTGAGTTCTAGGACAGACTGGGCTATGTAGAAAGACCCTGTCTCAAAAAGAAAAGAAAAGATTGAGAGATGGCTGGGAGAGCCCAAAAACAGAAGTTCTGCATCTCTGATGGACTCTCACCAAAAAGGAAAGAAAAAAGAAAAAGAAGAAGAGAACAGGGGGTTGGGGATTTAGCTCAGCGGTAGAGCACTTGCCTAGGAAGCGCAAGGCCCTGGGTTCAGTCCCCAGCTCCGAAAAAAAGAACCAAAAAAAAAAAAAAAAGAAAAAGAGAAGAGAACTGAGACATGGACTGGTAATCAGTAAGTGTCCCGGTACCTGCTGTGCGCTCCCCTCTGCACCAGTCTTAGGAAGAGTGAAAACGCTTGTGCAAAGGACTTTGGGAGTCAGCCGTGCAGTGGATTGGGGGAGCAAGAGGCCTCAGACAAGAAAGGTCTACACTCTTTCAGATATCACTATTCCAGGCTTGGCAGTGGAGAGACCTTACACGTTTTACAGTAAACATTGCTCTTTTGTGGAGCCGAGGACAAAGAAGTTTAAAAGTAAAAGTAGAGGTTAGGGAGATAGCGTGATGGTTAAATGTATGCGTTGTTCTTGCAGAGGACCCCACTTTAGCTCCCAGTGTGGAAGTTTGAGATCCAGGGGATCTGAAGTCTTTTTTTTGACCTCCAGAGGCATCAGGCACGCATGTGGTGCACAGACATACATTCGGCAAAACTCATAAGAATGAATGTTTTTTAAAAATTAAATAACACTTTAGGCTGTCTGTTAATGAAACAATTTTAGTTTGGGTTTCTTTATATTTGTGTGGGTGTGGGTGTGGGTGTGTGTGTGGTCGCATGGTGAACCTGTGGTTGCTGGGAATTGAACTCAAGACCTCTGGGAAAGCAGCCAGTGTCCTTAACTGCTGAGTCATCTCCAGCCCCTGGTTTGGTTTTTTTGAAACAAGGTTTCATGTGGTCCAGGCTGGACTTGAACTCCCTATATTGAGGAGGATGACCTGGAACTTGGCATGTGTAGTGCTGGGAATTGAACTTAGGGGTTCAAACATGCAGGTAAGCACTCTTCTCACCGAGCTCTTGAACTTCTGGTCCTCCTGCCTCCTCCTGCCTAGTGCTGATATTTCCCTTTTTCAGGGTGCACCGCTAAGCACTAATTATCCAGAGCTAGAGAATCAAACCCAGGGCCTGCTAGCTTGAGCCACAGCCCTAGGCCAAAAAGAAGTTTGATGCAAATGTTTGCATCTGGGAATTCCTATGTTTAAGGTTGAGGAAACTGAGACAGAAGAGGTTGGGGGAGGAGCTAACCCAAGATTGTGCAAGAAACGACTGGACCTAGAATCCTGGCGAAGGGGACAATGATGGCGGAGAGGCACAAAGCTCGTTTCACCTCTAGGTGAGAGGAAGAATTCTTAGGAGAGTTCCAAATGGAATTTGAAAAGTTTCCCTGGAAAAAGGCAGAGAAGTCTCCTGAAGGAAGGCTGGTGTCCCGGCAAAGTTTCCTGGAAAACCTTTTTCAGGAGCAATTGCCCCCCTCTTCACCTCCCAGTTGCAGGTTCACCTCCTAAAAGTTAGATCCCCCACCACCATCCCTCACTCCCGTCCTTAGTCTCTTCGTCGGTAGAATGGACCTTGTGCTTCCGGGAGTTGCCACTGAAATGGGTCTGCTAGGGCTAGTGGAGCAGTCCTGCTGCTCTCTGAGGCGGATTCCTGCTCTTTCTGCGGCTTCGTCCCTGTGGCTTTCCCTGATTCCGCCTTGTTGGACTCCTCCGAGGTGGTGAAGTTAGACATCTGCTGATCCATGAATATTCAGGAAGGGAACTGGAGCTCCTGGGGCCCCCCTGCCAGCCACCAGCCCCTCTGGCGGCTGTCCTGCCCGCCAGAGCCCAGGCTGCTGACATACCCAGCAGCTGCTCGGGCCCCAACTGTTCACATTGTTTGTTCAGCACGGCAGGGGATTTTTCAAGCCCCGGACATGCTTTAGGGGGTGGGGAGGCTGCCAGAGGACTCGAGGATTCGTGTTATGTGGGGTTTTTCTCCCCTGAAATCCAAGCCTCCAGTTCTGCCTCTGGACCAGAGCATTTGAAACTGCTGGGCTGGGAGCCCAGGCTTGCCTTCCACAACTCTGAATTTGAATCATGGAATCTGGGGCTTTAGAAGAGAAAGGGCTGAATGCTAAGGGCAGCAAAGAGCGTTTGTGTAGCTGCTTACCGTGTGCCCAGGGTCTTACAGAACGGGGCTTTGGGCATAGCTGGGTAGTGAGCTTTCGTCTGACCTGCACAAAACCTTTGGTCCCATTCCCAGAACCGAACCAAAAGAGGTCGAGCTCCTCTATTTGAGTGATATCCACCCGGCTGTGGCCTGAACCCTGACACACACAACACTTGGGTGAGCCTCACAGGCTCAGTAGCATCTTCATTTTAGATATGTGGAAACCAGAGAGGATACCTGGCTGTCACAGCCGGCAGGTGCAGTGGCAAGACTGGGGCCTTGATGTGTGCGTGTGTGCGTGTGTGTGCGCGGGCGTGCGCGCGCGCGCGTGTGTGTGTCTGCATGTGTGTGTGCGTGCATGTGTGTGTGTGTGCATGTGTGTGTGTGTGTGTGTGTGTGTGTGTGTCTCCAAGGGTGGTGTGCATGAATAGGTCAGAGGTCATCGTCCTTTTTTTAAGGTGAGGGCATGGATGAGATGGAGTTCTCTGAGGCTAACAGCAACATGAAACACCGGGTGCCCTGCATACAGCAGTACTGGTTCCCTACAGCTGGGGAGGAGGGAGACTTTGAGGAGGAGGAAGAGGCCTCGAGCTGCCTCAACAGCTACAGTATTGGAGCAAGGTGGTCTTTACTCACTCAGAGCCCCTCTGCTAACCACGGCGACTGTGCATTTGCTGTCTCGTCCTGACGTCTCTTGTACAGATATCGCCATTAAAGCAACGTCGCAGTAATAATACAATAAGTTATATTATCATAATTACAATAAATTATATTTTAATAATAAATATATTAAAATAAGTAAAGGAAAGTTATTTTAAATTTATTTATTTGACTTGACGCGTATGGGTGTTTTGCTTGTGGATATGTGTGTGCAGGTGAGTGTGCCTCAGATCTCTCATTCAGAACTAGAGTTACGAGTGATTGTGAACCCCACCATGCGGGTGCTGAGAATTGAACCCCAGTACTCTGTAAGAGTAGCACATACCCTTCCTCAATGGCTGAGCCACTTGTCCAGCCCCCGCCTTAGCTTCAGAGACAGGGTCTCTAACTGAACTTAGGGCTCATTGGTGAAACTGGCTCCTGGGTCCCCGTCTTCACCTTCCCAGCACTGGGATTGCAGGTGTGTGTAAGCCCGAGGATCCAAACTCAGATCGGCACACTTGTGCGGAAAACACTTTTCCACCTGGGCCATCTTTCCAGCCACTAGAACGTTAACTGGGAGGGGGCTGCCTTCTCCCTTAGCCCTGCCTGTCACTTAGGCCAGCCTTGCAGCCAGACCTGTCCAGCAGAGATTTGCTGAAGGAGTGGGAGGGTGGTGGTCTGGTCAGGTTCTTTCTGACCCTTCATCCTTCACATTTCTTCCCAGGTACCCTTGCCTTGGCCAGCTAGGACTTCTTTTCCTTACTATTATTATTGTTAATAATAATAATAATAATAATAATAATAATTTTATGTGTATAAGTATTTTGCCTGTATGTACCATGTGTGTGCCTGCTGCCTGCAGCGGCCATAAGAGGGGATCAGAGCCCCTGGAATAGAGTCATGGATGGTTGTGAGCTGATAGGGGTGCTGGGCCCGAATCCCAGTCCTCTGAACAGACAGCTGGTGCTCTTAACCACTGACTCATCCCTCCAGTCCCTGGGCTGTCTTATTCTGCTTCGAATGCTGTAGGAGGAAACATGGATACACAGAGGGGTCTAGGTATTGACCAGTGTAGCACACAGAGGAACGTGTATGTCGGGGAACATAGTTGGAACACTGTGGAGTATTCGTGGGATGCTGCTGTTTGCTCTGGAACAGATATTTTTGTATCAGTGAGACCCAGAAGAAGTGCCTGGCCCAAGGCCATACGTCTTCCTGATGGTCTAGCCTTCCTACTCTGTCCCTCCAGCTTTGCCACATTTATGAGGATGTCACCTCCATCCTTGGTCGACTTTCAGATGTGCCATTACGCCTCGTCGTGAGACAAACCAGACATGAGAAGAGACCTTGGCTTGGGTGACTCAGTTCTTATGGGAAAGGGAGACAACAGGTCAACTGTGTTGAAGTCCCCCCATGGGGAGCCATTGCTCCGTGACAATGATGAACAGGCCCTGTTGAAGTATTGCTTATGATAAGAAATATTTCCCTTTGTGACTTTTGCACTGATACAGCATAGTGTACACTCTATTCTAATCCTCCTTCTCTTCCCTTCCTGGCAGGATGTCAGGGACAGCGTTAGGGTCTACGGGCAGCATGTAAGTATACACACAACACATGCACACACACACATACACACATGCACACACACACACATGCACGCACACAACACATGCACACACACACAACACATGCACACACACACATACACACACACACATGCATGCACGCACGCACGCACGCATGTACGAACTCTCACGTGCACTCAGTACATTTCTCAGAGTTTTCCAACTACAGCATTTTCCTAGCTTGTGGTATGAGTAACAGTGGTGGAGATGAGACACTGGAGGGACTAAAACCACTGAGCCACCACACAGTGCCAGGCAATGCTACATCGTGTACACATCACCCAGCGGACGTTCATGACAGCCCTAAAAGGAAAGAATTGCTCTGAATTTTTAAGACCAAGATAGAACTGACAATTTATATAGAATTTACCACGTGGACAGATAATTTTTTTTTTGAGACAGATTTTCACGTAGTCTAGACTAGCTTCCAAATTTCTACATAGCTGAGAATGAGGATAACCCTGAATTATTGATCCTCCTGTCTGTAGTGTTGGGATTATAGGTGTGTACCCCCCTCGGTTTATGTGGTGTTAGAGGCTAGACCCAGGCCTCAGACATGCAAGTTCTACCAACTGAGCTATAACTCCTCCCCCAACCCCATCCTGTGGTTTTGAATATACTAATAAGGTTGTGTTGCCTGGCCCCTGTCTAATTCTAGAACATTTTCCTCAAAAAGAAACCTCAAGCTCCTTAGTGGTCGCTCCCCATTCCGCTCTGCTCAAGCTTCTTGGTAACCATTAATCTATTTTCTGACTTATGGACATTTTACAGAAACAGGATCACACAAAGTAGGAGGCATCTAGTGGCTGGTGGCTGGTGGCTGGTGGCTTTTCTTGGCGTGAAGTTTCAGGGTTTTTCTGTGCACTAGCGTGTGGAACACTTCGTCCCTTCTGCTGACTGAGTAAAATATTAGTCACTTATCAGTTGAAGAGCAAACATTTGGGTCAAGTCTACCTTCTGGCTGTTGTAATTGGCTGCTGTGTGCTGGGTCTTTTGTGGGCAAAGAAGTCAAACCATTGGGAGATGGGGCTCGAGAAGTAAGGGGCAGCTGGCAGGGAGAACTGGTGCAGATAACGCAGGGTCTCTCCTTAAGTGATTGGCACTGGGTAGTGAATCAAGGGACCAGGAGGCCACACAACCGCAGCCCTGGTGTCTCTTCCTCCTCACAGGGGAGCTGCCATTGCCCCAGGAGACAACTGTCCAGCTGAGCTGTGATGAGGGACCCCTGCGAGTGGTCCTGGGCCCTGAGCAGGCTGTGGTGCTGGACTGCACTTTGGGGGCTGCTGCCGCTGGACCGCCAACCAGGGTGACGTGGAGCAAGGATGGAGATGCTGTGCTGGAGCGTGACAACCTGCACCTGCTACCCAATGGCTCCCTGCGGCTGTCCTCACCCCTAGAGCCAGAAGACAGTGATGATGAGGAAGCTCTTAGGCGTCTGGAAGGTCATTGAGGGCAGCTATTCCTGTCTGGCCCATGGCCCACTGGGAGTAGTGGCCAGCCAGGTTGCTGTGGTCAAGCTTGCCAGTAAGTGCTTGCATCGGGAATGAGGGTGGAGATTTGGAGACCTAAGGGAACGGAAGGGATGGGGAGAAGGATCTAAAGTTAGTTACCTGCATGGAAGCAACTGGGAGCCCAGCCCAGGTCCCCTGCCCCCTGTCCTGTCACACTCACTGGGTCCCCTCCTGCTATTATCTCTTCTTGCTGTTCAGTGCTCCATCAGCTGGGTCTTCAGTCCAGCACCCTCCTTCTGCACCCTTTGAGTTCTAGTGTCTAGGGTTGGCTTGTCTGTCAGGAAGAGACCAGAGACCCGAAGGTGTCTCTTCTTGTTCCTACCCACACACCACAGTGGACGGGGATCTAACCAAGCCCTACCCTCCTGGCACTGGCTCCTCAGGGCTCTCTAGAGACACAGGGTACCAGGAAACACTCATCTCCCTATAGTGTGACTGTGATGGTACCTTCGGATTACATGCTGTCAGCACCATCTGACCAATAATCATCTCTTAGCCCTTGGTCACCACTCTGCTCTCCAACCGTGTCTCCCTCCTTCTGGGTTTGCTTGGCTGTGTTTCTGTGACTCTGTGTTCTGGTGTTCTGTGGCACTGTGCTGACAGCGATCGCTCTCTCACTCTCTCTCCTCACTATGCTCATTGCCAGCACTCGAAGACTTCTCTCTGCACCCCGAGTCCCAGACCGTGGAGGAGAATGGGACAGCACGCTTTGAATGCCACACCGAGGGGCTGCCAGCCCCCATCATTACTTGGGAAAAGGATCAGGTGACCGTAACTGAGGAGCCCCGGTGAGTGCCCCTCAGGGAGTCTGCCCCAGTGTGCAGGGCAGAGGGTTCTGGGACATGCTTAGAACTAGAATTCTTACAGGCAAGATGGCTCCTTTCACCTAAGCTCACCCAAGAGCCAATCACTAGCCTGACTTCTAGCCCAGTGAGAAGGTTTCCTCTCTGGAAGAGAAGCTAGCCACCTGGCTGGGGTGCATAGCCCTAGGGGACAGCCTAGAGCTCTCTAAGCAGTCCTGGTCCACCACTTGCTTTATCGAGGGCTCTAAGAGCCTGACAGTAGCTATGATCTATTTACACCACAACAGGAGCCACTGGCAGAAGACTGGGCTCTGCTCTGCTCTTTCCAAGGCTCCTCTGAAGTTTCTCCCTGGACACCTACTTCTCTCCCTCTCTCTGCTGTACCCTGTCAGGGACAGGCATCGATCAGCAGGCTGCAGGGTCTGTCTTGGTCCATTCACGTCTCTTTTTATAAAGACAGTGGCTTGGTGAAACAATCCCAGGGAAGGTTCTAGGATGAAAGCCAAGTAGAGGACAACCAGGATTTTTGCCCCCTGATGTGACCTCTTAAAATGTCCTGATGCAGGCACAGCAGAGCAGAACCCAGAAGTTCACTGCCTCTGTGGCCTCTGGGTTGGCTTGCTTCACACCTTACCCCATGGATCCTGACACATCTGTGGGGAATGTGACTCCAAAGGTCTCTCCCAGGCGTTCTGCAACCCTCTGCAGCATGAAAGTGGGATCCCGGGTTGGGGATTTAGCTCAGTGGTAGAGCGCTTGCCTAGGAAGTGCAAGGCCCTGGGACCCCACACACACACACACACACACACACACACACACACACACACACACACACACTTAGAAATGTTGGCCTGCAAAACACTCCCATATACATCCAGCTCCTTCTTAACTGTTGGGCTGCCTCATCATGGCTGACTTTTGACCCAGCAGCCGGAGTGGAAGGTGTAGAAAAGTGAAAGTAGGGGCTGGGGATTTAGCTCAGTGGTAGAGCGCTTACCTAGGAAGCGCAAGGCCCCTGGGTTCGGTCCCCAGCTCGAAAAAAAAAAAAAAAAAAAACCAAAAAAAAAAAAAAAAAAGAAAAGAAAAGTGAAAGAACACTGATCAGATAAAGTCAACAGATAAAAATCCTTGTCGACGTGTGTAGCTTGGTCTTCACTCGTCCTTGACACATCCCATTCAGTTCTTGTCTCCCTATATCTGTGGAATGAAATGTGTAGGACATTCGATTAAGTCACAATTTCCCAAATGTGGTCTTTGTACCATGTTGTTTGTATGTTTTGTTTTAGACAGGGTCTCACTGTAGCTCAGGCTAGCCTCCAACTCCCAATGTTAGCCAAGGATGAACCTGAACTCCTGATCTTCCTCTCTGCTTGTTACTAAAATAATGATTTAGGCGGTACTGGGGATGGAACCCAGGGCTTTAGACCTCCTAAGCAAGTATTTTAGCTACTGAGCTACATCCCCAGTCCAAAAAAAATTTTTTTAAATTCATATAAACAAAAAAGGGAAAAATTCTCATTGTCCAACCACTGTTATTTAGAGGGAGTGGTCAATTGTTTGTTTCCCAACACAGGGTCTTGCTAGGTAGCCCAGGCTGGCCTTCTGCCTCAGATTCTGCAGTCCTGGAATTATAGGTCTGTGCCAACATCCCTGGCCTCATTTATTAATTGTGTTTTTGCTTTTCTCTCATTGTTAGGTGTTTGTTTTGTTTTAAACAGGCGCTCCCTGTGAACCCCAGTCTTGTTTAGACCTCACTATATAGACCAGGCTGTCCTCCTCAAAACAGTGGCAATGGGACTTCCACTCCCAGCATCTAATTCAGGCATCATCTCATGGAACCACAAACCTCACCCATAAGGTGGGGCTGCCAGCTCCCAGGCCCCGGTGCTTGCCACCAAGTCCTCTGAAAATTGATCCCGGCCTATAAATAGTCCAGGCTCACATGTCCCAGCACATTGTGTCAGGGAAGAAAGAAATGTCTAAAACAGCAACTTGACTATGGCCAAGGTGTGTATTTTTGCACGTGCCCAGCTATATGTTTATGTTAGCGGTAAACTCGGCTCACTGGAGTGGTCACTGGAGATTGTACTCCTTAGGGTTGGCTCTGAGCATTTGCAGCACAAAGACACTGTCAGCGGAAAGGCACATGTTTCTGTAGCAAATGATAAAGGCTAAACAGAAGGCAGTTCCCTGGTATTTATGATCTACCTACCTATCCATCCATCCATCTATCCATCCATCTATCCATCCATCTATCCATCCATCCATCCATCCATCTATCCATCCACCCATCCACCCATCCACCCATCCATCCATCCATCCACCTATTCACCTATCCGTCTATTTCAAGGCAGAGTCTCATGTGGCCTAGGCTGGCTTTGAGTCCCTAATTCTCCTGCTTCTACTTCCCAAGAGCTCAACATAGGCATGTGCCACCATGCCTTGTCCATGAGGTGCTGAGACTAGAGCCCAGAGTGTCCAGGGTTCTGTGTATGCTAGACAGTCACTCTCCCACCCGAGCTACACCCCAGCCCCACTAATCTCTAATAATAGGGGATACTTTTCCTCCCATGGGAGCCAGTCATGAATAAGACTGAAAAATGAATTTGTATTAAAAAGGCAAAACGCACAACCTTATAGAATGAAGGGGGAAGTCCCCTACTGACTCAATGCAGGCCTTACCGTTTTGAGTATTCTATGTCCTTTGAAATACATGCATGGTGCACACCTGTGCACATGTGTTTAGGCTTTGTGACTTACAGTATCTATGTCCCTTAAGGAATGTGAGCCCTAGGATAAAGGGTTAGGGCTGTGAAGTGTGCAGGGCGGGAATCACTGGACCTCTCTTTGGAAGAGAAAACTGTTACCCAGACATGTCATGTCTCTCGCCACAGTCAGACACATTAGAACTCACTCTCTCAGCCCACGCCACTGCTGCTTCTGTGTTGAAGCCCATGGTTGCAAAAGAAAGTATGGAAAGGCGTGTACCTTTTCACATTTGGAAATTTCCTGCCCAGGGGGGTGGTGGCGGAGGGAGACCCTGTTTTAAGCAGAGGCGGGCAGATCTCAGAGTTCAGGGCCAGCCTCTTTACAGAGCAAGTTTCAGGACAACCAGGGCTACACAGGGAAAACCCTGTCTCAACCACACCCCACTCATCCCACCCCACCACCCCAAAAAAGAAATGTTCCTATTCCAACATTTGGAAGATCAGAAGGATCAGGAGTTCAAACTCATCCTCAGCCCTGTTTCAGACAAGCCTATCTCAAAAAAAAAAAAAAAAAAAAAAAAAGTGCACTACAGAAGCTTTGCCAACCAACCAGAGCCTTTTCTTCATGTGCCCTGACCTGTCATTTGTTTCCCCAAACCAGAATTGCTTCTTAAGCGCTATTTTGTAACTTCTGCCCTACTAACCAATGCATCTCAGACATCTTTCAGAAGCCAGAGCTTCCAAAACCACATTGTAACAACACCAGAACAGGTTTAGACAGCCCTGAGGAGGCAGCGCAGCACCCTGCCTCTGACCGCAGCTACAGCTCTGGGCCCGAGGAAGCAGCAGATCCACTCCTAACACAAAGCTAAGGAAATGCCATTGTTCAAGGATCAGCTTCGCTCTTGGCACCTGCTGCTCCCTTTTCCTGGCAAGCCCAGAGAGGGACCCTTAGGATTAGAAAGTGGAGGTAATCTGCCAGGGGAAGGTGAGACTGGAGGATGGAGGGAAAGGAAAAGTCACAGACGTGAGGTAGAGTCAGCCATGAGGGGTGTCAGGAGGGGTCCACTTGTTCTTTCCCATCTGATTTCTCGTGGCAGTAGATTAGGTACTAGCCCAGACATTTCCCTGCATGTTCAGCTGCTTCACTGCCCCCACCTTAGCACACCTGTGAGTGGATGGGGAGCTGAGGCGAGAGGCTGGGTCTGGGACAAAGGAAAGGGTCCCTGGGAGGATGAAGGAAAGACTGGTCCAGTCATATTCCCAAGCGCTTGCCTTGAATATCTCACTATAGTCTTCTTTTGTCCCTTGGCCATTACACTGCTCCCATATTTAGGTCTCCCTAGCCCTTGCTTCTCCAGGAGCAAAGGGCCTTCCCTCCAGCACACAACTGCCCTGTCGCCCTCTGGTTCCACCCAGTCTGTACGCCACCTGGAACTGACCCCATCGAAGGCCTCATCACCTCCTGCTTGGTTGAACATACTCAGTGCCCACCATCCCCCCAACCTCCCTGCCCCAAATTTCTCAGGAGCAAGGTCTCCTGGCCTCCTTAACCCTCTATCCTATAGGTCAGGTAACAAGGTCCCCATCTTCCTGGCCCTCTAAATTGCTATGTAGATTGCTGGGTGGAAACCATTGGAAACCACGCCCATCCCCTCCCACAGCCATATCTAGCTATGAGTAGGGGGCTGAACATGGCCTCTAGGAACAGGAGACCTGGGCTCAAGATGTCTTTGTAGCATAGTGTCACATCATCTACAGCGGCCTCAATCCCACTGTGGCACAGGATGACTTTGAGGTCCGGTCCTCCTGCCTCCACCTCCCTAATGCTGACATTACAGGCGTGGAGCATTGCTGGTTTATACAGTGCTGAAGATCGGAGCCAGGGTCTGGTGCAAAGGCGATAAGGGAATAAGGGAATTTTTGTTAGGAAGAGGAAGAGGAAACACAGGTAAGAGGTTAATAAGAGGGGGAGGCAGACAGATGGTGGCTCAGCAGCTAAGAATGTGAACTGCTCCTCTAGAGGGATAGCTCCCAGCTCCATGTCAGGCTGCCCACAACTGCCAGCAACTACAGCTCCATCTGTAATTCCAGCCCCTTTCTCGACTTTGCAGGCACCTGCACTAACACAAACACTGTTTTTGTTGTTGTTTTTCCATCTTCAGGTGGAAAAAAAAGGAGGTTTAAAACATCCAAATTCTTGAAAGGGTATATGTGTGTGATAAAAAGTTGTTTCTCACACCTTCAGCTTCCA
Source organism: Rattus rattus (assembly GCF_011064425.1). NCBI lineage: Eukaryota > Metazoa > Chordata > Mammalia > Rodentia > Muridae > Rattus > Rattus rattus. Next base: position 59,423,906 of record NC_046161.1, read on the forward strand.
GACTACCAAGTCCCCTCCTCAGAAACAAGTTCCTTTTATGAGGACATTCAGTACATATACAAACCAGTAAGAATTTGGGTCTCCACTCATGCTATCCTGTGGCACCAAAGCACACTGTGCGGATGGCTCCTGGACCATATCGCATGGAAGTCCCCACACCGGTGAAGCCAGGATACACCCAAGAGTTTGTAGCCTCTGTGGACAGGGCTGCAGTAAACACAGACATTTGCTGAATGTGTCTGAGACTGACCGTGGTAGAGAGTCCCAGAAGTGCCAGGGCTACACAGCTCCTTGATGTTGACTCATGCTACCAGCTTGTCCAGAAAAGAGTGTACTAGGTGACCGCCTGCAGGGTGAATTTTCTCACTCACCTGAGCTCTTGTTAAACCTTGCGATCTTTGCCAGTCTGTTAGGTGAGGCTGTATCTTAAAGTTTGGATTTGCATTTCTGTCCCTAGGGGCCACCTCTTCTATCACCGTCCCCCATCTCACAGGTTCCCTCTGCTCCTTCCCAAGGCTCATCACTCTTCCCAATGGCGTCCTTCAGATCCTGGATGTCCAGGACAGTGACGCAGGTTCCTACCGATGTGTGGCCACCAATTCAGCCCGCCAGCGATTCAGCCAGGAGGCTTTACTCAGTGTGGCCCTCAGAGGTAAGGGGACAGGCAGACAGGAAACCTGGGGATTCCAGGGGACAGTTATCTTGGAAATGAAAGGGAGTAGACCCGGATCTTCAGAAAGCAGACTGGGTAGTAGTTCTACATGGGATAAATCTGAGGTTTGGGACTTCACCCGGCAGTGGCAGGGCATGGGGGGGTTGTTCCTTCTTATAGGGTGTCTGTGTTTCCTACAGTTGGACAAGGACTGGTGAGCAGGCAAGGTATCAAAAGAGAGGTGTCAATGGCCTGCAGCCTCTGGTTCCTTCTGCCCTTCCAGGTGGCTTAAGGGCTCTGGGCAGGAGGTCCGCCCAGTCTCCTTACACATGCCAGTCTGGCTCCTTGCCACCCGTACTCTGGTCCTCTTCTGTCTGTCTGTCTTTCTTTCTGTCTGTCTTTCTGTCTGTCTGTCTTTCTGTCTGTCTGTCTTTCTGTCTGTCTTTCTTTCTCTTTTTTTCTTTCTGCCTGTCTTTCTTTCTTTCTGTCTGTCTTTCTTTCTTCCTTCCTTTCTTTCTTCTTCTTCTTCCTCCCTTCATTTTTTCTTTTTTTTTAAACATTTATTTTGTATGACCATGCACAAGTTCCATAGCACTCATGAACAGAGAAGGATTCGTGGAAGTCAGTTGTCTTCTTCCACTTAGTGGGTTCCTGGGAGTCATCAGATTTGGTGGCAAGCACCTTTAGCTGTTTTGTAAGTCTCTTTTCTGCCTTTCTTTGAAAAGCTCCTGCCAGGGTAAGGTAGTAGCAAGGGCACTGGCTTGGGAGTCACGAAGACCTGTTTTAAATCCTGATTCTCTTCACCATCTGTGTGACCCTGAGATGGGAATGGAAAGTGCTTGGCATTCAGCAGCTCAGCACTGCTCATTGCAAGCCTCCCCCAAGGCCGCTCACTGGTTCCATCCCCTTGTCCCTGGGCCTCTGCGGCTCCGGGCTGGCCTTGTGCTCTTAGGCACTAGGTCTATGCTTCCCCCTGCTGGACAAACCAGGTGTTTACCATTCTGCCGCAGGGGGAGAGAGAGAATTGGACACAGAAACACAGAAACACAGTTTCCTTGCTAAAAACTACAGCCCACCTTTTGTTTGTAGAACCTGGAGGCACTTTGGAAACAGATCTACCTAACTACACAATGCTTCATAGGCAGGCTTAGATCTAGAACTGGGTGCTTAGTCTAAGGCAGATGCTGTGTGGGCTGGATTTGGGCAGGAAATATGAGGGAGGTGTGGTCTACCCAATAATTTGTGGGGTTCGCTTGCATTGGGGAGCATTCTTCTTGCTCCAAGAGAAAGAGCTCTGAGGCCCACTCTAGCTCTACTTGACAGCTGCTTTCCCCTTCTGACAGAAAGAACCAAGACGCCCCTGACCCCTGCTTTGGTCATTCAGAAACAGAGGGTGGCAAGCTGACCCTGTCCTCCTATCTTCTCTACAGGGTCCTTGGAGGCTACCAGGGGCCAGGATGTGGTCATAGTGGCAGCCCCAGAGAACACCACGGTGGTGTCTGGACAGAGTGTAGTGTTGGAGTGTGTGGCCTCCGCCGACCCCACCCCTTTTGTGTCCTGGGTCCGACAGGGTGAGTGCTGAGGAAGGAGGAGGAGGAGATTGGGGGAGGGGGCAAGGTGGCACAGTATCTCACGGGCTCCCAGTCAGGAGCTTCTACCTAAAGATGGAAGGAGAGAATCGACTCCACAAAGTTGTCCTCTGGCTTCCATAAGCACACGCAAACAAGCGCACATGTGCACACATTCATGCAGTAATAAAGTCTAAAGAAGGTTGTGTTAAGCCCAGGGGTGGAGGCGCACATCCTATCCCAGCACTCAGGAGGCAGAGGCAGGCGGATCTCTGAGTTTCAGGGCAGCCGGGACTACTCAGAGAAACACTGCCTCGAAAAATTAGAGGGCAGGGGCAGGGAGAGAGAGACAGAGACAGACAGACAGACACACACACACACACACAGAGAGAGACAGACAGAGACAGACAGACAGACACACACACACACACAGAGACAGAGACAGAGAGAGACAGAGAGAGAGAGACAGAGACAGATAGAGACAGACAGTGGGGAGGAGGGGAGGGAGGGGAGAGGGAGAGAGTTGTATTAAATATCTACCCCGCCCACCATAGGCCATTTAGCCGTTGTTTACCCACCTCCCATCTGCCTTTCCACCTAGGGATCAGAGTTAGAAGGAACTGGATTCAAGCCAGCGACTGTGGTGCAGCTTTGCGGGGTTCGGGGGTGGTGGTGTAGTAGGATCTTTGTAGTTGGAGAGGGTGTAGGGGGACAGTTCCAGCGTCCCCCTCTAGCCTACTCCTTCTCTGTCACCAGATGGGAAGCCTATTTCCACGGATGTCATCGTTCTGGGCCGGACCAATCTACTCATCGCCAGCGCGCAGCCTCGGCACTCTGGAGTCTATGTCTGCCGGGCCAACAAGCCCCGCACCCGAGACTTCGCCACTGCCGCTGCTGAGCTCCGAGTGCTTGGTAAGGGCTGGCGCTGTGGGACATTAAGGACAAGTGTGTGTGTTAGAGAGAGAAGGGGCGATCCTGGAAGACTAAACTTGAGGGGCACGACATGGGAGGAGTCTGAATTTGCTGATTGATGGTGATTGTTGGAGGACTGATTCGGTAGCTGGCGGGAGCGGGGGTGGGGGGGTGGGAGGTGGATGGGGCGAATTGAGAGAAGAATGGAGGAAAGGGGTATTTAAAGTCTGGCTTCTGTCATGACTAGTGAAAGCGTGGGAGAGCAGGAGTGGGGTGGGATTATGGGAGGAGATAGTGGAATGGTTTCTGAGAGGGTATGAAGCTCAGGGGTCAGAATCTGTACGTGGTAGCATTTGGAAAGCTGTAGCAGTAATGTGAGTTCTATGCCAACCTGACCTACAGCTACAGAGTGAAAAGCCTATCTCAAAACAGACTTATCAATCAATCAATCAAACAAACAAACAAACAAACAAACAAATCAGCTGGAGTGGTGCTGAGGTGGACAGATCAGAAATTCAAGGCCAACTTGGGCTACAAAAGATATTTCTCAATACAACAAAAAACTGGGGGCCAGGCTTGCTGAAAGCTGGAGTAACTGCTGGATATAGGAGGCAATGGGGAGGAGGGAGTGAAGTTACAGCCTAGAGCTTTGGAGCTGGAAATCTGCTGGGCGCTGGGAGAAAGAGGGGCTGTGGCCGAGTGGGCAGGCGGGTGGACCAGAGCTGGGTCCGGGTGACCAGGGGAGAGGACCTTAGAGTGAAGCTGGGGGCGCGGTGTTGGGACATTCGGGGAGGGGTAGGCCCTCTTGTCAGAGTCTCCCTCCTGCCTCCAGCTGCCCCAGCCATCTCGCAGGCGCCCGAGGCGCTGTCGCGGACGAGGGCCAGCACTGCGCGCTTCGTGTGCCGCGCGTCCGGGGAGCCACGACCTACGCTGCACTGGTTGCACGACGGCGCCCCGTTGCGACCCAACGGGCGCGTCAAGGTGCAGGGAGGTGGCGGCAGCTTGGTCATCACTCAGATCGGCCTGCAGGACGCTGGTTACTACCAGTGCGTAGCGGAGAACAGCGCGGGAACCGCCTGTGCGGCTGCGCCCCTGGCGGTGGTAGTGCGCGAGGGGCTGCCCAGTGCCCCGACTCGAGTCACGGCGACGCCGCTGAGCAGCTCCTCTGTGCTAGTGGCCTGGGAGCGGCCTGAATTGCACAGCGAGCAAATCATTGGCTTCTCTCTTCACTACCAAAAGGCAAGGGGTATGTCTACTCTTGACCACGGGACCCCAGTTAGGGCAAGTACGGAATGGATAATTAAAGAATTGCCTAATGGTGACCTCTGCAGATGAGGGGAAGGGATGGAGAGCAATCCTTCAGGGAAGTGGTCTTCAGTCTAGGATTAGATTATAGAGTGTACACACACACACTCCTTCCCGGAGAGAATGCTTTATTTACAGGGTTAAAGGAGCTGTTGTCCACCCTAGCTAACTAACTGCAGGAGGAGTCACTTAGACAGCACGGGGAACTTCCTGGCCTATTCTGGAATTAGTACAATGGGTAGAGGCATTTATATCCTCCACCCTAGATTGTCTGTGACGATGTAGCTATACATAGACCAGTAGAATCCCCAGTCTCCAGCTGGTCAGATATGGAGTGGGCTGTGACAGTCCCTTTGTCCCCCGTGCTACCACCTCAGGAGTGGACAATGTGGAGTACCAGTTTGCAGTAAACAATGACACCACAGAGCTGCAGGTTCGGGACCTGGAACCCAACACGGATTACGAATTCTACGTGGTGGCCTACTCCCAGCTAGGGGCCAGCCGGACCTCCAGCCCAGCCCTGGTGCATACACTGGACGATGGTAGGACCTCAGAATCTGCAGTGACCTGGGACCCAGAGACACTCCCACCCAGGGACAGTGTGGCCCAAGGCCCTCTTCCCTGCCTTGTGATGTCTGTTGTGCCCTATAAAGCAGTGGGCAGAGGTTCTTCTTCCCAGTGTAAAAATGGGGAAACTGAGGCTCAGAAAATGAAATGACTTGCCAAGCTCAGCAGGACAGCTGGGGCTTGAGCCCAGCTCTCCAGTCCCTCTACAGTGCAGCCCTTCTTCCTAATGCTCATGTACCATCCAGCCATTGGCTCCAAAGCTTCTGGGCCACACTGTTCACTAGCCTTGGGATAGAATGGATGTCTCCTCACCCTCTAGCCTAGGGCTCCCCCAAAAGGCTCCCTTTCCTCCCTCTGATCCCGGGCCCGGGCCTACTTCTGACTTGCTGTGTGACCTGGACAAGGCTCTGACCACTCCTGACCTTGTTTCCCTGTCGGTGGAGAGGAGCTCATGCCAATGTTCTTCTGTCTCAGTCCCCAGCGCAGCACCCCAGCTCTCCCTGTCCAGCCCCAACCCTTCGGACATCAAGGTGGCATGGCTGCCCCTGCCCTCCAGCCTGAGCAATGGACAGGTGGTGAAGTACAAGATAGAGTACGGTTCGGGGAAGGAAGGTGAGTGGGGCTGGGGCAGTGCAGAGATGTTTGTGGGAGTGGGGGTCCTCCCCTAGGTGGGGGGAGTTGTCAGTGGGAATGGGGGTCCTCCCCTAGGTGGGGGGAGTTGTCAGTGGGAATGGGGGTCCTCCCCTAGGTGGGGGGAGTTGTCAGTGGGAATGGGGCCTAATGGGAGTATGGAAAAGCTCTGGAAAAAGAGCGCCGAGAGACAGATAGATAGGTTGGTGCAAGCCCGAAAGACTGAGTTCAATCTCAGACTTCATGTTTTAAAGGTGGGAGGGGAGGGCTGTCACAGTGGTAGTGCCTGTTTGTAATCCCAGTGCAGGGGAGGTGGAGACAAGAGGACACCTGGAGGTCATTGGGCTAAAGCCAGAGTTCCAAACCAGTGAGAGACCCTGTGCAGAATACCAAAGAAATGACAAGAGGTTACCATCTGACCTCTACATGTGTGCGCACACACATGTACCTGCACATATGTGAACACTCACACTCATGGACACACACACAGAAACAGTGTTTGGGGGCAGTTGAAGAAAAGGGAAGACAAAGAGGGTCGGTAGCTTGGGCATGGGTAAGAAGCATAATCACTGGAACCTTGGACTCAGTGTCCCATCCTTTGAACCCTTCTAGGTTTTTGCATTTGTTTGTCTTTTAAGATTTATTTATTTTATGTATATGAGCGCTCTATCTGCATGCACACTGCAGGCCAGAAGAGGGCATCAGACCCCATTACAGATGGTTGTGAGCCATGGTGTGGTTTCTGGGGATTGAGCTCAGGACCTTTGGAAGAGCAGCCAGTGCCCCTAACAATTGAGCCATCTCTCCTGCCCCAGAAACCTTCTAGTTTAAAACCAGAGAAGAGGGGGGAGGCTGCAGGAGTGCACATGGGGCATGGGCTGGTCCTACTGGGGAGATGATGCTGGTCTGAGGAAGGCGATGTGGTTTGGAAAGGAATGGAGAGTGTGGAAAAGAAAAGTGAGGAGGGTCAGGGTAAAGATAAAGAGAGAAGCAGGAGGCTGACCCAAGGCAGCAGTCGGGGCTCCTGACACCAGGTACTGCTTAGTGCTCTTAGCTAATCATCAAGCCTGTACAAGGGGTGTGGACTGGCTGCTGCTATTGGTTCACAGGGGAGGAGACCATAGCCGTGGTGTTTCCATGTTGAACCAAGGCCAATGGGTTTCAACAACTATAGATAGAAGGCTCAGAATCAACCTGGAGGCACGAACCCTGCCTCCGTGCTGAGGGCTTAGTGCCCAGAGGACCCGGGGACCTGAAATGGAAGCATCAGTGTCCTTTTAGAGATCAATGGTGTCCCAGTGAAGGCCCCAGCAGCCTATCCTTTTTGTCCCAGAAGATCAGGTTTTCTCCACTGAGGTGCCGGGAAATGAGACTCAACTTACGTTAAACTCGCTCCAGCCAAACAAGGTATACCGAGTCCGGATTTCAGCTGGCACTGGGGCTGGCTACGGAGTCCCTTCTCAGTGGATGCAGCACAGGACACCTGGTGCACACAACCAAAGCCATGGTATGGAGCTGCGTGGGCAGACTGGGGCACAGGTGCTCTATGGCCTTGGAACCAGGGCCACCCCCCTGCACAGACCTGTTGTTGCCCCCACACATACACAAGCACTTGATGCACCAGGGCGGCCTGGGTGTAGGAGTAAAGGTCTGGTCTCAAATATCTCCCTGTTCACTCTGTGACTTTGACAAGCCACTCACATCTCTAAAGCTTCGTTCCTACCAAGGGGTGGCAGCAGGATTAGTGATATAGTTATACACAAAGTGGTTGTTGGCACAGAATAGGAGCTCCTTGGGCTGAGACCATGGCTCACTTGGCAGAGTGCTTGCCTAGCATGCACAGAGCCCTAGGTTCAAGCCCCATGGCTGCATGAACCCCAGCGTGCCAGAAATTCAAGGTCTGTCTCACCTACATAGTGAGTTTGGGACCAGCCTAGGAGGCATGAAACTCTGTTTCAGAGAAAAGAAGAAACCCACTTAAAAAAAGTAGCTGGCTTTGCCAAGAGGCTGAATAGCACACTCGTTAAATGGCCACAAAGTCTCCAGGAGAGTGGTAGTGGAGGTTCATGCCTTTAATCCTAGCATTCCAGAGGCAGAGGCAGGCAGATCTCTGAATTCAAAGACAGCCTGGTCTACAGAGCAAGTTCCAGGAGAGCCAAGGTTACATGGAGAAACCCTGTCTCGAAAAAGAAAAAAAGAGGAGTTGGGGATTTAGCTCAGTGGTAGAGCACTTGCCTAGCAAGCGCAAGGCCCTGGGTTCGGTCCCCAGCTCCGAAAAAAAAAAAAAGAAAAAAAAAAAAAAAAAAAAAAAGATTATAAAGTTGGCTACTGGGGTTGGGGATTTAGCTCAGTGGTAGAGCGCTTGCCTAGGAAGCGCAAGGCCCTGGGTTCGGTCCCCAGCTCCGGAAAAAAAAGAACCAAATAAATAAATAAATAAATAAAGTTGGCTACCATATTCAGACATTAGACAATCTATAGCTTTTAAAATTATAGACTTATAAGAAGGAAGTAAAAATACACAAAGGCTGCCAAGATGGCCCAGCTAACAAAGGGACTGGCTCCCTTTTCTGGGGATCTGACTCCTATTGTCTCCCCCAGAATGTATACGGTGAAAGAAATGAGTCCACAACCTGCGGACTCTGACCTCTGACTGCCACATGCACACACATAAATTAAGTAATTAAAAAAAATTTAAATACATATACAAAATGTTTGAAACAGAGTCCAGCATACAGCCAACTCTCTACTCTTGGGCTCAGAGGATTGCTCATCACGCTAATGGTCCCAAACCTCCCTCATGATCTCAACAGCCCCTTACCTGTCCTTCAAGAGACCTACAGAAACCCCTCTGTTCCCTAACCGCGGGCCTGCGCAGAGGCGCCCCCTGCTGTCTCTTCTGCATGCCCGGCAGACGCGCCTGCGCAGCTAACGTGCAGAGCTCAAGTCCACCGGGAGGTGGCAGAGTGGAGCAGTAGGGAAGCCCAGGCCTGACCACTCCACCACTTCACTCGTCATTCTCTTCCCCTTGTCCCCATCATCTTCCTCTGTCCCCAGTCCCCTTTGCCCCTGCAGAATTGAAGGTGAGGGCAAAGATGGAGTCCCTGGTGGTGTCATGGCAGCCGCCCCCTCACCCCACCCAGATCTCTGGATATAAACTCTACTGGCGAGAGGTGGGAACAGAGGAGGAGGCAGATGGTGACCGCCCCCCAGGGGGCCGTGGAGATCAGGCTTGGGATGTCGGGCCGGTGCGGCTGAAGAAGAAAGTCAAGCAGTATGAGCTGACCCAGTTAGGTGAGTAGGCCTGGGCTTGGGAGGGCCATGGGCAAGCTAAAAACAGGGAGAGTGACCCCCATGGCCTTCCCCAGTCCCTGGCAGGCTGTACGAGGTGAAGCTAGTAGCTTTCAACAAGCACGAGGACGGCTACGCTGCTGTATGGAAGGGGAAGACGGAGAAGGCGCCCACACCAGGTGAGGGGGTGGGGCAGTAGGGGTCTCAGAGTCTCCTTTTCTCTTTTCTTTACCAGCCAGCAGACAGTGTGCATGCCACAGCCACCCAGCACACCCTCCTGGGCAGGAGTTTTCCTGTCCTAGACATGCCCCTCATTCTCAAGCTGAGCAGAGCAAATAGGGAAAGTTTGGAAAGAGAAACTCCATGTCTGATGCGTGATTCCTGGCTCTAATTTTAATCTTTAGACAGTTTTTAAGATCACATCCACTTATACCACACGATTCATCAGATTGTCCCATAGTTTTCTTTTAAGATTTATTTATTTATTTATTTATTTATTTATTTATTTATTTTTTTATTTTTTTTTGGTTCTTTTTTTCGGAGCTGGGGACCGAACCCAGGGCCTTGCGCTTCCTAGGCAAGTGCTCTACCACTGAGCTAAATCCCCAACCCCTATTTATTTATTTTATATACCAGAGTACACTGTACTTGTCTTTGGACACACCAGGAAAGGGCATAGGATCTCACTACAGATGGTTGTGAGCCACCATGTGGTTGCTGGGATTTGAACTCAGGACCTCTGGAAGAGCAGTCAGTGCTCTCAACCACTGAGTCATCTCTCCAACCCCATCCCATAATTCTTAAGTACACAGCGGTTTGTCACCTTGATGATCCATTCTGACAGTCAGAAGCCAAAACCCTGGGTTCTAATTCCAGCTAGGTGATATTCTCACTCAGCAAGTGTTTTACTAAGTATCTACCACGTGCCAGCTCTGTTCTGGAAAATTAGCAATGAGCAGCATGAATAAGATATCTGTTCTCTGGGAATTTGTTTCATGCTTATCTAATAAACATTTGTCATCACCAAATAGTATCCCAGACAGTTTTCTACCCACGCTGTAAGTATTAACTAATCCAACCTCCTAAGAACCCTCATGAGGGGACCAGTGAGATGGTTCAGCAAGTGAAGGGTGCTTGGTACAAGCCAGATGACCTGAGCTTGTTTCCCGGCACTCCCCAAATTGTCCTCTGACCCCCACATGCATAGAGTAGCGCTCATTCCCTTCCCTCCACACAACAAATACATGTGTGATCGAGAAGACACAGTGATTGAGAATTTTAAAGAAACAAATGTAAAAAAAGAAGGAGGAGGAGGAGGGAGAGGAGGAGGAGGAGGTGGGGGAGGAGGAGAAGAAGAAGAAGAAGAAGAAGAAGAAGAAGAAGAAGAAGAAGAAGAAGAAGAAGAAGAAGAAGAAGAAGCAGCAGCAGCTCGAGATGTAGGTGCTGTCGTCAGATCCATATAAGAATATAGAACAGAGCTACAGAGAAATCCCACAACTTCTCCAAAGCCACATAGCCAGTAAGTGACAGAGAAGGAGTTTCAACCAAAGGAGCCTCGCTCCAGAGTCATGGCATGCTTTCTCTGTCACATTTTCATCAGTGATGGGATGTGTCACAGTCACTCTATGTGTGACCTTAGCAAAAATTCACTTCAACTCCTGGGAGCCTCAGTTGCAGCAGGAATAACGTCACCCAACTTACAGGATCAAAATAGAGGCCCGGTGCCAGCTATGGTATCCCACAGCTGTAACCCCTGTGCTAGAGGATCAGAGGCAAGAGCTAGCCTGGGCTACTACATAATGAACATCTGCCCACTCTCCTTACACTTGGATTTTCCCCTCTAGATCTGCCTATCCAGAGGGGGCCACCGTTGCCTCCGGCCCATGTCCACGCGGAATCAAACAGCTCCACCTCCATTTGGCTTCGGTGGAAGAAGCCAGACTTTACCACAGTCAAGATTGTCAACTACACTGTGCGCTTCGGCCCCTGGGGGCTCAGGAATGCCTCCCTGGTCACCTACTATACCAGGTATCAGCAAGGGGAGGGCAACTGGAATAGTAAACTAGCGGGCTCAGCTATGGCTAGGGCACACCCAGAATCTACACAGAAGTCTCTTTAGGACTGCTGACCAGGGGGTAACAACGAGGGAGACTTGTCTGGTCCCACCCCTAATGACCGAGTGTGTGGTCACCCTTTGGTGTGAGTGGGATGCCATCCACTGGCTGGGACCCTGCCCTCCCATCATGGAGAAGATAGCTTAAGGAGCTGCTGGTCTGATTGAGAAGACGCCCTGTGAAAGCCAAGAGAGATAAACTAAGCCAAGGATAGGTAGATACCTCAGAAGTGACTGGTCCCCCCAGTAAAGAATAACTTAGATTAATTCAGGAAGGCATCCCCGAGGAGAGAAGGGTCTGCTTTGGAGATTAGATATGGAATAGCATATGTCCGACCTCTCTGTCGTTTGCCTGGCTGTGTGTGGGAGGGGAGGTTAGTGTCCCTGAGTAGTAGCACCCTGAGTAGCAGGGTGGGGCCTGGCTGGAGGCAGGGGCTTATGTCTGGGGTTCTGCCTGGCTTGAGGCCTGTCTGAGGGCACTAGTCCTATCCCTTCTCCTGGAAGCTCTGGAGAAGACATCCTCATTGGCGGGCTGAAACCATTTACCAAGTACGAGTTTGCAGTACAGTCCCATGGTGTGGATATGGATGGGCCTTTTGGCTCTGTCGTAGAACGCTCCACCCTGCCTGACCGTGAGTATCCACTGCCCTCTTCCCGCCTGTGTCACCATTGTCTGGGTCCAATGAAAGAGGAAGAAGAGGAGGCTGTGCCCTCAGCCCCTAACCCTTAGTAGGGGCCGTGCCTCTGACTCTTCACCCCCTCCCCTGCGCTGCAGGGCCCTCAACACCTCCTTCTGACCTGCGTCTGAGCCCCCTGACACCATCCACTGTTCGATTACACTGGTGTCCCCCCACGGAGCCCAACGGCGAGATCGTGGAGTATCTAATTCTCTACAGCAACAACCACACCCAGCCGGAGCACCAGTGGACACTGCTCACCACAGAGGGTAAGGACGCTCATCCCTGCTTCCTTCCCTCTTGTTCTGAGGGCTCCCGAGAGCGGAGGCTGCAGCTACTGTCTGGTGCAGAGTTGGCTTGCCCATGGCGCTCTGGCCTCCTGCCTACGTTCTACCTGCCACCCTACCACAGGAAACATCTTCAGTGCAGAGGTACATGGCCTAGAGAGTGACACTCGGTATTTCTTCAAGATGGGAGCCCGGACCGAGGTGGGGCCTGGGCCCTTTTCCCGCTTGCAAGATGTGATCACTCTACAGGAGACATTCTCAGGTACCAGGCAGGAGGGAGGAGGGCCTTGGGCAGCCTGAGGTCCCAAGAGCCCTGGATTGGCTCCCAAGGCCCTGCCTTCTGGAAATGGCATTTCTTTTACTTTGGAGCCCTTGGGAGTGGGGGATGGGGAGCAGTGACAGCTTGATAGAGGGACTGTCAGCTTTGAGGGGTCTTTTATTATTTCATCCTCTCTCTCTCTCTCTCTCTCTCTCTCTCTCTCTCTCTCTCTCTGTGTGTGTGTGTGTGTGTGTGTGTGTGTGTGTGTGTGTGTGTGTTTGGCACAGTTCATATGTGAACGTCAGAGACATCAGAGAGTTGGTTTCATACGGATCTCTCTTTGCCTGGAGCATTGGTGAGCTCCTGAGTTCCGTGAAGAAGTGGACAGCAGGCTGGACAGACACTCACAGGGTTCAATTAAGATACTAAATGAGGGCTGGAGAGATGACTCAGCAGTTAAGAGGACTGACTGCTCTTGTAAAGGTCCTGAGTTCAATTCCCAGCAACCACATGGTGGTTACCATCTGTAATGGGATCTGATGCCCTCTTCTGGCGTGTCTGAAGACAGTAACAGTGTGCTCATATATGTAAAATAAATAATTAAATAAATATTTTTTTAAAAAAAGATACAAAATGAGAACCCAGGGCCCCTTATTGAAAAATTATTGAAGATATGAAGATGGGCCAACGGGGCACCAACCACACATAGGATCATGGAGCATGAGGGCCTGAGTTCAAATGCCCAGCATCCATGTAAAAGTTGGATGTGGCTGTGTATGCTGTAATCCTTGCCGAGGAAGCAAAGACAGGATATCTCTGGGGCTGAAATAGTCACTCGAGGTGGACCTCTGACCTCCACACCACACATACATTCCCTTGTGTGCCTCCCCACATGAACATATGCAGACATCACACACACACACACGTAACTACACACCACACCTAGAGCCCATCTAGATTAAACATATATACGCCACGAAGCCCTTGTTGCCAAGTGGAAGACTTCTTCACCGAAAATCTGATTCTACAGAGTCCAGTTTTGTGAAGAGAGGCAGGTGGTGCATAGCAGAGAAGACCATGGTGGACTCAATATGAGGCCTATACTATAGTAAGGTCCTGTGGCTTTCTGTACTTCAGTCAGAAGGCAGTGAGCTTCCAAGCCAGGTGTGGTGGCACAGAACTTCGATCCCAGCACTTGGGAGGCAGAGGCAGACAAATCTCTGCGTTCAAAGCCAGCCTGGTCTACAGAGTGAGTTCCAGGACAGCCAGAGCTATAAGAGAATCCCTGTCTCAAAACAAACTAACTAACTAACAAACAAACGAGAGAGAGAGAGAGAGAGAGAGAGAGAGAGAGAGAGAGAGAGAGAGAGAGAAGCGTGAGCACCCTGAAGAGACTAAGGCTAGCAGTGTTCCATAGAAGCCCTCACCTCTGGTTTATGAGCACTGTGCCGTACTGTCTTTGAATTACACTGTTCTCCTCCCCACCAGACTCCTTGGATGTGCACTCTGTCACAGGCATCATCGTGGGCGTCTGCCTGGGACTTCTCTGTCTCCTGGCCTGCATGTGTGCTGGCCTGCGACGAAGCTCGCACAGGTGAACGAGGGAACCATTGAGACTAAGAGAGTTACCAGGAAGGGCTGCCTCTGAAGCCCCGATATAGTTAGAGCTATGGAGATGGAGTGGAGTTCAGTGCTACTTTTGCCCTCATGCGAGGCCCTGGGCTCCATCGTCAGGACAATAACAAGTCGATAATTTATTTATTAGCATTTTGAGATGAAGGATTGGAGGCGTTGATCACATGAGACTGTAGAATAAACCAAGGGGAGCCTCCCCCCCCCCCGTACCCGCCTCCCCTCACCTCAGAGCAGGCTGAGCTACCTGTGGGCTTTTCTCATAGCTTCCCTGCTGGAAGCTTAGATGGAAAAGCTCCACGTCGCCATTCAAAGAAGGGTGCCATTTGAGGGGTGGGGCCGGATGGACTGTATTCCTTCCTTTCCGGTTGATCACACCACACCAGGAAGCCAAATCCTCTACTCTTGTCTGACCCATAGCTTTGTTCCTGTTGCTCACAGGGAAGCCCTCCCCGGACTGTCCTCCACAGCCACCGCTGGGAACCCAGCACTCTACTCAAGAGCTCGGCTCGGGCCCCCCAGTGTCCCCGCTGCCCATGAGTTGGAGTCCCTCGTGCATCCTCGTCCCCAGGACTGGTCCCCACCGCCCTCGGATGTGGAAGACAAGGCTAAAGTGCACAGCCTTATGGGTGGCAGCGTTTCAGATTGCCGAGGCCACTCCAAGAGAAAGGTGAGGCTGGAGTCTCGGTAGGTCCTAAACTCACACGGACCCATTCCCAAATCAAACACTAGGGGGCGCCAGAGCACAACTTCTGACGGCGAGACTCACACCAGGCCCTGAGCTATCTAGAGAAAGTCTGTCTGCCCCACCTGGAAGGGCACCAGAGCTGCGAGCACCCATACTTCTCCTCACTAACCTAATATGGAGAAAAGAAGCTGGTCCCTTTGCTGTGGCCAAATAGGGCTGGCCCCAGGATAAGGTGAGATACCGTAGGCCAGGTTCCCTGGTGGCACACCCTGACCAAATGGACAGTCAGTCCTCCCATCTCTCCACTTTCCTCTGCAATAAGGAAGAGTCCACCAGGTTTGGGAGCTTCCGATTTTGCGATTTTGCACATCAAGTGTTATTAGGCTTATGACTCCGCCCTTCCTATCCTCCCAACCTCAGTTCTTACCCCTGCCTGGAGGAAGGGCTTTAGCGCAGAACCTATCTGGAGATAACAGGGGCCCACAGGTCTGGACCCTGCATACCATACTATCTTCTTCTTTCTCTGCAGATCTCCTGGGCTCAGGCAGGGGGACCGAACTGGGCAGGCTCCTGGGCAGGCTGTGAGCTGCCCCAGGGGAGTGGTCCACGGCCGGCTCTAACCCGGGCTCTGCTGCCTCCAGCCGGAACTGGGCAGACACTGCTGCTGCAGGCCCTGGTGTATGATGCCATAAAGGTTGGTCAGTGTTGTGAGAGGAAGAGGGAGGCAGGAGGGGAAAGCCCTATGCATTTCCAGGGACAGAAAGGTATTTGGAAGACCTTGTAGCTTCCAAAGGGGAGCGGGTGACAGGAAGCCAGTTTGGAGCGGTCCCTTCTTTACCTGGACCTAATGGCTTATAGTAGACTTACAGAGTATCTGAAGGTAGCCCTAACCCCTCAGATACGGTCAGCCCCTGCTGCTCTTTATGGAGGTCCTGTGCCTAGTACTTTCTGGTAGCCTGAGTGAGGGCGAACGTGGCATCCTGTACTTCTCGCCTCTACAAGACCCTGAGCATCTCAGGTGGAACTGTGCTTGTGTTGTCCAATGGGGAGTCAGCCTCTCCCCACCCTACACGTGTTTGATCATTTCTCTGAAGACCATCCTCAGAGATGCTCACCTTCTGTTCCCCACTCTGCCAGAGCAACGGGAGAAAGAAGCCGTCCCCAGCCTGCAGGAATCAGGTGGAGGCTGAAGTCATTGTCCACTCCGATTTCGGTGCATCCAAAGGATGTCCTGACCTCCACCTCCAAGACCTGGAGCCCGAGGAGGCCCTGCCTGCAGAGGTTCTGCCTCCCACCGCCGGGGTTGTGGATCTGTCCCAAGGAGCAGACTGGCTGGGCAGGGAGCTGGGAGAGTGCCAACCAGCAACCACTGGGCCAGAGAGGCTCACCTGCTTGCCAGAAGCAGCCAGTGCCTCCTGCTCCTGCTCAGACCTCCAGCCCAGCAGTGCTGTAGAGGAGGCCCCTGGGAAAGGCTGCCAGCCCAAAGCCCTGTGTCCTCTAGAAATCAGCCCAAGCCTTCCCAGAGCCCCTGTCTCCTCTGCTCAGGTCCCCTGAGCAGAAGGCTGATACATGACATGCATGGCCACACATGTGTGTATCAGAGATATCAACAAGCCCTTTGGAGCCTCTAGGATCCTTTGGCCTGGGTGAGGGAGAACTTTATTCTCTCCCCTATATTTTGCATCACATATGTGATACAGGAGGGACTTGAGACACAGCTGCATGTGATGGACAGGTGTGAAGTCACGTGTGTGTGTGCTGGTTGAGCTGGGAAACCTCTCCCTATGAAGCAGTCACTGGGGTCTGATTGACCCTCCATAGCAGGACGGTGTACCAGTGATCAGTGCCAGGTCTTTGAGCTTTAGCCTTGTCACCTAGCCTTTTATTACACTCTGAGAGTGTCTCCAGTGCTGTGTCTACAAAGAGGTGCCAGCCCCTCTTCGATCAGCTGTGCTGAGCGGAGTGCCAGTCAACCGCAGGCCTACGACACGGCAACAGCACGGCCGTCATCCCCCTGGCCTCCTAAGGTCCAGACGGCTGGGTGAACCCAGCTCTCCTTTGAGCAGCTCTGTACCTAATTTTGTAATCTGGGAAGTGCCTGGTTTGGGAAATCTTCTTTCGCCCCACCCCCATCCCCCATCCCTCGTTGCCCCTTCATTGTTCTGGTGGTCTGTCTCATGTCATCTTGCTCCCTAATCCTGGGGCCCTTCTCTTTCCCATGATGCCCCTTATTTCCTCACGGCTGTTTCCATTTCTGTCTCCCACGCTTGTCTTTGTGTTGTGTGTTTCTCGTCCCTGAGTTCAACCTATGCACCCTTCCCTAACAACATGACTACCTCATGTCTGCCTCAGACCATAGTGTGACCGCTGGGTCCCCACAGCTCCCCTGCCAACCGCCTTCCTGGGCAGATGACCCACTCCAGGTAGATCTGGAGAAGACTTTGTAGCTTCCCTGGCTGCCGTCTCCTTGGTATTGAGATGCGAAGGTTTTCTATGGAAGATGAATCCAGGCCACACCAGGGAAGCCCTGAGAAGGGGTAGGCACTGATACCAAAAGGCTTAGTAAAATGACTGCCCCCCATCTGCACAGAGAAATGGGTGCATGCTTTGCCATGCAGTCCTGGCCGAAGCTGAAGGGGTGAGGAGAAGGTAGTTACCAGAGCTGCAGTGACTCAGCTCCCTGACCTTGGAGCCTTGAACCTGACTGGATTCAGGGTGGCCAAGAGTTTCCTCCAAGATGCTAGAAGGGAAGTCTCTGCACAGGAAAAGGGCGGCTGGCCCATTTTGTTTTATCTTTCTTTACACTGAATCCGGAAATCATCTTACCACACAGGGCCAAGCCTGATTGGTATTTCCTGAGTCACAGAAGCCATACCATCTCCTTGATTTCTCACTTCAGCCGTGTTCCAGGATCATCGAATGTGGGATCTGTGCTCTCTCACTGCACATCTTTCTATTTTACCGGCTGGCACACCAACCGTTAACTCTGGCTTCTGGGCCAAATTAGAAATAACCAGTCTATCTCTCTATATCTTCCTTCCTTCCTTCCTTCCTTCCTTTCTCTTTCTTTCTTTTTTTTTTTTTTTTTTTTTTGTCTTTCAGTGGAGTTGCAGCTCCTGAAACATCTGTGTTTATAAGCCTCATGTGTCACTCATGTATGACTCCACCTACATTTCCTCCCCCCCCTTCAGCCAGCCTATGATAACACTAAAGATTATTAATGCTGGTTTCGTATCTCGTTAAAGACAGGATTGTCACTTGAACTACTTCTGCAGCATTCAGAGTGGCCATGGCCAACACCACCGGATGTTTTTTCATTGCTCTGAAGGTCAAAAGTCTCATTTTGTTTTCCTGGTTAGATTCCCCACCCCCAACCCCCCTTGCCTTGAATGAAATAACCGTTTTAACAGTAGGCTCTTAGCATCACACCACATAGTCATTCCTCATGTTCTTGTTTAACAAGCACTGAGGTTCTGGTTTAAATTAAACAGCTGCAAATGAGACAATTTATAACCCATTAGGCTGGGTGGAAAATTGTTTCTCAAAAGCAAATAAGTAATAAATCTGGTATCTGCCTATAACTCACAGTTGATAAGAAAGTAGCCAGTACTCACTAGCGTTATATATGATTTGGGTTCTGAGTAACTGGGGAGTGTTAGATTTGTGACTTTGTAGCAGCAGGTTTTATTAGGAAAGAGTCTATTGGCCTTTTACAGGGTATTAATCCCTTTGTCGCTTACCATGGATGCCTTAAGTTCTTTTGAGTCTCATTTAAGAACCTCTCTTTTCTCGAAGCATGACGAGTGCACTTGATACTTACTTGCTCACTCATTTACCTGTCCCTCCTTCGTGCTGGTTTATTTCCTCACACTTTCCAGCATCATGCTTCCTCCTTACAAATATGATATTCTTTAGTGTTACACTAAGGCATTGATCATGTATCTGTCCCTGTAATGAATTAATAAACTATTTTCCAGACATGTTGCTCTCTCTTTTAACTTTAAAGATTTCTTTTGCATGTTGCTTTGCACAGAGGCCAGAGCACTTCTGATCCTCTGGAACTGGATTTTTCCAGTTGCTGTGAACCATCCAGGATGGGCACTGAGAACCAAACCAGGGTCCTCCGCAAAAGCAATAAACACTGGCAACCACTGAGGCATCCCGCAGCCTCAAGATGTGTACTAGGAACCAACTGACTAGAGTTTCCTCAGTCTTCCTACCCAAGAGGTTTATTTCCTGCCAGGATGGGCAACAGAAAAAATCTGAGAGTAGAGAAGATGGGCCCAAGAAAAAACCTAAAGCCTCAGCTGGGTGTGGTGGCGCTTATCTTTAATCCCAGCACTCACGAGGCAGATGCAGGTGCACCTCTGAGTTTGCAAAGGCTAGCCTGGTCTACAGAGAGTTCTGGGACAGCCAGGGCTACACAGAGAAAGCTTGACTTGAAGAAAAAGAAAAGAAAACCAAAAAACCCCTGCCTCCTCTTTCCCACTCAGTAAGCATGTAGGAAACAAGCATGAACATAAGCACACACTCTCCCCACACGGATACACACATATTTACAAAAAAAAATTCAGGACTGGAGAGATGGCTGCTCTTCCAGAGGTCCTGAGTTCAATTCCCAGCAACCACATGGTGGCTCACAACCATCTGTAATGGGATCTAATGCCTTCTTCTGAAGACAGCAACAGTGTAGTTGTACTCATAAAAATATTAATAAAAATTTTTAAAAATTTGTAAGTTAAAAGGGGGCTGCAAATGTCATTGTGCAGTTGAAAACTTTCCTAGCATGTGTACTGAGTGTTTGCCTACACACACACACACACACACACACACACACACACACACACACACACACACGCACACCACGTGAATGCTTCCTAAGTTGGAGGACTGTATCAGATCCCTGCCAACCCTTTGAAATTGTGGTCCGTGGATGTGTTGAGCCACATCACGGCTGACCTGGGATACGCCGGCTACCGGTGCACCCTTACGCTCACTCTGCAAGTGTGCACTCCTTCACAAATACCCTCAAGTGCGTACGGTCTCAGAACTTTCCACGCTCAGACCCGTACTCCACACATCTCAGAATCACAGCTGAGATCTCTAAGGAGCCTAGAAAGTGCCTCTTCAGTGGGAGGAATCACAGGCCAGCAGAGGCTGTCATACCCAGGACCACCCCCAAAGTGACTGGTGGGCCAGGCTCCGAGTTAATTGACAGATCATACAGAGAGATACTGCACATTTTGCACGCAGCAGAATAGCCATTATTTGCATATCACTCTCAGACCAAGGTTGTGATAAAGAAGAATTAAACACTTGTCAAGATGAATTTAAAATGACAGCAATTCAGGACACCAGTTTGACCTCTCCGGAGCCCAGAACATGCCAATAAGGGGTGGTTGATGATTCAAGGCCTGCAGGAGGGCCTTCCAGGACTTTCAGCCCCAAGGGGGCCCCTTCTTCAGTACTACCTTCCCTGTTGTCTGTAGAGGCCTCTCTCTGGCCCTTCCTCAATGACTCCTTTTATGACTGTGGCAGGCTGGGGTCTCTGCGCTGGAATCTCGTCAGTGTTCACGGGTTATCTTCTCAGGCTTATACTAACGCAGATCTGTCTGTGGACAGACGTCTGCACTCTACAGGTCTGATGGTTTTCTGTTTTGATTTTTTTTATTTATTTACTTATTTACTTTTGGTTTTTCAGACTGGGTTTCTCTAGCTGTCCTGGAAGTAGCTCTAAAGACCAGGCCTCAAATTCACAGTGATCCTCTGCCTCTGCCTCCTTAGTGCTGGGACTGAGCTGTGCGCCACCACTGCCTGGCTTTTTGTTTTGTTTTGGTTCTTGTTGTTGTTTTAGACATGGTTTCACTATGTAGCCGTGACTGCCCTAAAACTCTATGTAGATCAGGGTGGCCTTGAACTCACAGAGATCCACCTGCCTCTACTTCCCAAGATGTGTGTCATTACCCTCGGCTCTTCTTAATGTTTTTTTAAATTAGAGAATTGTAGGACATTTGTGTGTGTGTGTGTGTGTGTGTGTGTGTGTGTGTGTGTGTGTGTACGTACATGTGCCATGAAGCATTGTGGCTGGCTGTCAGAGAACAATTTGCTATGGGAGTCATCCTTCATGGGATGGGACTCAGCTGGTGAATCAGGCTTGGCTGCAGGTTCCTTTCCCTGCTGAACCATCTCGTTAGCCTGAAGTCTTCTTTACTTACCTGTACCAGAGCATGGTAACAAATACTTGTAATCCTCAAACTTGGAAGGTGGAGGCAGGAGGATTAAAGAGTCTAAGGTCACCCTCTACTACAAAGTTAATTCAAGGCCAGGCTGGGACATGAGAGGTGAGAACTGTTACACTCCTACCTCCCAATCCCACCAGGATTAAGTGGGTGCTCTGTAATTTTAATGGACTCACCCATCAAGTTAGACCCAATACATGGCTGCATACAGTAGCAAAAAGACAAGACTCAACATCTCTTTGGGAGACATATATGTCTCTCTGAACAGCTGTCTTCCCACAGGTGAGACATCAGACAGAGATGGCGACTGTAACTTCCAGTGTGCATACCCGGCTACCAGATCATTTGCCTGGACCTTTGCTTTTAAAGATCTGCAAAGTTGAGGGAAGCTAGTGTTGTCTTCAGGTTTCAGACCAACTCAGTGAAATTAACTGGGCTGGACAGCAGGCAGAACTGAGTAAGGTCTCGGGCTTCTATGGGATTCTTATTGTCGTGTTAGGGTTGCTCTTCCCAGATCACCTACTGGAGTGCCCTAACTTATTCAATCTTGAGAGGCTAGTCTTGAAGCTACACGACCTATCCCTTGAATAGGACAGGAAACCTAGAGAATACCGAATCTCTGACAACTTTGAGCAGTTTTAAGAGAATTGTCTTTAAAACAGAGAGTTGGACCTAATGAAAAGGGCACCGCAGAGAGAACGAGGAAAGAAAACCCCTCAGCTTTGCTTGTTTTTCCGCAGCCGGGACCCTCTTTCACAGTCTTTACTTTCCCAGATCCTCAAGTCCGGACGGACCACGAGGAGCGGATACCCTACTGCAGCCCGGGTCGCCGCGGCAGCTCCCGCTGCAGTTCAAAGCGCAGGGGGCGCGTCCGCTGCGCAGCCGGGAATGTCCGGCCGCTTAAAGCGCTCGCCGGCTCTTTTGTTCCCCAGACCCGGCCTCCGGGGAGAGGGGGCTGGGGGGAGGGGAGGAGAGGGGGGGCGGCGGGCAGAGGAGGAGGGCGGTGCGGGCGCGGGCGGAGTGCGGAGCGCGCACCCCGGGCGCGGCTGACAGATCGCCGCGGTGGGTGCAAGATGGCGCAAGCGGCGCTCTCCGTGATACCCGATCCCCGCTAAGGCCGGCATGCGGCCCCAGCCTCCCGCCGCTCGGGCTCGGCCCCGGCCAGAGCCCCGGCCCCGGCCCCGGCGCCGGCCCCGCGGGACCCTGTGAGCCCGTGAGACTCCCCCGACCCCCGCCCGAGCAGCGCCGCGCGTAGCCGAGCCCAGCGGACCGAGAGACCGATGGCTGAGCCGCGCACCGCGTCCCCGCGCCGCCCGCCCGCGCTGCGCCGGCCCCGGCTTCTGCCGCCTTTGCTGCCGCCGCTGCTGCCGCTGCTGCTGCTGCTACTGTTGCCGCTACCTGTGCCAAGCCTGGGTGAGCCGGGACTCAGGACGTAGGCGAGAGGGGCGGACCCCGGGACATCGCGGGGACCTGTGCTAGGAGCGCGTGCTGGAGGGACCTGGCGGGACAGCGCGCTGCGGGCACCGGGAAACCCACTCCGCCTGGGCTGCCAGTAGTTTGAAGGACTGCGGGAGATTCGGGGGGAGAATCCCGGGAGAGGGCCGGGGCTCGGTTCTCTGCGCCTCCGGGGCTCAGGATAGGTTCAGGGCAGGACCCCGGTTCTGGACAAGAGGAGCTGGGAGCGGGGCAAAGCGGGAGTTGGGAAGGCTGGCATTGCGGATTGGAGGAAACAAGCCCGAGGAGAAAAAGCGGACGAGTCCCAACCGGGGAAGGCGATCCCGGGTGCGCAGAGCCCGGCTGGGGACCCCGAGTAGCCCGAGGCGAACGAAGCCGGAAGCAGCAGATCAGGGTCCCAGGATCGGGGTTCGCCTGCGTTGAGCAGAGAAGGCATTCCCCCAGGGTTTAGAGCTAGGACTGGGTTCGAGGGAATCCAACGAGGAGGAAGGAATGATTCCGGGTGGGCGGAATGGACGACCCTGGCAAGAGGTGGGAGAGCTGGAGGAGAGGTGTTGTAGCCTAGGGCAAGCGCCTGCCAGCGCTGCTATCCAAGACCCCGCCCTTCCCCGAGGGAGCTAAGAGTCCCTGTCCTGGTTCGCCTGCCACCGGTCGCTTCCTCTTGGACTGTAAAAGATTCATCTCACCCAAGACGGGTGTGGATCTAAGCCCTCCTCTTTCTCAAGTCCTTCGCAGGCAACACACATTTGGACTATTCGTTTTCCTCCCTTCCTTCTCCAAAAGCAAAATATTGCATGTACACCCGAGAGAAACTTTATCCCCTGTAGCTACAGCGGGGTTGGATTGGGGGAGGAGGCGGCTCAAACTTAGGATTTGTGGAGGATGCGAAGGCTTTGAAAGAGTGTGAGCCTCAAACGTCTTAAACTGTCCTTATCCTACAGTGGTAGCGATGCCTAGACCCTCCACCCGACTAGGTCTCACCCAGCGGGGAAGGGTTTGAGTCTGCGAGGGAGGAGCCTGGGCCAGGATCACTAATTCCCTGGAAATGGGAGGAGGGGGCTCAGTGCCCGCCCCTTTAGACCAGGAGGGCTCATTCCTCTTGGAGTGAAAGCATAACCGATCAGATAAATTGCTTGCTGGAGAGACTTGCTGTCACCTCTGGCATGAGTGCCTATTCCTTCATCAAATGCCATCCTGTGCAGTGTTTCCCTTAAATCCAACCACTGTAGATGGGCCCTGAGCCATCCCTCCCACACCCGCCTCCCGCCCGCTCATTTTTATTCTGAGGTTACCTGGGAGTGTAGAGTCTAGGTATACACGAGCTTTCTGCTAAATTTGGGAAATGTAAATTGATGTTTACTATTCTCCAACACTCCGTTTAACAAAGGCCAAAAGAGCGACACCCAGAGCCTGGGGTTAGGGGGACCGGCCACACACAGCCTGAATACTGGGTCCATACCTGGGGCTCCTTGGCAGGCATTGGACCAAGTCGCTGATAGTTTTACCAGCAAATGGAAACCTGATTTATTTCTATCTCACTCCACTTTTTAGGTTTTTGTTTGTTTGTTTGTTTGGTTGGTTGGTTGGTTTTTGAGACAGGGTTTCTTTGTGAGGCTGTCTGGAATTTCCTCTGTAACCCAGGCTGGCTTGGGACTCAGAGATCCACCTGCCTCTGCCTCCCGAGTCCCGAGATTAAAAGTGTATGCCCCACACAAGACTTAATTATTTTTTTTCTTTTTAATTCACAGTGAGGGGACATCTTTGTCTCCATTGTTTGTGAAAAGCCACGATGCCACCCGCTTTAATTCTTGGTCCTCGTACCTCCGCCCCACCCTTGCAACCATGTTTGGTTTCAGTGCTGGGGAAGGAAACCAGGGTTTTATGCATGTGAGGCAAACATGCTACCAAATGAGCTACATCTCAGCCCTTCGCGTTGCTTAGGGATTTTAATTTTCTGCAGTGCTCTCTTGTTAATCATGTCAAGCAACCGTATGACACAAGCCACATTGCTGTTCCTTCATTTAAATAGTTGATGAGGGGAAGCTGGGATTGCACTGAATTTTTAAGACTACATTCCGAAAGTCTGTGAGTCTGCAGGGTGATCGTGAGAGTGGAAGCAGAGTGTTGGAATCAGTCTTGCTTTTGAGACTCTGATTTAAAAAAACAAAAAACATTTAGTTCATTTTACCTTCATGGGTGTTTTTCTTCCTCACCGGCCAGTGCCTGGCTCCCATGGGGGCCAGTAGAGGGCATCAGATCCTCAAGACTGGATACAGATAGGTGCTGTGTCCCCATGGCGGTGCTGGAAATTGAACCTGAGTCCTCTGGAAGAGCAGCAGTATTTGTAACCATTGAGCCATCTCTCCAGTCCTCCAAGACTCAGATTTCCAAAGACCAATTGTGAAGTCCTGGGCAAGTCACCAAACATCATCACCAGGTTTCGGTTTTCTTATTTGTGAAAGAGCGAGTGGTGTAAACAGTATTCACTCACCTGCAGTGGATGGATTTAAGCAAAACACTGCACAAGATGGCGTTTGTAACACATGAAGTTTCCTTGTACAATAGGGACTTGTACTAAGCTGACAGATGCACCACAGGCACGCGGCGGGTGCATGGGACCATGAACTGGACATCTCTGGGTATGGAGTTCTTCCTGGTTGTATGTACTCTCCATGCTCATGTCTTTTCTTTCCATTTCCCCTTCCCTAACCCAGGTCTGGGCCATTCTGCTGAGCTGGCATTTTCCGTGGAGCCAAATGATGATATTGCAAACCTTGGACAGCCCATCATGCTGGGCTGCAAAGTAGAGGGCACCCCTCCAGTGCAGGTCTCCTGGAGGAAGAATGGAGCGGAGCTGCCTGAGGACACCCACACCACCCTACTGGCCAATGGCTCCTTGCTGATCCACGACTTCAGGCTGGAGCAGGGAGAGAGCCCTTCAGATGAGGGCGACTATGAATGTGTGGCTCAGAACCGCTTTGGGCTGCTGGTCAGTCGGAAGGCTCGTATCCAGGTTGCAAGTAAGTACCTGTCTCTCTTTTCCCTCTCTACAACCCAGACTGGTGACCAAGGTCAGCCTGCATCTCGAGGGCCAGGGAGGAGCCTCATTTTCTAAAGCTGAAATGAACAAACTTTGTAGATTGGCTCAGTTGACAGGTGGCACAGTGGTGATTTTGGATGGCACAGATATGTCATGTGCTCTTTTTCCGTGGCTGGAATGTAAACTGACAAGAATGAAGCCAAAGGCTCACAGGCCAGAGGCAGGGCCTCATCCGTGTCGTCGTTCAGCTTATGAAAGTTTTCCCGAGTATGTCGTACACAAACGTCCTGGTCCACTGAATATGGTTCTGGTGTTTAAACATAGAAACGTTTGCCTTATTCTGTGGGGGCACTTAGATTTTTGAAGGGGCATTTTAATGACATGAAAATTTTAATTATAGGTTAACTTTGAAAGATTCTGAGTAGGATAAGACTTCACTATGCCAGTAATGGATCCTCAAACTGGTCAAAAATTTTCTTTAAAAACAAAACAGCAAAAACATACAGTGGGTGCTTGGGAAACAGCTTAGTTGGCAAAATACGGCACAAGCTTGAGGGCCTGAGTCTAATCCCTAGAACCCTTATAAAAAGCTGGCTGTGGTAGTAACGGCCTGAGTCCTAGTGCTAGGGAACTGGAGACAGGAGGATTCCTGAAGCCCACTGTCCAGCCAGCGCAGTTGAATTAGCAAGCCTTAGGTGCCAAGGAGAGAAACAAGATGTCATTGTTGCTGAGGAAGACACCTGAAATTGACCTCTGGTCTCCACATACACGCACATGCACACACATATACTCATGTGCACACACACAAACACACACATACTCATGCATGTCCCTCTTAAGCATACACTGAATAAATAGACAGACATTAGACAGACAGACACATGTCAGGAAGAGATTTATTGGATGAGCAGGAAGAAAGTAGGAAGGAAGAAAGGAAGGAAAGAAGGGAAGGAGGGAGGGAGGGAGGGACACTTCTTGAAAAACAGCAAGAGTTGAGGCCAGTGACCAGTGTTCTCTGTCCTAGATCTCTGTACTTCAGGGAGAGGGCTCTTCCTTAAAAAGCTGCTTTGGCTTTGGTAATAACGTTAGCCAAGATTTATTTAGTACTTGCTGTATACAGGGTACCCAGAATGCTTTATGCGACTTATTTCATTGAATCTTCACAATGACTGAGGGAGACATGTGGTAACATTCTCCTTTTAGAGAAGAGACATCTGGGCCTGGAGGAGGGTGGGATTCAGTGGTGACATTCTGGGAGGCAGAAGAGCCAGACTGCAGCCCGGGCAACCTGAACTCTGTACCCTCCCACTTAAGCTATGGCATGCTGCCTCCTTCCCTCTGAACGCTGACAAGTCCCTTCCTGACTCAGGGGACATTTGCACTGTTACTTTGAACAGGCTGGTGAGTGATGAATTGTTCCGGGCAGGAGCCCTCATGCCGGGCCGAGGATGCCCCCTTTGTTCTGAGGAAGACTGATCCAGGCCCCCATATGGAGCTTGCTGGGAAGCAGCCCTGGACTTGGAGATGGGAATCACTCTGGCTCAGCCACCCCTGGTGCTGGCCCTCTCCACCAGGCTAGGGAGACTGATGCGGCCTCTGAGCAGATGGCAGGATGTGTGAGTGGAGTCTGGGGATGGGAGGAATGAAACTTCCCGGGGAGGAAAACTGCCTACCTCCATGGCCTGTTTCACTCATTCATTCATTCATTCATTCATTCATTCAATCAATCAATCATTCATTGGGTACATCGAATTTTATTGATGGTATTCAAGAAGTAGGGCTCTCTAAGCCCCCCAATTCTTCTATGGGTCTCGAATGGGTGCTCAGGATTTTTTTTATTTGGTGGGGGCTGAGTTTGGACAGGAACTCCTTAGCATCCAAGGGCCTCTCTCTTTCTCCCTATTCTTGTAGGAGTGTGTAGTCCCAGGCTTCTTTTTTTTTTTTTTTTTTTTTTTTCTTTTTTTCGGGGCTGGGGACCGAACCCAGGGCCTTGCGCTTGCTAGGCAAGCGCTCTACCACTGGGCTAAATCCCCAACCCCAGTCCCAGGCTTCTTACTTCTTGGAGGCCATGTGTAGGCCATGAGGTCCATCATGAAGTCCACCACTCTGTTGCTGTAGCCGTATCCATTTTCATACCAGGAAATGAGATTATAATGCTATCCTTGAGAACAATGCCAGCCCTACCATCAAAGGTGGAAGGGTGGGTGGCTCTATTAAAGGCTTAGAGAACAACCTGGCCCTTGGTGTAGTGAAGGATGTCCTTTAGTGAGCCCTTGGATGCCTGCTTTACCACCTTCCTTTTTTTTTTTTTAAAGAATTATTTATTCCCTTTACATGTATGAGTACACTGTAGCTATCTTCAGACACACCAGAGGAGAGCACAGGATCCCATTACAGATGGCTGTGAGCCACCATGTGGTTGCTGGGATTTGAACTCAGGACCTCTGGAAGAGCAGTCAGTGCTCTTAACCACTGAGCCATCTCTCCAGCCCCCTTTACCACCTTGATTTTTCATCGTACTTGGCAACTCTCTCCATGTGGCATGTCAGATTCACAATAGACACACTGGGGGTAGAAACATAGAAAGTCATGAAAGTGAGCTTCCCATTCAGGTCTGAGATAACCTTGCCCACAGCCTTGGCAGTGCCGGTGGGCACAGGGATGATGTTATGGGCAGCCCTACAAACATCACACCACAGCTTCCAGAGTGGCCATCCACTGTCTTCTGGATGGCAGTGATGGCCTGGAAGGTCATGAGTCCTTCCACAATGTCATCAACTGTTTTAGTGCAGAAAAGTAGAGGCCCGTTGGGTATTTGCATCACCACAAAGGATCCTGGGAGGTAAAGGCTCAGGAAAGAAAGGAGCTGTGTGTGGGGGGTGGGGGTGGGGGAGGTGGAGGATGTGTTTTTTCTTTTTTTAATGTTGGGAATAAAATGCAAGGATTTAGACATACTAGGTTAACCTCATTGTGTGTATGTTATGAGTGTGCATGTTCATGTATGTACACATATGAGGGGATGTGAATATGTGTGGAGGACAGAAGTTGATGTCATGTTCTCCTCAATCACTATGGGCCTTACTGTTTAAAATAGTGTCTCTCGTTGAACTCAGAGCTCGGGGATTTAGCTAGACCACTGGCCAGCAAGCCCCAGGGATCCTGCTGCCTCCACCTCCCCAGCCCTGGTCCAGCTTTTTACATTGGCCCTGGAGAGCTGACCTCAGGTCCTCACCAGTGTGACCAGTGAGAGCCATTTCCCTACTACTAAATGTGTTTTCCTGTGGGTGATGTTACTCTAAGATATTTTGTTTGACCTGGGCATGGTAGTTCACACCTTTCTGACCTTTTTGATAGACCTCTGTGAGTTCAAGGCCAGCCTGGTCTATATTAGTGAATTCAGTCTGGTCTATATAGTAAGTTCCAGGACACCCAAGGCTAATTAAAGAGACCTTGTCTCAAAAAAAAAAAAAAAAAAAAAAAGTTTTGTTTCTTTCAATTCTGAGGCTAATTTTTTGGGGTCCCAGAAAAGCTAAGGGAGTCGACTCTGAGTGTGGGTCTGATATATACTCTTCCTCTCCCTTCTAAATTTGTGCCCCGTGGGGACTTGCTTTGGCCCCCAGTCCCATCTTTTTACTTCACAGGCTGATGTCCCCGCAAAGCTCCAAAGCTGACTGTCAGTCTGGGTTTCCTCCATACCCTGGCCCTGCCTGCTGGCACTGCAGATGTAGTATGATGTGGGGGGAGAGGGGTGCGGTGGCTTCATGAAAGATGTGAGTGGCCTCTAGGACCCCGGCTTCTCCTGTGAACTCCAGGGGGTTTGGCTGGGTAGAAGGAGTAAGCTTGTTTGCACTGCTTACAGGCAGGACTGCTGAGGCAGCCAAGCTCAGGACAGAGGGCACTCTGTGCACTTCTGCCCAAGGCTGGGCTCTGCTGTAAGCTGGTTTGCCCCTGGAACTTCAGTTGGGGATCAGGTTCTAAGCTCCCAAGTTCATGATCTCAGGAGTCTTGGACTCTCTGCCTTGCTGTCCCACAGGCTAACGGCATGAGGGTTGAAAACTGAGAGTTGCTGATGTGGAGTTTGTGTTCCCTTGGCTGAATCTCCTGTACCATGACACATGCATACATATCATCCCACTATGAAGGAGAGCCACAAGGACCAGTGCGTCCTAAACTCTGCCTGACGAACGGGAGCTCGTCAACTCCAGTCCCAGAGAACATAATGCTTCTTCCGGCTTCCTTAGGCACAGATGTGCTACAGGGACATGCAGGCAGGCAAAACATTTGTACATATAAGATAAGAGTTTAAAAAGGCGGGATGCAGGCCAGTCTTAAGAGGTAGTCAGGGATCTATCTGTTCCTAGCTCTCTGCCCTCCAGTAGAAGCTCTCCATCCTGCCTCTTGATTCTTGGTTCCGATCACATGAGGAAATAAAAGAGAGACAACCTGTGATCACGTGCAGGATTCCCCAAGTTGAACCCTTCCTGACAAGCCCCCAGGGAGCAGGGGGAGGGTATTGGTAAGGTATGATTTTGAATCTAAGCATCTAGACGAGGCTTGAGTTTCTGCATCTAATAAGAGCCCAAGTGATGTCAATGCTGCTGACCCACAGTGGACATCATAATCTCACAGCATACTCTCTAGTTTTGAGAAACTGCAGGTGGCCTAGTGAAGGCCATAGAGCCAGGGCTTCAAGGGCAGAGGCTGGGCAGGCTTGAACCAACTTTGCCACTCACTCACCAGAGGCCCTGAGCAAAGGTTGCTTAACCCTTTTGAGTCACTGTATACCCATTTGGACAAAAGCCATAATCCCTCCCCTCACTGTATCTAGGCTCTGGGAACACTCTTTGAGGTGGTAGAATAAAGGGCTTGATGCCTAGGAAAACAAGTATCTTGGATAGTGGTATGTGTTGTCCACTATGTCAGATGCATACTTATCAGGTGTCAGTGAATTATCTTTAATAGAAATATTAGCAGTTAGAAATCCAGCAGCTATAGTTATTTACCTTATGCTGGTCCCCAATAACCACACAGAAAAACTAAGATATATTTAGAACTGTACCTCAGGTTCGTCGGCAAGCTTACAAGATGCTGCCGAAGAGGAAAAGTGGTTCTGGAAAAGGAGGGAAAGGAGGTGCAGCCTCTGGGAGTGACAGTGCTGACAAGAAGTCTCAGGGTCCTAAAGGTGGTGGCAATGCAGTAAAGGTCAGACGCATTCTATGTGAAAAACATAGGAAAATCATGGAAGCCATGGAAAAGTTAAAAGTCTGGGATGAGATTCAGTGAAGTGGCCACACAAGATAAAGTCAGACAAGGGGGTGACTTGGGTTGGATGACCAGAGGATCCATGGTGGGGCCATTTCAAGAAGCAGCCTTTGCCTTGCCTGTAAGTGGGATTGATAAGCCTGTGTTTACAGACCCACCAGTTAAGACAAAATTTAGATATCATATTATTATGGTTGAAGGGAGAAAATAAAATCACGTGAAAGACTGAAAAAAAAAAAACTGTGCCTCAATCTCCTATGCTAATCTGTCTCCTCCCAGCCCCATCCCATGAGATTCACATATTATTATTGATCTGGCTCTTTGGGCTTCAGGTGTGTTTCTGTGACCTCTCTGGACCCCTTCTTCATGGCTTCAAATCCTCCATTCTCCTGGCTCATCTGAATGTCCCTCTCTCCCCATTCTCCTTCCTCTGGCTGACAGATGTCCCGGCCTATCCTCTATTCTGCCCAGCCATTGGGTGATCAGCATTTATTGACAAGGCAGAGAATAAATGGTAAGAACTGTTTAAACAAACCTAAGGCAAGAGATTCTTGGTATACACATTACAATGTCGAGTCCAGACGGAAACAAGATCTGAGGGCAGAGAAATCAGCATTTGAATAGCACAAGGGTAAACTTTATACAGTCTACAAAAACATTATGCCCACAGTCCAGCCAGGCTGGGCAGGCCTAACTGTGAGTTCAGATGTAGGCTGATAGAGCAAACAGATCTGGGCTTGGTGGCTGTGGGCCTTGCCCCACACTACCCACTGGCTTTGGGACCTTGTGCAAGTCACTTAAGCTCGTGGAGCCCCAGATTCCTTAGGATATGCGTATGAAGAGCTCAGCCCAGGCCACAGCTCGGGCTCTAGACTGTTGATGAGGAACCAGAAACACGAACTATTACTATTCTGAGCTGTGCCTCCAGTCTTGGCTGTGGTGTGATTCCTAGGAAGGAACCCAGAGTTCAGACCCATTGGAACTTGCAAGAGCTGAATCATTCTCAAGATGGCTTGAGGGAGAGAAGGCAGGCCAACTCTCATCCTCTCTCCACATGATTGATGATTGCTTAGTCTGGAACTATGTGTGGGTGGGGCCAGGAGAAGTATGGGCAGGAGCTACTGGGGACGACACTTGGTGGGAGACTCCATGTACTTACAAGGCCCTGAGTAAAGGATGGGTGGTGTGGAAGTGGGTCTTGGCTCTGGAGCTCTGTGAAGGTCTTCATCCCCTGGAAATTGATTGTCCAGCTCAGGTGTGAAACTAACGCTTTCCTACTCTCCTTGAAAGGCAACTCAGTGAGGGGACCCAAGGAAATGTCCTCGCTGCTTTTCACACACATATCTGGTTACTGTCAGGGCAAGAAACAGGCATTGAAGCTGAAGTGTCAACTGGTGGGTGAGTGTCCACACATAGACATACTGGGAGTTCACCTCTGTCATGATGTGATAAATGGGTGCAGGTCAGTCCCTTTTACTTGCCTGCCAATCATGTGTGTGTGTGTGTGTGTGTGTGTGTGTGTGTGTGTGTGTGCGCACGCGCGTATGTGCATGTGCGTGAGCATGTGTGTGCACATATGAGTGTAGAAGGACAGTCTTGGGTATCATTCTGAGGTGCCATCCACTTTGAGATTTTCTGTTTTGTTTTGTTTTTTTAAAGACAAGATTGTGTGTTCTTGACTGGTCTGGAACTTACTGTGTAAAACAGATTGGCCTCTAACTCACTGAGATCCACCTGCCTCTGCCTCTCTAGTGTCGGAATTCAAAATGTGGCTTACCACACCCAGCCCACTTTGTTGTAGTGAGACAGTCTCTCTCTGACCTGGAGCTCTCAAGGTAGGGCAGGCTGGCTGGGCAGAGAGCTCCAGGATTCTGCCTGTATCCACCTCCCTAGCACTAGAACTGATGTGTCTATTTTTTTCTACAAGCAGGTTCTGGGAATTGAACTCAGGTCCTCATGCTTGCAAGGCAAGTACTTTACTGACTAGACTGTCTCCCAAGCCCACATGTAGATCGTTGTTTGGCACTCTTGAGTGAGTTTCGAGGGGTGATAGAAAGAGAAGGGGAGTGGAAAGGCCCTCTTGGGACCCCAGGAGCCCTGTGCATGTGAACAGCTCACTGAGGCAGTGGTGCAGGCCTCGCTCTGTGTAAGGTTCTCAGGGCAGAGCTGCCTCCGAGGCACCTTTCCCCTGTCTGTTCTTGCCCTTGGCACACCCGGTTCCTCCCCAGTCCTTTAACTTACAGACCTTTCTTCTTCTCCTGTGCTGGGAACAGTCGTGGTCTGTGGCTTCAGGTTAGAGCCTTGGCAGTGCTCGGACCGTTAAGTAACTGCTTTACAGCTACTCACCCCATCTGTCTCTTCAGCTAGACTTTAAGCTGGGGGCGGAGGCGGGGGGGGGGACTTCTCAGTTTTTGTATTTCTCACATCCCCTGCCTGGGGAGCTTGGCAAAAACTAAACGAACATGTGCTCTTCTGGGCTCAAAGTGTGTTCTTTCTCTTCTCTCTCTCTCTCTCTCTCTCTCTCTCTCTCTCTCTCTCTCTCCTTCATTTCTGAAATTGTTGGGTTGGTAGCACAGTTCCAAGGGACAGAGGCCATGAACGTGAAGACTGGATCTGCCTTGTGTTCATACAGGGCAGGATCGTGGGGTGCTGCTCGTCTCTAGAGGAACTGAAGCTCGGAGGACCCCACCAGATGGGGTGTGACTCCCACTCAATTGCCCGATGCTCCTCTGAGAAGGGCCTTGGATGTCCTGCTTTGGACCTTCTTCTCTAACCTGACGTGTCCTGCAGCCCCAGGCACTTCGGCCTGTTGGGAGGGAGGCCTCCGGTCTGTGCAGGGCCCAAGGCTGCCCCTCACCCCACCCGCAGGACTCGAGTGTGGAAGTTGAGTGCTTCTGGTTCCCACACCTTGGCTCCACTGTCGCAGGCAGCCAGCTGGCCCCTTAAACACAATGTGCAAATCTTCTCTGTTCCTGCCCCCTCATTGTCAGTGGCCAGGCGCCTGGGCTGGGAATGTGGGCCCGTGAATAGGAGAGGCATTTGCAGCCTGCAAATGAAACAGGCCCCCAGCCCCCCTTAACCCTCTGCCCCCTTCCCACCCCTAGGGAGAAAGGACTTTTTCACTCCTGGCCTGCTTGTATCGCCTTTCTCTCTCCTCTCCAGAGCTCCTGCAGGCTGGAGTGTGTGTGTGTGTGTGAGTGTGTGTGTGTGTGTGTGTGTGTGTGTGTGTGTGTGTGTGTGTGTGAAGAGAGACTTTCGCACAGTAGCTTGAAGGCTATTTTACACCCCCTTAATAAAAGTGGAATGGAACAGAAAGGTATTCAGGATGGCAAACTAGACAGCAGACAGCTCCTCCTGGAATTTGTAATTCCACCAAAAATGTCCACCCTGTGCACAGTTTACCTATGACACCCTATATTTCTCTAGCTGCGGCCTTGTGGGTGGGGAGAAGTGGGTGAGCCATGGGTCATTGCTTTAGAGGACGAGGTCTTAGACTGTGAGCTGATGGGCATGGCCATAGTTCCCCCGGACATCGAGCTCCTAGTTTTCATTCATTAAGTGGGTCCCCAAATCTGTCTGCCGTCCCAAGTGTGCCTATGGACAAATGCTAACTCTTCCCAAGGAACCTCTCCCTCCTTTGTGAGCCCTGTCCCTAGACTTGCTAAAACTCTGATGTTTGCTACTCTCACCTGTGTACTGACCAAGGAGGGACTCCTGGGCACCTGAAGCCCAGTGCTAAGAAGATAGGAAAAGGCCCGTAGAGGGCCCTGAGGGGCAGGTGGACTGCCGCTAGGCACAGGCCGGCCTTGTTCATGCAGGGGAGAGTCTGGTTAGAGACTTGGCTCCCACCAACCTCCCAGCACCACCTCTGTCTCTGCTGCTTAGAAGTTCCATCCACTCTCCACCTCTGCCTCCCTCTGAGGTGACTTTGATGTGTTTGCCTTTAATAAACCCCAGGGCCAGTTCCCCCTGGCTTCTCCTCAGCCCTTCCTTCCCCCTTCCCTGGTCTGCCATTCCGCCTACCTTCCTCCACAGTGATTTCTCTAGCCTTCTTTGCTTTCAGGGAACCCTCTGCTGTGGGAACAGATCCCCTCTGCAGAGAACCAAAGAGGGGACAGTTCAAAGAGGACCCCAAAAGAAGGGCTTCACAGATTCCTCCACAAGCCAGGCCCTCCCCAGAGGTCAGTCCTCACTGGGAGGAATCTGAGAACCTGGCTGCCCCCTCGCTGGACACTGACCCTGACTGTGAGGTGGGGCAGCCCTGGGCTGCCCTCTGGAATGCTGGTGTTGGGTTGCAAAGAGATGCTAGCAGTTGATAATGGGCAGAAACTGGACTTTCAGGTCTGGCTGCTGCCCCCAAGGCCACTGGAATGTGGGGGAGTGGAGACTACCAAGAGGCCCTGGGGACTTGGGGTGGGCAGATGGAGACCAGACCACCTAAAAGCAGAGGAGGGGCAGGTGAGGGGCAGACCACCATGAAAGAGAACCAAGTCGTAGCTCTTTCACTGGACGGCATGCTACAGAAAAGGACCCTAAAGTAACCTGAGTGGTCTTCCTAGTCTCCAAGAAAAACCAGACGTAACTAGAGAGTGAGTCTAGCTTCGCTTTCTCTGTTGTGGTTGTACAGCGTCTTCCTAGGCAGCCCAGGCTGACCTTGAGTTCATGGCCTTCTTCTCTGTCTTCCTAGGATTACATGCAAGCATCACCACACTAGGGCTTACAGACTTTAAAAACCGAGACTGGAAAGGTAAGGGCGCTAGCTGCTCTCCCAGAGGACCTGCACTGGGTTCCTAGCCCCACATCTGGCTGCTCACATCCTAGTCCCAGGGGACCCAGTATTCTCTTCTGGCCTCTGTGGGCCACCTACCCACGTGGCATACACTCATACAGATGCACAGGCAGACACATTAACATTTTTAAAACATTTTTTTTTTTTAAAAAAGCTGAGGTGTCTAGGGCACCCAAGGGCCTCCCAGTCTTTCAGCAAACTGTTCTGGCCTGAACCAGGACAGTCTGTACGTAGGTTCCCATACCCCATCTTTCTGCCCTGTTCTTCAGGTCTTTCCCAGCCTCCTCCATGTCAGATATTTATGGGACACCAGGCTGAATTCTGGCTTTCTCCAAGAACCTTATTGGCCCCTACTTCCAAAAGAGGGTGGGAGGTCCCTGTGCCCCTCCCCTAGGACAAACGGGGCCGTGTATGTCTCTATTTTGCTTTCGTCATGGTTGCAGTTCTGATGAGGGCTGCTGACACCCGTGGTGTATTGCAGAGGGTTTCCTTCATGAGTTCCCAAAGCACACTGGATACAGGAGCCTGGCCGTGAGTTGGCATTCAAGTGAAACAGCTAATAATAATTAATAAAAAAAAATGTAGTCGTGGTCATGGAGGCTACTGCTCTGTAATAAACCCTCTCTGGGCTCATTTACTTAATTCCCACAAGAATTACATTAGTATTTCTAGTGCTTGGTTATAGATCAGAAATCGGGGGGTCCAAAATGATTGATTTTCTTACTAGAGGGTACAGAGGAAGTGGGGAAACTGAGAGTCAAAGCCAGGTTAGCCTGCTACAGTGTCCACTGGAACACAGCAGACACCCATAGCGTGGGTAGAGGGCCATGAACCAGAGAACAACAGCTTAGAGCCCCAGCCAAGGTCATTCCTCTTCCCCTGCTCTGAGCCTCTGCTGGGAACTCCCAGGTAGGCCTGAACGTTGGTTACCTTCGTGGAGGGGCCCGGCAGTGCATGGAGGAAGGAAGTTAGGAGGTTTGCTGGGGCTGCTGGAGGTAGAGGTGGGAGTTGCCAGTTCCTGAGGAGCGAAGACAAATTCCCCTCCCCCCCAAACAGGATTCCCTGGACTCCCTTTCACTTTCTTGTTCCCCACGCATAATGATGCTGATTGCTCGGCATCTGTCATAATTACTCTTTGTTTGAAAATTCAGAACAAATCACAGGAGAGGAACTGGCTTGGTTTGTGATGGCTCCTTCTCCCCAGGGGTCCTGGCAGGAGGGGGAGGGGAAGGAGGGTGTCAGGGAAGAAGCCATAATCAGCCTGGAGGAAGCCGCTGATTGTCCTTGTGCTGTCCCCTGGCCAAGGCAGTAACTACAATCCTGGGGGCTTGATGGCCCAAGGATTCCAGGAGTTAGCGGCCTACCTCTGTCCAAGGTTATAGTCTCCCCCAGCCCGCTGTGGAGGCCAGATGAACATCCCCTCCCACTCATCTGGAGGGAAGTCTGTGGTGGTCCCTCTGCCCTCTTAGCCCCATTGAAGAATGCCGCATCCTACTCATAGGGAAGGGCAGTAGGTATCTAACTGCTGGAAGGGCACAGGGCAGAGATCCTTATCAGTGATGAGGAGCTGTGGCTGACAGGCTCCAAAACAGATCCGTCACTGTGTCTCTTGAGTGGGAAGTAAGAGCGGGGAGCCATGACTGACATCCATTGTGCTCGGGGCTCCAGTCTTCCTAGACACGTGACTTCAAACTGAGCACTGGGCAGAAAGACCCCTTACTTCTGGTTCTGCCCAGTGTTCAGTCTGAAGTCACCTGTGCGAGTGTGAGGTTTCGTGGGCCCAGTACTTGTGACTCTGCTGGCCATGTGCAGTCCTTTGTGCTCCTCCCAACTTCCATCTTCCCATCTCTGTAGATGATTAGCCCCTTGCAGCCAAGTCACCCTTGCAATAGTAAGGGTCTGTGCAGATGCAACGTATGTGTGCGCTGTTGTGTATGTTTCCTTCCTTGGCTCTGGAGATCCAGGACCCAGTGTCTCAGGGTCCCTATTCCTGTAGTTGGCAGTGGTCATTTTCAGCAGGGACACTTTGCCTTTGTTAACTCTAAAAACTTAACCTCCACGCAGTCTGGGAATCTGGAACTACAGGAGAAAGTGGAGGAGAGATAAGGCCTTGGGCTCCCAGCTCCATTCTTCCCACTGTGCTTGGCCAAGGATTTCTGACCAAGGGGCTGGGCCAGACGATCTATTTGCAGTTTGAAATTGGGAGGGAAGAAGCAGAAATCTCAGAGGCTGTAGGAGAGCAGACTCAAATGTGGGGGAGCATGTCATCGTGACAGTGATGTTGCCAGAGTACATCAGAACGGAAGGTCGCAGGTCCGACTCACACCGCCCCTGCCTGCCCGCTTCTCAGACTCCCGACTAGTCTGTCCCTCATATCACTGCCCTGGAAATGAGAGAACCTTGTCCCGCGTCCTGAATGTACAGCTGTGACGGGGAATAGCAAGGGACCAGATGTTCTTTCCCATGTGCTGATTGGTCAAGTGGGATTTGAGTTTTAATTTCAGAGCCAGAGTTGAATAGGACCTTAGAGAGTTGGAACCCTGGGATAAACAACAAGTCCTGCATCTTTTTCTGCCACCTTCAAATTTGGCTTATTTTCTCCCTTCCTTTGGGGGATTCTCACCATGCCTCTCACATCCCAGCGTGCATGGAATGTCACTCGACAACAATCCGATTCACCTTGGTTTTCTTGAGATCCCTGATAGTGATGTCACACTCCTCTAGCAGCCCAGAGAAGCCCTGTCTCATGTAGTCTCCCCTGCAGGATGTTCTGTTTCTGTTGTCTCAGGTCACCCAGTAATGGGAATATATGGAATAAGCCCAGCATTGCGCCTGTTTGGATTCCTGCCCCTTCCTTTGTTCCCGACTTGGAGTCCCAAGTCAATCATTCTCTCATCAAACTGTGACAAAAATTAAGATCACAACAAGCAACGTTGCCTGCTGCTTCTGGGATTAAGACTTTATGAGATAAAATGATACTGCTTTTTAATTGAATGTATTCTTTTAATTTATTTTATTAAAGAGAGGGTCTAATGCATCCCAGACTAGCCTTGAACTTGACATGCAGCCAATGATAACCATGAACCTCTGATCCCAGAGCGCTGGGATTATAGACACGTGCCACCTTTCTGGTTTATATAATGCTGGAGATCAAACCCAGGACCTCCTCTGTGCTGGCAAGCAATCCACCAACTGCCCCGGCCCTGATAGCTTTACTTTTGAGACAACTCCAGGCACTGAGGTACAAGGATGTACCACCCAGCACAGCCTGCTGCTGCTTTTATCACGTCATTCTGAGGGGGATTCTGAGGATCTGTGGGGACTGATTTGCTCTTTGGAGGCTTCAGAAGCCTCAGTCTCTCTGGGGCAGGTGCACAGGACTCAGCTCTCCCTCTGATCTGCAGACACTTAGAGGAGAGCATCCTTCCTTCCTGTAGCCGCCCTCTGTGCATGGTCTGGAGTTGATACTTGAGGGTGGAATTGGGACTCAAAGATGATCAAAGAGTTTTATCTATCTCTCTTCATTCGACTCTACCCTTAATGCCCATGCTAGTC